>NC_082710.1:60872849-61500349 GCF_030144855.1 Hypanus sabinus
ACTATGCTGAGACCCAACATAAGAGCATTTAAATGCTGAAGCGTTCACAGTTCTGTTTAGTCAGAAGTACCATGTGGATGATCCACCTTGGCAACACACACAAAATGATAGAGGCGCTCAGCAAATCAGGCAACATCTATGGAAGGGAATAAACAGTTGACATTTTGGGCCAACATTTTGTGCCTGACCTGCTGAGTTCCTCTAGCATTTTGTTTGACGCTCAAGGTTTCTAGCATCTGCAGAATGTCTTGTGCTTATGATCTACCTTTGCTTCTCCCTGAGAAAGCCAGCATTGTAGATACCAGTCCAGTCTTCAGCTTTGCCAGCAATGAACAGATCCCAAGTAATTTTTTAAAAAGCTGTAAACACCCTGTAAAACAGCCAAAAAAAAAAATGGAAGAGAACCTCATGGATTCTCTTCCATGATTTTTTCCTGGAAGAATTTTTAATTCTTTTTAAGTCTGTTGTTTTTATAGCCAAGCTAGAGTAGCTGTAGTTAATGTTCAAAAGTTACATTTCCAACTCTGAAAACACAGATTGCCAAGGATGTACCACTTCTAATAGCTTAGCCTCAAGTTCATATTTACTGTCATGGGCATACATATCCAAAGTTTAAATGTCATGAAAATTAGCTGTTACATTACATTAATTACATAAACTATAAATTATACATAAATAGGGTCTCGCATGGGAGGTTAGTTAGGAAGATTCAGTCGCTTGGTATACATGGTGAGGTAGCAAATTCTATTAGACATTGGCTCAATGGGAGAAGCCAGAGAGTGGCAGTGGAGGATTGCTTCTCTGAGAGGAGGCCTGTGACTAGTGGTGTGCCACAGGGATCAGTGCTGGGTCCATTGTTTTCTGTCATCTATATCAATGATCTGGATGATAATGTGGTAAATTGGATCAGCAAATTTGCTGATGATACAAAGATTGGAGGTGCAGTGGACAGTGAGGAAGGTTTTCAAAGGTCTCGGCCCGAAATGTTGACTGCTCGTTTCAACGGATGCTGCCCGACCTGCTGAGTTCCTCCAACTTGTTTGTACGTGTTGATTTGACCCTAGCATCTACAGTGTACTTTGTGTTTTCAAAGCTTGCACATGGATTTGGACCGGCTGGAAAAATGGGCTGAAAAATGGTAGATGGAGTTTAATTCAGACAAGTGTGAGGTATTGCACTTTGGAAGGGAAAACCAAGGTAGAACATGCGAGGTAAATGGTAGGGCACTGAGGAGTGCAGTAGAACAGAGGCATCTAGAAATACAGATACAAAATTCCCTAAAAATGGCGTCACAGGTAGATAGGGTAGTAAAGAGAGCTTTTGGTACATTGGCCTATATAAATCAAAGTATTGATTATAAGAGTCAGAATGTTATGGTGAAGTTGAATAAGGCATTGGTGAGGCCAAATTTGGAGTATTGTGTTCAGTTTTGGTCACTGAATTACGGGAAGGATATCAATAATGTTGAAAAAGTGCAGAGATGATTTACAAGGATGTTGCTGGGTCTTGAGAAACTGAGTTACAGAGAAAGGTTGAATAGGTAAGAACTTTTCAACACGTACAACACGCTGGAGGAACTCAGCAGGTCGGATAGCATCCATGGAAATGAGCAGTCAACATTTCAGGCCGAGACCCTTCATCAGGACACAGGTTAGGAGTTATTCCCTGGAGCGTAGAAGAATGACGGGAGACTTGATAGAGTTATATACAATTATGATGGGTATAGATAGAGTAAATGCAAGCAGGCTTTTTCCACTGAGGCTAGAGGAGAAAAAAACCAGAGGACATGGGTTAAGGGTGAAGGGGGAAAAGTTTAAAGGGAACATTGGTGGGGGGGGGCTTCTTCACACAGAGAGCGGTGGGAGTGTGGAATGAGCTGCCAGGTGAAGTGGTAAACGCGGGCTCACTTTTAACATTTAAAAAAAACTTGGACAGGTACATGGATGAGAGGTGTATGAAGGGTTACAGGCCAGGTGCAGGTCAGTGGGACTAGTCAGAAAAATGGTTCGGCACAGCCAAGAAGGGCCAAAAGGCCTGTTTCTGTGCTGAAATGTTCTACGGTTCTAATAAAATGATAAAATACATAAAAATAGCAGAATAGCATTAGTGCAAGTACAGAGAAGTAGTGTCCAAGGGAGAA
Source organism: Hypanus sabinus (assembly GCF_030144855.1). Taxonomy (NCBI): domain Eukaryota; kingdom Metazoa; phylum Chordata; class Chondrichthyes; order Myliobatiformes; family Dasyatidae; genus Hypanus; species Hypanus sabinus. The sequence goes on from NC_082710.1 coordinate 60,874,990, forward strand.
TCAGGGTCTTGTGTTAGGGAAGTACATGTGCTTTTCTTTTCAGGCAGCATTTGATGTTATGACTCATATTCAAAGGATGAATACTAGCATTATTTAAATAATCTTCCAAAGTTTTCATTTGTCCATTGCAAACGCCCACGTTCATAATGGGTTTCAGATCCAAATGGATTCCATATGCTCAAGTGTCCAAGTTAAACAATAAATTACTCATGAAAGAAACTATATTAGCCTCTGATTTTCCTTGCTAGCCCAACAAAACTCATTTTCATTGCTCTTTCACTGGTGGCTATACCATCAGCAGCCAAGGTCCAACATCCTAATGCTTTCCAAAACCTGTTCCTTCTACAAGAGGTCTCTTCATACCTTGATCTTTGACTATTTCCCATGTCCTTAATAAAATGAAAAATTCTAAAGAAAATCAGCATCAACGATGCTTTTATTTCCTTGTCGTCTATGCTATTTCATGTCAAAGCTCTTTTTTTGCTATTTACACATCAGCTGTGAGCCTCAAAGAAAAGTCGATTATTTAATGTTGATTTCCAATTGCTCTCAATAGGAAGTGGCAAGCAGGTAAAACAGAAGCAGAGTGCATCTGTCTACTTGTGATCTATATCCCTCCATTCATGAGGGCCTATTCATGTGCCCATTTAAAAGCCTCTTAAATGTTACTATCATATCTGCTTCCACCACCACCCTCTTCCACTCCGCACTTCGTACTAGACATTCCTGGGACCTACCACTTTCTGTCTAAAATACTGCTAAAATACTGCCAATTTTGTCTAAAATCCCCCTTTCTCACCTTCAAGCTATGCCCACAGGTTTTTGACATTTCCACTCCAAGAAAAAGACTACGCTACCCACACCTTTCATAATTGTGCAGGCATCAATCAGATCTCCCCTCAGCCTCCAACACTTCAGAGAAAACAATCCAAGTTTGTCCAACCTCTCCTCAAAGCTCTTTAGTTCAGGCAGCATTCTGGTAGGAGGCTGTGAGTGGGAATAAAATGATCCTTTTCTGGTTAGCTGCCAGTGAGTAGTTGTGTTTTGCAGGGGCCAGTACTTTTTATGCTCTATATCAATGATTTAGATTGATGGACACTTGGCTTTGTTCCCAAGTTTGCAGATGATATGAAGACTGGCGGAAGAGCAGGTAGTGTTGAGGAAGCAGGTAGGCTGGAGAAGGACTTAGACAGTCTTGGGGAATGGGCAAGTGTAACAAACCCTGTAACTGGGTATCTTACCAGCAAAGATAGGAGTATCCGTTGAAGTCTGATGAAACTATTTTTAACAGTATTTATTAGTAAAAATACACAAAAATAATATCAATGCAAGTATACAGATAATATACGTCATCAATATTAAACCTAAAAGTGCGGGTATAATAATAATCAATAAGAAATAAGCTCTATCGTTGTCTAGGGGATAATAAATTGTCCGATGGAAATATAAAGTTCAGTTCAGTTCATGCAGGCTGCGGTAGTTGCTGATCACTGTGTTGCAATTGTTGGAGAGAGAGAGGGAGCCAACTTTCTTTTTACGATCTTGATCCATCAATGTGTTACTGTTGAGGCCATTCACATATGACCCCTCCGTCTTTGAGCTAGATCGTTCCGTGGAGGACTCGTCACCGAGGCAAGGGTGGACACACACACAAGCCCCCACCTGTCTCGTAGCGTCTCTCCTGGTGCATCAGAGGGGTGTTCCCCAGACCCTACTTTTATCCCCACTCACGGGGTCTCAGGTGTCAATCAGGTTGGGATGATGCAATCCCTCAACCAGACCACTCTGGTTGCCCCCGAGGGGTTTCAATGAATAGAACAGTACTCAATACACAATTCCTTCTTCAAGAGACAATAGCAGTAATCTCCCTGTCAATAGGAGACATTCCACCTTTGTGTATCCCTGCGTTGTCCCTCTCTCTTATTAATTGACATGAGCTGTTTATCTCTTTCATTTCCTGGGTATCAGACCTGAAATAATAGCGATTTTGTGATTCTCAAGAAGGGGGGGGGGGGCGACTTTGCACCCTTCTGCCCATCAGAGTTGCTCCTCATTCGTAACACCCCCATCCTAAGAATTTTCACCCAAGGGGAAAATTAACTAATACAGAGTTTTACAGAATTTCAGAATCTAACACAATACAAGAGTTTTTCGCTAGAGTAATAGTTATACATTCAATTTAGCATCTAAATAGTTAGCGATTATTGTCACTTCCTTTAATATCTTAATATCTTGTACCTTAATAAATTCCTGTAGCATCAGACTCCAATTTAATAACCACCTATTTTTATTCCTTTTCTTCAGCAAAACAAAACTAAAGGGTTGTGATCTTAAGTATATAATACAAAATGTGAACCAATACATGTGTGATTATTCTGTAGTACATTACAAAAGTTTATGCAAATACTAATCTTTATTTTACTTTTAAACTCAACAGTCAATCTTCCATCGTGTTGTCTTTATTATTTACATGCTTTGTCAAAATCCCTTAAAACCAGATTTTGTTATTTAAAGTGGCATTTTTTCAACCTTCGCCCCTTTTCCACTTAACTCTCAAGTGGTTAGCTTGCTCACCAGTGTGGAATAGGCTTTCGCATACTCCTTTCATAGGAGTTATTTTATCAACAATGTTTTTCAAACTTAGCCCATCTTCTGAACTTCCACACAATTCTTTCTTTTTAAGCAATTCATTAGTTTTATCTTCAGGACCCTTCATTCTATTAGTTTTCAGGTTAACATTTGCAAGTGATCCCTCTTTGTCCAAACAACATTTCAAATTCTGCCTCTTCACAGCACACCCTTGAATAACATTAGCGAGTGTGGTATCTTTACATTCCAAATCAAACTGTAATTGATCCGCAGGCACCTTGTTAACAAGCCATTGTTCCTTCAGCCTGGTTACTGCTTCTGACATCAATCCAGACTTTAAATTTTCTTTAGTCAATTTAGGAACTACACTTTTCCCTTTTCCTTCAATAATAATATCCACATCACCATCTTTTATCTCCTCACTAACTTTGAACACACCTTCGAACACAAACAACTGGGAATTCTCACTTCCCACTAGTACCAAGGTTAACCCTTTCTTCACTGAACCAAGTCCATCTGACCCAAAAGGACTGCATTCCTTTTCAACTAAATCAGATACCTCAGACATTTCCTGAGTTTCATTACTAGGTTCAGTACCATGTGCATCCACATCTTGAACACACTCAAACGGGACATCTGCCTCTTCCAGGCTTTCAATACCCATCCCCTTTTCAAATTCTAAGTTCTCCTGATCCTCCCAGTTACTCTCTGGGCAACTCCCTTCCAGAGTAAACTCAACCCTGCGGGTTAAAACAACCTCATCTGCCAACCCAGCAGACTCCTTCAAGGTATTGGCATCCTTTTTATCTAGGACTGCCCTCATTTCATTATGGGAAAACATTTAAAATTTTCAACTTCTTCAAACAGTTCTGTCAAGCCAGACAGATCATCCATGTCCAACCCTGGACCTTCTAATAGCCTTATATGTTTCTCATTTTTACTCAGTGCCTCAACAAATTCCCTCTTGGCTAAGGGTAGGTCTATTTCCTCTCCTTTACTCTCTTTCACTTCCCTATTCTCCGTTTTACCACCCTCTAACCCCTCTTGGTACAGGGTGGTAAAAACGTCTCAGCCAAATCAACACTGGACTGATTTAAACTGGTCTCTTTCTCAGCTGCATTCTCAACATGCTGCGAGTGGTCGCTCATGCGGGATAGATCTTGGAACCTAGGGGCGGGTCCTCAACACTTACAGGCTTGCTCGTCAGCTTCCTTGCTGAACACACGTCACCACCTGCTAAATCATTACCAAGAAGGACGTCCACGCCTTCTCTCGGGAATTCTGATCGCGCCCCTATTTCAACTGGTCCAGATACCAGATCACAATTTATAATGATCCTATGCAAAGGCACAGCTTCTGTCCCTTTTCCTATGCCTCTCAAAACTACCTCTCCCTTCTCAGGACCAAAATCTAGTACCTTACCAAGAATCAATGACTGCTCAGCTCCAGTATCTCTCCAGATCCGCACTGAAACTGGTGTTTCTCCCTCTTTCACAGACACGGTCCCTTCTGAAATAAATTTCTCACGCCCCTCTCGTATTCTATCTACCTGGGGCTTTCTCGTCGATTTGCTGATCGACACAATACACCCTGTAGGGTCTGCTGCGTTCCCTTTTCCTGTCTCCTTCCTCAGAGCAAAGCACTTAGATGCAATATGACCCACCTTTCCACAATTAAAACAGGTCAAGCCAGGAACCCTCCTGCCAGCTTGCCTTTCTTCTTCCTTATTTTCACCACTAGCTCCCGGCTTAGTTTCTCCTTTAGCCGTTGGGCTTACTCTACTGTCCCTACGGTCTTTCTGGTAACTCTTATTTGAGGAAAACTTTGTCTTGTGGGTTAGGGCATATTCATCTGTGAACCTGTCAAATTCTGATATGGACTTATTCAGCTTCTCGTTCAAATACATCCAGATATGCTCCGAAACACAACCTTTAAATTCCTCAATCAGAATTAACTCCCTGAAACGCTGAAAATCCTCTTCCACTCTTTCTGCCGCACACCAACGATCCAAGAGCACACCCTTCTCATAGGCAAACTCTGCATACGTCTGATTCCACACTTACTTTAAATCTCTGAACTTTAGTCTATAGGCCTCAGGTACCAATTGTAGGCCTGAAGAATGGCCTGTTTTACTTCCTCGTAATTCTCATACTCCTCCTCTTCCACAGACAACGCTGCATATGCCCGTTGTGCCTTCCCTTTCAACACACTTTGTAACAATGCCACCCACTGATCTCTCAGCCACTTCTGATTCACTGCCACCTTTTCAAAATGTAAGAAATAACTATCAACATCCGTCTCCTCGAACGGAGGTACTAACCTAAACTCCCTACTAACATTAAACCTCTCCTCTCGGTCTGCTCCTTGAGCTCTTTGTTCTTGCCTTAACTTCTCCATGTCTAGCTCATGCTGCCTCTGTTTCTCCTTCTCCCTTTCAGCTCTTTCCTGCTCCCTCTGCTTTTCAGCTCTTTCCTTATCCTTTTCAGCTGCTTCCAGCTCTTTTATCCTAATTTCATGCTCCCTCTTCACCTCTAACTCCTTTAGCTGGAGCTCATACTCCCTTTTCTTCTGTTCCAACCTTAATTTTTCCAACTCTAACTGAGCCATCCCACTAGCTGGTACCTTTTCAGGGGTAGGTTCCACTACCTCAGCCGAAAACACCTCCTTATTAACATAATACTGAGCTATGGCCCTCTGTTTCTCCCACTTTTTCATTGACGGCTTCACCTCTGTGAGTTTTAATCTTTTCGCAATGTTTACCAAGTCCAACTTTGTGGCATCCTCTAGTGCCTCCGGAGTCGGGTTTTTTGTAAATTCATCTACGTCCATCTTTGCTGGTTTCCCGTCTGGTTACCCACGCAACCAGATCCAAGTCTGGACTTAAAAGCCCGACGCACTGGCCCTCCAATTTGGTATCAAATCCCGGACAAGCCCCCAAGTTGTTACAAACCCCGTAACTGGGTAACTTACCAGCAAAGATAGGGAGTATCCGTTGAAGTCTGATGATACTATTTTTAACAGTATTTATTAGTAAAAATACACAAAAGTAATGTCAATGCAAATATACAGATAATATACGTCATCAGTATTAAACCTAAAAGTGCGGGTATAATAATAATCAATAAGAAATAAGCTCTATCGTTGTCTAGGGGATAATGAATTGTCCAATGGAAATATAAAGTTCAGTTCATGCAGGCTGCGGTAGTTGCTGATCACTGTGATGCAGTTGTTCGAGAGAGAGAGAGTAACAGCTATTAACTTGCCAACTTTCCTTTTACGATCTTGATCCGTCGATGTGTTACTGTTGTGGCCATTCACGTATGACCCCTTCGTCTTTGAGCTAGACCGTTCCGTGGAGGACTCGTCACCCAGGCAACGGTGGACACACACACAAGCCCCCACCGGTCTCATAGCATCTCTCCTGGTGCGTCTGAGGGGTGTTCCCCAGACACTACTTTTATCCCCACTCACGGGGTCTCAGGTGTCAATCAGGTTGGGATGATGCAATCCCTCAACCAGACCACTCTGGTTGCCCCCGAGGGGTTTCAATGAATAGAACAGTACTCAATACACAATTCCTTCTTCAAGAGACAATAGCAGTAATCTCCCTGTCAATAGGAGACATTCCACCTTTGTGTATCCCTGCGTTGTCCCTCTCTCTTATTAATTGACATGAGCTGTTTATCTCTTTCATTTCCTGGGTATCAGACCTGAAATAATAGCGATTTTGTGATTCTCAAGAAGGGGGGGGGGGCGACTTTGCACCCTTCTGCCCATCAGAGTTGCTCCTCATTCGTAACACCCCCATCCTAAGAATTTTCACCCAAGGGGAAAATTAACTAATACAGAGTTTTACAGAATTTCAGAATCTAACACAATACAAGAGTTTTTCGCTAGAGTAATAGTTATACATTCAATTTAGCATCTAAATAGTTAGCGATTATTGTCACTTCCTTTAATATCTTAATATCTTGTACCTTAATAAATTCCTGTAGCATCAGACTCCAATTTAATAACCACCTATTTTTATTCCTTTTCTTCAGCAAAACAAAACTAAAGGGTTGTGATCTTAAGTATATAATACAAAATGTGAACCAATACATGTGTGATTATTCTGTAGTACATTACAAAAGTTTATGCAAATACTAATCTTTATTTTACTTTTAAACTCAACAGTCAATCTTCCATCGTGTTGTCTTTATTATTTACATGCTTTGTCAAAATCCCTTAAAACCAGATTTTGTTATTTAAAGTGGCATTTTTTCAACCTTCGCCCCTTTTCCACTTAACTCTCAAGTGGTTAGCTTGCTCACCAGTGTGGAATAGGCTTTCGCATACTCCTTTCATAGGAGTTATTTTATCAACAATGTTTTTCAAACTTAGCCCATCTTCTGAACTTCCACACAATTCTTTCTTTTTAAGCAATTCATTAGTTTTATCTTCAGGACCCTTCATTCTATTAGTTTTCAGGTTAACATTTGCAAGTGATCCCTCTTTGTCCAAACAACATTTCAAATTCTGCCTCTTCACAGCACACCCTTGAATAACATTAGCGAGTGTGGTATCTTTACATTCCAAATCAAACTGTAATTGATCCGCAGGCACCTTGTTAACAAGCCATTGTTCCTTCAGCCTGGTTACTGCTTCTGACATCAATCCAGACTTTAAATTTTCTTTAGTCAATTTAGGAACTACACTTTTCCCTTTTCCTTCAATAATAATATCCACATCACCATCTTTTATCTCCTCACTAACTTTGAACACACCTTCGAACACAAACAACTGGGAATTCTCACTTCCCACTAGTACCAAGGTTAACCCTTTCTTCACTGAACCAAGTCCATCTGACCCAAAAGGACTGCATTCCTTTTCAACTAAATCAGATACCTCAGACATTTCCTGAGTTTCATTACTAGGTTCAGTACCATGTGCATCCACATCTTGAACACACTCAAACGGGACATCTGCCTCTTCCAGGCTTTCAATACCCATCCCCTTTTCAAATTCTAAGTTCTCCTGATCCTCCCAGTTACTCTCTGGGCAACTCCCTTCCAGAGTAAACTCAACCCTGCGGGTTAAAACAACCTCATCTGCCAACCCAGCAGACTCCTTCAAGGTATTGGCATCCTTTTTATCTAGGACTGCCCTCATTTCATTATGGGAAAACATTTAAAATTTTCAACTTCTTCAAACAGTTCTGTCAAGCCAGACAGATCATCCATGTCCAACCCTGGACCTTCTAATAGCCTTATATGTTTCTCATTTTTACTCAGTGCCTCAACAAATTCCCTCTTGGCTAAGGGTAGGTCTATTTCCTCTCCTTTACTCTCTTTCACTTCCCTATTCTCCGTTTTACCACCCTCTAACCCCTCTTGGTACAGGGTGGTAAAAACGTCTCAGCCAAATCAACACTGGACTGATTTAAACTGGTCTCTTTCTCAGCTGCATTCTCAACATGCTGCGAGTGGTCGCTCATGCGGGATAGATCTTGGAACCTAGGGGCGGGTCCTCAACACTTACAGGCTTGCTCGTCAGCTTCCTTGCTGAACACACGTCACCACCTGCTAAATCATTACCAAGAAGGACGTCCACGCCTTCTCTCGGGAATTCTGATCGCGCCCCTATTTCAACTGGTCCAGATACCAGATCACAATTTATAATGATCCTATGCAAAGGCACAGCTTCTGTCCCTTTTCCTATGCCTCTCAAAACTACCTCTCCCTTCTCAGGACCAAAATCTAGTACCTTACCAAGAATCAATGACTGCTCAGCTCCAGTATCTCTCCAGATCCGCACTGAAACTGGTGTTTCTCCCTCTTTCACAGACACGGTCCCTTCTGAAATAAATTTCTCACGCCCCTCTCGTATTCTATCTACCTGGGGCTTTCTCGTCGATTTGCTGATCGACACAATACACCCTGTAGGGTCTGCTGCGTTCCCTTTTCCTGTCTCCTTCCTCAGAGCAAAGCACTTAGATGCAATATGACCCACCTTTCCACAATTAAAACAGGTCAAGCCAGGAACCCTCCTGCCAGCTTGCCTTTCTTCTTCCTTATTTTCACCACTAGCTCCCGGCTTAGTTTCTCCTTTAGCCGTTGGGCTTACTCTACTGTCCCTACGGTCTTTCTGGTAACTCTTATTTGAGGAAAACTTTGTCTTGTGGGTTAGGGCATATTCATCTGTGAACCTGTCAAATTCTGATATGGACTTATTCAGCTTCTCGTTCAAATACATCCAGATATGCTCCGAAACACAACCTTTAAATTCCTCAATCAGAATTAACTCCCTGAAACGCTGAAAATCCTCTTCCACTCTTTCTGCCGCACACCAACGATCCAAGAGCACACCCTTCTCATAGGCAAACTCTGCATACGTCTGATTCCACACTTACTTTAAATCTCTGAACTTTAGTCTATAGGCCTCAGGTACCAATTGTAGGCCTGAAGAATGGCCTGTTTTACTTCCTCGTAATTCTCATACTCCTCCTCTTCCACAGACAACGCTGCATATGCCCGTTGTGCCTTCCCTTTCAACACACTTTGTAACAATGCCACCCACTGATCTCTCAGCCACTTCTGATTCACTGCCACCTTTTCAAAATGTAAGAAATAACTATCAACATCCGTCTCCTCGAACGGAGGTACTAACCTAAACTCCCTACTAACATTAAACCTCTCCTCTCGGTCTGCTCCTTGAGCTCTTTGTTCTTGCCTTAACTTCTCCATGTCTAGCTCATGCTGCCTCTGTTTCTCCTTCTCCCTTTCAGCTCTTTCCTGCTCCCTCTGCTTTTCAGCTCTTTCCTTATCCTTTTCAGCTGCTTCCAGCTCTTTTATCCTAATTTCATGCTCCCTCTTCACCTCTAACTCCTTTAGCTGGAGTTCATACTCCCTTTTCTTCTGTTCCAACCTTAATTTTTCCAACTCTAACTGAGCCATCCCACTAGCTGGTACCTTTTCAGGGGTAGGTTCCACTACCTCAGCCGAAAACACCTCCTTATTAACATAATACTGAGCTATGGCCCTCTGTTTCTCCCACTTTTTCATTGACGGCTTCACCTCTGTGAGTTTTAATCTTTTCGCAATGTTTACCAAGTCCAACTTTGTGGCATCCTCTAGTGCCTCCGGAGTCGGGTTTTTTGTAAATTCATCTACGTCCATCTTTGCTGGTTTCCCGTCTGGTTACCCACGCAACCAGATCCAAGTCTGGACTTAAAAGCCCGACGCACTGGCCCTCCAATTTGGTATCAAATCCCGGACAAGCCCCCAAGTTGTTACAAACCCCGTAACTGGGTAACTTACCAGCAAAGATAGGGAGTATCCGTTGAAGTCTGATGATACTATTTTTAACAGTATTTATTAGTAAAAATACACAAAAGTAATGTCAATGCAAATATACAGATAATATACGTCATCAGTATTAAACCTAAAAGTGCGGGTATAATAATAATCAATAAGAAATAAGCTCTATCGTTGTCTAGGGGATAATGAATTGTCCAATGGAAATATAAAGTTCAGTTCATGCAGGCTGCGGTAGTTGCTGATCACTGTGATGCAGTTGTTCGAGAGAGAGAGAGTAACAGCTATTAACTTGCCAACTTTCCTTTTACGATCTTGATCCGTCGATGTGTTACTGTTGTGGCCATTCACGTATGACCCCTTCGTCTTTGAGCTAGACCGTTCCGTGGAGGACTCGTCACCCAGGCAACGGTGGACACACACACAAGCCCCCACCGGTCTCATAGCATCTCTCCTGGTGCGTCTGAGGGGTGTTCCCCAGACACTACTTTTATCCCCACTCACGGGGTCTCAGGTGTCAATCAGGTTGGGATGATGCAATCCCTCAACCAGACCACTCTGGTTGCCCCCTGAGGAGCTTCAATGAATAGACCAGTACTCAATACACAATTCCTTCTTCAAGAGACAATAGCAGTAATCTCTCTCTTTGTCAATAGGAGACATTCCACCTTTGTGTATCCCTGCGTTGTCTCTCTCTCATTAACTGACATGAGCTGTTTATCTCTCTCATCTCCTGAGTATCAGACCCGAAATAATAGCGATTTTGCGATTCTCAAAGGGGGGGGGGGGCAACTTTGCACCCTTCTGAACATCAGAGTTGCTCCTCATTCGTAACACAAGAAAGTGGCAAATTAAATACAATGTTGGAAAATGCATGGTCATGCACTTTGGTATTAGAAATAAATATGCAGACTATTTTCTAAATGGGGAGAAAATCCAAAAATCGGAACTACAAAGGGACTTGGGAGTACTTGTAAAGAACAACCTGAAGGTTAACTTGCAGGTAGTTGGTGGTGAAGAAGGCAAATGCAATGCAATGAATGCAAATGCATTCATTTTAAGAGGGCCTGAATACAAGAGCAGGAATGTGATGCTGAGGCTTTATAAGGCATACGTGAGGCCTCACCTTATGTATTGTGAACAGTTTTGGGTTCCTCACCTAAGAAAAGATATGTTTGCATTGGAGAAGTTTCAGAGAAGGATCACAAGGATGGTTCCGGGAATATAAAGGTTAACATATGAGGTACGCATGATAGCTCAGGGTCTGCACTCACTGGAATCTAGAAGGATGAGGGGGGAGTCTCATTGAAACCTTTCGAATGTTGAAAGGCCTAGCCAGAATAGATGTGGAAAGGATATTTCCCATGGTGGGGGAGTCTAGGACAAAAAGGTATAGCCTCAGGATAGAGGGGTTCCATTTAAAACAGAGAAGCGGAGTAATTTCTTTACCAGAGAGTGATGAATTTGTGGAATTTATTACCACAGGCAGCTGTGGAGGCCAGGTTGCAGGGTGTATTTAAGGCAGAGCGTGATAGGTTCTTGATTGGACATGGCATCAAAGGTTACAGGGAGAAGGCCAGGGAATGGGGCTGAGGAGAGGAAAAAAAGGATCAGCCACGACTGACTGGCGGAGCACACTCGACAGGTCAAATGGCCTAATTCTGCTCTTATGTCTTGTGGTCCAACCTCTTCTGCACCTTCTCCAAAGCCTCCTTATCCTTCCTGTAATGCAGTGATGCACTGCTGTAGATATGACCCAACCAAAGTTTTAACACAGCTGCAGCACGAGTTCACAATTTTTATATTCAATGCCCTGACCAATGAAAGCACATCTTCTTTGTCATCCTGTCTATTTGTGTTACCACTTTCAGGGACCAATAGACTTTACCACAAGATTCCTCTGGATACCAATACTCCTTAGGGTTCTGCCATTTACTACTTTCCCCTTACATTTGACCTCCTAATGTGAAACACTCAAACTTATCTGAATTAAAACCCATCTGCCACTTCTCTACCAATACATCCAACTAATTTATATCGAGCTGTGACAACCACCTTCACCAACTACAACCCCACCGATATTTGCGTCATTTGCAAACTTATTGATCAGTCTATCCAGATTTTCATTGAAGAAATTTCATCCAGAAACAAGAGCCGTTCTAGCACTGATCCCTGTGCAACATCTCTGCTCACCAACCTCTAGTCAGAGGAAAACCCCTCCTCTAATACCCTGTTTTCCATGGCTAAAGCAATTTTGAATCCAATCTACCAGGTCAGCATGGATCCTACATGTGTTAGATCAACCTACCTTGAGTGACACTGTCAAATAGCATACTGATGTCCCTGAGTAAAACATTCACTAGCTTACCGTCATCAATCATCTTTGCTGCCTCCTCAGAAATCTTTATCAAGTTTGTAGACCATGACCTCTCCAGCACAAATCGATCCAAGTAACCCTCGTAAGCCCATGTTTTTCCAAATGCAAGTAAATCGTATCCTGTGTGCTAAATCTGACTCAGCCATAATGACGGAGTAGAAATACTTTCAAGTTATGATAGTATGTGATTTAGAAGGTCATTTATAACTGGTGGGATCACCTATATCTACTCTTGTTCTACCAGGCTTTGAAGGTGCAAAACATAAAAACCATAAGAAACAAAAGTATGGTTCTCATAGAACTTGGCTGATCAAACCTTGGCCTTAAAACTGTCTTACAGAAATTATTTTGTACTGGTAATATCTCCATCTTTCTTTCCTGTCCTGATAAAGGTCTTGACCTGAACTATCACTGTCCATTTCCCTCCACAGATGCTCCATTCCTCCAGTATTCTGTTTGCTGCTTCCATGATCAATGGCTGGAACAATAAAGCATAACTCATGGTGAACTACAATTTGACTGAAAAGTTACTAAAATATTTATTTCAAAATGCTGTACAGCTAAAGCTAAATCTTCCAAACAGTTTGTAAATTGGAAAATAAACCCTGAAGTATGTGCTTATTTAAAAGACAAACATACTCTGGAATTGTGGTAATGCCACAATTTCATGAAAATCACATAAATAACAAGATGACTCCAGTACATCCAGTTCTGTGCTCAATGAGCATTTAAAGGTGGAATGTTAGATAAAACATAAACATAATTGGGGAGCAAATTCAGAAATCAGAGGTTCAAAGGGTCTTGGGTGTCCTCATGCAGGATTCACTAAAGGTTAATTTTCAGGTTAAGCCGGGGGTGAGGAAGACAAATGCAGTGTTTGCATTCATTCTGTGAGGACTAGAATTTAAAAGCAAGTATGTAATGCTGTGGCTTTATAAGGCACTGGCAAGGCCTCACTTGGGAGTATGTGAGCAGTTTTGGGCTGCTTATCTAAAAAAGAATGTGCTGCCATTGGAGAGGGCTCAAAGGAGGTTCACAGGAATGAATGAGGAGTAATGCATGAGGAGTATTTGATGGCTCTGGGACTGTTCCTGTTGCAGTTTAGAAGAATGAGGGGGATCTCATTGAAACCTACTGAATATTGAAAGGCCTAGATAAAATGAAGGTGGAGAGAATGCTTCCTCTATTGAGGGGAATCTAGGACCAGAGGCACAGCCTCAGAATATAAGAACGTCCCCCTAGAAAAGAGATTTAGCGTGGTGAATCTGTAAAAGTCTTTGCCACAGGAGGCTGTGGAAGTGAAGTCTTTGCGTATACTTAAAGCAGCGGTTAATAGGTTCTTGATTAATCAAGGTGTCAAATGTTACAGGGAGAAGGGAGAATAGGGTTGAGAGGGATAATTAATCTGCCATGATAGAAGAGGACGCAAGCGCCCAGCACAAATACAATTGCAGCAGAATACGGGGAAAGAGGTGATAGTAATGAGAGAGCCTATGAATATCACACAGAGACAACAGAATTCCCTTTAAAAAATGTGAAATGAGATTTGGAGGTAGCAGAATTATGTCTGTTAGAAAACTGGATGGATTATGGATAATGACAATTGAGCACTATCAGATTAACATCCTGAAATATATCCCAACCGTTACTGATGTGGTTGATTTAATCAGCAACAGGCCAAACTTTACAGCTGTATACAAAGTACTGGATATTCTCTAGTGGGTCTTCATCTATTCCAATAAGAAAAAAAATCTGTATAAATTTGCCTGTACCTTTCATGGTTAACAATATTCTATAGTTGTCACAGGAATTCTAGAATAATGAGCTTTACTTGTCACAAGCCCATCGAAACACAGTAAAGTGCATTGTTTTGTGTGAACTCAAATCAGCAAGGATTGTGCTGGCAGCCTGCGAAGTGTCACCACACTCCCAGCACCAACATAACACACCCACAACTTACTAACCCTAACTGTATATCTTCAGCATCTGGGAGGAAACTAATGCACCTGGAGGAAACCCACACAGTCACAGCGTATAAACTCCTTACAGTAGCACTGACTTCTATGCCACCGTAATGATGCATTTCACCATTTCTCTGCCAATTCTCGGGTCAGAAGACTTTTAACGCTGTAAATTAGTGAGTTGCTTTGGTATGTCTCTCCTCTTGCTGTGAAAGGAGACCTCTTTTTCCCTTTATTCCCACAGAGAGCGCCTGTGGCATGTCGAAATGTCAGGTGAACTATTAGTTTATCTTGGGGTTTTGCTACTACATGCTTGATGGATGAAGGAGCTGATACTTTTTTGCAGAAGTGGGGGAAGATCATTGCTTTGCTCTGTGGGAGGGGGAGTGGGGGGCTTTGGGGTTCTAATGTTTTGACTGTTACTCATTCTTTGGGGCACTCTTCAATTTTTATGGATTCTACAAAGAACAAGTATTTCAGGATGTATATTACATATATTTCTCTGATATTAATGTAACTATTTAACTATGTAGAACTATTGTAGTTCTAACTAGTGAACCATGGTGTGTATTTCTATTTCATGTGCCATGAAATAGAAGAAGTTTCTGACAGGAAGAAACTGATTCAGTGCCCAAGTGACTACTTAAAGACACAGCTGAGGAGTACGGTAAGTACAGTGTGTTGCTCTAAGAATTGCAAGAGCCCCCTAGCAATATTAAGTTTAAATTCAAAACGGATTCAAACAGGGCACAGAAGTATAATTTATGGGCACACATTTAAGACCAGGAGAGGGAAGAGCGCCTTGACCAGTACTATTCATCAACTACTGTCACCATCTCATCCATTGACATCTTGACAGCACGTCTCTACAACAGATAACGGATGACGTCCAGTTTTCTATTTTACCCTTAATCCTTTACACAGAGCACTACACAAACACAGTGCACTTTCTAAACGGTAAACACTGCGCCGATTCGGGGAAGAAGATGACCAGGTTGCCAGAAAGGGTACCAAACAATCTGGCTTCTTAAACCCTGCTAAAAGATGCTCCCCACCAGCTAGGCCCCACTTGATCCGATTCGTGGCTGAGCACCCTGTAAAATCTGCCCCCCCCCCTCCGTCAGGGAGGGCGGGATTCGGCTTCTCAGCTCAATGCCGCTTTCGATCAACAAACACAGCAGACCGGAGTCCCTCGACGAGGCGGGCTGTCCCGCCGGCATGAAGGGCCCCTGCCTGCAGCAGAACAGAGTGGCACGCCGGGAGCTGTGCAACGCGGGCGCCGAGAACAAAACGGTGCGGATCATTGACCCGGGCCGGAATACAAACGGTGCACTGACGCACACATTGACCACTACGGATCGTGTTCCGGACGGGCAGGCGTCCAAACACAACACACGCAAGGAGCACAGCGCACGCAGGTCTTACCTTCACTGGCGCCACGTTCATCGCAACGGTGCAAGTCTTCGCCCCCACTGGAAGTGCGGGGAAGGCGCTGCGCATGCGCGGGCCGAAGACTTGCACCGTTCCGTTGTCGCTTCAGCCGCCCGAGTTTCGCTTCATGTCTAACGCCGATTTTCCTTCACGAGTTTGCGATTAACTGCAGCGAGTGCCGGGGGGCGACAGTGTGGTCTGGACACGGTAGTCGCTGTCCGCAGAAGTCACGGAGGCTGGCGGTTTGGACAGCTGTGTGCGGTGCCAAAACAGATGGGGGAGATTTTGAACGATTTCTTTTCAGCGGTATTCACTTAGGAGAAGGATATTGAATTGTATAAGGTAAGGGAAACAAGTACGGAAGTTATGGAGACGATGATGATGATTAAATAAGAGGAAGTACTGGCGCTTTTAAGGAATATAAAAGTGGATAATTCTCCAGATCCTGGCAGGATATTCCCAAGGACCTTGAGGGAAGTTAGTGTAGAAATAGCAGGGGCTCTGACAGAAATATTTCAAATGTCTTTAGAAATGGGGATGGTGCTGGAGGATTGGCGTATTGCTCATGTTGTTCCATTGTTTAAAAGGGGTTCTAAGAGTAAACCTAGCAATTATCGGCCTGTAAATATGATGTCAGTGGTGGGTAAATTAATGGAAAGTATTCTTAGAGATGGTATATATAATCATCTGGATAGACCGGGTCTGATTAGGAATAGTCAACATGAATAGTCAGCGTGGAAAGTCATGTTTGACAAATCTTATTGAATTTTTTGAAGAGGTTACTAGTGTAGCCCCCTGGCTAGCCTCAGGATCGCTCAGCTCACTTCTGTCTTGGCGGAGCAGCCTTCGGCCCCGCCAAACTGGATAATCAGCTTGTGTGGATGCAGTGTGATGTCCCCAACCCCGCCAATTAACAGACGATTAAGTGATTACACTTTATAGAGATTACTAAGGATTACTAAGTGATTAATAAGGATACAGTATGTATGAAGGAAAAGAAAATAAAGAAAATGTGCCAAAACTTATCAAAGTCCAAACCACTTCGTGCACAATCGTTGGAGCTCAATTAACGAAGTCTTCTGGCCACCTCTCGATCCCCTCAGACCTCCTCGACTGGCAGCTCAGGACCACCCGAAGTGACCAACTAAGCACCCCTGGCACGTCTGTCTTCGTCTCCTCTCCTCGCCGAACCTCCTGGCCTCGGACCCCCACTCGGGCTCCGTTCCTCGCCCAGTTTACAGCATCGCGTCCTCTCTCTCTCTCTCACACCCTCACGCCAACTCCCCAAAAGCCCGCCAACAATAGTTTACAGACTCAGAAGAGAGAGAATAACATTAATCCCAATTGATTAACAAATGAATACAATTCTTATCAGTAATTTTAACCTAAACAAGTTTCCAGCACTCTCTCATAACAAAGAAGCATTTTGATTAACATACGCAGTAACAAAGAAAAAGAAGAAACCCCCTTTACACTAGGAAAGTTGACGAGGGTAAAGTAGTGGATGCTATCAATGATTTTAAGTTCCCTGGCCCTCATCGCCTTATTTTCACTATGGATGTCCAGTCCCTATATACCTCCATCCCCCACCAGGAAGGACTCAAAGCTCTCTGCTTCCTTTTGGATTCCAGACCTAACCAGTTCCCCTCTACCACCACTCTCCTCCATCTAGCAGATTAGTCCTCACTCTTAATAATTTTCCCTTCAGCTCCTCCCACTTCCTCCAAACCAAAGGTGTAGCCATGGGCACCCGTATGGGTCCCAGCTATGCCTGCCTTTTTGTTGGCTTTGTGGAACAGTCCATGTTCCAAGCCTATACTGGTATCCGTCCCCCACTTTTCCTTCGCTACATCAACGACTGCATTAGCACTGCTTCCTGCACGCATGCTGAGCTCGTTGACTTCATTAACTTTGCTTCCAACTTTCACCCTGCCCTCAAATTTACCTGGTCCACCATCTCTGGAGACGGCCTATCTACTGATAGCTACTATAAGCCTATGGACTCTCACAGCTATCTGGACTATTCCTCTTCCCACCCTGTCTCTAGCCAAAATGCTATCCCCTTCTCTCAATTCCTCCATCTCAGCCGCATCTGCTCTCAGGATGAGGCTTTTCATTCCAGGACGAAGGAGATGTCTTCTTTTTTTAAACAAGGGGGTTTCCCTTCGTCCACCATCAACTCTGCTCTCAAACGCATCTCTCCCATTTCATGCACATCTGCTCTCACCCCATACTCCCGCCACCCCAATCGGGATAGGGTTCCTCTTGACCTCACCTACCACCCCACCAGCCTCTGGGTCCAACATATAATTCTCCGTAACTTCCGCCACCTCCAACAGGATCCCACCACCAAGCACCAAGGATAAACTGGGGAAAAATTTCCATCAAGTATGAGAAATCATTTGATTAAATGTCTCAAGGTGGTACCATAGAAGAAGACATCAGAGTGTAATTTGTTTGGGGCAGCCTGTCAAGCCATTCCTTTGGTGTCTAGGAGAGATAGTAATAAATATGTTCCCTGATGGGCACAGAAATGTACAGAGGCTATCAGAGACCAGAGACAGGCTTTCCACGTTTTGAGACATGGATTAACTCAAGAAGCCTTGCTGAACTTTTAGAAGAAAAGATTGCTAGCAAGAAGAGTTAATAGGAACGCTAAAAGGATGGTTTGGAGGGCATTTTGCTCATCATTTGGGAGGGAAACTGGTCTGACAGTGGTGGGGAGAATGCTGAAGAAAATGAATGGTGTCAGAGGTTGTAACCAGATGTTTGTGGAGAAATTTGGCTGCAACAACAAAGAAAAGGCGGAATGTCTGAGAAATACGTTTGCAAAGATACACAGACTAGACAGTTTAGGGCAAGGGTTGGCAACCCGCGGCTCTTTCATCTCTGTGCTGCTGCTCCCTATGGCTTTGGAAAATAAATGATGAGTATTTAATTAAAATGTATTTTATGTTAGTTTGTTAGTTTTTGAAATGTAATTCTAAATTTGAAGATTATGGTGATCTTGTGCAATCTAAATAAAACGTGTTTTTTGTTGCTATTAATATACGTCACCATGGCCAATGCCTGACACCCGCCAGTGCGCGATTTCTTTAATTTTTCTATCCAAGGTCGGCTAACTATGGAGAATTCTAAAAAAAAAGAAAAGTGACTGAAGAAAACAGAACGTTTAATGATACGTGGGCAGATTCATTTGCTTTCACTGCTGATGAGACTGGTTTACCGGTATGCTTAATATGCAATGAGAAACTAGCAAACAACAAAAAATCAAATGTCGCAAGACATTTCCAGAATAAACACGCAGCCTTTGCTCAAAAATATCCGGATGGAGATGAGAGAAAAAAAGCCATTTCGGAACTGATGCGGAAGGTTGATCCGAGCAAAAATCATTTCAAGAAGTGGATGATGTCTGGAAAATCAACGACATATGCTAGTTTTGTTGCCGCTCAGGAAATAGTCAGGCATGGGAAGCAGTTTACAGATGTTGAATATATAAAAGAATCTTTCATTAAGATTTCTGAACATCTATTCACGGACTAAAAACAAGAGTGAAATTGTGCAGAAAATCAGGGATATGCCCCTCTCTGCAAAGACTGTCAAAAACAGAACCATAAAAATGGCAGAAGACATCAGAAGACAGTAAATTAAAGACATCAATTCAGCTGTGGCCTACTCGATTGCCTGTAACGAGTCTAAAGACAAAGGTGATATTGAGCAAATAGCGCTGTTCTGCCGGTATGTAAACTCTGCCAGGCCACAGGAAGAAATGATTGAGTTGATTCCTCTAAAAGGCCAAATACGGGGGGAGGACATCTGTGAGGCTGTCTTGAATTGTTTAAGAGCCAAAGCAATAAAGACCACCCACCTGGTGTCAGTAACTACTGATGGGGCACCAAGTATGACAGGAGAGCACAAGGGATTTGTGGCTTTACTGCAGAAGTCGCTGGACAGAAAGCTGCTGACTTTTCACTGCATCATGCACCAAGAGGCACTGTGCGCTCAAACATTTCCTCCGGAATGCACAGAAGTAATAGATGTTGTCATTCAGATTGTCAATAAAATAATGGCAAAAAGTTTAAATCACCGTCAATTCCGTTTGTTACTGGACGAGCTGGAAAGCGCATATTCTGATCTCCTGCTGCACAACAAAATCCGGTGGTTGTCAAGTGGGGAGGTGCTGAAACGCTTTGTCGCGTGTCTGGAAGAAGTGAAAACTTTCCTGGGCAGCAAAGGTCTCACCTTTCCTGAGCTGGAACAGCCAGAGTGCCTGTAAAAGCTACACTTCATGGTAGACATGACAGCGCACCTGAACACGCTGAACACAGCTCTTCAGGGGAAAGGATGCACAGCCCTGCACATGTTGGAGGATGTTTTGGCATTCCAGCGCAAGTTGACAGTGCTTGCCAGAGATTTACAGAAAGGCACATTGTCTCACTTCCCCAATTTGAGAGAGTTCAAACAAGCTCACGACATGATAAATTCAAAGTATTTACATTCTGCAGTCATCGCAATGCAAACATCGTTTGGGAAATGCTTCTGTGAGGTCAGAGAGGTAAAAAACACATTATCCTTCCCGGTCACTCCCCTAAGCATCGATCCATCCCACTGAATACAACTGCATTGGTAGGTGTGAGTCAACCTGATATTGAGATGAAACTGGCCGACATAGCCGACAAAGACATATGGGTGTCCAAGTTTAGACGCTTGACAGCAGACCTTGAAGATGTTGCCCATCAGAAGGCCGTTCTTGCTCAGAATCACAAATGGAGTGATATTGAAAACCTTCCCAAATCGGACAAAGTTGTGTTCGAAACAAGGAATGCTATCCCCGACACTTATGTAAACATTAAAAAGTATGCACTTGGCATCCTGTCGATCTTTGGATCCACATATGTGTGTGAGCAGGTGTTCTCCAACATGAACTTTATTAAAAACAAACATCGCGCACGCCTCACAGATGACAGCTTGCGATCCTGTGTAAAGATGAAGGTGACGTCATACAGCCCTGATGTGCAGACGCAGTGCGCTGAGGTCCAGGAGAAGAAATTCCATTAACCAAGTATGATAAATATTTTAATTGCCTATTATTTTATGTATATTCATATTTTTTCATTGTTCAGTGAAATAGTCCTCTTATTTTTCAGGTTGACAGCTGGCTGACGTTATTTTTGGTTTGCTGCTGGAGGACAATTTAAGTTCGGCGTTTTTCATAAATACAAGAAGGACTCAAATAGACATTGATTATTTTACTTAAAAGTAAACTTCAACCCAACGTCTTTTTTTCGGAGTTCAAAATGTTTTTGTTGCATGCAGAAATGTAATTTCGTTTTCTCTGCAGGAGTTCATCAATTTCATAAATGCAATACATTATAGTTTGTTTATACATAGCATAAAGGCAAAAAAAAACGTTGTATGCAGTGTTATTTCATTTTAAATGTCAAACGGGTTTTGTGGCTCCCAGTGTTTTCTTTTCTATGGGAGACGGGTCCAAATGACTCTTTCAGTGGTAAAGGTTGCCGACCCCTGGTTTAGGGGATGAGCATATTAAAGGGTGGCAGTGTATTTTGATAAACAATGGGAAGATTTGTGAGAAATGAGATGTTTCAGAGTACCACAGATGATGACTTTACATTGGCTGAACTGAAATTTGCTGTCAATTATGCGAGTACGACAGCCCCAGGACAAGATATAGTTCAGTATCATATGCTCGAGCATCTGCCTGGGACCGTCCTAAAGAAGTTGCTTGAGTTTGATCATGTCTGGAAGCAAGGACTGCTCCTAGGAGAATGGGAAAGGACTGTGGTGTTGCCTATTATTAAACTTGGGAAGTATCAACGCTGCCAAATAGCTACAGGTCACCTCTTCACTTTGTAAAATAATGGAGAGAATGAAAGTAATAAGGCTGAGGTTTGTTTTGGAGAACAGAGAATTACTTAGCTTCTACCAATGTGAGTTTCGTAAAGGGAGATCTACATATAATATCCTTGTACTACTGGGAAATAATTTTTTTTACAGTAAAAGAATCAGTAGTTTCAGTGTTTCAAGACATTGAAAAAGCTTTTGATATGCTAAGAAAGGAAGGGTTTTTGATTTAAGTAAGCCTGGTATAGGCTTTACAACTGGGTTTTGGATTTTTTTGTTTGGACAGTTGTTTAGAGTGAGGGTGGGTAAAGAAGTATAATTAGAGTTTTCAGTGGATAATGGGACACCCCTCCCAGGGGTGTTGTTATTCATCCAATATTTAATCTGATGATTAATTATATTTTTGATGGTGGTGGATCTGGGTTTGGTTTGGCTTCATATACTGATGTTGGGGCTCTGGAAAAAAGATCGTAATACTGCCTACATGGTAAGGTCAGTGCAAACAGCAATTGTCTTTGAACTGGGTTTTAAGTTTTCTTTTTCTAAGTCAAAATATATGGTTTTTACTTGGAAACATGGTTTGGATAATATTCATCTTACTCTGTATGGGTGATCCCTGTCTAGAGTTCCCCATGTTTAAATACAGTATTTGGGGTTGTGGCTGGATGCGAGACTGACTGGGAGAACACATATAAAGCTTTTGGAGGTTAGATGTAAACAGGACATTAACTTCATGTGTCTAGGATGATTGGGGACCTTCTAGTGGTGTGCTATTGACAATTTATCAAGCTTTAATGTGCTCTTGCCTGGATTATGATTTATGGGGAGGCAGTTTGTTCAATTTTGTACAGATTATATATCCTACAAAATCAGAATCAGGCTCATTATCACCAGCAAGTGTAGTGAAATTTGTTAACTTAGCAGCAGTTCAATGCAGTACATAATTTAGAAAGAAAAAAAGAAATAAATAAGTAAATCAATTACAGTAAGTATATATATATTTAATATATCAAAAATAGTGCAAAAACAGAAATAATATATATTAAAAGAAAAAATTGAGGTACTGCCAATAGGTTCAATGTCTGTTTAGGAATTGTATAGCAGAGGCAAAAAGCTGTTCCTGAATCACTAAGTGTGTGCCTTCAGGCTTCTGTACTTCCTTCCTTCCTAATGGTTTCAATGACGAGAGGGCATGCCCTGGGTGATGGGGGTCTGTAATCATATCGCCTATCAGAGGCACTATTCCTTGAAGATGTCTTGGACAATATGGAGGCCAGTACACAAGTTTGGAGCTGACTAATTTTACAATTTTCTGTATCTTCTTTCAGTCCAGTGCAGTAGCCAGTTAGAATACTCTTTATAGTACATCTATAGAAGTTTTCGAGTGCTTTAGTTGACAAACCCAACCTCTTCAAGCTTCTAATTAAATGTAGTTACTGTCTTGCCTTCGTTATTGCTGCATTGATATGTTGGGACCAGGTTAGATCCTCAGAGATCATGACACCCAGGAACTTGAAATTACTCATTCTCTCCACTTCAGATCCCTCTGTGAGGATTGGTTTGTGTTCCGTCGTCTTGCCCTTCCTGAAGTCCAGTACACTTAGAATCTGTAGTGGACCATTCTGGACCACACCAAGAGATGCACTGGGGGCTGCATCTTGACCTGCGGAGAGAAAATTTGAGCTTGGTATACTGGACTTCCATAGTAGGGTGGGGGAACATCCCATTTGACATAATCAGTTTTAATGGAATATACTAATAGAGTTGGTAAATGTTTTGGTTGGATTATTAGGGAATATGTGTGGGAGTATGGTCTTGAGGATTTGTGGATTAGCCCAACAGTGGCCTGGCCAGAGTTCCACTTTGGAAATTTCCAGATGTGGGAATAGATTCGAAGTTACTGGGGGATAGACAGGATCTTGTGGGTGGCGAGAGGGCGTCAGCAGTATTTTTTCCTTTTTGTCTATGGTTCTAAGGACCCAGTTAATAATTGGGTGGGCTCTGAGATATTTATCCCCGGTTTAATGTTGAGATGGGGAAAAGGCTGCCATATGGGTTGTCCGTTTATACAGCAGAATTTATGACCAATATCATTAGTCTGCAATGGGTCAAACAAGTTAAGCCAAATAGAGTTATGATCTGCTCAGATTCTGCTTCGGGACTGCAGAGTTTGGAATCAAAGCATTCAAGGAGACATGATCTCCTTGTATAAAATTCTAAAGGGATTGGACAGGCTAGATGCGGGAAGATTGTTTCCGATGTTGGGGAAGTCCAGAACGAGGGGTCACAGTTTAAGGATAAAGGGGAAACCTTTTAGGACTGAGATGAGGAAAAACTTTTTCACACAGAGAGTGGTGAATCTGTGGAATTCTCTGCCACAGGAAACAGTTGAGGCCGGTTCATTGGCTATATTTAAGAGGAAGTTAGATATGGCCCTTGTGGCTAAAGGGATCGGGGGTATGGAGAGAAAGCAGGTACAGGGTTCTGAGTTGGATGATCAACCATGATCATACTGAATGGCGGTGCAGGCTCGAAGGGCTGAATGGCCTACTCCTGCACCTATTTTCTATGTTTCTATGATCTGCTGATGTAAGTGTGTTGTAATTTATATGTTATGAAGAGTGTGGGAATAGTACAATTTTGTTGGGTAGCTGCACATGCGGATGTATTGAGTAACGAAAGGGCAGATGTTATAGCAAAACAGGCACGTATTAAATCAGAGGTAGATATAGCCAACATGGGAAAGTATGAAGCCACATCTTGTGTTAGATTGGCAGGAATTAGAAAATGGCAGAAATTGTAGGATAGGAGTGGGACAGGGCATTATAATTTGGTTCAATCAGTTCAGTTGAGGCACTTTTAGGAATGGAATGGGGGCAAGATGCGTGATTGGCAAGACTGTGATTTAGACATATGGGATTGCACTCCACTTTGGCACTTGTTGGCAAGGATGGGCATGAAGATGCCAAAAGTTTCTTCAGATACATAAAGTGTAAAAAAGAGATGAGGGTGGATATCAGACAGCTGGAAAAACGGACTAGAGAGGTAGTAATGGGGGACAATGAAATGGCAAACAAACTAAATAATGATTTTGCATCAGTCTTCACTGTGGAAGACACTTAACAGTATGGTGGAAGTTCCAGGTGTCAGGCATATGAAGTGTGTCAAGTTACCATTATTAGACAGAAGATTCTTTGAAACTGAAAGATCTTAAGGTAGATAAGTTACCTAGACAAGATGGACTACACCCCAAAGTTCTGAAAGATTCTTAAAGAGTTCTGCACAAGTGGCTGAGGAGATTAGGGAGGCATTAGTAATGATCTTTCAAGAATCACTAGATTCTGGAATGGTTCCAGAAGACTGGAAAATTGCAAATGTCACTTCACTTTCAAAGAAGGGAGAGAGGCATAAGAAAGGAAACTGTAGGCCAGTTAGTCTGACCTCAGTGGTTGGGAAGATGTTGGAGTTGATTATTAAGGATGTGGATTCTGCATACTTGGAGGCTCATGATAAAATAGGCCATATTCAGCATGGTTTCCTCAGGAGAAAATCTTGTCTGGCAAATCTGTTGGAATTCTTTGAAGAACTAACAAACAGGAGAGAAAAAGGAGATTTGGTTGATGTTGTGTACTTGGGTTTTCAGAAGACTTTTGACAAGATGCCACACATGAGGTTGCATAAGAAGCTATGAGCCTGTGGTATTACAGGGAAGAGTCTAACCTGGATAAAGCAGTGGCTGATTGGCAGGAGGCAATGAGTAGAAATAAATGGAACCTTTTCTAGCTGGTGATGTTCCATGGGGGTCTGTGTTGGGACTGATTCTTTTTATGTTATATATCAATGATTTGGATGATGGAATTGATGGCTTTGTTGCAAAGTTTGCAGACAATATGAAGATAGGTGGAGAGGTAGATTGTTTTGAGGAAGTAGAGAGGCTAAAGTAGGACTTAGACAGATTAGGAGAATGGGCAAAGAAATGGCAGATGCAATACAGTGTCAGAAAGTGTATGGTCATGAACTTTGGTAGAAGAAATGAAAGGGTTGAAAATACAAAAGTGGAGAGAAAATACTAAAATCTGAGGCACCAAAGGACTTGGGGGTCCCAGTGCAGAATTCCCGAAAGGTTAATTTGCATGTTGATTTTGTGGTGAGGAAGGCAAATGAAATGTTAGCATTCATTTCAAGAGGACTAGAATCTAAAAGCTAGGATGTATTGTTGAAACTTTATAAAGCACTGGTAAGGCTTCATTTGGAGTGTTGTGAGCATGTTTGGACCCCTTATCTTAGAAAGGATGTGCTGAAACTGGGGAGGGTTCAAATGAGGTTCACAAAAAATGATTCCAGGATTGAATGGCTTGTTGTGTGAAGAGCGTTTTATGGCTCTGGGCCTGTGTTCACTAGAATTCAGAAGAATGAGGGGTTGCCTCATTGAAACCTAACGAATGGTGAAAGGCCTTGATCGAGTAGATATGAAGGGTATGTTTTCTGTGGTGGGAGTCTAAGACCAGAGGACACAGCCTCAGAGTAGAGGAACGTCCTTTGAGAATGGAGATGAGGAAGAGTTTCATTAGCTGGAGAGTAGTGAATCTGTGGAATTCTTTGCCACAGGCAACTCTGGAGGCCAAGTCTTTATGTGTATTTAAGGCAGAGGCTGATAGATTCTTGATTGGTTAGGGTACGAAAGGACATGGGAAGAAGGAAGGAGATGGTAGCTGAGAGGAAAATTAGATCATCCATGATAAAATGGAGGAGCAGTCTCGATGGACCAACTGGCCTGATTCTGCTCCTGTATCTTATGGTCTTCTGGATGGTGTGACTTTTGTAGGGTACCAGAGATAGTGGACCATGTGATCACTGTATGCCACAGATATTCGTTCAAATCTAGGAAGCTCTTAGGCAATTATTGGGTAGATCTGAGGTGTCTAGGCTGCAGGATATTCCGGCACATGAGACAGGGATAGTTAAGTCTTGTACGGCCCTGATGAACGTAATTAGAACAGGTTGGGAGGCAGGATCTGATCCCCATATTGATTCCTATCAGCCTCCATTACAGTAGGTGGCAGTATTGCATCTTCCATATAGGTGCAAGCCACCATGTGCTCAGAAGAAGAGAAGGACACTTTATTCCCAAAGAGCTGCAGCTTTATTGGTAGAGAGATCCCAATAGGCAAAGTGTGGGGTATGATTCAAAAGATAGGAGCTGTGAGACAGAGCAGAGTCTTTCCAGTCTTATGTTCTGGGGAGAAAAGAGCTGTTACAGATTTGGAAAATAGACTGCATCAATTCAGTGGTTGATGTGGAGTTTTCATTATCTGAACTCAAACAAGTCCTTTCTAGGATTAAACATACATCACCAGGAAAAGACGGGCTTTGTTACTGTATGTTTTCCCATATGTCAGATAGCAAGCTTCAACTGGTTGTGGATTTGTTCAATCAAAGCTTGGACAGCTGGACGCTTTCTGTTAAGGTGGAAGTTAGCAGTGGTAATTCCAATCCTGAAACCAGGCAATGAACAATCAGATCCTGCTAGTTACAGGCCAATTTATTTTACCTTGAATATGTGAAAACTTTTGGAGAGGGTGGTGACTGATAGGTGAAAAGTTTATTCGTAAAGTAAAAGATTACTGTCACTTTATCAATGTGGGTTTCATAAAGGTAAGATGACTGTAGACTCCATGTTTTCTCTGGAATCTGATGTTTGAAAGGCACAGGTTAATAAGGAGCTTGTAGTGGCAGTCTTCTATGATACTGAGAAGGCTTCTGATATGCTCTGGAAGGAGGGACTGTTGATCAAACTGGAAAGTCTTGGGATTGGTGGGCAGATGTATAATTGGGTTAAATTGGTATAATTGGGTTTTTTTTGTTTCAGAGGACTATTCAGGTCAGGGTGGGTAAGGAGCACTCTAAGGTTTATCGTATTGATAATGGTACTCCACAGGGAGTGTTTGTTGTCCTGTCTTGTTTAATATTATGGTTTCTAAACCCTGACACTTCTAACTCCTTGTATGCTCATGATGGAATTGTATGGAAAAAGAGCAGAATCTAAATTTTTTTAATTAATAAGTTCCACACTGCTGTACAGGAAGTGGAGAAATGGTGTGAGCAGTGGGGATTTAAGTTTTCAATAGCAAAAATACTCAGGTTATTGGTTTTAGTAAACGGATCAATAGGCCTTGGACTGAATGGATAGATGTTGGAACAGGTATCAGTGATTAGGTTCCTCAGTATTTGGATGGATGTGAAGCTTACATGGAAGCACGATGTCAGTAAAATATTTGGGAGATGTAAGGCTGTCCTTAATGTGCTTCGGTGTTTGGTGGGATACTGTGTGTGTAACGCGCCTTGAGGATTCATTGCTAATATAATGGCTTCTTTGTAATGTTTCACTGCTAAGGTAATGGTTTCTCTGTGGCAGCAATGTTTGGGTTATGGCTGGAGATAACGGGACTGTGGTATGCATGTTAGCCAATAAGAGATTGTTGTTCTGTCTTGTAAATCTGGAAGGAGATTTTTCGCAGTCTTTGGTCAAGGAAAGATGAAGAGGGAAGACACGTGTGGAGAGAGCTGGTAGACTACCGGTCGGAGTGGACTGGGATCTGAGGGCCCGAAAGTAGGCGATGCTTGGAGGAGATCAGTGGTGGAAGAATGATGACTGATTGAGCTCCAACGTGCACTTCAGACTTTTCCTTGAATTGGGATATTTTTTATTTTCATTACTAACCCTATATTCAGATTAAGATTCATAAAGTTCAATCATTTAATTGCATATGGTGTACGATCTGATATTTTGCATTGTGGGTTTGTATTTTGGGTTTGTGGGTGGTACATTACACAGCATCCACACAAACGTGATTTCTCTGTTTGGCAGGGCCAGAGGCTGTTTTCCCCTAGACGACCCCGAGCTGGCCAAGCCTGAGGGTTACGTATGATTGGGGGGCTAAAAGGGTAACTGTGATTACTTTGTATGATGCATTGATTAGAACAGTCTTAGATTATGGCTTTGTTGCATAGGGGTCTGTTGCCCCCTCACTTTTGAAATGGCTGGATGTTACTCAAGCCCAGGCTTGAGTTTTGTTTTGTTTTGTTTTGTGGTGCTGTTAGGTCTTCTCCTGTTTCTACTCTGCAGGTGGAAATGGGTAGGATGCCATTGTTTTTGCAAAGATGGCTGAGAATTATTGTGTACACCTCAGTGGTCATGAGGATGATCTCCATCTAAGAATATATTGAAAGATGGTTGGGAATATCCAGATCACAAGATTTGCAGTTTTGGAAATGATCAGGCAGAGAACCTAGCTCAGACGAGTATGACCTATGCTCCTAGTGTGGCATTATCCATGATTCCTCCCTGGCATTTTCCTTTACCTAGGGTAGATTTGACTCTTAAAGAGAGACTGTCAGACGTGTCCAGTGTGTATCTGAAGAGGTAGCAATGACTCTATATATGCATCATCAATATTACAGAATGGTTCCCGTGTTTACAGATGGCTCTAAAGACCCAGTATGTCATAACACTATACAGCAGTCTATGTCCTAGAATTTCAGGTGTCATTTAGGAAATAGTTATCCAATAAATTTTCATTTTATACTATTGAAATGGTGGTAATCCTTCTTGCATTGCAATGGACAGAAGATGTACAGCCTAACTGTGTTGTCTATTCTGATTCTTTTTCTGTATTGTGTAGTCTTAAGGTGGATGTGTCCAATAGTTGTCCAGACTCTTTCTTGGAAGTTAGACAAACATTATTACTGCTGCAGTATTTAGGAGTATATCTCTGCGTTTTGTGGATCTCAGCTCATGTAGGAGTGGAAGGAAATGATGTAGTTGATATGCTAGCTAAACAATCTATGATTTATGTTTTGGAATTACAAAATATAAGTGACAACAAATAAGTTTTAAAATAAACCTGAGGTGACAACCTGCCTGTTGAAGTGCAGTGATGCATTTGAGTTTTTTTATAAAGTGCAGCAAGACATTTGAGTTCTTTTTTTAAATGCAGAATGTGCTTCTTCTGGAGGGAAGAGACGATGGAGTTTAAAAAAAGGCAGGAAACAAACAAATTCACAGGTTCATAAACAGCAAGTACCAGGTGATATTAATCATTTAGAAAAGCAGAAATGGCTGGCTGTATCATAAAAATAGACACGTTCGATTGCAGAAGAGATAACTGGATATTATATACTGAGTGAATTGAGCAGAATTTTGAAGCAAATGAAATGGCCAATGTAATGTGAGTGTCAGTTTTGCTGAGTGCATTGAGTTTAAAGGCGTACAGTTGGCTTTGAAGTTTTACTGCTCCATCTAAAATTAGCTTTGCTGGTATCATGAAAGTAATGCAGTAACATTAAGACTAGAACCATTGTTGACTGAAGCATGTCTTAGGTTTCAGAAGCAGATTCAAAAGAAAGGAGAAGCTGAATTGAAGTGATTGTCTGAACATTGTCTCTTTAGTAATGGGTTTAACAATATATTGAAAAATCACTTTGTATGTGAAATCTTACAAGAAAGCATTCAAAAACATCTCCAAACTGAAGCACAACTTACATTTATAAGTGCATTTGAAATAGGTATATCAATGGAAACAGAAGACAGAAATGCAGTTGAGTTACATTCAGGAATGAAAGTGAGCGTGAACAAAATTGCAACATCTAAACAGAAACCGGCCTAGCCAAACAAATTGTGTTACCATTGTGGCAAGGGTTCACATTCACTAGACCACACCTTGATGATCGGCATGTAGCTCCTCCAACACGTACCTCTCAACTTGGTACAACAACTCTCAATCCCCACATAAGGCAACTTCTATCAAGGGCAAGTTCATGCACTGTTCATGATGCCAACACATCCAGAAGATGGCAAGAACAGAGAAGAAAGAAGAAAGGTGTCTAGAGCTGTCAGAATTACTTCCTGCAGTTCCAGAGTCAACTGCTACAACCACCACAGAGGAGGCCCCAGAGGCCTCACAACAAGTCTCACCTGCCAAGCAGAATGATTCCCCTTGTCAGGAAAGATGTTATCCCACGAGAATAAGAAAGTCTCTATGGTGATTAACTCTTTAGTCCTGAAGAAGAGGGAAACTAGGGGTCCATGAGCAAGTCCTCATCAGAGAATCAGCAGGGGAGAAGGTTAGCAACCTTAAATTCCTGATGTTACTATTTCAGAAGATCTGACCTGGACCCAGCACGTAAGTGCAATTGCAAAGATTGTACAGCAGCATCTTTACTTCCTGAAGAGTCTGCAGAGATTTGGCATGACATCTAAAACTTTGACAAAGTTCTATAGATAAGGACTGGAAAGTATATTGACTGGCTGGATCATGGTCTGCTATGGAAACACATGCCTTTGAATGAAAAATCCTACAAATGGTAGTGGACTCAGCCCAGTACATTACAGTTAAAGCCTTACCAATTACTGAGCACTTTTACATGAAATGCTGTTATAGGAAAGCAGCATCCATCGTCAAAGATTCTCACCGCCCAGGTCATGCTCTCTTTTCATTGCTGCTATCAGGTAGAAGGTACAAGAGCCTCAGGACTTGCACCAGGTTCAAGAACAGTTACCACCTTTCAACCATTAGGCTCTTGAAACTACAATCACTTGTCCATCCATTCAGGTGTTCCCACAACCAATGATAGACAATAGATGCAGAAGTAGACCATACAGCCCTTCGAGCCTGCACCACCATTCTGAGATCATGGCGGATCATCTACTATCAATACCCAGTTCCTGCCTTGTCCCCATATCCCTTGATTCCCCTATCCATAAGATACCTATCTAGCTCCTTCTTGAAAGCATCCAGAGAATTGGCCTGCAAGGCAGTGCATTCCACACCCCCACAACTCTCTGGGAGAAGAAGTTTTTCCTTAACTCTGTCCTAAATGACCTACCCCTTATTCTTAAACCATGCCCTCTGGTACTGGACTCTCCCAGCATCTGGAACATATTTCCTGCCTCTATCGTGTCCAATCCCTTAATAATCTTATATGATTCAATCAGATCCCCTCTCAATCTCCTTAATTCCAGCGTGTACAAGCCCAGTCTCTCTAACCTCTCTGCGTAAGACAGTCCAGACATCCCAGGAATTAACCTTGTGAATCTACGCTGCACTTCCTCTACAGCCAGGATGTCCTTTCTTAACCCTGGAGACCAAAACTGTACACCATACTCTAGGTTTGGCCTCATCAGGGCCCTGTACAAATGCAAAAGGATTTCCTTGCTCTTGTACTCAATTCCCTTTGTAATAAAGGCCAACATTCCATTAGCCTTCTTCACTGCCTGCTGCATTGCTCATTCACCTTCAGTGACTGATGAACAAGGACTCCTGGATCTCTTTGTATTTCTCCCTTACCTAACTCTACACCATTCAGATAATAATCTGCCTTCCTGTTCTTACTCCCAAAGTGGATAACCTCACACTTATTCACATTAAACGTCATCTGCCAAGTTTCTGCCCACTCACCCAGCCTATCCAAGTCACCCTGAATTCTCCTAACATCCTCATCACATGTCACACTGCCACCCAGCTTAGTATCATCAGCAAACTTGCTGATGTTATTCTCAATGCCTTCATCTCAATCGTTGATGTAAATCATAAACAGCTGTGGTCCCAATACCAAGCCCTGTGGCACCGGACTAGTCACCACCTGCCATTCTGAGAAATACCAATTAACCGCTACCCTTTGCTTTCTATCTGCCAACCAGTTTTCTATTCATGTCAATATCTTCCTCCCAATGCTGTGAGCTCTGATTTTACCCACCAATCTCCTATGTGGGACCTTATCAAATGCCTTCTGAAATCAAGGTACACTACATCCACTGGATCTCCCTTGTCTAACTTCCTGGTTACATCCTCGAAAAACTCCAATAGATTAGTCAAACATGACTTGCCCTTGGTAAATCCATGCTGGCTCGGCCCAATCTTATCACTGCTATCTAGATATGCCACTATTTCATCTTTAATAATGGACTCTAGCATCTTCCCCACTACTGATGTTAGGCTGACAGGAAAATAGTTCTCTGTTTTCTCCTTCCCTCCTTTCTTAAAAAGTGGGATAACATTAGCCATTCTCCAATTCTCAGGAACTGATCCTGAATCTAAGGAACATTGGAAAATGATTACCAATGCATCTGCAATTTCCGGAGCCACCTCCTTTAGTACCCTAAGATGCAGACCATCTGGACCTAATGATCTCACATTAAGGATTCTATCTCATTATCTTGTGTTCTAATTATTTATTGCTATTTATTTATATTTACATTTGCTCAGTTTGTTGTCTTATGCACTCCGGTTGATCTTTTATTGATTTTGTTATAGTTACTATTCTATAGATTTGCTGAGTATGTCCAGAAGTAAATGAATCACAGGGTTGTATATGGTGACAAATATGTACTTTGATAATAAAATTTACTTTGAACTTTAAATGTATTCTGTCCTAAATGTCAATATAGTAGTTGTATTTACATAGCATACTGAATATATACTATATGTACTGTATATAAGTTGAGATGCATTCTATTTTGATCTGGAGTTTATAGCTAATTAGAAAGGATTGTTGTGTATTAAATATTTCAGTAATATTTGAGTACTATTGTAAATATATTGTTTGATTAAGCATTCATTGTTTAAATAATTAATTACATGTTATATGTAAAGTGAATGGCATACATCATCACCCCACCATGTCATACGTGCACACCTCGCTTAAAGTAAAAATGAAGTTAGACACATTATTCCTGGCTCCATTATTTTATTTCAATTAGATTTATGTTTTGGAGTTACAAAACATTTTTTTTCTTTTTTTTTAACTTTATTTTTATCGAACAGAAACAAAAACAGAAACACTAAACATATGCTAACAAAGCCAGGGAATCATACATAAGGAGCAACAAATATATAACTATTAACTTTAAACATACAAATAAACAAGAAAATCCTCTCTAAATACTGTTGGACAGAAGAAACTATATCTAAAACAAGTCACAAATCAGAAACATTTACAGGGATAACCCGAAACATTGACAGATTTGTACAGTCTTTACGGCTTTCTGGTTATGGGAAGTTTTCAGAGTATTGACGTATAGTTTGAAGTCTAATGTAAAAAATATAAATGAAGGTTTCTTTTTGCTGTATTTGCATTTATGGCTATAAAATTTGCTGTAAATTAACAAAAGATTTATGATAAAGAAATGATCCCTATAAGATTTGGTATTATTAGTAAACCCAAATAAGACATTTTCAAAACAAAAAGTAAAATCCACATTAATATATTGATCTGTAAATTGACAAATATCAACCCAAAATGTTTTAACACAGTCACAATCCCAAAACAGATGAAATAAATTTTCTGGATATAAACCACAAAAAGAACAGTTAGTTTCAATATCAGAATTAAACCTTGTCAAATACACATTGATTGGATAATATCTATGTATAATTTTAAATGTAATTTATTTAATTTTATTCCTCAATAAAAATTTATTAAATAAACCCCAAGTACCTCTCCACCTCAGATTCCTCAAGCGACTATTCCAAAAACTAACAGGAACTAATATGCTAATTGTTTCCAGATAACCTTTCAGAGGAACATAAAGAGGAGATGGCTTCGTTACAGGATAAGTTAAGCCATCGTTATCTTATAAAAGCAGAAGGTGCATATGTGAGATCTAGAAAGCAATGGTTGGAAGAGGATAAACAGAGTACAGTTTATTTCTTACATTTAGAAAAGCAGACTGCCCAATTCAATTCCATTCATCAGCTTAATATTGATGGTGTGATTACAGAGCACTCCAAAAAAAAATGATGGTTGGCAAACCAACATAAGGTAAATTACCACCACCTATATATTTGGAATGTAGAGCAAAAAGACAGTGAGTATAGCTACTGAATTCCACACCCCCCCAAAAAAATCAGATAATATCAAAAGGTGTAATGCTTTTTAGAAAGTCAAATATGCATTTATATATATTACAATGGCAGCGATATCCTAACAAACTTTCCATGTTAAATTCTCTGTCGCAAAGATATCAATTCAGCAATTAGATGTTTCCTTTGCACTCAAACAATCCACGCTGCAGCGTTTCTTAACAAGTACACTCCCTACAAATGCCCATATCATGCTTATTAATCCTGAACAAGGAAATACTCAACCTAATGTGTCCAATACATACAGTGTCTATAAGAAGTATTCACCTCCCCACCCCACCCTGACATTTTCATGTTTTATTGCTTTACAACACTGAATCATAATGGATTTAATTTGGCTTTTTAGCACTCATCAATAGAAAAAGACACTTTACTGTCAAAGTGAAAGCAGATCTCTATGAAGTAATCTAAATTAACTACAAATATAAATTGCAGAAGTATTACCCCTCCTTCATCTTTTATAAGACCAAATCATCACTGGTGCAGCCAATTGGTTTTAAAGTCACAATTAGTTAAATAGGGATCACCTGTGTGCTGTCAAGGTGTTTCTGTTGATTGTAGTAAGCTCCACCTGTATCTGGAAGGTCCAACTGCTGGTGAGTCAGTATCCGAGCGAAAACAACACCATGAACACTCCAAGCAACTCTGTGAAAATGTTACTGAGAAGTACAAGTCAGGAGATGGATACAAGATAATTTCCAAGTCACTGAATATCCCTTGTACAGTTAAGTCAATCATCAAGAAGTGGAAAGAATAAGGCTATAAATCTGCCTAGAGCAAGCTGTCCTCAAAAAATGAGTGACTGAGCAAGAAGGGGACTAGTGAGGGAAGCCACCAAGAGACCTGTGACAGTTCTGGAAGAGTTACAAGCTTCAGTGGCTGAAATGGGAGAGACTGCACATACAACTGTTTCCCAGGTGCTTTACCAGATGCAACTTTATGGGAGAGTGGCAAAGAAAGCCACTGTTGAAAAAAAAAACTCATGGAATCTCAGCTAGAGTTTACCAGAAGGCATAATGTGTGGTAGGTCATGTTTAACAAATCTATCAGAGTTTTTTGAGGAGATTACCAGGAAAGTGGGTGAAGGGAAGGCAGTGCGTGTTGTCTACATGGACTTCGGTAAGGCCTTTGATAAGGTCCTGCATGGGAGGTTAGTTACGAAGATTCATTCGCTAGGTATACATGGTGAGGTAGTAAATTGGATTAGACATTGGCTCAATGGGAGAAGTCAGAGAGTGGTAGTGGAGGATTGCTTCTCTGAGAGGAGGCCTGTGACTAGTGGTGTGCCACAGGGATCAGTGCCGGGTCCATTGTTTTCTGTCATCTATATCAATGATCTGGATGATAATGTGATAAATTGGATCAGCAAATTTGCTGATGATACAAAGATTGGAGGTGCAGTGGACAGTAAGGAGAGTTTTCAAAGCTTGCAGAGGGATTTGGACCAGCTGGAAAAATGAGCTGAAAAATGGCAGATGGAATTTAATACAGACAAGTGTGAGGTATTGCACTGTGGAAGGAAAAACCAAGGTAGAACATGCAAGGTAAATGGTAGGGCACTGAGGAGTGCAGTAGAACAGAGGGATCTGGGAATACAGATACAAAGTTCCCTAAAATTGGCGTCACAGGTGGATAGGGTTGTAAAGAGAGCTTTTGGTACATTGGCCTTTATAAATCAAAGTACTGAGTATAAGAGTTGGAATGTTATGGTGAGGTTGTATAAGGCATGGGTAAGGCCGAATTTGGAGTATTGTGTGCTGTTTTGGTCACCAAATTACAGGAAGGATATTAATAAGATTGAAAGAGTGCAGAGAAGGTTTACAAGGATATTGCCGGGACTTGAGAGACTGAGTTACAGAGAAAGGTTGAATAGGTTAGGACTTTATTCCCTGGAGTGCAGAAGAATGAGGGGAGATTTGATAGAGGTATATAAAATCATGATGGGTGAGTGCAAGCAGGCTTTTTCCACTGAGGCTAGGGGAGAAAAAAAACCAGAGGACATGGGTTAATTCTAAAAGGGTAAAAGTTTAAAGGGAACATGGGGGGGGGCTTCACACAGAGAGTGGTGGGAGTGTGGAATGAGCTGCCCAGTGAAATAGTAAATGCGGGCTCATTCTTAACACTTAAGAAAAACTTGGACAGGAGCATGGATGAGAGGCGTATGCAGGGATATGGTCCAGGTGCAGGTCAGTGGGACTAGGCAAAAAAATGGTTCGGCACAGCCAAGAAAGGCCAAAAGGCCTGTTTCTATGCTGTACTGTCCTATATGGGAGACTCTGAAATCAGCTGGAAGAGAGTCCTATGGTCTGATGAAAGCAAAATTGAGCTGTTTGGCCATCAGACTAAACGTTTGGTTTGGCATAAGCCAAACACCGTACATCATCAAAAACACACCATCCCTACCATGAAGCGTGGTGGTGGCTACATCATGCTGTGGATGTGCTTCGCTGCAGCAATCCCTGGAAGGCTTGTGAAGGTAGAGGGTAAAATAAGTGCAGCAAAGTACAGGGAA
This sequence comes from Hypanus sabinus, assembly GCF_030144855.1. Lineage (NCBI taxonomy): Eukaryota > Metazoa > Chordata > Chondrichthyes > Myliobatiformes > Dasyatidae > Hypanus > Hypanus sabinus. The sequence goes on from NC_082710.1 coordinate 60,911,940, forward strand.
ATCCTAGAGGAAAACCTGATGCTGTCTGCAAGAGAGTTGTGACTTTTTAGAAGCTTTTTATATGATGCATGGATCCGGGGTTGTGCCCTCAATGGGTTTTTTTTTTCTCATTTTTCTTGCTTAGTAGGGTTTTTTTAAATTCACAAAATTTTCAATCTTTAAGATAATTTTTTGAGGCATTGCTTCGATGCACCTGTGTATTTTTTAATAATAATAATAATAAAAAGATTTGAAGAGAGTTGCGACTTTGAAGAAGATTTAATTTCCAGCAAGACATGACCTCTAGCACTAAGCCAAAGCTACACAGGAATGGCTTTCAAACAAACTTAATGTCCTGGAATGGATAAGTCAGAGGACAGACCTCAATCCAATTGAGAATTTGTGGCTGGACTTGAAAAGGGCTGTTCACTCACAATCCCCATGCCATCTGACAGAACTTGAGCAGTTTGGTAAAGAAGAATGGAGAAAAATTGTGGTGCCCAGATGTGCAAAACTGAAAGAGACCTGTCCACACAGACTCAAGGGTGTAATTGCTGCCAAAGCTGCATCTACATAATACTGACTTGAATACTATCCAGGAATCTTGCTATCATCCAGAGAACCTCCTTTCTTTCCCCTAACCAACAAATCACCCTATCACCACATCTCGCCTCTTCTTCCCCCTTCCCTCCTGAGTACAGGGCCAGACTCAATGCCATGTACCTCACCACTGTGACTTTCCTCTGCTAGGTCATCTTCCCCCACCCCCTCACAACAGCATCCAAAGTGGTATACCTGTTGTTGAGGGGGGATGGCCACAGTGGTCATCTGCACAGGCTGTTTCCCCTTTCCCCTTCCTGACTGTCACCCAGTTTTGTGCATCTTGCAACTTGGATGTAACTACTTTTCTATCTGCCCTATCTATCTCCCCATCAGCCTCCCAGATGATCTGGAGTTCATCCAGTTCCAGCTCCTCTCAATGTGGAGCATTAGATGCTGCAGCTGGATGCACGTCTTGCAGATGTGGTCGTCAGTGACACTGGAAGTCTCCCTGCCTTCCCACATCCTGCAAGAGGACTATACAACTATTCTGTCTGGCATCCCTGCCATTCTAACTGAGCAAATACAAAGAAGGAAAAACAATAAATAAACAATGGAGAAAAAAAAATTACCTACAGCTTTCCACTTTCTCTCACTCTCTCACTCAAGCCTCTCGATGCTGAAGCCCTGAAGAGCTAAAGCCTCAAAGAATTCCACTCTAACTCTGCCCTCTCCAATGATGGCTACTCTGCTTGTCCCTGGCTTATTTCAATTTGTTCTTGCCAATCGATTTCAATCGTTTATTTCCCGCTGCTCAGAACACCAAACTGCCATGAGTCTCTTTCTCATCTGTTCATCCTGTAATATATCATTTTCAGTCAGATTATCATGCATTAGCAAGGTCTTGACATTCTCTCTGTCAATTCTAACGTCTCACCATTTTACTCTCCATCTTGTTCTCTCCACTCTTTCTTTTCTCTGCAACTGGAAGGCAAGACAAAGCCCCAGTGCGTCGAGTTTCATCTGACCTCCAATAAAGTGTATGTGGAGTTTGCATATCTGCCAGTGATCATATGGGTTTCCCCTAATTTCTTTGGTTTCCTTCCACATCCCGTAGATGTGCACTGGCCACTGTAAATCAATTCCAGTGTGCAGGTGAGTGGTATGATTTAAGACCAGTTAATGGCAATGTGGGGAGAATAGAAATGGAATTAGTGTAGGTGGGTGCTTGGTCAGCATACACTTTCTGGCTAAAGGGTCTGTTTCTAGGTGGAATCACTGTGATTCTAACTTAGAGCATGTCTGTTTCCTAAAATTTCCTATTTCTGAAACAAGGGTCATCAGGCAGAGAAGTTATCTCTAGTTCTCTCCCAGTAAAGTTGCCTGACAGGTGAGCATCTCCAGTAATTTGTTTCCGTACTGACCTTTATGACATTTCATTTGCTGGCCATTTTTGCTTTTGTGTTCAGGATGGCTGAATACAGCTGTGACTACATTTTTCGCTCTTTCTGTTTTATACTTTATATGTATTTCAAATGGTTCCTTAATATATTGACAACCACTTCTGCTTACTTGCATTCACTCAGTTTGATATTATTATGCAATTGTTCTTTGTCTCTGAATGCTTCTGCCTGTGTTCAGTGCATTGCAGGTGCTGTGATATAAATCTATCACTTCCCTTCCAAACATAAGAAACAATATGCAGGATGGAGATGAAAAGAAGTAAAGAGGGGAAGGGTGAGTTTCCTTATTCTGTGTCACCTTTTAATAGCTAAATCAGCTGGAATTTTCCTATCTACCTAATCAGTATGATTCTAACCAACAAGCTGATGAACAGACAGGGTGGAGTTAGCTAAAGCCCCGAGTTTGGAATAATCACTACAAATGCCAAAGAAACTGATGATTGTGGGCACATTACACTGTACCCAGATGTTAGAGAGTTTCTGGAAAAGCCTATAAATGAGTGTTGGAGAAATAAGAACGCAATACGAATCTGGGGAAAGCCCATCAACTCCAAAACCACTAACTAACCAAATACTGTAGGAAATAGATGAGGATCAAAATCCAAAAGTGTTTTCTAGTGAGGGGAACCCAGCAAAGCTTTGTGGAATACCTGAAGAATCATGTATACGTTTTGGAGGAATGAACAAGCCTGACAGACATGGACAACACTGCAGCACCTCACCCAACTGATCCACCCATCATCCTCTCTCAAATTTCTGCAGCCTTCTGTTTCTAAATAAATGCAGAATGAAAAAGGAGGAAGTGAACTCTTATTTCTTGCTGATCCCTCAAGTCATCAAAAGTATTCCAGATGAGATTGCTTGGACAAAATGTTACAAATAAAGAAAATCACCTTTCTAAATAAAACAATTTCTGCTGCCAGGAGATGCTTTAGTTAACTTTTGAAGGAGTACAGAGAGTGGGCAGTCTCTATAAGAGCAAACAACTCATTCCAGAGACCCTCACTTCTCTCTAAGGGATAAAGCAATGCCTAATATCAGTATATTTCTAGCCTGAAATGGTTTAACCCATTGCTAATTATCAGCTGGCTGTTGATCTAGAAAGCCATAATAGTGTATCAGTAGACAAGCAATGTAGTGCTTTGAACCATTCCACTGGCTTTTCTTAAAACCACAGTATTTTGACATAAAAATTGTATCCTATCAGTAGAATGGCTGGCTGAAGTTCCAGTCATGAATATACCGTTTGTAGTTATTCCTGCAGGTGCCTCCACATCTTGTCCCAAATGCTTGTCTTTTTCAGACTGATAGCCTGGGAGAAGCTTAGGTCAAAAGGCAGGCAGAATTAAGGGAGTTAGGAAGGAAGTTGCAAAGGGTAGTAATCTTGGGATTGCAGCCTGTGCCGTGTCACAGTGAGGATAGGAATAGAATGAGGTGGTATTCTGTTTTCAAGGGGAATAGAATATAAAAGCAAGGAGATCATGCTGAGTCTTTATAAGACTGCACTTATCAGGCTGCACTTGGAGTATTGACAACAGTTTTGGGCCCCATATCTCAGAGAGGATGTGTTGTCATTGGAGAGAGGTCGGAGGAGATTCATAAAGATGATTCCGAGAATGAAGGGGTTAACATATGAGGAGCATTTGGCAGCTTTAGGCCTGTACTCACTGGAATTTAGAAAAATGCAGGGGGATCTCATTGAAACCTACCAAATATTGAAAGGGTGAGATAGAGTGGATATGGAGAGGATGCTTCCTATGGTGGGGGTATCCAGAATTAGAGGGCACAGTCTCAAGGTTGAGGGGTGACCCTTTAGAACAGACGTAAGGAGGAATTTTTTTTTAGCCAAAGAGTTGTAAATCTGTGGAATGCTTTGCCACAGACTGTACTGGAGGCCAAGTCCATGTGTATATTTAAGGTGGAAGTTGATCATTTCCTGACCATTCAGGGCATCAAATGATAAGGCGAGAAGGCAGGTGTGTGGGGTTGAGTGGGATCCAAGATCAGCCATGATGGAATGGCAGAGCTCACCCAATGGGCTGAATGGCCTAATTCTGCTCCTATGTCTTATAGTCTTATGGACCTCTTCTCTTTTTCTACCTATGTCATTGGTACCAATATGGATCAAGACTTCTAACTGCTTACCCTCTCTTTTCAGGATATTGTGGATGGGTTCAGAAACATCACAGACCCTGGCACCTGGGACGCAAGCTACCGTTCGCGTTTCTTTATCGCATCCACAGAATCGCCTAAATGTCCCCCTAACTATAGAGTCCCCTATTACTGCTGCCATCCTCTTCTGTTCCCTAACCTCCTGAGCCACAGGGCTAAACGCACAGCCACTGCTGCTTCCCCCAGGTAGGCTCCCCACACCCCCAACAGTACTCACAATGGAGTACTTATTGCTGAGGGGGGCTGGGGGCAGCCACAGGGGTGCTCTCCACTATCTGACATTCTTCCATCCCTCTCCTGATAGTCACACATTTATTTCTCTCCTGTTGCCTTGGGGTGACTACCTCCCTGTAGTTCCTGGCCATCACCTCTTCACTTTCCCTAACAAGCCGATGGTCATCGAGCTGCAGCTCCAGTTCCTTAACATGATCTCTAAGGAGCTGCATCTTGATGCACCTGTTGCCATTGGGGAGGCTGGTTGTCTCCTGGAAATCCCACAGTTGAAACCCAGAACAGAACACTGGCCCTGTAAGAGTTAAATAAGAAAAAAGAAAAAATGAACTTACCTACACTCCTTGCCTCTGCCTGTTCTCGCTGAAACCCTGTTAAGCTGAAGCCTTACCACTCTGACTCAGACCATGATGACCACTCCACTAGACGATACCCCTCTGTTATGAAGACTGGGTTTTTAAAGCTTTTCACCGGACTCGCACAGGAACGCTTCTACTGCGTCTGCACAGTACTCCAATCATAAACTCCCACTGGAAAAACTTCTGCTTTTGAAAACTCTTTGCCAGACCTGCGTGGGAATATTTCAACTGCGTCTGCACAGCACTCCAGTCTTCCATTGTCTGCTGGCTCTCAATGGTATCCAGGGCTGAGGTGGTGACAGTGTTCACTCTGGAAAAGAGGTAAGAGTAATGTTCTACCCTTCTCTCCATCTGTTTTCCCCTGCCTGTGATTACTTCCCCATTAATGGATCAGAGGGGAGTCATCTTGCTCTGAGAGGGGCCAAGGGCTTTCTTGATGCCATCATACACACCCCTGACATTGCCTGTCAGTCCTGTGGTCTGGATGTCTTCACTGAGCTGCATCCTGTACACATTAGCACAACAGCTGGCAGTCTGCTGAAGTTTCCTTCCAGCAGCTCTGAAGATCTTCAGGTTCCTCTCAGTTGGCGAACACTTGCACTCAGCTAGAGTAGCACGCTTGGCTTCATCTTGTTGCAACACCCCAGCGAGTAGTCTATGTTGCAGTCTACACTCTGGTAGGAAGATGCAAAAGGCATACTGCCAAGGAAAGAGCGCCTGACTGGGATCAAGTCCAACTGGTGCCAGTGTCTGGAATGAGGGGGGCTCCAGGAAGCCTTGTGTTGAAACCTGGTCTGGAAATATGAGTTGCTGATACATAGGTTATGATGGGCACAGAAATCCAACAATATGAGGACCATTATGCATGATCTGCACACACTCTGGCATCAAAGTCATCCAGGATGACACAAGTTTCCTTGCTGGGATATTCCTGATGGTGACTGCAAGGTTCTCATAAAAATCATCCTTTGCCTCAGACTTGGAGCACAGTGTGGGACCATACACACTGATAAGAGAGACTGGACCTTTGGTGGTGTTGAGACAAAGAATAAGAAGTCACTCAGATCGTTTGCTGCCCGGTTCCACCATCTTCAGTAATGTGTTACTCACTGCTAAGATGACTCCATGCTCTCTGGGTTCATCAGGGCTCTTCTGTGGTAGGTTTATAAAAGATATCGGTAGACAGCTTGTCTCCAGAGATGGAGACACAGAGAATGAGAAGGGGAAAGAGGAGTAAGAAATGGACCAGAAATGCATCGTTACCTCCCCCTCCTCTCCACTTTCCACAGGATTCACTCTCTCTGTGATTCCCTTGTCTATTCATCCCTCCATAAATCTCCCTCTCAATACTTAACCCTGCAAGTAGAAGCACTACACCTGCCTACTCACCTCCATTCAGAGACCCAAACAGTCCTTCCAGTTAAGGTAACAATTCACTTGTAAATCTGTAGGGGATGTCTATTGTATTCCGTGCTCCCAATGTGGCCTCCTCTACATTGGTGAGACACAGTGTAGATTGAGAGAGCATCTTCACTCCATCTGCAAAAAGTAGCGTTCCTTAGTGGTCAACCATTTCAATTCCAATCCCCATTCCCATTCCAACATGTCAGTCTATGGCCTCCCATACTGCCACAATGAGGCCACTTGCAGGCTGGAGGAGCAACACCTAATATTCCATCTGGGTAGCCTGCAACCTCATGAACATTGATTTCTCCTTCCAGTAATTTTCCCCCTCCCCCTTCCGTCTTCTTCAATTCTCCACTCTGGCCCACCTCTTTCCTCTTCTCACCCACCTATCACCTCCTGCTGATGGCCCCCCTTCTTCCCTTTCACCATGGTCCATTTTCGTATCAGATTCTTTCATTTCCAGCTCTTCGCCTTTTCCACCTATCACTTCCCTGCTTCTTACATCACCCCCTTCCCCAACCCACCTACCTTCACCTTTTACTTCTAGCTTGTACCCCTTCCACCATCTTATTCTGACTTCTTCCCCCTTCCATTCCAGTCACGATGAAGGGCTCAGACCAAAACGTCAACTATTTATTTGATTCAGTAGATGTGGTTTGACCTGCTGAGTTCCTCCAGCATTTTGTGTGTGTCACTGTGGATTTCCAGCACCTGCGGTGTATCTTGTGTTTTTGATGTCCCTGTTACTTCTTTTACCTTGCTCATGCATGCATCGCAGTATCTTCTCAGAACCACCAAGTAAACACCTGGTAAAACAAGAGTGGGTACAGATTGTTACACTGCTTTATTACATTACCCAGCAATTCAAATGAAATGCAGCAATACTTGGTCATGTTTAATTTGATCAGCAACAACTTCTGTTTATGTAATAATGCAAAATAATACTACATAATACTACATTTCTGAATATCCATGATATTATTTTGATCAAACATTGTAACTTCCAGATAGGGATTTGACTAACGGCCAATCCAGACATCAGAAGTTTGGAGAGGAGGGGGCTTCAATCAGGTCCACCACCCAAGGGTAAAAGGCAGGAGTAGTTCTCAGCAGCGTAATCAAGCTTTGACTGGTGGCCAATTGGTGTTAGAGATTAATTAGTAAGAGTAAATTAAAGGAAGGTGGGGCAAGCACAGTGGCCATCTTCTCAGCGGCCTTCACCTGAGTGGACATAGAGTGGTGAGCTTAAGGCTTTAGCAAAGAGGTGTCACTCAAAGAAAGCAAAGCTCAAGATTTTGCCCTTCTCTTCTTTACGTATGCTTAGCTAGGTAGAGATGCCAGGTAGGACAGTGCAATGTTCCTCTTTCAGGATGTAGGAAGGCCTCCAGTATCCCTGACCACTACAACTGCGAGAAGTGCATCCGGCTGCAGTTTCTAACAATCTGTATTAAGGAGTTGGAGCTGGAACTGGATGAACTCCGGATCATTTGGAAGGCTGATGGGGAGATAGGTAGGTCATATAGAGAGGTAGTACACCCAAGGTGGAGGACACATGAAAATCGGTAGCAGTACGGGGTTAAGGAGCCAGTGAATAGTACCTCTGTGGCCATACCCCTCAGCAACAAGTATATCACTTTGGATACTATTGGGAGGAGATGACCTAGCAGAGGAAAGTCACAGTAGTCGAGTCTCTGGTATTGCGTCTGCCTCTGATTCAGACGGGAAGGGGAGAGAAGAGGAATGTGGTAGTGATAGGGGATTCATTAGTTAGGGGAACAAACAGGAGGTTCTGTGGGCAAGAACGAGATTCTGGGATGTTATGTTGCCTCCAGGTTCCAGAGTCCAGAGTATCTCAGGTCAAGTCTTCAGCATTCTTAAGTGGGAGTGGGAACAGCTGGAAGTTGTGGTCCATGTAGGTACCAATGACTTGGGTAGGATGAGTGATGAGGTTCTACATAGGGAGTTCAAGGAGTTACGTTAAAGGGCAGGACCTCCAGGGTTGTGATCTAAGGATTGCGACCTGTGTCTTGTGATAGTGAGGGTAAAATTACAGTTTGATATGTGGCTAAGGAGTTGGTGTAGGAGCAAGGGCATAAGATTTTTGGATCATTGTGCTCTCTTCCAGGTGAGGTGGAACCTGTACAGAAAGGACGGTTTGCACCTGAACTGGAGGGGGACTAATGTCCTAGCTGGAAGGGTTGTTAATGCTGCACAGTGGGGTTTAAACTAGAGTTGCAGGGGGATGGGAACCAGAGTGCTAGAACAGTTAGTGGAGAGGTTGTGGAGACAGATGTTGGTAAAACCTCAGACAAAGTTAGGAATCAAAAGGTTGAGCGTGGTGCAACAAAATCAAAACAGGTGAATACAAGACTGAAGTTGTTCTTTCTGAATGCGTGCAGTATATGGAATAAGATAGATAAACTTGCAGCACAGTACAGATTGGCAAGTATGATGTTGTAGGCATTACAGAATCATGGCTGAAAGATTATAGCTGGGAGCTTAATGTCAAAGGATACACTTTGTATTGAATGGACAGGCAGGAAGGCAGAGGGGGTGGCGTTGCTCTGTTGGTAAAAAATTAAATCAAATAATTAGAAAGACGTGATATCAGGTCAGAAAGTATTGAAATTGAAATCATTGTGGATAGAGCTAAGGAAATGCAGGGATAAAAAAGCCTTGATGAGAGTTGTATACAGACCCCCAAATAGTAGTAAGGATATTGCCTACAAATTACAATAGGAATCAGGTTGGTGCTGGATTACAGGAGGGGGAATTTCTAGAGTGCCTACAAGATGGCTTTTAAGAGGAGCTTGTGGTTGAGCTCACTAGAGGATCAGCTATTCTGGATTGGGAGTTGATTTGAGAGTGTAAGTAAAAGGATCCTTGGGGAAAGTGATCATAATATGATCAAATTCACTCTGAAATCTGAGGCTAAACTAAAGTTAGATTTATCAGTATTACAGTGTAGTAAAGGGAATTACAGAGGCACAAGAGAGGAGTTGGCCAGAATTGATCGGAAAAGAACATTGACAAGTATTATGGCAGAGCAGCAATGACTAGAATTTCGGGAAGCAATTCGGAATGCACAGGATATATACATCTCAAAGAGGATGACTACTCCAAAGGCAAGATGACACAACCATGGCTAACAATAGAGTAAAAGCCAATATAAAAGCCAAAGAGAGGGTATATAATAGAACAAAGATTAGAGGGAAATTAGAGGATTGGGAAGCTTTATAAAAACCAACACAAGGCAACTATAGAAGTCTTAAAGAAGGTAAAGATGGAATATGAAAGTAAGCTAGCCAATAATATTAAAGAAGATACCAACAGCTTCTTCAGATACATAAAGTGTAAAAGAGAGGCGAGAGTGGATAAAGGACCGCTGACTTGTGTTTCCTTATTTCTATGGCTTATTTTCTTGAAGGGTAACCCTACTGCAGCGGTTTCTAGAAAGCAAACCAAAACCATTAAGAGACTAAGCCAGGGTAAACAACACTTCCACATTCTCTTCCACATTCTCTTCCACATATCAAAGTTCCAAATCGAAATTGGCACAATCGAACTTTTATTATGAAACCTGCAAAGACGAACGACCTTGTAGCGATAAAAAAAATGACAAAACTAAGTTACCGATACAGCGATTTTAGCGTTCAAATCAGTACAACTAAGCGCCCTATTTTGCGATGTAATTAGCGGTCGAACTAAATTAGTGTTCCAATTAGCGAAGTTAGTGTATTTAAGCGTTCTAATAACGTTCCAATTAACAGTCAACAAATAAAATCATCCCCGCGGCTCAGTCACTCTCCATTAGACTAAACAACTAACTAAACTGAGAATACATAACTTTACTCATTTGCTTCTACCACGCCCCAACCCACATGACAGATTGTGATAATAAACTCACCACAAACTACAATACAGACAGAAATAGATACGATTCCTTCGCTTACAGTTCATCTTTTGAAAGCACAAAATAGGCAATAGCGGATTAGTAGCTTTTTCTCTGACAGATTAAATAGGATTCCCAAACACCATCAATTGCATTATCACACTATCTAAATTTCATTCACCAACTCTTTAGTGATCTGTTGCATAAATTGTTACTGACTCCATTCCTTCAGCTGACAACAACACCCAGAGCTTGCAATTCTTGAAGGCCCTTTCAACACAATATCTCTAAAACAGATCTTTGGGGAATGCAAGCCTTGTCTCTCTTCAATAAATGTTTGAAATATTGTTCATAAGAAACATTAAACTCCATCTGCAGTAGTTTTTAAATTAATGTGAAAGCATAAGCATGAAGAAGAATAAAGATAAGAAAATAAAGGGTTTATTCAAAATTCCCAACAAAACACTAAGCTGCTATCCAAGCCAGTCCACCAATAAATCATGAAGTCTGTCCCCAAGCTTATAATTAAAAACAAAATGTTCTCGGCATTGTTCAATTAATTATGCAATTGTATTCATATTCATGCCGGTAAAATAATGATCAAAAGCCTCATAGGGTATGAAACACCAGGTTATGACTTAGTAAAACTTAACATAGCCACAAATGACAGAAACCTGGAGGCTCATCGTCTACATAACGCACCCTATCAACACCAAATTTAGGAATATGTATGGGAGGGACCACCTTATTAAATGATTATACTATGTTAAAATTGTTTTTTCTTCATACTAGTATATAAATTCAGTTTCCACATCTTTGCCTACTTACCTAATAAAATAGAAAACATTGCTACAAATATCGAACCTCTGGTGTCTCTGAGTTTATCCTGTAGCTCTTGGTACTACAAAGACCAGATAGTTCTAGATTTAACTTAGTTGTTCTGAAACTAGAATGTTGTGTCTAGCTTTAAGTGTCCAGATGAAGGATGGCTTAATTCCAATCCAGTAACTCCTCTTGGAATTGCACATTTCCAGATAAAATGGAAGAATTGTGCTTTTGCCACCATATCCTGTACTCAACACTCATTCTGGCTTGCAATAAAATTTACCTTTGAACAGCAGAGGGCATTTGGTACTTGTGAACTAACCCCAGTTTTCAAGAATCAAGGGAGAATATCAAAATAGTTTTATGAGGTGGACACACATAGAGGCTAAAAGCAATTTTAAAATAGCAATATTTTTTCTTAACAAAATTCAAGAAAGAATGAATATTGTTCATTTGCATTCTCAGAGATTCCTGGGTAATTTGCTACATGAAGATACCAGTAGGCAGTCACAAGTTCCTACTTCTGAACTTCTAAAAATGAAGGAGAATTGAATGGTTCCTAGACTGACTTGAAATTGATCTGGGATAGTTTCTTCTTCACTCTACTTTGACAATCATCATTCTTCAAGCATGAGATGTGGGATAAAGGCAGAGCTATAAAGTCAGTCTCTACATTGGTATGAATTTCCTCCTGAAGTTGCTTTGACACAAGGGCACTTGATTATGTTCTGCATATATAAGCATCTGTAAGTGTACTGCCCAAGGCCAGGAACGAGGCTATGTCGGATGTGGAGATGGGGCTGCTCTAGGCAATGGCCCGTGGTCAGGAATGTGGCCAAAGATTTGGGCTGGAAGTGGCATTAGGTAAAATGAGAGGGATACATGAAAGACAGAGAATACATGAAACCTTTTAGGAAGGATGTTCAAATTGGTGTAAGGCTTGAATTGCCTCTGGGCTGATCAGTAACTCAGGAGATTAAGGGTAAAAGACTTGGTTGTGTCAGTAGTGTCCAGCAATAGTAACTCCAGGAATAATGTGGACTAATCTGCTTGGCAACATTATAAAATAAAGTATATTCACTAATAATAAAACAAAATAAGGTAACTAAATTAACTGGGGCAGGGTTAGTTCCTGTTCTTGCAGCAATGTGACACCAGGACAACATCCCATGCACCATCAATCTACAGGTCATGCCACTCAGAGACTTGGACTATATTACTTTTTTGTGACTATATATTGTTCTGCTATCTATTATTGTAACTATATGTGCTATGTGTAACTTTTGGTACTGTGTCTTACATCTTGGTCCTGGAGAAACAGGAATGATTGAATAACAATTAAACATTGATAAAGCCAAAAATGAACCAAATGACCATTTTGCAGAACATCCCCATTCAAATCCCAATGGCAACTCTGAGCTTTGAATTCTGTCACTTTAAATATCTGTCCCATACCCATTCAGACCTCTCCACCTTCATCCTTTTTAGTTGCTCCAACAATCCCTGATGTAAGCTTGAGGAATGGCTCCCCACATTCATTCAGATGGTGCCCCTTGAAACCCTGGAATTTAATGCTGACTTTAACCTTTTCAGATAATCACCATTTTCCCCCTCACTCAGTTGAGACAATATTGGTAGGTTTCAAAAGTTTCAGTTTAGTTTTTCTGAGCCCATCTGCCAGTTTTTAGAGTTATGGTTACCTTGCCAACTTTGGGCATCCCAATAGAGGCATTCACAGATAGGATGTGCATGATCCATCTTGTAGGCATTCCAGAAATTCCCCATCTTGGCATCCAGATTTTCCCAATCTACCTGCATATTGAAATCCCCCATGGCTATTATAACACTGTCCCTTTGGCGTGCATTTTCTATCTCCCGTTGTGATTTGTAGACTACATCCTTACTACTGTTCAGATCTCTGTATATGACTCCAATCAAGGTCAGTTCCTTAGCTCTACCCATGATGATTCAACATCCTTTTACATTATATGTCAATGATTTGGATGATGGAATTGATGGCTTTGCTGCAAAGTTATCAGATGATACAAATATAGGTGGAGGGGCAGGTAGTTTAAAGAAAGTAGAGAGGCTGCAGAAGGATTTAGATTTGGAGAATGGGCAAACAAGTGACAGATGGAATATAGTGTCAGGAAGTGCATGGTCATGCATTTTGGTGGAATAAATAAAAGTGTTGACTATCTTGTAAATGGACAGAAAATACAAAAATCTGAGACACTGAGGGACTTGGGAGTCCTTGTGGAGGATTCCCTCAAGCTTAATTTGCAGATTGAGTCTGTGGTGAGGAAGGCAAATGCGACGTTAGCCTTCATTTCAAAAGAACTAGAATATAAATGCAAGGATGTAATGTTGTGGCTTTATAAAGCACTGATGAGGCCTCATGTGGAGTATTGTGAGCAGTTTTGTGCCTCTCATCTTAGAAAGGATGTGCTGAAATTGGAGAGCATTCAAAGAAGGTTCACAAAAATAATTCCAGGTTTGAACTGCTTGTCATATGAAGAGAAGAGTGTTTGATGGTTCTGGGCCTGTATTCACTAGAATTCTGAAAAATGAGGGGTGACCTAATTGAAACCTATTGAATGTGAAAGGCCTTGATAGAGTGGATGTGGAGGGGATGGTTCCTATGGTGAGAGAGTCTAAGACCAGAGGACACAGCCTCAGAATAGAGGGCTTTGAGAAGGAATTTCTTTAGCCAGAGAGTGGTGAATCTGTGGAATTCTTTGCCACAAGCAGCAGTAGAGGCCAAGTCTTTATATAAATTTAAGGCAGAGGTTGATAGATTCTTGATTGGTCTGGGCATGAAGGGATACAGGGAGAAGACAGGAGATTAGGGCTGAGAAGATAGTTGGATCAGCCATGATGAAATGGTGGAGCAGACTTGATGGGCCAAATGGTCTAATTCTGCTCCAGATGGTCTTTTAGTCTTATGGTCCATTGGCAATAATGGGGCAGATTGAAAAAGCATATAAAATTATGTTTTTTTTTAACAGAGATAGAGTAATAGGTCATGATGGACATTTAACATACACATACAACACGTTGGAGGAACTCAGCAGGTTAGGCAGCATCCGTGGAAACGAATAGTCAACGTTTCGGGCCAAGACCCTTCGTCAGGACTGAAGAGGGAGGGGGCAGGGGCCTTATAAAGAAGGTGGGGGAGGGTGAGAAGGAGAAGGCTGGTAGGTGCCAGGTGAAATATCAGCAAGGGGAAAGATCAAGGGGTGGGGGAGGGGATAGGCAGGAAAGTTGAAGAAGGAATGTAAGGGGAAAGCACTATGGGTAGTAGAAGGAGATGGAACCATGAGGGAAGTGATAGGCAGCTGGAGGAAGAGGCAGAGTGAAACTGGGATGGGGGAAGGGAGAGAGAGGGAATTACCGGAAGTTGGAGGATTCAATGTACATGCCAAGGGGCTGGAGACTACCCAGACGGTATACGAGGTGTTGCTCCTCCAACCTGAGATTGGCCTCATCATGGCAGTAGAGGAGGCCATGTATGGACATACCCGAATGAGAATGTGAAGCAGAGTTGAAGTGGGAGGCAACCGGGAGATCCTGTCTGTTGTGGCAGATGGAGCGGAGGTGCTTGACAAAGCAGTCCTCCAATCTGCGTCGGGTCTCACCAGTGTAGAGGAGGCAACACCGGGAGCACCAGATGCAACAACTCTGCTTCACATTCCCATTCGGATATGTCCATACATGGCCTCCTCTACTGCCATGATGAGGCCAAACTCAGGTTGACGGAGCAATACCTCATATACCGTCTAGGTAGTCTCCAGCCCCTTGGCATGAACACTGAATTCTCCAACTTCTGGTAATTTCCTCCCCCTCCCTTCCGCCATCCCAGTTTCACTCTGCCTCCTCCTCCAGCTGCCTATCACCTCCCTCATGGTTCCGCCTCCTTCTACTACCCATAGTGCTTTCCCCTTACATTCCTTCTTCACCTTTCCTGCCTATCCCCTCCCTGCTTTCCCTCCCCCATCCCTTGATCTTTCCCTTTACTGGTTTTTCACCTGGCACCTACCAGCCTTCTCCTTCCCACCCTCCCCCCACCTTCTTTATAGGGCCCCTGCCCCTCCCTCTTCAGCCTTGATGAAGCGTCTAGTTCCAAAACGTAGACTGTTTGTTTCCACAGATGCTGCCCGACCTGCTGAGTTCCTCCAGTATGTTTTGCGTGATACTTTGACCCCAGCATCTGCAGAGTATTTTGCATTTAACATACACTGCTGTGCACATATACTGTGGACACCATACTCTAGAAAAGAATATGAAGGCTCTGGAAAGGGTGCAGAAGAGATTCTAGAGATGAAGGTCTGTGGTTATATGTTGAAGGTGTATGATGAAGAAGCTGGCGCTGTTCCCCTTGGAATAGAGGAGATTGCAAAAATATTTTAATTTCTGAAGGTTAGAGATGAGAAGATAGTGATATACTGCTTCCAACAGTAGTGGAGTGAAGAATTAGGAGGCTTAAAATTAACAAAAGAACAAAATGTGACATAAGGAAACAGCTTAACACAGTAAGTGATTAGGGTCTGTAATGCACTGCCAACAAAAGTATTGGTGGATTTAATTCAAAAGGGAGCTGAATAAAGGAAAGACCTTGCAGAGAAATGGAGAGATGTGGGGGGATACATTTACCTGTAGCTAGGCGCCAATCTGTAGCCAACAGTCCTCTGCTGTAACCAGTCTTTGATAGCTGAGAACCACATGCATTATCAACAATGGCTAGTTGGAAGAAATACCAATGGATTCCAGGTTCAAGCAGTTATATAACATGTTTTTATAATTCACATTGGTTACAATGTGACTGATGAATTAGTGAATATATTTGCAGTAGTGGGCTGTAATAGTATGATTGCAACAGCAAAACCAGTTTACATTTGTGCTTTGAAGGCGACAACAGCCTGTTCTGCTTCAACACAACTTTCCTAATGTAAGATTCCTTAGGACCATGACTATCTCATTATAGCCGAACTATCTGTATTCCATAAAAAGAGTCAATCAGGACATTTTCCAACTTACATTCTATTCAATACTATGTGTTGAAATCAATGCAATGTAACATTTAGTGGTGAATAAAATTGAGAATATTTGCAGCCATGTTAATTTCCCACGTGACAGGTTGTTAAAATTACCCTAGCCTTCAGGACATTGGGAGAGAGGAGAAAATTGACAAAAAGAATGTTGGCAAGGAGTTAAAAGGAAGACAAATTTCATTAAATCTGCCTACAAGCTCTTAATGGTTCCTTGAACAATTATATAAGTCAAGTTCAATTTTGCTGAAAATGCTTAGTGAGAAGAAAATTTGATTCAACAAAACAATAAAAACTGTCTTGAGTGACTTGTTCCAACAACACCAGATGAATAGGTTTCTTCAGGATTGAAAGATTCATTATTGAATAATTTTAAGTTGATTTTTTTTTCAAATCATACAACTGTGCATAATCTCCTTACAGTAAATTTCACATTGATTGCATTTGGAAAATAGTTTAATTTGATGAAAGAAATGCAAGGAAGATGTCTCTTATGGTTTTGCATACACACGTCTAGTTGAGCCCATTAGGGAATCAGCTATTCTGGAATGGGTATTATGCAATGAACCGGAATTGATTAGAGAGTTTAGGTAAAGGAATCCTCAGGAGGAAGAGATTATAATATGATAGAATTCACCCTGCAATTTGAGAAGGAAAAGCGAGAATCAGATGCATCAGCATTACGGTGGAATTACAGAAGCATGAGAGAGGACCTTGCCAAAGTTGATTAGAAGGAGACACTAGCAGGGATGATGGCCCAGCAGCAGTAGCTGGAGTTTCTGGAAGCAAGTTGGAAGGCGCAGGATATATACATCCCAAAAAGGAAGTATTCTAAAGGCACAATGACACAACGGTAGCTGACAAGGGAAGTCAAAGCCAACTTAAAAGCCAAAGAGAGGGCATATAATAGAGGAAAAATTAGTGAAAAGTTAGAGGATTGAGAAATTTTTAAAAACCAACAGAAGGCATCCAAAAAAGTCATAAAGAAGGAAAAGATGGAATACATAGATAAACTAGCTAATGATATTAAAGAGGATATGAAAATTTTCTTCAGATATATGAAAACTAAAAGAAAGGTGAGAGTAGATATTGGACTGCTGGAAAATGATGCTAGAGGGGAAGTAATGGGGAACAAGGAAATGGTGGACAAATGAATAAGTATTTTGCATCAGTCTTCACTGTGGAAAACACTAGCAATATGTCAAAAGTTTGAGAGTGTCGGGAGCAGAAGTGAGTAAAGTTGCCTTGACTCAGGAGAAGGTGCTTGGGAAACGGAAAGGTCTAAAGGTAGATAAGTCTCCTGGACCAGATGAACTGCACGCCAGAGTTCTGAAAGAGGTGGCTGGAAAGATTGTGGGAGCATTAGTAATGATCCTTCAAGGATCAATGGATTCTGGTCTAGTTACAGAGAATTGGAAAACTGCCAATGTCACTCCACTCTTCAATAAGGGGAGAGGCAGAAGAAAGGAAACTATAGGCCAGTTAGTCTGAACCCAGTGGTTGGGAAGATGTTGGAGTTGATTGTTAAGGATGTGGTTTCTGGATATTTGGAGGCACATGATGAAATAGGTCAAAGTTAGCATGATTTCCTTAAGGGAAAATCTTGCTCGAAAAATCTGTTGGAATTTTTTGATAAAATAACAAGCAGGATAGACAAAGAAGAATCGGTGCTGTTGTGTACTTGCATTTTCAGAAGGTCTCTGACAAGGTGTCACAAATGAGACTGCTTAACAAGTTAAGAGCCCATGGTATTACAGGAAAGGTACTAGCATGGATGGAGCATTGGCTGATTGGCAGGAGCCAACATGTGGGAATAAAGGGAGCCTTTTCTGGTTGCCTGTCATTGACTAGTAGTTTTTCACAGGGGTCATGTTGGGACTGCTTCTTTTTACATTATATGTTAATTGGATGATGTAATTGATGGATTTGTTGCAAAGTGCAGATGATACAAAGATAGATGGAGGGGCAGGTAGTATTGAAGAAGTAGAAAAGCTACAGAAGGACAGACAGATTAGGAGAATGGGTAAAGAAGTGGCCGATGGAATACAGTGTCAGGAAAAGTATGGTCATCCACTTTGGTAGAAGAAATACAACTGTAGATTTTCTAAATGGAGAGAAAGATCAAAAATCTGAAGAGCAAAGGGACTTGGGTGCCCTCATGCAGATTTCCCTGAAGGTTAATTTGCAGTTTGAGCAGGTGGTGAGGAAGGCAAATATAATGCTAGCATTCATTTCAAGAAAACTAAAATGTAATGTTGAGGCTTTATAAAGCACTGGTGAGGCCTCACTTGGACTATTGTGAGCAGTTTTGGCCCCTTATCTTAATGCTGACATTGGAGATGGGTCAGAGGAGATTCACAAAAAATGATTACAGGAGTAAAAGGCTTATCATATGAGGAGCGTTTCATGGCTCTGGGCCTGTTCTCACTGGAATTCAGATGAATGAGGGGGGATCTCATTGAAACCTATCGAATACTGAAAGACTTTAAGTAGATGTGGAGAGGATGTTTCCTATGGTGTAAGTGTCTAAGACCAGAGGACACAGCCTTAGTATAGAAGGACATCCATTTAGAGCAGAGAGGAGGAGTAATTTCTTCAGCCAGAGAATGGTGAAGCTGTTGCCACAGGCAGCAGTAGAGGCCAAGCTATCGGATAAATTTAAGGCAGAGGTTGATAGATTCTTGACTACTCATGGCATGATGGGATACGGGGTGAAGACAGGAAGTTGGGGCTGAGAGCAAAATGGATCAGCCATGATGAAATGGCAGAACAGACTCGACAGGCCAAATAGCTTAATTCTGCTCCTATATCTCATGGTCTTATCTATATTTGCCAATGACTTTCTTTTGAATTATTTTGTTATTTAAGAATTTGAGCATTATCTAAAAAATTAATTTGTGACATCGAAGAATTTATGATAGATTATATTTATTTGATTTAATTAGATTATAAATTTAGATTCACACTTTTAAAATATCTACACTAAAATAAAATTAATAATCTCATTTCCAGTAAACAGAAATAAAACATTATATATCTTATTTATTCAATTTCTTATATGTTTAGTTTAACTAATACTTTGGTTCAAAAAAGGAATGAGATGAAAATTCATTAACATACACTCAAAGATATTTTAATAATTGCACAAATTGTGAAAAATATATGGCTTCAATTTAGGAAAAAAATTCACAATGTCGCAAATGAGTAATCTAGGAATACAGTATCTGAATGAGTGAACGAAAACATGATTATTCAGGTGAATTTTACTGAGGATCATAAGGAGGGACATATGGAGTTATTAAGCAGAGGGAATTTCACATCTAGAGGTAAAAGTGAGTAAAGACTTGGCCAGTGGGAGACAAAATGGAAGAAGTATGGCAAAATGGCCAAAGTTGGAGGAGCAGAAAGTTTGAAAACAATTTGGAATGTTTCAGAGACAGGGTTAGGCAAAGCCACAGAAGAATTTATATACATAAATGTGGAACATTGAGTAATCAGAATAATGATAAAAATATTACTGCACTATAAATTACTTAGTGGCCTTGGGGAATATGCAAAAGCAACTGCAGCTAAGCCCTTGATCTACTACCAGTTTTTGTTGTATTTATATTGTATTTTAATGATAGTGCAAACTTGAAAGGTTATATTGCCTTTCTGCATTCTCCTCTCAAATGCTGCTCTTTATTCACACTTCTCTGCATGACATCTCTTCACTTCAGCTCTGTGTTTGCAACTTCCACCAGTCAATGTCCTCGTGAAGTTGTTGCTATCCTCATAAACTTTAGTTCATAGTACTGTACTCAATAATATGCCTCAGTAACAGGACCCAGCATGTAAGCATAATTGCGCAAAAAGCATGGCAGCACCTCTTCAGCATTAGGAGTCAGCACGACATCTAAAACTTTGACAACCTTCTTTTGATGTGTAGTGGAGAGTCTATTGACCAAGTGCATCACAGCCTGGCATAGAAACACTAAAGCCTTTGAAAGGAAAATCCTACAAAGTGCAGTAGATTGAGCCCAGTACATTACGGGTAAAGCCCTCTCAAGCACTGAGCACATCTACTTGAATTGCTGTCATAGCAGGATCCATCACCTAGACCATTCTCTCTTCTCACTGCTGCCATCAGGCAGAAGGTACAAGTGCCTCAGGACCCACACAACCAGATTCAAGGGTAGTTACTACCCTTCCATCATCGGGCTCTTGAATAAAAGGGGATAACTACAGTTAAAATTAAACTCCATCATTGAGAACTTTCCCACAACCAATGATTTCACTTTAAGGACTCTTTGTCTCATTATCTCATGTTTTCATTATTTATTGCTATTTATTTATATTTGCATTTACACAGTTTGTTGTCTTCTGCACTCTGGTTGATCTTTCATTGATCCTGTTATAGTTACTATTATATAGATTTGCTGAGTATGCCCACATGAAAATGAATCTCAGGGTTGTACATGGTGACGTATATGTACTTTAATAATGAATTTACTTTGAACTATGAACTGTTATAATTTGCCCTGTATGATATCAGGTATCAGATGAGCTTACCCGTAAAGTACAATTCTGGCCGATATTTTTGCACATGTTTAGTACAGATCGTATCCCTTGTTGATGAGCTCTGGGTCAATGGTTAGCAATTCTGCTTCTGAGTCAGAAAGACAGTGATCTAAATTTGCTACTTGGCATTTGGAGACCAGCACTCTGGCTAATAAATTCTGATCTCATACTCAAGGGATCTGGCCTGGCCACCCCCTCACTGCTGGCCATAGATCACTTCTGTTGCACTCTTTCAGCCTCTAAATCCTTACTCCATTTCACACCAATTCCTGATTGAAGAGTACAAAGCTACATAGCCCACAGAGATCTATCCAACCTCTGCGGGGTGCTTATAAAATAGCATGGATTTTTTAAATTATGAATTTAAAAAACTGAATTACGCTATAAAAATAATTTTCAGGTCTGTGCAACTGCATTTCATTTAGCCCAACTGCTTACTTCCTCATCTGGGTCTCTCATCCTTGGAATGCTAGGAAATGTGCACAGATGCATAGACAACAGTGATCTACTCAACCAATAGCTCTGAAGTGGAGTAAGGGCAGAATTGGTAGTGTATTTTTGGCTTTCGCATTGGACAAATGAGGCCCAATCTAAAAGCACTTTGGAGTCCCTGATGCTGGGTTTCTACAAACATGTCCATTTCATCAAGGTTACATACACAGAATGTCCTAAATTTAAAGATGTCTGACACCTGCTACATTTGACCAACTTCCCATAAGGTTATTAAATACAAACGTCTGATATGTGTATGCATGTATGTTCATTCCTATGAACAGCATAACTTGTTTCCTCTCTCTGGCTCCATTTTTAACAATTGTTATTTTGTAATAGTCTTATTTGCTTTTGATGCCATTTGTTGCAATACAGTGGAGATATGGTTACCACAGAGAATCACTTTTGTGTATTTTCATACTCATGGACAAAATTGACTTTTTGATGTTGATAAAAACAGAACCCACTTATTACCCAGTAATGGCCCATACTTTGGATGGAATTCAATGCCCCTTGTGTTCTTGACTTGCCAAAATGCTGCTTTAAAGAAAACAATTCAGAAGCTCATCAACCGTCTGGAGGGCCCTATTACGAGTTATCCACAGGTATCTACATAAAACCGGAAATGTGATAGGTCGGAACATGGGAGAGTTTTATTGGATCACACAAAACCCATGTAATTACAATGGGATTATCATGATGAAGACACATTCTGCCTCCAGGCACCTTACTGAGCATTGATTTGAAACATAGAGCCACGTTTGCCAGGAGTTAATGGACACCTCTGCAGCTACTCATTCAAAATGTGGAGTGCAACAACCAATCTAATTTATGGCAATTAAAGTGCAAAATGATATCGCATGATGTAATGGCGTAGTGAATAGGATATTTGAAGGAAGTAGCAAGAACCACGATTGAAGATGTAAAGGAGAGACGTTAGCACAAGGGCCACCATTTCAGTTTGGCGTGCATTGATTTGCCTGAAATTATTCTTTCCCACCCCAGGGCATTGCTCAATTTTCAGGTGATTACGAAGCAAGGTCTATGAGTCATAATGTGTAAAACATGATCTTTCAGCACCACCTTTCTGATTACCATTCTGTAGAATTATGGTGAGCAATAGAAGACAAGAAACTATCATCTTTGGAAAACATGTTTTAATTTAAATGGGCAGCTTTCTTCCTAGAAATACAAACACGGTAGAAGAATAAGCTAAATTCTTACAAATTAAATAAAGATTTGTAATGTCATAAGATATAACTTTTAAAGTGGCATGACTTTTTTATTGCCTTGGTGTCTGTTTCGCACAGAATTTGCAAAGAAATATGTCATCTGAAGCAATGGTTAGGTGTTATCTTTGGCTTGCGATGAAAAGTTTCAGTAGGATATTGGTTCCTATTTGCCAGCATTGATGTAAAACAGCTGTCCTGGTTTCTACTTGGGGTGGGAACAGGTATTGATATTACTGGGGAGTGAGATCCATATGTAGGTAACGTAATTGGGAGAAATGTACATAATTCACAATTTGGGGTTTCGTTTCAAGAGGCTCTTCTGACGTGATATTATTATGTAAAAGGTGTTTTTGTTGTATAGGTTTTGAAGTTCAATAAAACACATTACTAGTTTTGTTAAACATAAAATGCCTCACTTAGTTCTATTTGCAGAAATCTATATTGGTGACCGCAATGCTCAAGGACGATTCCAGAGTTACTGAACACATCGGCCAATGCAGTCACTTTGAAACTGCCAGAGTCTTGGGAGCAAAGTGCCGTTGCTTGGTTTGTACAAGCTGAGACCCAGTTTGCTGTGCAAGAAATCTCCGCTGATAACACCAAATATTTCTATGCGGTAGTGTCACTCAGCAACTCCACAGTGGTGAGAGTAGCAAGTCTGCTTGGACACAATAAATACCAATCGCTGAAAATGTACCTTTTACAGACTTTTGGACTATCGGAGTCTGGATGCCACAAACAGTTGCTCTCCTTCCCTGGTCTTGGCGATGCCACACTTTCAGAGCTAATGGATTACATGCTGTCTCTCCTGGGAAATCACCATCTTTGTTTTACTTTTAAAGAACTCTTTATGCAACAAATGCCTGATCTAGTTCATATGGCCCTCGCTAGTACGCGCATGGGAGCTTGCTAAAATGGCTGATAGTCTACACTCAGCCAGACAGCGATGCATCATTCCTCCTCCTTTCTCTATCTCAATAAATCTGGTCAGCAAGGCCCCCAACATAAGGATGCCTGTAGCTGCAAAACAGAGGACACTGGGTCTGTGCTTTTACCAAACTAGCTTCGGTAAGCATGCTAGGAAGTACCAAAAGCTTTACAGCTTCAACACTGTCAGTACATTTGGACATCTGAGGTCCATAAACACCATGGATTTTGGCTGCCAGGGTCGTCAACTGTTCATCACAGACACCCTTTCAGGACAACGCTTCCTTAGTGACATGGGTGCTCAAGTGAGTGTGCTGCCAGCATCACCTATTAATGACAAGACAAAGAGCAACGTAACCTCGGTGGAGGCCACCAGCGACAGCAAGATCCAGACATATGGGACACAACGGATGATACCCTGCTTCAGTGGGCAGTATTACACATGGGCCTTTGTCCTAGCTAAAGCATCTAGACCTCTGCTTGGTGCAGATATCCTGTGTGCCCAGGGACTATTAATTGATGTTAAGAATTGCTGACTTGAGGATGTCATGGGCTTTCTGTTGTTACCCTGCTCCCTCAGTAAGTTCCCCACAACGACTCTGAAGCACACACACTAGTACGTGAGTTTACTCGACTGCTGGGCGAATTCCCAAACCTCAGCGAGCCTACGTTCTCCACTACAGTCACAAAACATGGGGTGAGCACCATATTCCCACAACTGGCCCACCAGTCCGTGCCTGTGCACATAGCCTGGAGCCAGAAAAGCTGGCAACCGTGCAGGCTGAGTTTGCCAAAATGGAAAGACTTGGAATTGTACTCCGGTCGAATAGCCCCTGGGCTTCACCCCTCCATATGATCCCTAAGTGCAATGGTGGTTGCCGCCCCTGTGGTGTTTATCAACAGCTTAATGAGGCCACCACCCCCAGGCGTTACCCAGTCCCTCACATTCAAGACTTTAATGCATGTTTAGCTGGGAAGTTAATTTTTCCAAAGTTGATCCGGTTAGGGGCTGCAACCTAGTGTCTGTGTTCTCGGAGGACATTCCCAAAACAGCTGTGATAACCCCGTTTGGCCAGTCTGAGTTTCTACAGGTGCCTTTTGGACCGAAAAACGCAACACAGACTTTCCAACGACTGATGGATATGTATCAAAAGACTTAGATTTTCTTTTTGCTTCTCTGATTGATGAGTGTAGGCACGATCATCTCCCATGGGTTCTTCTGGGGCTCAGAACAGATCCAAAAGAAGAACTGTAGTCATTTGCAGTGGAGTTGGTATACAAGTAGCCATTAGGACTGCCTGGTCGGCCTCTCAACAGCGTTCCACCCTCCTCGATAAATTCAATTCCTTTTCACCAATTCCTACAGCACCCTTGGGTACCTGTTAACCTACATTCTGCCTCGTTTGTTTTTGTCCACCATGATGCACACCAACATCCCTTTAGGCTCCCTTACTATGACTTGTTCCATGTTTTGGTATGGGAAGAAAAGACTTTCACTAGATCACCTTAAACTGACCAAAAGGTTTCCAAGATTTGGAAAATTCCACTTCCATACCCCTGCCATCAGGGCATGACTTATACACCTCTGGATGAGCCAGAGACACCTGCGGTTCCTCCTCCCATAGAAAACTGGATCCGAGCCGGGTGGCTCGTCCGAGCTCCAGACAGGCTCACAAACCCAGTTGTAGTGAATTCTGGCGTAGGTGTTGGGGGGGAGGGGGTCTGTGTATGGGCAATGTAATTTGGAGTAATGTACATGATTCACAATCACTGACATTGAGTTGGGGCATTGCTTTAAGAAGCTGTTCTGACATGATGACATTATTATACAGAAGGTTTTTTTTAAGCGCATTTTTGTTGCATAGGTTTTGGAGTTCAATAAAATGTGTTACGGGTTTCATTAAACATAAAACACCTCACTTCATTTAATTTCTGGAGACCTACAGTTTCCAAATCGTGAGCTATAACTACACATATGGAGAACAAAGAACATCAGCTGATGCATAGTTAGTTGATGGGGAGCACTCAACAGATTACCTTTAGGATAGGTTAACTATGTCATCAATTGATCAATTCCGGAACACAGAGCGCTCCATCTACAATAGAATAAGAAGGAAGAGATAGGGTAACTGCTATCTGTCTGCCGTACCTAGCGAGCTCCACAACCTTGTTACTTTCTATCTTTCCAGCAAGAGAACTGTGAGCAAGAGCTTCTAACTACGTTTTCACATCTGTAAGTTCCTAGCTGCTGTTAATTGGGCCGACACCTTATAAATGTCCTGTGTGGTGACCTTTTCTGCACTTGTTGCTTTAGTTCTGGCTCTAATCATTAGTTCCTACAAAATTATCTACAAATGGAAAGCAGACTTACTTGTTTTGATGTGCAGATAGATGGATTCAAGGGTTATACCTCTATAAAAGTAATACTTAGTTTACCAAGAACTGTTATTGGTATTTAGCAAATGAGGTAAGATAAAGTGCAGTATGAGTTTCTACTTCACTATGTAGACACTATGATTACAATTCAACATTGGCTTTTCTAGAAGGAAATCAACAATTAGTCTTCACTTGGTATCCTTCTCCAAAACTTTACTCACTCGTAATTTTACTCTTTAATCCTAATTTACAATCTTGCAATTGAAGTGTTTTTTAACTGTTACATAATGAACATTTTTAGCAGAATAACATTGCATCTTCTATTCAAAATCTTCAAAAGCATCAGCAGATTAAGAGAGAAAAAGATCAATTAGACAAGCACAGCCAAGAGAGTGATGATTGACACCACCTGAGTATGGATCCCACCTATAGACTTGTAAATGTACACATGAATCAAGAAATATTCTCAATGACATTTTTTAAACAATAGTACCAATTATTTGTTGTAACTCAACTCTGACTGAACTCTAGATAAGCTTTCACTGTTTCAGGAAGTAATATTTTGCTACTGGGCAAAGATCAGAAGCTGGTAAAGGTTTCTAAGGTGTGACCATGTAACATTTTGTGACAGTGGTGGCTGTCAGGAGAGGGAGAATTCAAAAGGCAGAAAGGAAATGAACATTGATTATGTGGATGCAACAAAGGCATGCCTAATTACCTCTTATCTTGAACTTGAACTTATAAACTGAAATTTATCTGTTACCTACGAAGTCCACAGTTCATCTCCCTTCAAAAGAATTGCTAATGAATATCAGGATAATGAGTCTAATCATTCAAACAAGTGATAGTATTCATCTTCCTGGACTTTAATCATGGTTACTGCAGAAGAAAACATTTCAGGCAAAATAAGGTGCTATGATAGGGAGATAATGCAAACTTGTCTTTCCTCAGCATTCACTGACTTTATACATTCTGTGGCCACTTTATTAAGTACAAGTGTACACCTGTGGTTAATGGAAATATCTTATCAGCCAATCATGTGGCAGCAACTCAATGCATAAAGGCATACAGGCATAGTCGAGAGGTTCAGTTCCAAACATCAGAAGGGGGAAGAATTGTGATCTAAGTGACCTTGACCAATCTAAGTGATTGCTGGTGCCAGATGAGGTGGTTTGAGTATCTGAGAAACTGCTGATCTCCTGGGATTTTCATGCAAAATAGTCTCTTATACTTAACAGAGAATGGTGCAAGAAACAAAAAGCATCCAGTAAGCAGCAGTTCTGATGGTGAAAACACCTTGTTAATGAGAGAGGTCAAAGGAGAATGACCAGGCTGGATCAAGCTAACAGGAAGGCAACAGTAACTCAAATAACCATGTGTTGCAATAGTGGTGTGCAGAAGCTTATCTCTGAATGCACAACATGTCGAATCTTGAAGTGGAGGGGCTACAGTAGCAGAAGACCTTGAAAATAAACTTATCCCAACCCTCAAGAGCGAGAGCTGTTTAAACAGTACAATAAATTTTGATTATTTGGCTGGTGCCTAAAATGTTAAGTTTATGTATTTAGGGTTGAATGACACATTCAGCAATGGTAGAAATATCAATTGACTCTTCACTATAATCAATAAAAGCTGTGTTGGAGGCCTCTACCTGTTTTACTCCCAGGACTAAATGTAGCAATCAGCTCTTTTTCCTGTCCAAGTACCCTTTCCTGAGTCATCGATCCCCCCACTCACTGCGGGCCCGCTGACCAGCAATTAAGCAATTTCAGATTGTGCATGAAATGGTGCAATGCAACTTAGCACAACTGAAGAAAAAATGCAATTCCATTGCACCGCTGATGGCTTTCTTGCAATATCTGTAGATGGACTTGGTGATCAGGAGAGGATAGAACATGGATTAAAGAAACAAGTCAGTTAAGGTGCTGTTCCAGAGAGGGTCATGTTGATCAGGTACAAGGTAGCATCCCCAACCCAGGCCCAAGACACAAGATTATGCCATCATCTGAACAAACACCTACAATGATATATGCATCACTTCTGCTATGGCAGATTACCATTGCACTGACTTTGGTCTAATGCACTTTGTACCTCCACAGTAAATAACAGCAAATGCTTCCTTGGTTTGAAATCTGCATTGTGCTTCAAAAGAGAAGGAACAGCTCTACAGGCCAGCTGAAAATGGAGATCCAACAGAAAAATGTGTGGCCTCAAGACCAATTGATGGGTGGAAAGTGAACAGGAGACCCAATCACTCGTTGATAACCATGACATGTGGTGATCATTCAGTGTAGTCAAATCCACTTAACAACCTAAAAACCCAAGCATCGCCTCCATTGGGAGATGGAGGAAATGATTCACAGATGTTTTCAGAGTCCCCTTCAAAAGATGATCCTTATTAACCTGTGTGAACTTCAAGCCCAAAGCTATTTGAATTAAAGGGACAGCTGGAACAGCTTTGAATACTCTGGATCCCAAACTTGCCTCATCAGCCATCTCAAAAGTCAAAGAAGCAGAACTATCAGAATCAGGTTTATTATCACTATCATACATATAAAATTTGTTGCTTTGTGGTAGCATACAGTGCAAGATATAAAAATTACTGTAAAATGTCAGCTTCAAATGCCTGAAGGAAAGGAGAATGAAAGCAGGACAGAATCTTAGAAGCACATTGAAAAGTGAATGAATATTTCTCAAAGTAAAACATAAAGAAATTAAAAAACTTCTGCCAAGCCTAAGTAAATTAGTTTGTTGTTTGCAGACTTTGGCTGAAGTTATTAGTTGCTATTTCATTGCTCTGTAAAATTTCTTCATTTATCTTGTTGTTCCAGCTTGATTCAAATGATAGTGATTCACCTCTGTATTCCGGAAGGCCAATGAGTTCAGTGCCAAGGAGGTGCTCCACCATGAAAAGTACCACACTTTGCTGACAGAGTAAGACAAGACCTCAGGGTTTAGGTGTATTCCTTGGTGGGCACATAGGAAGCCAAATAGTAACCAAACTCAAAATTAACATCAGGCGACTTGCCAATTTTTAGTGTTCTGAACAAAATGCAGCAAAGCTTTTGAGAATCAACCATGGAGCCCGTAAAGTTGAGTATCTGGAGCTCACATAGCAGACACAGTGTGCCAGGTAAGCTAGGCTGCAGTAATATTGCCAGAAACTTTGCAGCAGTTAGAGTTTAAGCACATGACTGAACATTGGAGCATTCTCAAGTTCAGGGAAGTTGTGCCCAAGCTCTTACAGGATCCAAAGGCCCAATGTGATCCAGGATGTTCAATGAAGAATGGAAAGCATTTAAAAATGTATCTTAATGAGAGAGAACATCCCTAGGTTCTAGGTTCTCACCATTGAGGCTAGAGGTGAGTGGGAGTAGCCATTTCCTTAATACCTACGGTAGGAGCTAAAACAACATTATAACTTCTGTTTACCATAATATAACTCAATAACACATGAGTAATGTTGTAAATACATTGTTTGATCATGTATTCTTTGTTTAAACAATTCATTACAGGTTATATGTAATATTATGTGAATGGCATATATCACCACACTTCCATATCATATGCACTTGCCTCACTTTAAGTCAAAAAAAATGAATGTACGTCAATTATCTCCAGGCTCCATGTTTTGCTTTCAATAAATTTTTATGCTTTGGAGCTAAAAAAACATAAGTGGTGGCAAGGAAGTTTAAAAGGTATTTAGGTGCCGATTTACAGAGGGCTTCAAGTCTGGTTTGGGGTGTTTCAACCAGTACTTGTATGAGAAAGGGTTAACCATTGTTACTGATCATCAACCACTAGTGTCCAACAACAGAGGGTGTTCCACACAGCAGCAGCATGAATGCAGAGATGGGCTCTGTTTCCAGTAGGACACAATTACAAGATAAAATTCAAGAGAATGACTCTTCATGGAAATGCTTTTTGTTTGTCCTGTTTATCCTTGGAAAAAGGAATACCTGAATCTAGGCATGCTTAACATGAAAATGTTGGTTTGAATATTTGTCTTGTGGCCCGGGATAGATCAGCAGATTGAGCAGCTTGCCATGCATTGTACGAGATGCCAACACATCCAGAAGATGCCAGGAGCAGTGCCTCTCCATCCCTGGGATTGGCCTGCATTGCCCTGGCAAAGGATTCCTGTGGGTTTTGCCAGATCATTCATAGGCACAAGTTTCTTGGTAGTAGTGGATGCAGCTACACAGTGGCTGGTGTTATGAACCCCGTAACTGGGTATCTTACCAGCAAAGATAGGAGTATCCGTTGAAGTCTGATGATATTATTTTTAACAGTATTTATTAGTAAAATACACAAAAATAGTATCAATGCAAATATACAGATAATATATGTCATCAATACTAAACCTAAAAGTGCGGGTATAAGAATAATCAATAAGAAATAAGCTCTATCCTTGTCTAGGGGATAATGAATTGTCCGATGGAAATATAAAGTTCAGTTCTGTTCATGCAGGCTGCGGTAGTTGTTGATCACTGTGTTGCAATTGTTGGAGAGAGAGAGTAACAGCTATTGACTTGCCGACTTTCCTTTTACAATCTTGATCCTTCGATGCATTGTTGTTGTGGCCATTCATGTATGACCCCTCCGTCCTTTAGCTAGACCGTTCCGTGGAGGACTCATCACCCAGGCAAGGGTGGACACACACACAAGCCCCCACCGGTCTCATAGCATCTCTCCTGGTGCATCTGAGGGGTGTTTCCCCAGACCCTACTTTTATCCCCACTCACGGGGTCTCAGGTGTCAATCAGGTTGGGATGATGCAACCCATCAACCAGACCACACTAGTTGCCCCCTGAGGGGTTTCAATGAATAGAACAGTACTCAATACACAATTCCTTCTCCAAGAGACAATAGCAGTAATCAGTGGTTCCGTTCCACTTTTGTTAGGAGGAGACATTCCACTTTTGTGTATCCCTGCATTGACGCTCTCTCTCATTAACTGACATGAGCTGTTTATCGCTCTCATTTCCTTGGTATCAGACCCGAAATAATAGCGATTTTGCGATTCTCAAAAAGGGTGGGGTGACTTTGCACCCTTCTGCCCATCAGAGTTGCTCCTCATTTGTAACACCCCCATCCTTCTAAGAATTTTCACCCAAAAGGGGAAAATTAACTAATACAGAGTCTTACAGAATTTCAGAATCTAACACAATACAAAAGAGTTTTCACTACAGAGTAATACAGTTATACGTTCAATTTAGCATCTAAACAGTTAGCGATTACATTGTCACTTCCTTTAATATCTTAATATCTTGTACCTTAATCAATTTCTGTAGCATCAGACTCCAATTTAATAGCCACTTATTTTTTTATTTCTTTTCTTCAGCAAAAACAAAACTAAAGAGTTGTGCTCTTTAGTATATAATACAAAATGTGAACCAATACATGTGTGATTATTCTGTAGTACATTACAAAAGTTTATGCAAATACTAATCTTTATTTTACTTTTAAACTTAACAGTCAATCTTCCATGGTGTTGTCTTTATTATTTACATGCTTTGTCGAAATCCCTTAAAACCAGATCCTATTATTTAAAGTGGCATTTTTTCAACCTTTGCCTCTTTTTCACTTAGCTCTCAAGTGGTTAGCTTGCTCACCAGTGTGGAATAGGCTTTCGCATACTCCTTTCATAGGAGTTATTTTATCAACAATGTTTTCCAAACTTAGCCAATCTTCTGAACTTCCACACAATTCTTTCTTTTTAAGCAAGTTGTTAGTTTTATCTTCAGGACCCTTCATTCTATTAGTTTTCAGGTTAACATCTGCAAGTGATCCCTCTTTGTCCAAACAACATTTCAAATTCTGTCTCTTCACAGCACACCCTTGAATAACATTAGCAAGTGGGATACCTTTACATTCCAAATCAAACTGTAATTGATTCACAGGCACCTTTTTAACAAGCCATGCTCCTTCAGCCTGGTTACTGCTTCTGACACCAATCCAGACTTTAAATTTTCTTTAGTCACGTTAGGAACTACACTTTTCCCTTCTCCTTCAATAATAATATCCACATCACCACCTTTCTCCTCACTAACTTTTAACACACCTTCTAACACAAACAACTGGGAATTCTCACTTCCCACTAGTACCAAGGTTAACCCTTTCTTCACTGAACCAAGGCCATCTGACCTGAAAGGACTGCATTCCTTTTCAACCAAATCAGATACCTCAGACTTTTCCTGAGTTTCATTACTAGGTTCAGTACCATGTGCATCCACATCTTGAACACACTCAAATGGGACATCTGCCTCTTCCAGGCCTTCAATACCCGTCCCCTTTTCAAATTCTAAGTTCCCCTGATCCTCCCAGTTACTCTCTGGGCAACTCCCGGCGGGTTAAAGCAACCTCATCTGCTAACCCAGCAGATTCCTTCAAGGTAACGGCATCCTTTTCATCTAGGACTGCCCTTATGTCATTATCGGGAACACATTTAAATTCTTCAACTTCTTCAAACAGTTCTGTCAAGCCAGACAGATCATCCATGTCCAACCCTGGACCTTCTAACAGCCTTATCTGTTTCTCATTTTTACTCAGTGCCTCTATAAATTCCCTCTTGGCTAAGGGTAGGTCTACCTCCTCTCCTTTACTCTCTTTCACCTCCCTATTCTCCGTCTTACCATCCCCTAACCTCTCTTTGTACAGGGTCGGTAAAAACGTCTCAGCCAAATCGACACTGGTCTGATTTAAAATGCTCTCTTTCTCAGCTGCCTTTCTTGACATGCTGCGAGTGATCGTGCATGCAGGATAGATCTTGGAATCTAGGGGCGGGTCCTCAACGCTTACAGGCTTGCTCGTCAGCTTCATGGCTGAACACACGTCACCAGCTGCTAAATCATTACCAAGAAGGACGTCCACGCCAGCTCTTGGGAATTCTGATTGCACCCCTATTTCAACTGGTCCAGATACCAGATCACAATTTATAATGATCCTATGCAAAGGCACAGCTTCTGTCCCTTTTCCTATGCCTCTCAAAACTACCTCTCCCGTCTCGGGACCAAAATCTAGTACCTTACCGAGAATCGATGACTGCTCAGCTCCAGTATCTCCAGATCCGCACTGGAACTGGTGTTTCTCCCTCTTTCACAGACACGGTCCCTTCTGAAATAAATTTCTCATGCCCCTCTCGTATTCTATCTACCTGGGGCTTTCTCGTTGATTTGCTGATCAACACAATACACCCTGTAGGGACTGCTGCGTTCCCTTTTCCTGTCTCCTTCCTCGGAGCAAAGCACTTAGATGCAATATGACCCACCTTTCCACAATTAAAACAGGTCAAGCCAGGAACCCTCCTGCCAGCTTGCCTTTCTTCCTCCTTACTTTTACCACTAGCTCCCGGCTGAATTTCTACCTCAGCCAGCGGGCCTTCTCTACCATTCCTACGGTCTTTCTGGTAACTCTTATTTGAGGAAAACTTTGTCTTGTAGGTTAGGGCATATTCGTCTGTGAACCTGTCAAATTCTGATATGGACTTATTCAGCTTCTCATTCAAATACATCCAGATATGCTCCGAAACACAACCTTTAAATTCCTCAATCAGAATTAACTCCCTGAAACGCTGAAAATCCTCTTCCCCCCTTTCTGCCGCACACCAACGATCCAAGAGCACACCCTTCTCATAAGCAAACTCTGCATACGTCTGATCCCACACTTTCTTTAAATCTCTGAACTTTTGTCTATAGGCCTCAGGTACCAATTCATAGGCCTGAAGAATGGCCTGTTCTACTTCCTCATAATTCTCATACTCCTCCTCCTCCACAGACAACACTGCATATGCCCGTTGTGCCTTCCCTTTCAAC
This sequence comes from Hypanus sabinus, assembly GCF_030144855.1. Classification (NCBI taxonomy): domain Eukaryota; kingdom Metazoa; phylum Chordata; class Chondrichthyes; order Myliobatiformes; family Dasyatidae; genus Hypanus; species Hypanus sabinus. Next base: position 60,945,257 of record NC_082710.1, read on the forward strand.
ACACTTTGTAACAATGCCACCCACTGATCTTTGGGCCACTTCTGATTCACTGCCACCTTTTCAAAATGCAAGAAATAACTATCAACATCCATCTCCTCGAACAGAGGTACTAACCTAAACTCCCTACTAACATTTAATCTCTCCTCTCGGTCCACCCCTTGGACCCTTCTCTCTTGCTTTAACTTCTCCATGTCCAGCTCATGCTGCCTCTGTTTCTCCTTCTCCCTTTCATCTGCTTCCAGCTGTTGCAACCTATGTTCATGCTCCCTCTGGTTTTCAGCTCTTTCCTTCTCCTTTTCAGCTGCTTCCAGCTGTTTAACCTAATTTCATGCTCCCTCTTCGCCTCTAACTCCTTTAGCTGGAGCTCATACTCCCTTTTCCTCTGTTCCGCGTCCAGCCTCAATTTTTCCAACTCTAACTGAACCGTCCCAATAGCTGGTACCTTTTCAGGGATCTGTTCCAATACCTCAGCCGAAAACACATTCTTCTCAATATAATACTGAGTTAAAGCCCTCCCCATCTCCCACTTTTTCATTGATGACCTCATCTCTGTGAGATTTAGTCCATTCGCAAAATTTACCAAGTTCGTCTTTGTGGCCTCCTCTAGCGCCTTTAAAGTCGGGTTTTGTGTAAATTCGTCTATGTCCACCTTTGCTGGTTTCCCGTCTGGTTACCCGCGCAACCAGGTCAAAGTCTGGACTTAAAAGCCTGATTCACTGGCCCTCCAATTTGGTATCAAATCTCGAGACGAGGCCCCAAGTTGTTATGAACCCTGTAACTGGGTATCTTACCAGCAAAGATAGGAGTATCCATTTAAGTCTGATGATACTCTTTTAATAGTATTTATTAGTAAAAATACACAAAAATAATATCAATGCAAATATACAGATAATATACATCATCAATACTAAACCTAAAAGTGTGGGTATAATAATAATCAATAAGAAATAAGCTCCATCCTTGTCTAGGGGATAATGAATTGTCCGATGGAAATATAAAGTTCAGTTCAGTTCATGCAGGCTGCGGTAGTTGTTGATCGCTGTGTTGCAATTGTTGGAGAGAGAGAGAGAGAGTAACAGCTATTGACTTGCTGACTTTCCTTTTACAATCTTGATCCGTCGATGTGTTGTTGTTCTGGCCATGCACGTATGACCCCTCCGTCCTTTAGCTAGACCGTTCTGTGGAGGACGTCACCCAGGCAAGGGTGGACACACACACAAGCCCCCACCAGTCTCGTAGCATCTCTCCTGGTGCGTCTGAGGGGTGTTGCCCCAGACCCTACTTTTATCCCCACTCACAGGGTCTCAGGTGTCAATCAGGTTGGGATGATGCAACCCATCAACCAGACCACACTGGTTGCCCCCTGAGGGGTTTCAATGAATAGAACTTTACTCAGTACACAATTCCTACTCCAAGAGACAATAGCAGTAATCAGTGGTTCCGTTCCGCTTTTGTTAGGAGGAGACATTCCACTTTTGTGTATCCCTGTGTTGTCTCTCTCTCATTACTGACATGAGCTGTTTATCTCTCTCATTTCCTGGGTATCAGACCTGAAATAATAGCAGTTTTGCGATTCTCAAAAGGGGGGATGACTTTGCACCCTTCTGCCCATCAGAGTTGCTTCTCATTCGTAACACTGGAAGTGTCCTCAATAACCTCCACTACAGCCTCACATACTGTTCATGTGTTGAGAAGCTTCTTCTCAGGGACTGGTGTTCCAGAACACTTAGTCGGTGACAGTGGGCCACCATTTGTCACAGAACAATGTTGGTTATTTCTGAATATGAATGAAATAAAATGTATTACATCTGCACTGTACCACTCTGCTGTTCCACTCAGCGGAAAGGTTTATCAAGAATCTAAAGAACGCACTGTGAGCAACGTCAGCAGAACACACTACACTGACACTGAACCAGAAGCTCACCAATTTCCTCCTTGCAAATCGCAATGTAGCACACTCCACAACAAACTACTCACCAGCTATGCCGTTTCATCCCTTGTACTCATGCTTGGATCTCCTCAAACCCAATCTCAGTAAGAATATGCAGTACAAACAGCTGAGACAAATCGAGAGGCCCTAAAACAAGGAGGTTCAATGTTTCACACCTGGACAAGCAGTCCTGGTAAGGGACTGCAGAGGTGATCGAAAGCAAGCACTTGGAAAGATTAAGGACAGAACTGGACCACTCTCCTATACAGTGGAGATTGTGTCTGATGTCACCTGGAATCACCACATCAATCAGCTGAGAACAGTGAACTGTTAGAGAAGTGGTCAGAGCTGTCAGAGACTTGGATGGCTCAGGGACAGGATTGTTTACTTCATGCACTGGGCTTTAGATGTTTCAGAAAGGACAGGGAGGGAGGCAAAAGAGGTGGGGGCATGGCACTGTTGATCAGAGATAGTGTCACAGCTGCAGAAAAGGAGGAAGTCATGGAGGGATTGTCTACGGAGTCTGTGAGTGGAAGTTAGGAACAGGAAGAGGTTAATAACTCTACTGGGTGTTTTTTTTTAAGACCACCAAATAGTATCAAGCACATTGAGGAGCATTTAGGGAGTCAGATTCTGCAAAGGTGTAAGAATAACGGGGTTGTTGTGATTGGAGATTTTAATTCCCCAAATATCAATTGGCATGTCCCTAGAGTGAGAGGTTTAGGTGGGGTAGAGGTTGTTAGGTGTGTTCAAGAAGGTTTCCTGACACAATACATAGACAAGTCCACAAGAGGAGAGGCTGCACTTGATCTGGTATTGAGAAATGAACCTGATCAAGTGTCAGATCTCTCAGTGGGAGAGCATTTTGGAGATAGTGATCACAATTCTATCTCCTTTACCATAGCATTGGAGAGGAATAGGAACAGACAAGTTAGAAAAGCGTTTAATTGCAGTAAAGGAAAATATGAGGCTATCAGGCAAGAATTTGGAAGCATAAATTGGGAACAGGTGTTCTCAGGAAAATGTACAGAAGAAATGTGGCAAATGTTCAGGGGATATTTGCGTGGAGCTCTGCATAGATACATTCCAATGAGACAGGGAAATGACGGTAGGGTACAGGAACCATGGTGTACAAAGGCTGTTGTAAGTCTAGTCAAGAAGAAAAGAAGAGCTTATGAAAGGTTCATAAAACTAGGTAATGATAGAGATCTAGAAGATTATATGGTTAACAGGAAGGAGCTTAAGAAAGAAATTAGGAGAGCCAGAAGGGGCCACCATAAGGGTTTGGAGGACAGGACTAAGGAAAAGTCCGAGGCATTCTACAAGTATGTGAAGAGCAAGAGGATAATATGTGAGAGACTAGGACCAATCAAGAGTGACAGTGGAAAAGTGTGTATGGAACTGGAGGAGATAGCAGAGGTACTTACTGAGTATTCACTATAGGAAAGGATCTTGGTGATTGTGGGGATGACCTACAGCGGACTGAAAAGCTTGAACATGTAAATATTAAGAAAGAGGATGTGCTGGAGCTTTTGGAAAGCATCAAATTGGATAGGTTACTGGGACAGAACGAGATGTACCCCAGGCTACTGTGGGAGGTGAGGGAGGAGATTGCTGAGCCTCTGGCGATGACCTTTGCGTCATCAATGGGGATGGGAGAGGTTCTGGAGGATTGGAGGGTTGCGGATGTTGTTCCCATATTCAAGAAAGTGAGTAGAGATATCGCAGGAAGTTATAGACCAGTGAACCTTCCTTCAGTGGTTGGTAAGTTGATGGAGAAGATCCTGAGAGACAGGATTTATGAACAGTTGGAGAGGCATAATATGATTAGGAATCGTCAGCAGGTCTTTCTGAAAGGCAGGTCGTGCCTTATGAACCTGACTGAATTTTTTGAGGATGTAAATAAACACATTGATGAAGGTAGAGCAGTAGATGTAGTGCATATGGATTTCAGCAAGGCATTTGACAAGGTACCCCATGCAAGGCTTATTGAGAAAGTAAGGAGGCATTGGATTCAAGGGAACATTGCTTTGTGGATCCAGAACTGGCTTGCCCACAGAAGGCAAAGAATGGTTGAAGACGGGTCATATTCTACATGGAGGTCGGTCCCAAGTGGTGTGGCTCAGGGATCTGTTCTGGGACCCCTACTGTTCGTGATTTTTATAAATGACACATGAATGAGGAAGTGGAGGGATGGGTTAGTAAATTTGCTGATGACACAAGGTTGGAGGTGTTGTGGATTGTGTGGAGGGCTGTCAGAGTTTACAGCAGGACATTGATAGCATGCAAAACTGGGCTGAGAAGTGGCAGATGGAGTTCAACCCAGATAAGTGTAAAGTGGTTCATTTTGGTAAATCAAAGATGATGGCAGAATATAGTATTAATGATAAGACTCATGGCAGTGTGGAGGATCGGAGGGATCTTGGGGTCAAGTCCAATAGACACTCAAAGCTGCTGCGCAGGAGCCGGGAGGTAATGTTGCAGCTACATAGGACCCTGGTCAGACCCCACTTGGACTCAGTTCTGATCACCTCACTATCGGAAGGATGTGCAAACCATAGAAAGGGTGCAGAGGAGATTTACCAGGATGTTGCCTGTATTGGGGAGCACCCTCATGAGAATAGGTTGAGTGAACTTGGCCTTTTTTCCGTGGAGCGACGGAGTATGAGAGTTGATCTGATAGAGGTGTACAAGATGATGAGAGGCATTGAATGTGTGGATAGTCACAGGCTTTTTCCCAGGGCTGAAATGGCTAGCATGAGAGGGCACAGTTTTAAGGTGCTTGGAAGTAGGTGCAGAAGAGATGTCAGTGGTAAGTTTTTTATGCAGAGAGTGGTGAATGTGTGGAATGGGCTGCCAGCGACAGTGGTGGAGGCGGATACAATAGGGTCTTTTAAGAGACTCCTGGACAAGTACATGGAGCTCAAAAAAATAGAAGCTATGGGTAACCCTAAGTAATTTCTAAGGTAAGGACATGTTCGGTACAGCTTTGTTGGCTGAAGGGCCTGTATTGTGCAGTAGGTTTTCTATGTTCTATATTCTGACCACTTCCTGCAGTCCCAGAGTCAATGCCTACAACCACCAGGGAGGAGGCCCAAGACCAGAGATTGTTTCACAGCCACATTTCTCAACTGCCAAGCAGAGTGATCCCCTTTGTCAAGAAAGATGTTATCCTACAAGAGGAAGAAAACCTCTACAATGATTAAATCTTTAGGGCTGGAGTGGAACAGTTTAAAATTTACTATGTTGTAGATGTCTATTCAGCAGTTGTGTATATATTGTACACTGTATATATGTATATAGAAGTTGAAATGCATTCTATATTGACTTAGTTTATAGCTAAGCAAGGAGTGTGTTGTGAATTTAATACTTCAGTAATAATATTTGAGTCATATTGTAAATATATTGTTTGATTAAGCAGTTCTTTGTTTGTTTAAATAATTCATTATGGGTTATGTGTAATAGTATATGAATGGCATACGTCATCACGCTACCATTTCATATACTCTTAAAGTAGAAAAATGAACATACACAAGCTATCTCCCAGCTCTGTGTTTTGTTTTAAATTAGTTTTTACAAACATAGAAGTAACTCTAATTCCTTGGGATTGCTTGTTTATTTGCCTCAGGGACACGCTCTAACTATGAGGTGTGAAGGCATTGCCGTAGTATATTCCACAAGGCTCATCTTATTCTTCATCCTAAACAGGATAAATGAACAGAAGGAAAACTAAAGATGCCACCATTATAAAATGGTCAGAGAGGGTGGGAATTCTGGCTAGTCATCAGTTCTTAAAAGACTGCTCCTTGCCAAGAGGGAGGAACACTTATATCCTGCCAAAATTGCTTTGCTCCAACATCTCTCATGATGTTCACAAAAATATCTGATTGCAAAATATCTCAATGAGATATGATGAACAATTCCTTTATTTGTACAGGACATGTTGAAACTTTTAATTCTCTCTCTGCAGGAGATGCAGCAAAGACTTAGTGAAGCAGAAGTCCAGCCTCCTGTGGAAAATGAGATGCAACCTGTATGGTTGGACATGGCAGGACAAGCAAATGCAACCACCCATATCAAAGGGTGTAATTGTGAAAGTGGTTTGTTGGCATGAAGTTTTTAAAAGTAGTGTCTATCTATTTTGTTAAGTTATTACTGTAAAAAAGTCTTTAAGAATTGCATCCCTTTCCTGAATTCCCAAATTGCTCTATGGCCAGTTAAGTGCTTTTGAGAGACGATGTTGTGTATGAGATATGACCCAACCACTAACCATAGGTGCTGCTTACTCTTGCCAACACTGCACCAGAAAATTTGGAACCCAGATTGATTTGTACACCTCCTGACAGCCCCTTAGAAGAACATTATACTCAACCCAAGTGATCACGTTATTACATTGAGATGTGATAGCCAATTTACACAGAACAAATGCCCAAGAACAAGGGTGACATAAGTGACTGAAGATCAGATAATGTGGTGTAGGAGTTTTTCTTTAGAAATATAAATATTGGCCAGGTCACTGGGAAATCCCTTCTACTCTTCTTTGAATTACACCATGAAATATTTAAGATCCACATGAAATGGTGGACGGGGTCTCAGTTTATTTGAACCATTCCTCAAAACTGTACACATGTATTAGTGTTGATTATCTGCTTAAACCCCCAAATTAGGATTCAACTGAACAAAGAGTGGGGCAAATAAATTATGTTATGAGCATGAGTCAAAAGAAAAGCATTATCCTTTTCTTTTATTAAATATAACCAAGATGATATGCATCTGGTGGATGTTTAGTTGCTCAGACTGAAGAGTCCAGATTATCACAATTGTGTTCTGAGCCACACTGCCATTTCACAGTGAAAGATGTGGATGGGACACTTGTACAGTATTTGGTTTCTGGAGATGAATGTTGGTATCTGTTGGTTTCTGGAGATGTCATTTGGAAGCAAGTAGAATGTCAGGATTATGACTGGCAACCAGACACCAGAGCCATTGTGACTGACCTTCTACCTCAGTACCATTTACTTGCACTGTCCTTACATCCCTTAAATATTCAAAAACCTGTCAATGTCAGTTTTGAATGAACTGAACAACTGAGCTACTATCATCCTCAAAATAAAGAATTCCCATGATTCACTTTGTTTTAAGAGGAGAAATTATGCTTCATCTCAGTCCTAAATGACCAACCCTTTATCCTGACAATGTGACCCCTGCATCTAGACTGTCAAGTCCTGACATAATGTTATATATTTCAGTAAGAGTTCCTCTCATTCTCCTAAGCTCTGGAGAGTACTGACCTGGTCTACTCAATCATGCATGGCAATCATTTGGAACCAGTTGAGTAAATCTTTGTTTTTTCTACTTTCCATGAGAAGAAACTGTGATGATGTTGCTCTTACCAATGTTGTAAATATTATATGTTTTGAGTTTCTTATGCTGGATAATTTGCCTGAAATCCTCAGTAAAGGGGTGAATAGGTTATTCTTGAGAAGGAGGGCAAGAACCCAGATGTTGTGGTCCATGTAGGGACCAATGACGTGGGTAGGATGAGTGAGGGGGTCCTGCATAGGGAGTTCAGGGAGTTAGGTGCGAAGCTGAATGGCAGGACCTCCAGGGTAACAATCTCAGGATTGCTACCTGTGCCACGTGCGAGTGAGGCAAGGAACAGAAGGATTATACAGATTAATACGTGGCTGAGAGGATGGTGCAGGAGGGAGGGCTTCAGGTTTTTAGATAACTGGGCTTTGTTCTAGGGAAGGTGGGATCTGTTCCGACGGGACGGTTTACACCTGAACTGGAGCAGTATTAACACTCTTGCAGGAAAGTTTGCTAGTGCTGCTCGGGGGGTGGGGTTTAAACTAAATTTGCAAGGGGCAGGGATCCAGAATGTGAGAGAGGATAGCGAGAGGAAGAATAAAGGACAGGTGGGGACTACACAGTTCCAGAATATTAAGTGTGTAGTAGAGAAAGGTGAGGCGGAACAAGTGATAAGCAGGACGCATGTACAGAGGGATGGTCTGACGGAACATGGAGTTAAATGTGTTGAAAGAATAAGTAAGTTTAGGAAGGACAACAAAATTCAAGGGGCGTATAGCCTGATGGGAGTTTGGGGAGCTGGGTTAAGCACAATAGGCAGCGATTTAAACAGAGAGAGGAGAAATGGGCTAAAAATTCTATATCTGAATGCACGAAGTGTCAGAAATAAGGCCGATGAGCTTGAAGCTCAGGTACGAATGGATAACTATGATGTTGTTGGGATAACGGAGACATGGCTGCAGGGAGATCAGACCTGGGAAATGAATGTACAAGGGTATATGTGGTATCGTAGGGACAGAAATGTGGGCAGAGGGGGATGAGGAATGAGATTCAGTCCTTTGCAAAAGGGGACATAGGATCAGGAGAAGTAGAGTCTGTGTGGATAGAACTGAGGAACAGTAAGGGCATATCTAGATAGCAGTGATAGGATTGGGCCGAGCCAGCATGGATTTACCAAGGGCAAATCATGCTTGACTAATCTACTGGAGTTTTTCGAGGATGTAACCAGGAAGTTAGACAAGGGAGATCCAGTGGATGTAGTGTACCTCGATTTTCAGAAGGCATTTGATAAGGTCCCACATAGGAGATTGGTGGGTAAAATCAGAGCTCATGGCATTAGGGGGAAGATATTGACATGGGTAGAAAACTGGTTGGCAGATAGAAAGCAAAGGGTAGTGGTGAATGGGTGTTTCTCAGAATGGCAGGTGGTGACTAGTGGGGTGCCACAGGGCTTGGTATTGGTACCACAGCTGTTTACAATTTACATCAACGATTTAGATGAAGGCATTGAGAATAACATCAGCAAGTTTGCTGATGATACTAAGCTGGGTGGCAGTGTGACATGTGATGAGGATGCTAGGAGAATTCAGGGTGACTTGGATAGGCTGGGTGAGTGGGCAGATACTTGACAGATGACGTTTAATGTGAATAAGTGTGAGGTTATCCACTTTGGGAGTAAGAACAGGAAAGCAGATTATTATCTGAACAGTGTAGAGTTAGGTAAGGGAGAAATACAAAGAGATCTAGGAGTCCTTGTTCATCAGTCACTGAAGGTGAATGAGCAAGTGCAGCAGGCAGTGAAGAAGGCTAATGGAATGTTGGCCTTTATCACAAAGGGGATTGAGTACAAGAGCAAGGAAATCCTTTTGCATTTGTACAGGGCCCTGGTGAGACAACACCTGGAGTATTGTGTACAGTTTTGGTCTCCGGGGTTAAGGAAGGACATCCTGGCTGTAGAGGAAGTGCAGCATAGATTCACAAGGTTAATTCCTGGGATGTCCGGACTGTCTTACGCAGAGAGGTTAGAGAGACTGGGCTTGTACACGCTGGAATTAAGGAGATTGAGAGGGGATCTGATTTCAGCATATGAGATTATTAAAGGATTGGACAAGATAGAGACAGGAAATATGTTCCAGATGTTGGGAGAGTCCAGTACCAGAGGGCATGGTTTAAGAATAAGGGATAGGTCATTTAGGACAGAGTTAAGGAAAAGCTTCTTCTCCCAGAGAGTTGTGGGGGTGTGGAATGCACTGCCTCAGAAGGCAGTGGAGGCCAATTCTCTGGATGCTTTCAAGAAGGAGCTAGATAGGTATTTTATGGGTAGAGGAATCAAGGGATATGGGGACAAGGCAGGAACCGGGTATAGATAGTAGATGATCAGCCATGATCTCAGAATGGTGGTGCAGGCTCAAAGGGCCGAATGGTCTACTTCTGCAGCTATTGTCTATTGTCTATTGAAAATAACTTGTGAACTTCAATGCAATGAGAAATTGATTCAATGTTGGTGTTTTCCATTAATCAACCTTGAACGGGTCCCATGGATTGAATACAGAATACACAATAAGGAAGGATAATTATGCATGGATTATTGGGGTGTAGGTTCCCTGACAAGTGTTCCCCACTGAGAAAACGAGCAGAATATCTCCTCCCATATAAAGCAAAGGATGAATAGTGGAACCCTGGCCATTACTCAAAGTGTGACAAGAAAGAAAAAGTACAGAGGTCAGTGTTTAGGTCAGTGTCACAGAGCAACTTTTAGTCAAAGAAACTAAAGAAGGAAGTTTAAAAGAGTAGAAGCTATTTTTGTTGGGTTTTTGATCATTGTTATCCACAATCTCTGGGGGGAAGCATGGTAGTGTAGTGGTTAGCACAATGCTTTATAGTACTAGCGACCCAGATTCAATTCCCACCACTGCCTGTAAGGAGGTTGTACATTCTCCTTGTGACTGCGTGGATTTCCTCCGGGTACTCTGGTTTCCTCCCACAGACCAAAGACGTACCAGTTGATAGGTTAATTGGTCATTGTACACTGACTTGATATTAGGCTTGGTTTGCTGGGTGGCATGGCTCGAAAGGCCCAAAGGGTCTATTCTGCACCATATCTCAGTCACAGATAATGGTGTTAATGTCCTTACCCACCACCACCTAAGCCTCCACATCCAAAACATCATTCTCTACAATTTTCGCCATCCTATTGCTATCCCCCCCACTATCCACAGGAATCACTCCCTCTGTGATTTCCCTGTCAATTTTTCTTGAATCGATTCCATGGTGTTCCTTTGTTTCGTAGTAGCCTGCAGAAGGACAAATCTCATAGTTGTATTCTCTATACATACTTCAACAATAATCTTTGAATCTTTGATTCTTGAATTCATCCCTCTCTGCTAATCTTCCTCCCGGCACTTATCCCTGCAAGTGGCCAAAGTGCTACAGCTGCCCATTCTCCTCCTCCCTCACCTCCATTCAGTTTCCCAAATGGTCCTTCCAGGTGAGGCAACACTTCACCTGCGAATCTGCTGGGTTCGTCTATTGCATCTGGTATTCCTGATGCTGTCTCTTTTACATTGGTGAGACCTGTCCTAAATTGGGGAACACTTTGTTGAGCACCTCCTCTCCATCCACCAAAGCAGAAATTTGCATTGGCCAAGCATTTTAATTCCGATTCCTGTTCCAACATATTGGTTCATAGCCTCCTCTTGTGCCACAATGAGAGCATCCTCTGGGTGGAGAGCAACACTTTATATTCCATCTGGGTAGCCTTCTACCTGAAGGCATGAATATCGAATACTTCTTTCCTCCCCCTCCCCTCTGCTCTATTCCCCATTCTTGCCTCTTACCTCTTCTCACCCGCCTGTCACCTGCCCGGGGTACCCCCTCCTTCACTTTCTTCTATGGTACACTCTCCTCTCCTATCTGATTCCTTTCCTCTCTAGCCCTTTACCTTTCCAACCCAACTGGTTTCACCTACTGCCTTCTAGACATCTTCCTTCCCCTCTCCAACACCCAACTCGTTTTATTCTGGCATTTTCCCCATCCTTTCCAGTCCTGAGGAAGGGTCTCAGCCTGAAACGTCAACTGTTTATTCATTTCCATAGATGCTGCCTGGCCTACTGAGCTCCTCCCACATTTTGTGAGTGTTGCTCTGGTGTTAATGCCCTTCCACCTTCTCTCTTCCTGTCTGATTGTGGATTTCCAGCATCGGTGTTAGTTTGTTTTTGGACCAAATAGAAATAGTTTGCTTTCTGTGTGGGAATATTAACTTACATGAACTTTGATGGAGCAAAAGTTTACACTTACCCTTATTTTTATTCTCTCTTATTTGAATTTGTTGTCTCACACAGTGGGTTAAACAAGCTTCCTGCTTGAGCACAGAATGCAGGGACAGTATTGAATGCCCGATGTAGTGTGCATGCAGTTATGGAAGTTAAACTACTGCACCATATGTCGGTGTCTGTTGTTGACCAAGATTATTAGTTAATGTAATAACTGCATTCTTGGATATACTCTGAATTAGTGTTAGATTTAATTCTAAAATACTGAATTCAAACAATAGCAAGACCTCTGTTACCTGAAAGCAGATGAATTAAAACTGTTGGTCAAATGATCTGTTACTTCAGTGATTTGATCTGACTTGCTCTCCCACCTGCAGTTTCAGAATAAAGCATTCCATTCCCACCACATCCTTCCTCCTTTAATCTTAGTTAACAGATGTTCAAAAACTATACAATTACATGACCTGTGCTTGCTATAATATCTGTTAGCTGATTCTCCCCTGGAAGGACAGGTTATTTCCTCTGGTTTCCTTTGCCACAGGTTTTGTCCCACTCTTTCCCAAGAAAACTCACCCAGTTATCATGCGTTTCATGTCAGCCAACAATTCAACCTCACAGGAGCATCCGATATCCAGAGAGGACATGATGTCCAAGTACAGGCATTCTTTATGAATGGCTTCAAGATTTGAGTAGAATTTGAGTTTACTGCCTTTTGGAACTGGGCTCCACTCACTCAGCTTGGACAACTTTTGTCACTGTTCTTGTTGTTCTCTAGTTTTCATGCCTTGGGAAACCAAGCTAAAACCATTCAGCATTTTTAACATTGGAATTAATTAAGTTAAAAATTTCAATAAAATTAGGTTAAAATTAAAATTAAAACCCTTTGCTAGCATAGATAAACCAAACACATGTTCAGATTTTTGTGATATATGCCAGATTTTTATGTTTTATCCCATCAGCTTTGGAGTGGTTACTCAGATGCCATCCAGCATACACAGCTGATCCACGTTAATCTTGATTAGAATTTCTGAATATAATTTCTCTCATAGGCAAATCACCAATGTATCTTGTAACTCTGTTGAGAAACTTCTCTAATGACTTTATATCTTCTCAAGATAAAGTGCCCATTTCCTCTGAATATTTTCTGGCCAATTTGTGTAAATGTAGGGAGAGCACAGTCAATGCAGATCAGCAATAACATCTATACAATTGCTCAATTACAGAAGTTTCTCTGTAACTTCCACCATCTCCAATGGGTTTCCACCACCAAGCTCACCTTTCCATCCCATCCCCTCTCCTTTCCACAGGGATCACTCCCTGTATGACTCCCTTCTCCATTTGTCCCTCCCCACTCATCTCACTCCTGGCACTTAGCCTTGCAAGTGGAACAAGTGCTACACTTGCCCCCACACCTCCTCCCTCACTACCATTCAGGGCCCCAAACAGTCCTTCCAGGTGAGGCAACCTGTCCGGCACTCCCTCTGTGGCATCCTGTATATCGGTGAAACCCAACGTCGATTGGGAGACCATTTCACCGAGTACCTTTGCTCCACCCATCGGAAAAGACAGAATCTCCCAGTGCTCACCCATTTCAATCCTACTTTGCACTCTCATTCCAACGTGTCAATCTATGACCTCCTCTACTGCCATGATGAGGCCACACTCAGGTTGGAGGAACAACACCTTATATTTTGTTTGGGTAGCTTCCAACCTGACAGCATGATCATTGATTTCTCGAAATTCCAGTAATTGCTACCTGTTCTTCACCATTCCCCATTCCTGTTTCCCTCTCTCACCTTATTTCCTTGTCTGCACATCACCTCCCTCCGATGCTCCTCTCCTTTTCCTTTCTTCCATGTACTTCTGTCCTCTCTTATCAGATTCCCCCTTCTCCAGCCCTTTAACTCTTTCACCAATCAACTTCCCAGCTCTTTATTTCACCCCTCCCTCTTTCCCGGTTTCACCCATCACCTTGTACTTCTTCCTCCCCTCCCCCACCTTCTTATTCTGACTTTTATCTCTTTTTTCCAGTCCCGCTGAAGGGTCTCAGCTCGAAATGTCAACTGTTTACTCTTTTCCGTAGATGCTGCCTGGCTTGCTGAGTTCCTCCAGCATCTTGTGTGTGTTGCTTTGACTTTCAATATCTGCAGATTTTCTCTTGTATGTCCATAACATCTGCATGCTGACTATCAACACAGACCTACCTCAAGGATGCGTGCTTAAATCACTGCTCTACTCTCTCCACACTCATGACTGTGTGGTGAAGCATAGCTGAAACACTATCTATAAACTTATTGGAGTGGCAGAGGCTGAGAGGAGATCTGATAGTAGTTTATAAGTTTATGAGAGGAATAGATAAGAGTATTCAGAGAGTATTTGTTTCCCAAGATTGAAGCATCTAGTACCAGAGGGCATGCAATGAAGATGAAAGGAGATAGATTCAAAAGGGATGTGAGGGCTGGTTTTCACTCAGGTAGTCATAGATGCCTGGAATGTACTGCCTGGAATGGTGGTAGAGGTAAATACATTAGAGCAGGGTTGGTTTCTCAACCAGGGTTCCGTGCAACCCTAGGGCTATGCGAGAGATCGTAATTATAAAAAAAACATTTTTGTTAACTTCACACAATGTGCGATGTTAGCACTCGCAGTGGTGGGCAGTGACCGAGCAGCCCTGGTAGCAATCTCGTCAGAGGTCTCTCAGTCCAGTATGACAGTGCATAGTAGGACTGTGTTTATCTGGTTGAGTCCTGTCCCTCCTGAATTACCTCCTCCAACTTCCCCTTTTGCACCACCAACTGACTTATGGGAGTGAACCAATTTTACCGGTGTAGTAGGAAATTTGAGGGAAATTTTCCTTCTGAAGATGGTCCAATGTGGCGATTTTTGAAGAGGAGGATTCTAGGCCCAGGCCTACGGACAATTCTGATAAGGTTAATAATGAAGAATTATAATCTTCTCAGTCAGTCCACTGCACTAGTGCAACAGCGGATGCAAAAAAGTCCATCTTTACATATAAGCTGATTATTTACTGATGTTACTTATCAATGGATTTTTCATGGACTGGTGAGCCAAGTTGTCCGGTTCCATTCTGCCTAGTCTGTGCAAACAACTTACTAATGCAGCAATGGTTCCAGCAAAATTGGAAAGACACTTAACTACAAATCACAGCTATATGACACATAAAAGTGCCAATTATTTTGAACGGCTATTGGAATGGCAAAACAAACAAAGTAATGCTTTTGTTAATAAAGTCACAGTCAGGAAGCAAGTTATTTAGTAGCAGAAATTACACAAAAAAGAAAAGACTCACAGTTGGCGGGAATCTGATAATGCCAGCATGTAAAATTATAATGGGTAAAATGCCAGGACGAGATGCAGCACGAGAAATTGAAAAGGTTTCAGACTCAAACAGTATGATAAGTCAACATATTGATAACATGTCACGTGATGCTGAAGAAGTTTTGTGTGATAAATTGAAAAGTAACAGCTTCTCTGTCCTGGTGATGAGTCAACAGATTTCACCAATAAATGTCATGTTGCGGTACATGTAATATTTGTAGATGATGGTAAAATTCAAGAAAACTTTTTCAGTTGCAAAGAGCTGCCTGAAACAAGCAAATGCCATGACATTTTTAATGTTTTGTCTTCATATCTGGAAACAAAAGGTCTGTCTTGGAGGAACTGTGTTGGCATCTGTACTGATGGTGCCCCAAAGGTTGGCTCCATGAAAGGTTTCATTGCTTTTGTAAAAGAAGAAAATCCTGACATTGTCACAACATGTTGCTTTCTTCACAGAGAGGTGCTGATGCCAAAATCTCTTGGAGATGAAATGAAAAAACTCTTGATGATGCTAACAAAAATGGTTAACATTATTAAACAAAGACCAGTTCGCTCAAGAATGTTTAATAATCTGTGTGAAAACCTGGACAAAGAGCACACCATCTCCTGCTATACACAGAAATCTGGTGACTTAGCAGAGGAAGAGTTGTTAACAAGGTGTTTGAGCTGAAAGGAGAATTGCAAAAATGCTTTCAAGAAAATAGTAGGCCAGATTTTGCTGAATGCTTTGAAGATGAAGAATGGCTGCAGAAACCAGCCTACTTAGCAGATATTTTTCAATCTTATGAACCAATTGAACTAATCTCTGTAAGGCCCTGGAGAAAATGTTTGACTTCAAGTGATAAGATCCTTGGATTTAAAAGGAAACTGAATCTTTGGAAAAATCATGTTGCAAAAGGAAATCTTGAAACGTTTCCACTGCTGCTTGGGCTTGAGAGTGAGGAAGGATATCAGAAAGTCTCAAGCCTTATTGAAAACCACTTGGAAGAACTGCAGAACAGAATTGAAAAGTATTTTTCCTCCTTTGAAGTACAAATCTATGACTGGATGAGGGACCCTTTTTCTGAATCTTTTCCTCAGCCTGAGAACTTGACTGTGAGAGAAGAGGAAGAACTTGAGCTGCAGTCTGATTGTGCTCTCAAGTTCAGAGTTATTGACCTGCCCCTGGACAAGTTCTGGATTTCTGTGAAAGAAGAGTATTGTGCCATTCATAGGAAAGCAATGAATATTTTGCTGCAACTTTCAATTTCTTACTTGTGTGAACAAGTTTTTTTCTTGTTTAACAAGCATCAAGAGCAAGGATAGAAATAGTCTCATTTCAGCTGAAGGAGAAATCCGTGTGTACTTATCTCAAGTTTGACTCAGACTTCAGCACTTGTGCAGCAAAGAACGAGCATAGGTTTCACATGCTGGGGCTAAATTTGAGCCTGATCATGTCACGTAGTAAGAAAATGTTTTTCAACATTTTGTCTAAAATTGTCTTAGGCTATATTTTTATTAATATTGTTTTGGCGTATGGTTTTTAGTAACTATACTATTCAACGTTGTCAATAAATGTTCATGTTGTAAATAGTATTAATTAAAATCAATCTACAACCTTTATTAAATTAAATCTACCAAGCCCACCTTTAGAAAAATTAAATGCCATTTTAGCTTAAGCCAGTTATTTAAAAGAAATTTATTATTTTTGCCTTATGAGTTTAAAACTTATGAAACGGAAAGAAAGATTAATTTCAAGAAAGGTAAGCTAAGCTTAACAACTAGTTTTTTTTCAAGAAAAGTTGGCTAAAAATTCATTCTCTACTCACAAGAGCATTGACAATTATTTTTGGATTATTATATCTACAACTTACTGATCACGCTAACGTACTGTGAACTGTAGATATAATAATTTTACGCAGGGGTTCCCTGAGACCTGAAAATTATTTCAAGGGTACTTCCAGGTGAAAAAGCTGAAGAAAGGCTGCATTAGAGGGGTGTAAGAGATGTTTAGATAGGCACATGGATGTGAGGAAGATGGAGGGATATGGATATGGTGTAGATAGGACGGATTAGTGTTTGGGTGTTTTTAGTTTGCTTTTTAGCTGATTCAGCACAACATTGTGAGGGCCAAATGGTCTGTTCATGTGCTGTTCTATGTTCAATGTTAGCTATATGATGACACCGCATCATTGGCAGAACCCCAGATGGCAATCAAGAGTTATACAGGAATGAGATAGTTAGGCTGGTTGAGGGATGTTGTAACAGCAACCTCACCCTCAACACCATCAAGATCAAGGAACTGACTGGGAACTTCAGGAAGAGTAAGTTGGGTGAACATGCACCAGTCCTCACTGAGGGAGCAACAGTGGAAATCGTGAACAGCTTCAAGTTACAGAGTGTCAGCATCTCAGAGGATCTGTCTGGAGACCAACACACTGATGGAATCATTAAGAAGACATGCCAGTGGCTCTGCTTCATTAGAAGTTTGAGGATATTTGTTATGTCACCAGAGATATTACCAAATTTCAACATATGTATAGCAGAAAGCATTCTAGCCTGTTGCATCACCATCTGATATGGAGGTTCCAAAGCACATGATCGCAAGAAGCTACAGAAAATTGCAGGCTCAGACAGCAACCATCAAGGCCATCTTCCAGCAGTTCCTCTAAAAAAAACAGCATGCATCATTGAGAATTCTCACCATCCAAGACATGCCCTCTTCTCATTACTACCATTGGGGTGGAGATATAGGCTACTGAAAACCCAAATTCAGCAATTCAGGAGCAACTTCCCCTGCTCTGCTATCAGATTTCTGAATGATCCATAAACTTGTGAACACTACTTAATTTTTCCTGTTTATTTTGCACTATTTAATATTTTTGAAATTTATAGATTTGTATGTAGTGCATATCTTGGACTGTACTGCTACTGCAAAACAACAAATTTCACATAACATGTCAGTGATAAAAAATCTAAATCTGAATCTAGTTTCAAGGAGATCAATGTACAAACGTTTGTACTATGTGGCAGAAAATTGGATGAAATCCGTTTCAGTTGCTTTTTCTCCCATTAAATCTCTTCACAAATATGAACCTCCTCCCTGCCTATCACCACCGTGACCACTTTCCCCTCTCCAACACTGTACAACCTCCTGTAATTTGTTTACTCTGTAATTGCATCTTGTTTAAATGCATGATGTGCCATTTGAGAGAGGGATGTGGGGTTTCAGGATGGTTATAGTTGGTGTAAAGGACAATATGGAGCTGGTGTTGGGGAAACCAGAGGGACTACAGAACCAGAGCACTCTGCTTAGATCAGGGACAAATTCGATGTAATAGGTCAGCCTGTGGAAATTGAGTCAGTTGCCCATTTCTATAAACGAGCCTTAGCTATACTGTAGATGACACTTCTTACATTAAGCACCATTAAGCACAGGCACATTCCTTTTTCTCTCCATTTTACAAACTTTGTTTGCTCTAAACTTTCTCTCTAATGTTTATGCTTTGTCCCTTCTGCTCCTTTATGCCTTCCACTTAACCAGTTTAAACCCGCCTCAAAAACACTAACAGACCTACCCATGAAAAAGCTGGTCCCAGTCTTGTTGAAATGTAGCACATCTGACCTGTATATTCCCAGCTTCTCCTGAAGCTGTTGTGAAGGCTCAAGAGTCTAAAGCCTCTTTGTCAAATTCCTGCTACAAATCCAAATGTAACTTTTTAAAAAATTTCAATCTTCCTCGCACGTGGCACTTTTTGTAATCTGGAGATGACTGTTCTTGTGTTTCTGCCTCTATCAATTTCCCAACTCATTAAAATCTAAAGCAACACACCAGACTGTTGATACTGGAGGAACTTAGCAGTATCTATGAAAAAGAGCAAACAGTTAACATTTTGGGCTGAGATTCCTCATCAGGACATTAAAATTCGCTTGTGCTTCTGCCTCATCACATTTTCTCATGATATAGTTTACTTATTCAGATGCGCACCATGCCCCTGCCTGTATAAAATAAAAACAGAAAATGCCAGAAATACAGGTCAGGCAACGTATACATGTAGAAGAAGAGTTAATGTTTCAGGTTGATGATGAATCCAGGGCTTTGAGTAATTTGTTTAACAGATAAACAAAAGAGTTAAAATCCTTCTTTGAGAAACAGGAAATGGCAGATGCTCAAAATTGGCAGCAACTCACAAAATCTTCGGGAGGAACTCAACTGTCAGACAGCATCTAGGATGGGAAATTAATTTTGGGTCGACTCATCAGAGAAAATTCTGGTATTACTCTTACTGTGTTTCAAAAGTTCAAAGTAAATTTATTACCAAAGTACATATAGGTCACCATATACAACCTTAACAGTCAATTTTGTGAACACTCAATAAATAACAATAAGAGAATAAGAGAATCAATGAAAGACTGCACCAACTTCGGCATTCAACCAATGCGCAAAAGACAACAAACTAATGCAAAAAGAAATAAATAATAATAATACTAAAGAAACAAGCAATAAATATTGAGAACATGAGATGAAGAGTTGTTGAAAGTGAGTCCAGAGGTTGTGGCATCAGTTCAATGATAAGGTAAGTGAAGTTATGCCCTTTGGTTCAAGAGCCTGATGGTTGAGGGATAGTATCTGTTCCTAAACCTGGAGGTATGAGTCCTGAGATTCCTGTATCTTCATCCTGAAGGCAGCAATGAGAAGAGAGCATGTCTTGGGTAGTGGGGACCCTGGTGATGAATGCTGCTTTCCTGTGACAAGGCTGTGTGTAGATGTCCTCAATGGTGGGGAGGCCTTTACCTGTGATATACTGGGCTGAATCCACTACTTTTTGTAGTATTTTCCATTCAAAGACATTGGTGTTTCTATACCAGGCTGTGATGCAGCCAATCAATCTACTCTCCACCACACATCTATAGAAGTCTGTCGAAGTTTTAGACAACATGCCAAATCTTTGCAAAATCCTAAGGAAGTAGAGGCACTGCTGCGCTTTCTTTGTAATTGCACCTACATGCTGGGCCTAGGACAGGTCCTCTGAAATAATAACTCTGAGGATTTTAAAGTTGTTGACCCTCTTCACCTCTGATCCTCCAATGAGGACTGGCTCATGGACCTTGGTTTTCCCTCGCCTGAAGGTTCCTTGGTCCTGCTGACATTGACTAAGAGGTTGTTGTCATGGCACCACTCGGGCAGATATTCAATCTCCCTCCTATATGCTGATTCATCACTACCTTTGACTTGGCCAACAATTGTGGTGTCGTCAGCAAGCTTGAATATGGCATTGAAGCTGTTCTTGGCCTCACAGTCATGTGTAAAGTAAGTAGAGCAGGGGACTAAGCACACAGCCCTTTGGTGCACCTGTGCTGATGGAGATCATAGGGTCTCGGTCCGAAATGTCGACTGGGCTTCTCCCTATAGATGCTGCCTGGCCTGCTACGTTCCACCAGCATTTTGTGTGTGTTGTTTGAACTTCCGTCATCTGCAGATTTCCTCATGTTTGTGGTGGTGTAGAAACATGGCTTGGACCATGGTTCAAGAAAGAAGCAGGAAAAAATCAAGCCATGCTGGGTATGTAGTAGGATTGGATGTCCATGTTGAAAAGAAGTTGATTCTAATCTAAAAGACCAAGACAAAATCTATGGCCAGATCAGGACTGAAGGATCAGATTTCTGATAATTAATTCTCCTAAATTCTCAGCCCACTTTTCTTTTATCATAAGTTCCAAATGATGTAATCAATGCATACTCCAAGGACAACACAACTCTACTCCAGTGTCTTTCATCCAAGTCTCACCATCAAGACAGCAAAAAAAAATATTCTTCTCTTGATCTGATACCCGCAACTACCATCTCCAAATCTGGATGTAGTAAAGACAAGAGTGGTGTGTGAATCATCAGACACAAGTGGCTTGCAAGTGGAAAGAGTAGATTGTGCAGAGATCAAATAAATTTGATGCTACGGATTCAGACAAGGAGATCCATATTATATCCTACGGGCGAAGGCTGGGGGCATGTGGATTGATTGGTTTAATGAATTGATAGTCCTGCCAGAATACATATCTGTGATGTCAATCAAGCAGAAGCTGTGATTGTCAGCAACAAAGGGAAGATAAGAAGTACCAGGAGATAGGGAATTATGATTTCTTGACAATATGATCCGGTGTCCAATTAGAAAGGAACTCTCTACATTGGTTTCTTTCTTCTTTCTTTGCCTCCTCTTTTTCCCTCTTCAGCTCCTTCTTCAACAGTTCCATGGCTGGTGGCAACAACTGTGGCATCTGTGTGCCAAATTCCTCTGCACATCCATCACACTGTGATTCTTATGTACCAATATGAAACATCCTTATATCTCTTATCAAGATATTATTGTACACACTGACACTTATAGAAATAAGTTTGTTGGTTATACTCCCAACAAGTTTATTAGTATCTTGTAATTTGCTGAGCTATATGGTCTAACCTCTCAACATGAAAGTATTTTTACTTGATTCTAGGAAAAGTTGGCACTTTTAGTAGGGATGTGAAATCACAAGATCACAAGATGAAGGAGCAGAAGTAGGCCATTCAACCCATTGAGTCTGCTCCACCTCTACACCATGAACTAAACTACTCTCCCATCTATAATCCCATCTAGATTTGGGCTTTTTCCCCCAAATCCTTTCTGTTGGATTTCCTTTTCAGTCCTTGTTCAATAGAGTTCTTAACAACAGAGTGCAAAGGACAAAATATAACTCCATTATCAAGAGTAACAACTATCTGAAGGATCTTAACATGTGTATTGACATCCAAACCGGGATGGAAAACACTATTATCTTCATCAACTTTATATGAAACCTGAACTCTCCAATACACTCCCGACTGATCTTCAGTGTGCTGATGACTGTGCCATTCTAATACTTGCTGAGGATGGCCTTTAGTCTACATTAATTCTTTTGGTACAATCTTTCCACAGCCTTGGATTCTCACTTAAGATTAAGGATATCCAATCAGCCAAAGTTGACTTTGCACACAGCCTACCCTAAAGCACCATCAAGGGACAAACATTGGAAATAACCACTTGCTTTGGTAACCTACTGAAACACACATCAACAGTCTGGAGAAGTACCACCACAAGATTCCTTGTATGAAGTAGAAGATTACCAACATTAAAAAAGGAAGATCCCTGACACCAATCCAGTGGTCCAGACTTTAAGAGCAGATACTAGGTTTGCAATTTTCCAGGCAAGCCTCAACTCTCAGCTGATCATTGTTCAGATATGTTACAGTGATCAGTGGAAAACCTACAAGGACATACTAAAAGGCCTGTTTTGGAGTATTGTGCCAAGTTATGGTCACTTACATACAGAAAGATATAAATAAGACTGAAGTGTACAGAGAAAATTTACCAGGATGTAGCTGGAACCTGACAATCTGAATTATAGGGAAAGGTTGAATAGGTTAGGACTTTATTCCCTGGAGTGTAGGAGAACAAGGGGGTATTTCAGGGGTATAGACAGGGGAAATGCAAGCAGGCAGTTTCCACAGGTTGTGTGAGATGGATTATACAGATTAATACTTGGCTGAGAGGATGGTGCAGGAGGGAGGGCTTCAGGTTTTTAGATAATTGGGCTTTGTTCCAGGGAAGGTGGGATCTGTTCCAACGGGACGGTTTACACCTGAACTGGAGCGGTACTAACATTCTTGCAGGGAAGTTTGCTAGTGCTGCTCGGGGGGGTTTAAACTAAATTTGCAGGGGGTTGGGATCCAGAATGCGAGAGAGGATAGCGAGATGAAGAATAAAGGACAGGTGGGGACTACACGGTTCCGGAATATTAAGTGTGTAGTAGAGAAAGGTGAGACGGAACAAGTGATAAGGAGGACACATGTACAGAGGGATGGTCTGATGGAACATGGAGTTAAATGTGCAGAAAGAATAAGTAAATTTAGGAAGGACAACAAAATTCAAGGGGTGTATAGCCCGATGGGAGTTCAGGGAGCTGGGTTAAGCATAATAGGCAGCAATTCAAACAGAGAGAGGAAAAATGGGCTAAAAATTCTATATCTGAATGCACGAAGTGTCAGAAATAAGGCCAATGAGCTTGAAGCCCAGGTGTGAATGGGTAACTATGATATTGTTGGGATAACGGAGGCATGGCTGCAGGGAGATCAGACCTGGGAAATGAATGTACAAGGGTGTACATGCTATCGTAGGGACAGAAATGTGGGTAGTGTGGGTGGGGTGGCCCTGTTGGTGAGGAATGAGATTCAGTCCTTTGCAAGGGGTGGGGGGGACATAGGGTCAGGAGAAGTAGAGTCTGTGTGGATAGAACTGAGGAACAGTAAGGGCAAAAGGACCCAAATGGGTGTTGTCTACAGGCCACCAAACAGTAGCATGGATATTGGGTGCAAGTTGAATAGGGAGTTAACATTGGCATGTGGCAAAGGTAATGTCGCAGTAGTTATGGGGGACTTCAACACGCAGGTGAACTGGGAGAATCAGGTTGGTGCTGGACCACAGGATAGGGAGTTTGTAGAGTGCCTACGGGATGCATTCTTGGAACAGCTTGTACGAGAGCCGACCAGGGACAAGGCTATTCTGGATTTAGTGTTGTGTAATGAACAGGATTTGATAAGTGATCTTGAAGTAAAGGAGCCATTAGGAGGTAGTGACCATAATATGATAAGTTTTTATCTGCAATTTGAGAAGGTTAAGGGCAGATCAGAGGTGTCAGTGTTGCAGTTGAACAAAGGAGACTATGGAGCCATGAGGGAGGAGCTGGCCAAAGTTAAATGGACGGATGTCCTAGCAGAAAAGACAGTGGAACAGCAATGGCAGGTATTCTTGGGAATAATACACAAGGTGCAAAATCAGTTCATCCCCCCAGAGAAGGAAGGATTCAAAGGGGGAAAGGGGCCACAGTGGTTGACAAAAGAAGTCAGAGATTGCATAGCATTAAAAAAAGGAAGTATGACAGAGCTAAGGTGAGTGGGAGGACAGATGATTGGGAAATTTTTAAGGAACAACAGAACTTAACTAAAAAGGCAATATGGGAAGAAAAAATGAGGTATGAACACAAGCTAGCCAGGAATATAAAGGAGGATAACAAACACTTTTTTAGGTATGTGAAGAGAAAGAAAATAGCTAAGAACGATGTTGGGCCCTTGAAGAATGAATTGGGTGAAATTGTTATGGGAAACAGAGAAATGGCAGAAGAATTTAATAAGTACTTTAGATCTGTCTTCACTAGGGAAGACACAAGCAATTTCCTAGCTGTATGGATGGGCCAAGGACTTAGGGTAACAGAGGAAATGAAACAGATTGACATTAGGAAGGAAACGGTGATGAGTATACTGATGGGACTGAAGGCTCACAAATCCCCAAGTCCAGATGGTCTGCATCCTAGGGTACTAAAGGAGGTTGCCCTGGAAATTGTGGATGCATTGGTAATCATTTTCCAATGCTCCTTAGATTCAGGATCTGTTCCTGAGGATTGGAGGATGGCTAATGTTATCCCACTTTTTAAGAAAGGAGGGAAGGAGAAAACAGAGAACTATCATCCTGTCAGCCTAACATCAGTAGTGAGGAAGATGCTAGTCCATTATTAAAGATGAAATCATGGCATATCTGGATAGCAGTGATAGGATTGGGTCAAGCCAGCATGGATTTACCAAGGGCAAATCATGCTTGACTAATCTACTGGAGTTTTTCATGGATGTAACCAGGAAGTTGGACAAGGGAGATCCAGTGGATGATGGTGTGCCTCGATTTTCAAAAGGCATTTGTTAAGGTCCCACATAGGAGATTGGTGGGTAAAATCAGAGCTCATGGCATTGGAGGGAAGATATTGACATGGGTAGAAAACTGGTTGGCAGATAGAAAGCAAAGGGTAACGGTGAGTAGGTGTTCCTCGGAATGGCAGGTGGTGACTAGTGGCCACAGGGCTCGGTATTGGGACCACAGCTGTTTATGATTTACATCAACGATTTAGTTGAAGGCATTGAGAATAACATCAGCAAGTTTGCTAATAATACTAAGCTGGGTGGCAGTGTGACATGTGATGAGGATGCTAGGAGAATTCAGGGTGACTTGGATAGTCTGGGTGAGTGGGCAGATACTTGGCAGATGACGCTTAATGTGAATAAGTGTGAGGTTATCCACTTTGCGAGTAAGAACAGGAAGGCAGATTATTATCTGAACAGTGTAGAGTTAGGTAAGGGAGAAATAAAAAGAGATCTAGGAGTCCTTGTTCATCAGCCACTGAAGGTGAATGAGCAAGTGCAGCAGGCAGTGAAGAAGGCTAATGGAATGTTGGCCTTTATTACAAAGGGAATTGAGTACAAGAGCAAGGAAATCCTTTTGCATTTGTACAGGGCCCTGGTGAGACCACACCTGGAGTATAGTGTACAGTTTTGGTCTCCAGGGTTAAGAAAGGACATCCTGGCTGTAGAGGAAGTGCAGCGTAGATTCACAAGGTTAATTCCTGGGATGTCCGGACTGTCTTACGCAGAGAGGTTAGAGAGACTGGGCTTGTACACGCTGGAATTAAGGAGATTGAGAGGGGATCTAATTGCAACATATAAGATTATTAAGGGATTGGACACGATAGAGGCAGGAAATATGTTCCAGATGCTGGGAGAGTCCAGTACCAGAGGGCATGGTTTAAGAATAAGGGGTAGGTCATTTAGGACAGAGTTAAGGAAAAACTTCATCTCCCAGAGAGTTGTGGGGGTGTGGAATGTACTGCCTCGGAAGGCAGTGGAGGCCAATTCTCTGGATGCTTTCAAGAAGGAGCTAGATAGGTATCTTATGGATAGGGGAATCAAGGGATATGGGGACAAGGCAAGAACCGGGTATTGATAGTAGATGATCCGCCATGATCTTAGAATGGCAGTGCAGGCTCGAAGGGTCGTTTGGTCTACTTCTGCACCTATTGTCTATTGAGACTAGAATTAGAGGTCATAGGTCAAGGGGGAAAGATGAATGTTTAAGGGGAATAATGAGAGGCAAAAATCATAAAGGGAAAGAATACAGGACTGATGGTGCTGTATTTAAATGTACACAGCATCTAGAATAAGGTGGCCAAACTTGTGACACAATTAGGGATTGGTTGGTATGAAATTGTGGGCGTCACTGAGTCAAGGCTGAAGTAAGTTCATAGTTGGGAATTTAACATCAAAGGACATTTGTATCAAAAGGACAGGCAGGAAGGCATAGGTTGTGGTGTGGCTCTGTTGGTAAGAGATGGAATTACATCTTCAGAAAGAGGTGACACAGGGTCAGAGAATGTTGAATCTTTGTCGGTGGAGTTAAGAAACTGCAAGGGTACAAAATCCATTATGGGAATCATATACAGGCCTGCAAATAGTAGCCAAGATGTGGGGCTGAGATTACAAAGGGAGCTGGAAAAGGCATGTAATAAGGGCAATGTCACAATTGTAATGGAGGACTTCAACATGCAAGGGGATTGGGAAAATCAGGTTGGCATCTGATCATAAGAGAGGGAAATTGTTGAATGCCTATGAGGTGGCTTTTTAGAGCAGCTTGTGCTCGAGCCTACTTAAGAAAAGGCTATCTAATGGAATACAACCATAGATTTCTTTCTTCCAAGAATCTATACTTAAATGTGTATCCGATTTCCAAGTAACTGCAATAGCTTTTTTGGCTACTGCCAGTGCAATTTTTATAAATTCTTTCTGATACTTATTTAGTTTGAGTTTCGGTTTTATCCCTTCAATATCACCTAGTAAAAATAATATTGGATTATGAGGAAATTGTGTTCCTGTAATTTGTTCCAGTAAAAGTCTTAAATTTGTCCAAAAAGGTTGAATTTTAGAGCAAGACCATGTCGAATGTAAAATTACTTATAATTTAAGAGATAAATATGAAACATTTTTGAAAATTTGGAGCCCTTATTTACAAAAGACAGGATTAAATATATAGATGCTTTGAAGATGAAACAATTGGTTATTAGGGGAAAGAAATAAATATACATATTAAAATTATTACGAATTCCATGGAGCATGTGGAGATCTTCCAACCACCAGGCATTCTTTCTTTCTTTTTTTTTCTATAGGGCAGTTAGGGGGGAGGGGTTAAGGGGAGGGGGTATGGGTTATATACATTGTTTTTTCATACTTTGTAATCATTTAAAAATGCAATAAAAAAGTTAAAAAAAAAAGAAAAGGCTATCTTAGATTGGGTGTTGTGCAATGACCCAGATCTTATTAGGGAGCTTAACATAAAGGAACCCTTAGGAGGCAGTGAACATAATATGATTGAATTCATACTGCAATTTGAAAGGGAGAAGCACAAGTCACATGTATCAGTATTGCAATGGAATAAAGGGAATTACAGAGGCATGAGAGAGGAGCTTGCTCAGGTGGATTGGAGGAGGATACCGGCTAGGATGACGGCAAAACAGAACAGGCAGAAGTTTCTGGGAATAGTTCATAAGGCACAGGATAGAAATGTCCCACAGAAGAAGTAGTTCTCAAATGGCAGAGCTAGGCAACTGTGGCTGACAAAGAAAGTTAAGGACAACATAAAAGCCAAGAAAGGGCATATAAGCTAGCAAAAATGAGTGGGAAGTTGGATGATTGAGAAGCTTTTAAAATCCAACAAATGGCAACTAAAATAGCTATAAGAAAGGAAAAGATGAAATATGAGGGCAAATTAGCCAATAATATAAAGCAAGTTAAAGTTTTTTTCAGTTATATAAAGAATAAAAGGGAGGTGAGAGATGATGTTAGACCACTGGTAAATGATGCTGGTGAAGTAGTAATGGAGGACAAAGAAATGGCAGATAAACTTAATAAGTACTTTTGCTTCAGTCTTTACTGTGAATGACACTAGCTGTATGCCATAAGTGTCAGAGAACAGGAGTGAGTGCCATTGCCATTACAAAGAAGAAGTGCTTGGGAAACTGAAAGGTCTTAAGCTGGGTAAGTCACCTGGACCAAATGGACTACATCCCAGAGTCCTGAACGAGGTTGCTGAAGAGATAACAGAGGCATTGGTCATGATCTTTCAAGAATTACATGATTCTGACTTGGTCTCAGACGAATGAAAAATTGCAAATGTCATTCCACTCTTTAAGAGGGAGGGAAGACAAAAGAGAGGAAAGTATTGGCCAGTTATCCTAACCTCAGTGGTTGGGAAAGTGTTGGAGTCCATTATCAAGGATGAGTTGGAGACGTAAGATAAAATGTCAAAGTCAGCATGGTTTCTGTAAAGGGAAATCTTGCCTGATGAATCTGTTGGAATTCTTTGAAGAACTAATTCACAGGGTGGACAAAGGAGAGGTAATAGATGTCATTTATTTAGTTTTTCTGAGTGCATTTGATAAGGTGCCTCACATGAGGCTGCTGAACACAATAAAATCCTGTGGTGTTACAGGAAATATACTGGAATGGATAGAGGAATGGCTGACAGGAAGGAGTTAGTGAGTGGAAATAAAAGGAGCCTTTTCTAGTTGGCTGCTAGTGACTAGTAGTGTTCCTCAGGGGTCAGTATTGGGACTGCTACTTTTCACATTGTTTGTCAATGGTTTAGATAATGGAATTGATGGCTTTGTGGCAAAGTTTGTGGGTAATACTAAGATAGGGGTAGGTAGTGCTGAGGAAGCAATGTGATTGTAGAAGGACTTAGACAAATTAGAAGAATGAGTGAAAAAGAGGCAGATGTAATACAATGTTGGGAAATGTATGATAATACATTTTGGTAAACAGAACAATAATGCAAACTATTATATAAATAGGGAGAAAATTCAAACATCAGAACTGCAAAGGGACTTAGGACACCTGATGCAAGACTCCCAGAAGGTTATTTCATAGGTTGAATCCACGGTAAAGAAGGCAAATTCAATGTTGCCTTTTATTTCAAGAGGAATAGAACATAAAAACAATGAGATAATGCTGAAGTTTTATTCCACATTAGTCTGGCCACACTTGGAGTATTGTCAACAGTTTGGGGCCCCTTATCTCAGAAAGGATGCAATGTCATTGGAGAAAGTCCAGAGGAGGGTCATGAGGATGATTCCAGGAATGAAGGGGTTAACATATAAGGAGGGAGCATACGGCAACTTCGGGCCTGTACTCACTGGAATTCAGAAGAACGTGTGGGAATCTCATTGACACCTACCAAATGTTAAAAGGACTAGATAAGGTGGATGTGGAAAGGATATTTCCTCTGGTGGGGATATCCAGAATTAGAGGGCTCAGCTTCAGAATTCTTTTATAACAGAAGTAAGGAGGAATTTTTTTAGCCAAAGAGTAGTGAATCTGTGGAATGCTCTGCCACAGACTGCGGTGGAGGCCAAGCCCGTGGGTATACTTAAAGCAGAAGTTGATAGATTCCTGATTAGTCAGGGCATCAAGGGATATGGTGAGAGGGTAGGTGTATGGGGTTAAATGGGATCTGGGATCAGCCATGATGAAATGCTGGAGCAGACTTGATGGGCTGAATGGCTTAATTCTCCTCCCATGTCTTATGGTCTTACGGGAGGGGGGAGGGGGCATTTTCTTCACTCCGAGGATGCTGAGAGTGTGGAAGGAGCTGCCAGTGAAGGTGGTGGGTGCAGGTTCAATTTCAACATTGAAGATAAATTTGGATAAGTACTTGGATGGGAAGAGTATAGAGAGTTATAGTTCATCCAGGTGCAGGTGGATGGGACTAGGCAAAATAACAGTTTAGCACTAGATGGGCCAAAGGTCCTGTTTCTCCGCTGTAGTGCTCCATGTTGACTATCCCTAATCAGGCCCTCTCTATCCAACTACCTATACAGTATATGCAGTTCCTTAGATTAGACCTTTGAGCCTAATGTCAATAGTGGTTAAACGTGTAATTTTCATTGACAGTGTATACATTTCTTCCATGTATATCTTTTTCCTTTTTCTTTCTTTTTAATATACAGTACTTAGATTATTTTAACAGCCTCTTGGTAATACCCCAGAGCTACAGATCACTAATGTGTTAATCTGCCATTAGGTAGTCAAGCTGCATCAAAGTCTAATAGAATTTATATCTGTATTCTTTGCGAGCATGACTCATCTACATTACTGAATTAAGCTCCATTTACACAGAAAATAAATTATCAGTCAAAACTATTGTCAAGTAATAACAGTTGATCGACCCTTCTAAGATCAGAACATTTAAATTAGTGATTTATTTTAAATGGATCATTATTTCCTCAGAATATGAATGATCCTATTATTTTTATTTTGGACATCCAAGAGTTCTGTTAATGAATGACTCATCTTTTCTTCCCGAGTGTAATATGACTCATGTTAAAAACTGTTTGAATATAATTTTTCTGCACTTACTAATTTAAAAAATAAAAGTGAACTATGCAGGATAAAGAAGAATCTTCCTTTGAGTGTAGCTTTTGCTTTAGATAATTGTCCCATGACCAGAAAGGACTTGTTTGGTCTTCTTGCTGGCTGACAGTTTCAGTGGTGTCACTGATAGAGAGGCATCCTTAAGATCTTCAAAGCCTCTGAGAACTAAACCACACCCAGTATACTATCTTCAAATTTATGTCTGACTTAAAACAACTCAGAAAGGAATTTAAATATCATAAGGTGGGCATTGGGAACGGACCCGAATGCAAGACACTGAAGTTCTTGGAGGGGACTAACTGTATCAAGAAAGGAAGGGAAGAAACAATGCTTGACAAGACACAGGCCCTGGACAAGACTAGGAGACAGGGCATGGGCTAGGACTAGAATAGGAAAATGGGACCTGGATGAGGAACTAGGAACCTGGACAAGGACTCCAAGCCAGAGACTGGACAGGGACCCAGGACCAGGGCCTGACTCGGGCTCAGAATCCAGATCCAGGCGAAGAATGGATGTGGCGAGGCAACAGGACTGGATGTGGAGGAAGGACACGGGACTCCACTGGATGAGGACATAAAGCTCAGACTTGGTCTTGATCGAGGGAGAGCAGGAATGCAGAGCCTAGGTTGAGGGAGAGCAGGAACACAGGGCCTAGGTCGAGGGAGAGCAAAGCAGAAGTGGGGAGAGGCGTAGCTGGACACAGACACTAGCCCTGGATGAGACCAGAACTCAGGGCCTAGGCTATGACTTGGACTTGGACACAGACTGGAATCTCCTCAGAGCCTTGGATACGGAGCACAGGAACACTGAACACTCTGAACAAGGGACTCCTCCTTGGGGATAGGACATAGGGCCAGGACTCATAAACAGACACTAACACAGGGACACAAGGATACAGTTCCAAGCTCAATGATAGATACTTCCTTCTATTGGCTCTGGTCTCACTCCAACAGCGATACAGGCGAGGATGCCAGCAAGTCTTCAGGCAGGGTAGCCAGCAGAGCTTCAGAGGGAAGGAAGGGAACAGTCCAGCCTCAGGGTAACAGCAAAGTCAGCCTGACTTACTCCACAGAGGCAAAGACAGGAAGGGACAGATCCCACCATAGGGTAACGGCAAGAACAGCCTAACTTACCCCACAGAGGCCAGGACAGGATACCAACAAGACAAGCCAGCCAGCACACTGGAACCCAGGGCCACTTATATTCCAGCCTCAATATGAGAATCAGGTGCCTGTGATTAAGTCCAACTGAAACAAGGGACAGCCAGAAGACCCGGAGTCCGGAGTACACGGACCGGACCATGAACCAGAACGTGGACTTCACGGACCAGACCATGACATTAAAACCATATTTTAATTTTAAAATGCTCAGGATTTTAGGAAAATGTATTTGAAATGGAAAATGGGCACAGTGTATTAATTATAAAAAGAACCTTAATTTGTATTCCATTTTGAATGTATAACAAAAGTAATTTTTTAACTGTAAAAAAATAAAAAATACTGCTGGAGGAATAATGGCACTTTCTCATCACCAATTTGTGGCTAAAAAAGGACTTACTACAAAGTTACAGGAGTATTTCTGTTCCGCTGCTAATCTTGCAAAAGTGGGAGTTCACTACCACTAATTTTGTTTTAACAGATATTACTTTATTTGCTTTATCCTTGCAAGTGAAGCATGCAACATTCTTGTTGTCAGGAATGTATAATTGATATTATTAATGGTTCTTAAACTCAACCTTGGCCCAGATAAGGAAAGACTGAAGCTGAGAACTTTCACTTCTACAGACAATATTAATTTCATTGAGATATTTTAATTATTTTCTTATTTTTCATTACTTCCCATTTGTCTCTTTATTTCACTTTGTTCATCACAAAAGGACAAAATGCTGTTGAATAATAATTATCCCTGCTGCATTTTTTCGCTTGCAATAAAAGAGCCTTACCATCTTAACCAACTAAAAATGCACAAATTTTTTTAAAAAGTTTTAATTTTAGCAAACACAAGGAAATCTGCAGATGCTGGAAATTCTATAGGAGTTATAAATGCTGCCTGGCCTGCTGTGTTCCACCAGCATTTTGTGTGTGTTGTTTGGATTTTAGCATATGCAATCATGAGATACAAGTAAAATAAAGAAATCAAATGCCAAATAATTGAAGCATTGCAATGATTTGAAATGGTATTGATGTAAATGTATATTTATCTGTCAACATGTACTAATTGTAGGACAGTGTGGTGTTATATCTGTTGAGTTTTATGTAATAGACTTTGTAATATAGCAAAGTATGCAAATAGTGTTTGCATTTACACCACCAGTTCAAGACATTCTGAAGTACTTTACAGCCAATGCAGTTGAAAAGAGAGTTAGAAAGAAAGATGAAATGCCACCCTGCTGACATACAAGGAAATACTTCTTCCTTCACCAGGTGAGTTTATAGTTCCAGAGTCGGGACTGGTGTGCAAAGCTGTCCTTCCGTCCCCCGCCGGGTGCCCCCCTTTCTGTCCGGAGGAAAGCGTTCTCGAATGGACATACCCTTCAGGGTTGCGACTGGCTGAATGGAGGATTTCCAGCTGTCAATGTAAATGATCTAAACTCAATAGTTAGGTTGAAATCATCCACTTAGAATAAACTATTCTCCATTCATCATTTAAAATTGTCACAGGGTTACCAGTGATATTTTTGAATAACAGAAGTGTTCGTGTAATCCTTGTTTGAACGCATATACGGGACGATCAGTGCAGGCAATATTTCTTTTTACCAGTTCGGACTTGCTCACTCACAGCGTATTGGGGTTTCTTTCTTCCGCTGATCCAGAGCTGTCTACGGAGCCAATTCTCTTCTCCTCCTGCCGTTGCCAATGTTCACACAAGTCTAGAATGCTCAGCCAATATACTAGTGGTCACCAAAGAAATACGATAAAAATTGATGATCAGTTAACAGTCCTGGACTCTGTGTTCTTGTCTGTCCATTTAGTTATATTGGTGGTCGGCGCAGAATTGTTGGGCCGAAAGGCCTTTTTCTCCGCTGTAACTCTGTGGTTCTATGACACTATAACAAATGCACAAAATAGTTAAAATATCATAATCGTGTAATGTTGAGCTCAGATGTTCAAAGGCGACGTCCGTGCTGCATTTACTAGCCGCAAATAGACACATCTGCAGCCTTGTTTATGTTACTTGCTATTTTGGTGGATTACATTCTTGAGAAAATATAGTTATGAATATTTTCTCTCTGAACCCTTCAGACACAAGCGCGAAAGTCCTCTGGTGTTACCATTTATATTGGCCAGATGTAGCCAGCCGATACCAGCTACATACGAATGTGGTCATTCAATCTAAACATTAAAAACTAGAGTTACTGTCTCATCTGAGATAAGGCAATTTCATTGTCCATGGTTTCCTAGTTGCTACATTTTATTATATCTACTTGAACAACATTGCAAATTTAATGTGTGTTGTTTTCATTGTTCTACAAAATATCCTTTTCAAATAAGTTTCAGTAGGAGAAATCATACTTCAAAGCAACCAGAGAACTTCCGTTATTCCATTGATATTAGCTTACCTAAGTATTCCCCAATTTAGAGCAAGCTTGAAGAGGCGCAATGCCATTAAGATTTAATCTTCAATTCTTCCTCAAAGAAGTCCACATTAAAGACTAAGTCCTTCAGAAAACACACTTCTACCATACGTTTACAAGCAGAACTACGCGTCCAAGTGTCCCCGTGTTTAGGAGCCAGAGAGTCGACCTTAACCATTCGTAAATTCGGTTGCCCTCTGTAATCTACCATAGTTTGCGACACAATAACGTACAAATTGTGATCGTAATCATTGCATCCACGACGTACTCCACCCGATGCAAACTGGGATTAAGCAAGGATGTGTTGTCGCACCAATGCTCCTCTCAATCACACAAGAAACTGCAGGTACTGAAACACGGAGCAGAAAGATTAAACTGCTGCAGGAACTGGGCGGGTTAGGCAGCCTCTGTGAAGGACCACATACAATCCGATATTCATCGAGACTATTCATCTGAGTCCAGTCCATTTCACTCCAAATTTGTTGCCTTCAGCAGCTTGTGTTTTTTTTTCCGCTCCCCCCCCCCCCCGTCTTAATCATTTCAATGTTGCACCTTACCTCCAAGGAATTTTTGCTGGAGTGCAGTTAATCTGCCAAACGAATAGGAAACAGTTCAACTTGGTTGTCTCCAACAACTCCACCTGATCTCAGTCACCAGTCTACGATCCACAGATTACACGGTTACATGCACTCAACTCTCAATCATCGAGGACTCCCTTAATGCTCCTTTTATACAAGACTATAAAAGTCAGGCGGTAACGTCGCAGCCCTTAGTTAGACCACTTTTGGAATGTTTGTACAGAAATGATGAGGAGCCTTCAGAAAGGGTGCCGAAAAGGTTCACCGGAGTGCTGTCCGGATTGGAATGTATGTGGGTTGGATAAATGTGGATTGTTTTCTATGGGACAACCTGAAAGAATTATGAGATAGTGGATAGTCAGCGCCTGTTTTTCCCAGGTTGGAAATGCCAAACAGTACAGAGGATGGAAGTTTAAAGGAGATTTTCGAGATAAGTTTTCTTACGCAAAGACTTGAAGGTTACCGGAATGTGTGACCAGTGGAAGTGTGAGAAACAGATTAGGTAACGACATTTAGGAGGCATTTAGAAAGGAACATGAACGGACAGCGAAGGGAAGGATATACTGTACTTTATTAGGTATAACTGTACATTTGCTTGGTATCTAATCAGCCAACCATGTGGCAGCAACTCTATGCATAAAATCATGGTCGAGAGGTTTAGTAGTTCAGACCACACATCAGAATGGGAAGAATGTGATCTTAGATGATTTTGACCGTAGAATGAATGTTGGTGCCAGATGGGGAGGTTTGGGTATCACAGAAATTGCTAATCTCCTGGGATTTTCACGCACGACGGTCCCTAGAGAATGGTGTGAGAAACAAAAACACATACAAAAAAAGATCCCCTAAGCAGCAGTTCTGTCGGCGAAAACGCCTTGTTAATGGGGGAGGGCAGAGGAGAGTGGCCAGACTGGCTCAAGCTGGCAGGAAGGCGACAGAAACTCAAATGACCACGTGTTGCAACCGCGGTGTTGCGGAAAAATGCAGAACACGCCGATCCGTCAAACACTGGATGGTCAACTGAGTGCAGATCATTAGCAGGTAAAGGCAATTGGTTAAACTGGCAGCGTTGTCGCCACAAACTTCCCGTTACTATGCTCGAGAGTTCTATGTTCTAGACTGGATCTTACGCAAATATGTAATCGTCATATTGTTTGGGGGGGTGCAGAATTTCGTTGTTCTTTATTCAGACATTCAATTGAATATGTTACTTCCATTCGAAATCGAGTTGGGACCTCCATTTAAGTTCTTATCTGAGGGGCGGCGTCTGATGGTGAAGGAGATTCACAGCATTGCAAGGAGTTACCAAATTCGATATAGAGTTTAAAAAAATCTCTGCTTGAAAAGAATTTCCTTGACAATGGCAAGTAAAAATTGCAATCGATTAATAGTACAAATAGTGTAATTTAGGGTACGTGTGAGCTTTCAGTTTTTCCCCGTACCTCGCAGTATCTTTCGATAAAAACTGGATTTCGGATGTCCGAGAGATTCTGCAGTGACTTTTAAACGAGCATCGACGGCCATCTGGCCACGATTCAGTACACTACCGATTTTCCGGTTACATTTCCAGTTCCAGCACCAGAATGAAATGGGTTTGCCCCATTCGTCCACACTGAATTACATTTGAAAAGTAACGTGTGTCTTTTATTTGACGTAACTATAATGATTTCAAAAAATAGTGCAACGCAGGACCTCATTAAAGGATGACAATGAGCGGTGCCTATACAAGAAAATGGGGATTCAATCCTGTGAAAATGATGCATTGATTCGTGGTGGCCATATCGTAATTCCATCGCAGAGCAGATTTAGTTAAAATGGGAAGAAGTATAGGAGTGGAATATCATGTATTTGCATTCCGGCTATTAGTGATTGGAAATATTCTTCAGTATGAAGAGGAAGGTGAAACCTATAGATAATAGCTAGACTTTCCAAAACCAATTTCGCAAATTACAGTTTACACTGTCGGGTCAAGTCATCTGGAGCCACTAGAGTCAGGGACTGAGCTATCGCCACGGTGTGCGCAGGGCTCTTAATGATTACGGACCATCTTGGTCAATTCAGAAGTTTTTGTTAACAGGCATTTCCAATAAAGACTACAAAATAATTGCCCAAAGCAAGAATTGCATAGAATCGCGTGCTGGGAGACCTGTGCGTATTTTAAAGGTAACGAGTATCGTGTGAAATGGGAGTATGGAACTGGTGAAGAAATTTTAACTGAAGTTTTTAACGATCAAAAGAATGAAGCTTGGACTGGTCCTTAAAGCTTTCAATGTTGCATTTGGCAGTACGGTTAGAGCGAGGCTGGAGTCGAACTTTTGGGAGTTTTAAGTAACACAAGAAGTGCTTCAGGCAGCATCTATGGAAATGAATAAACAGTCAACGTTTCGGGCCGAGACCCTTTTTCAGGATTGGAAAGGAAAGGGGAAGTTGCCAGAATGAGAAGCGGTGGAAAGGCTGGGGAGGGAATAGTTAGAAGATAATAGCTAATACCAGGCGGGTAAGAAAGGTAAAGGGCTGGAGAGGAGAGTGGACCATAAGAGAAAAGGAAGGGGGGAGACCCTGGGCGGGGTATAGGCGGGTGAGAAGAGGTAAGAAATGGGAGAGGGAGTGATTTTATTTACCAGAAAGAGAAATCGATATTCATACCATCAAATTGGAGGCTTGGGTGTTGCTCCTCCACCCTGAGAGTGGCCTCATCGTGGCACAAGAGGAGCCCATGGACCAACATGTCGGAACGGGAATCCAAATTGGAATAAAAATGTTTGGCCACAGAGAAATTCCGTTTTTGGCGGATGGAGCGGAGGTACTCGACAAAGCGCCCCCTCCCCCAATTTACAACGGGTCACACCAGCATAGAGGAGGCTGCATTGGGAGCAGTGAACACAATAGACGACCCCAACACATTGGCAGGTGAAGTGTTGCCTCACCTGGAAAGACTGTTTGGGGCCTTGAATGGAGGTGAGGTGCGTTTTTATCAGTGTTGAGGAAATCCGACGACGTTTTTCATTGGACTTGCTGGGCCCTGAGGGAACGTCCACGGGGCACTCAGCTAAGTTCCAGTGAAATTGGCTGAAGGAGGCAGAGTTAGTGGGCACGACGACCCACTCCGCTCTAACCCGAAAGGACGCCACTGCCGGGTTTCAGTGTGTCGACGTCACCCTCCGGACACCTTCCAAGATCCGGGGCGCAGAGAGCAGCGGGAACCCGGCCAGTTTCCTGTGCAAGAATACTCAAGGGCAGGTGGAAGAGACACCTCCCTCTCCCTACCATCGCGTGGAGGTGGGGTACTGTATCCGCCGGACAGAAAGGGCAGTACCCGGTAGAGGAGGAAAGGACAGATTCGCTTTCTGAGCTAAGTGTATGGGATTTTAAGTTTATTAGATTCGGATATAACCCCTTTCACTTCGTTTTTGATTTGATTCCACATATTCCTGGAGAGGAAATTGCTGCTTTCCAGCGAGCAGAGATGAAGAGAGCTGTGTCTGCAGGCAGACTGAAGGTGCAACAAATGAGCAGAGTAAAGCTAGCGAGTCCTTAGCATTCACACAAAGACTCATCGAGTGTGAGTAAGGATCATTTTAATTCCAATCGGAAAAACGCTTCAGTTGTGGTCTCATACGTCTTAAAACTAGCACGGCCAGAAGTTACAATGCGCCACAGAAGTTTGGGTCGCAGGTTCACACCGCGCAGGATTAAAGGTAGGTTTTCTGAAATCTGCATTTCAGATCTGAGGCTTCAGCTGAGCTGTGCCACTGTTTTGATCGATCTGCAGAGTCTCTTGTGTCAGCGATTGTTAAATATTGAAATGGCCATTGAGCTAAATCGCGTAGCGCTGGTTTTAGATTCAGATTCGGGTTCAGGTGTAGTTATAGACGTATATTACCGTTTATAGTTTATAATTCGAAACGCATTTGATTGCAAAACATGGAATCGTGAGATTGTTTTAGTTTGTAGCTTTAGCCAGGTATTAATAAACTGAAATATTTGACTCTAAAATTTGAAAAACATCAGCCCGGACGTAGGTACGGTGTCTCAGGTGTGCTCTGAAGTGTTGCGCCGTTACTCAGTGGAGTTCGTATTAGTTTTGGGATGATCGAAGCATTCATACTGACCGAATCAAAGACAAGCCTCGGTTGTACAGTATCCAACGCCCACCAAGCTGTCCGTTTCAGATCAATGCACCGTTCACTTTTCACATACTTTTTAAAACTGGTGGGAAAGTCCGATTAAGGAATCGGTTTATACATACCTACCCGCCGATTTTCGGCTGCAAGCACACAAAAAAAAACATGAAAATCTGTCTTCTTTATTACAATATTCTGTCGATTAAAAAATGAAGGATTTCGTGCGCTACCTGCAACACGGACCAATAGGAAGCCCGGGGCGCCGAGGCAAGGTCTCCATCCGAAACGTCAACTACTTCCCTCCTCTCCCAGAGGCTGCTTGGCCCGCTGAGCTGCTCCAGATTCCAGCATTTTCATTCTTTTATGTCTCCGTTGAACCAAACATGGCTGAAGTCTTTGGTATCGGCACTTCGGGCATGTGAAGGAATTTGCTTGCCGCCTTATTTTTTTTTTAAATGACGTGTTGCATTTAGTTAACAGACTCAAAACCATCATACAGACTTATGAAAGAATGTAGGGACATTTGCTGAAGTCAGCACATTTAAGCACTGATGTCTTTTGAGCTCTTGAAGTAATTGCATGGAATCTGAAGCATAAAACAGGGTCAGGGATTCCTGGCAGAGATGAAATCCACCAGGGCCAACCCCTTCGTCCTCCACTTTATTCTAGCAATTAATCCCTCCGTTCCAGCATTTCCAACAACTTCTGTTGTTGTTGATCTGCCTTCTTCAAATGGTGGTTAGAGCACCTGGTATCCACTCCTCTGTCTTCCTTAATAAAAGTTTTTGTTTCGTTAGGGTAGTTGACTTATTTATTCCTGCTACCGAAATACACCATATCACACTCCAAAACAATACCCTTTGCCGTTTTCGCAACTATACAATGTCATCTCTTGAGTCACAATATTAAATATTATTTTCACCATTACAAGAAATTCAGAGTAATTCTTAAATTGTGGTATGGAATATCCAGATTATCAACTTAAACTATAATAATAGCTGCCCCAGCACCAGTCCTGCCAGTTCACACCCCCATCCATCTGTAACCGTTTTTAACACCACGCATTCCATCTTGTTTTGTAAATAATTTATTGTTCATGACATTACTGTTTCTGATTCTACTGCATAAGCATCTTTAATTTTTTGTCCAAAAGTGAATTCAGTTATTAAGGTTATTGTATATAGCTGCCATTTCCTCAAATTAGTTTTGCTTTGAGTGAAGCTTTTCCTCTGTTCTAGATAACACGGGACTGAGATACTTGACTTTTTAATGGTCACTTTACGGACCAAGCTTTGTTGTTGTAACAATGGCATACAAATTGATAGAAATAGTTTTAAAATGATAATTGCCAGATTCATACCAGTCACCGACAATATGTCTGCCTACAGCAAAAGTATTTTAACAAAAAGGCTCAGTTACTGTTAGTTCAGATGCCCTTCCTTCACTCAATTTTTAGAGTTTGCAGTTTACACTTATCTTAGTTCTGAATAAGCACCTTAAGTGTAACAATGGCATCCAATTGACATGAAAGGCACAATATTGTTAAGATTCATTTAATCTTAAAGGCTAAGAGGAAATGTAATATATTGTGATTCACTATTCAGGATGTGGATTCCATTAGAGATTAGAGTTCTGCTTTCCATGGTACAGGAAAGAACATCCAAAGAACATTACAAGGACCCTACATGACTGACAGGAACTTACAGATAGTTTGCACTTGGGTTCATGTTGAAGAGAAAGTCGGCAAATTTCCACACACAGGAGGAAAGTAAGATGACAAATTTCCTGCTTTTTTTTCTATAAACCTCTATTTTGCCATTTCACGTTGAATGTAATGTGGTTTCAGTTTTGAACAAAACATGAGATTAAATAATGGAATAATACTTTGCATATGCATACAAATGGCTCATTGTCTTGTCAGCTACCATTTTAATATCTTCTTAATGTACACTTACACTTAAGGTCAAATTACATTCAACACAAATAAAGCAGGAGTTAAAGAATCTGTTAACTGTGATGCCTAACAGACATTTATATGTTATGGAAGAGAAGTGTTCTACATTATACATTACAACCAAGATGAAAAAAACTTATCATTTAACAAAAAATATAACATATAACAATTACAGCATGGAAACAGGGCATCTCAGCCCTTCTGGTCCGTGCCGAACGCTTACTCTCACCTAATCCCACTGACCCGCACTCTGCCCATAACTCTCCGTTCCTTTCCTGTCCATATACTTAGCCAATTTTGCTTTAAATAACAATACCGAACCTGCCTCTACCACTTCTACTGGAAGCTCATTCCACACAGCTATCACTCTCTGAGTAAAGAAATTCCCCCTCATGTTACCCTTAAAGTTTTGCCCCCTAAGTCTCAACTCATGTCGTCTTGTTTGAATCTCCCCTACACTCAATGCAAAAAGCCTATCCACGTCAACTCTATCTATCTCCCTCATAATTTTAAATACCTCTATCAAGCCACCCCTCAACCTTCTACGCTCCAAAGAATAAGACCTAACTTGTTCAACCTTTCCCTGTAACATAGGTGTTGAAACCCAGGTAACATTCGAGTAAATCTTTTCTGTACTCCCTCTATTTTGTTGACATCTTTCCTATAATTCGGTGACCAGAACTGTACACAATACTCCAAATTCTGCCTTACCAATGCCTTGTACAATTTTAACATTACATCCCAACTCCTATACTCAATGCTCTGATTTATAAAGGCCAGCATACCAAAAGCTTTCTTCACCACCCTATCCACATGAGATTCCATCTTCAGGGAACTGTGCACCATTATTCCTAGATCACTCTGTTCTACTGCATTCTTCAATGCCCTACCATTTACCACGTATGTCCTATTTGGATTATTCCTACCAAAATGTAGCACCTCACACTTATCAGCATTAAACTCCATCTGCCATCGCTCAGCCCACTCTTCTAACTGGCCTAAATCACTCTGCAAACTTTGAAAACCTACTTCATTATCCACAAAGCCACCTACCTTAGTATCATCTGCATACTTACTAATTCAATTTGTGATAACTTCACTGATGCACGGTGTTATGTTTGTCTGTATCAGAAATACAAATTAATTCGACGTTACTGGTTAGACCTGTAAGTAAGTCTGAAATTCCTTGTGACCTGAAATTGAACTCTAGCTGCCACGTGGAATGATATAGATGATAGAAATCAGTAGGCATGGAATGAATTATAAATCTATGACTGAAAGACACAAACTCCTCTCTTTACATGAGATTGAAACACTATCAAATAAGACGAGATAGTTTCAAACCAGCTTGATTTATTTGATTAAACATTACAAGGTATCACAATGTGAATAGTCCTTTTTATATTTTCCAAGTTTAGCTGTTTTATGTGATCTATTGCTGCTAGACTATACATCTTCTCAGTTTGTGAGTGTGAGAGAGAACAAGAGAGAGTGCGAGAGTGAGAGTGAGGTAGAGTGAGAGAATGAGGGAGAGTGAGAGAGTGAGAGTGAAAGACTGAGAGAGAGAGTGAGAGAGAGTAAGTGAGAGAGACAGACAGACAGAAGAGGCTTCAAGTAATTTAAGGTGCACTGTTTCAACCACATCAGTGAAAGTCGCCATTATGGCTGAAAGCAGACAATTGAAAAATTAATTTATTTTCAGGTAGTTATGAGGGAATAATTATTATAAATAATAAAATTTTAGACAAAGATTGAAACTGATTTAGTGTAATTTGAAACCTGAGCCTTAAATTAGAATAAAGAAAATTATGAAGAATAATTTGCTTATGGTAGATTTAAATACTAAATTAGCTAGTTAAGCCTCTGATAACTAACTTTTGAATAATTGATATGTAGCTCACATATTTTATATAACCTTTTGATGCAAAAAAAGCAGAAGTAATCCAGCAGCAGCTATTAAAAGACAACGTTATATCAAGCAAAAGGAGTAAGCAGAAACAGAAACTGTTCAGAATTCAGCAAAGGAGAACTAAGACATTGATGAAGAAAAAGAAAGCTGAAGATGAGACTGGGCCAATGACAAGCACAGAAACGCATTGTAAGAGCTAGAAATGTGAAAATATAAACATTGAGAGAGGAGA
Source organism: Hypanus sabinus (assembly GCF_030144855.1). NCBI lineage: Eukaryota > Metazoa > Chordata > Chondrichthyes > Myliobatiformes > Dasyatidae > Hypanus > Hypanus sabinus. The sequence goes on from NC_082710.1 coordinate 60,987,766, forward strand.
ACTTATATTGGGGGAAATAAGGATATTTTAGAGAAATTAAACAAACATTCACAGTAAAAGACACAAATTATCTCGAAAATAGTAGAAATGTGTTCTAGGAAATATGTGCAGCTTGAAGAAGTTAGAATAAATAAACATTATATATTAGAAATGTTGGTTAGACTGAACGCCAGTAAGCCTACTAGGTTTACATCTTAGATTTTTTGAACGAGGTAACTATGAGGTCAGTAGACACAGTGGTTGACATCTTCCATAGATTGTGGACTGGATCCAACAGACTGGATCCAAATGTAATCCTGTTATTTAAGGAATAGGGATAAAAGAAAATGGGGAACAATTACATCAGTATTAAGGAAAATGCTGTGAGACTTTTAAGCTGCATTAACATGGCACAATGTAAAATAATAATAAAATTGAACAAAGTAAACTAGAATTTATGACAGAAAACCATTTTGACAAATCTCTGAGTTTATAACTAACAGAAAGTGTCAGAACAACACGGATGATATGGCGTAGATAAACTTTTAAAACACCCTCCAAAAGCTGTCACACAAGACGTTACCAAACATAATGAGAGTGTATGGTATTGTGTCTGTGTGTGTGTGTGGTGGGGGGGGGGGTGTGATATTGGCATGGACAGTGGATTAACGAATGACAGAAAAGAGAACATAGGGAAAATTAGTTATTTTACAGGTTGTGAAGCTGTGAAAATAGGGATGAGTGCTGGGACACAGCTGTTCACAGACTCTTTTCTTAATTTGTATGAGTAAAATATTTGCATTTGATTACAGTAGTAAACTACGTACCATTGTGGGCTAAGATAAGGAAGGACACAGCAAAGCTATAAGGAAGAAATAAGATATAGGGAAGAAAGAGTAAATAAGCAAAGCAGTCATAAGGAGGACAAGAGGGAAGATGAAAATGCAATGGCGGACTAGGAATGTCCCAAAAAATTGACTTTAATGTGAGAATAATCAGGGAAAGGTTGGGGCCCATTAGTGACCAAAGTGGCTATCTGTGTGTGGAGCTGGAAAATGTATGTGAGTTCTTAAATGAATACTTGTCAGGATGGAGAAGGGTATGGTGGTTGCAGAATTCAGTGGAATCAAAGAACAAATTATCATAATAAAAGGAAGTGTTGGCCTTGGCTAATCTATTTAGGATGCTTTAGCAGGTTTAAAGCTAGATAAATCCTCAAGGCCTAGTGAGACGTAACCAGGCTGCAATGGGACGTAAGGGAGGAGCTTGCTGGGGCTCTGACAGAAATTTCACAGACCAGGTTCTAAATAACTGGAAGGTAGAAAATGTGGCATCGCTATTCAAGGATAGACAGGTCATTACAGGTCAGCAAGTCAAACATTAAAGGCAGAGAAGTTATTGAGGAAAAAAATACTGAGCAACAAGATTCAACTGCATTTAAGAAGACAGAGAGTAGTCAAGGGCTGTCTGTGTGGCTTTGTGAAGAGAGGTTCCTACCAAACTAAATTGATTGAATTTTTCCAAGAGTTAACTGTGCCAGTCAGGGTAACAAAATCAATGTACTTTACATGGATTTCAGAAAAGCCTTTGACGAGTCCCACAGGAGAAACTGGCCCATGAAATCCAAGGGAATTTGGCAAATCGGATCCTAAAGCTTCTTGGAAATAGGAGGTAGAAGGTATTGACTGAAGGATTGGCTATTGATTTACAATTTGAAGCTTGTGTTCAACGGTATAACATAGCTTTGTTGCTGGGACTCTGCTGTTTATTTACATTATGGTACAATAGGGTTCTGAAAGAGGTGGCTGAAGAGATTGTGGAGGCATTATTAATGATCTTTCAAGAACCACGAGATTCTGGCATGGTTCCAGAGGAATGGAAAATTACAAATGTCACTCCACTCTTCATGAAGGCAGAGAGGCAGAAGAAAGGAAAGTATTGGCCATTTAGCCTGACCTCAGTGGTTGGGAAGATGTTGGAGTTGATTTTTAAGGATATGGTTTTGGGATACTTGGAAACACATGTTAAGTAGGCCATAGTCAGCATGGTTTTCTCAAGGCAAAATCTTGCCTGACAAACCTGTTGGAATTCTTTTAAGAAATAAGCCCATGGTATTACAGGAAAGATACTAGCAGTGATAAAACAGTGGCTGATTGGCAGGAGGCAAAGTGTGGGAATAAAGGGAGCCTTTTCTAGTTGGCTGTCGGTGACTACTGGTGATCCACAGTGGTCTATGTTGGAACCAGTTTGTTTTATGTTATATGTCAATGACTTGTATAATGGAACTGATGGGTTTGTGGCAATGTTTGTGGACATTATGAAGATAGATGGAGAGGCAGGTAGTTTTGAGGAATTTGAGAGGCTACAAAAGGACTTAGATAGATTAGGAGAATGAGCAAAGAGGCAGATGGAATATAGTGTTGGGAAGTGTATGTTCATGCACTTGCCAGAAGAAATAAAAGGGTAGACTATTTTCTAAAAGGAGAGAAAATTCAAAAGGTACTCAGGAGTCCTTGTCATAGAGTCATAGAAAAGTACAGCACAGAAATCTAGTTAACGCCAAAACCTTTTAGACTGCCTGCTCCCAACAACATGCAATGAGACCATAGCCCAACCATCCATGTACCTATTCAAACTTCAGTTAAATGTTGAAATCAAGCTTGCATGCACCACTTGTGCTGGCAACTCATTCCACACACTCACATAGCTCTTAGTGAAGAAATTTACCTCATGTTCCGCTTAAATTTTTCACCTTTCACCCTTTACCCATGATCTCTAGTTGTAGCCCCACCCAACCTCAGTGGAAAAAGCTTGCTTGCATTTACCCTAACTATATCCCTCATCATTTTGAATAACTATAAAATCTTAACCTATTCAATCTTTCCTTATAACTCAGATCCTTCAGAATCGGCAACATCCTTGTAAATTTTCTCTGTACTCTTTCAACCTAGTTTACATCTTTCCTGTAGGTAGGTGACTGAAACTGCACCCAATGCTCCAAATTAGGCCTCATCAACAACCAGAGGAAACCTACATGGCACAGGGAGAAGGTACAAAGTCCTTACAGTCTGCAGTGGAATTGATCCCAGGTCACTGGGACCGTATTAGTGTTATGCTAAGTGCTCTGCTACATTGTTGCCCCTATGATTAGGAAGTTTGCAGATGACATGAAAATCTGTGGTATTGTTAATAGGTATAAGAGTGGTCGTCAACTACAGAATGATATTGATGAGTTTGATTGATGGATAGAGAAAAGGCAGAAGCAGTTTAGCATTGAAATCTATGAACTGATGCATTTTTGGAAGGACTAATAAGACTAGGATACACAAAATGAATGGTAAGAAACTTGGAAGCTCTGAGGAGAAGAGGGACCTTGGAGTCCTACTTGTCTAAACATTCCTGAGGGTAGCATCATAAGGTGGTTAAGTAAACCTACAGGATACCTGCTTTGAACAGCCAGGGCACAGATTGCAAGAGCAGTGAGATTTTGGCAAAGCAATATAAATCAATAGTTAAGGCATAACTGCATGTACTTGTGATGATCACACAATGGGAAAGATGTGATTGCACAAGAGGAAGTGTAGAGGATTTTCACCGGGGTGTTTCTTGGGAAGAAACATTACAACAATAAGGACAAACTGGCCAGACTGGGTTTATTTCTCTTGGAGTGGAGGAGACTGAAAGGGGACTTGGAAGAGTTGTAAAAAGTGATGAAGGTCCGAGGAAGGATGGATATGTTCAGAGGGCTAAGGTAAGGGATAGGTAGAGGGAATTTGAGGAAACATGTTTTTCACCCGGAGAATGGATGAAATTTGGAACCGGTTAGATGTGCATTTGAAACACATTAACATAGAAGGTTATAGCTCAGTTATGGAGATGAATAGTAGGGACAAGTACCTGTCAGCCAGCATAAACACAGTTGAGCCAATGGTTTCTTTCCATGCTTTATTACTCTATGACTCTATAATCTGGAAGATGAGTTATCATTCACATTGTTAGAAAAGAAATTGAAAAGTGGATTATTTAATGCCAAGAGATTAAAAATGTTGGTGTTCAGAGGAACCGGAATGCTGTTGTTCACAAATCAGTGTGAGTTAAAATGTAGAATAACCAAGTAATTAAGCAGATAAACAGTATGTTGCCCTTAATTGGAAGAGGATTTGAATACAAGAGTCTAAGTGTCATGTGTCATACTTGACTTGTATAGAACCCTAGTGTGACCACTTTTAGAATATGTGCACACAAATATTGTGATAGAGAGAGTGCAGTGAAGGTTCACCAGTTCATTTTTTTAATGACAGATTGTCATCTGAAGAGAAACCAAGTCTGTACTCTCTTGAGGTTACAAGAATGGGAGGTGATCTCGTTGAAACATACAAAGTTCCTACAGGGCTTAACAGAACATATGTATTGATGTTTCCCCTGGCTAGATACTTGGAATCAGAGTAACACACACAAAATGGAGGAGGAACTCAGCAGGACAAGCAGATCTATGGAGATGAATAAAGAGCCAACACTTCTGGACAAAACCCTTCATCTGGACTAGTGTTTGGAACCAGGTTGTGGTTTCAAAATACGGAGTCATTTATTCATGGTTAGAAGCTCAAATAAGTGTCTTCACCCAGTGGGGAGTGAATTTACCCCGCCCCTTCCCCCAGAAGAACTCTTAAGGTTTAGTGGCTGGGTATATTCAAAACAGGGGTCAAGTTGCTTTTAATCATTAAGGGAATCAAGGCATATTGAGTTAATGCAGGAGAGTGGACATAAAGTAAAAATCTGCTATGATCTTATTAAATGATGGAGCAGTGTGATGAATTAATTGGCCTACAGCTCTGATATTACATTTCCGATATTACATTTTTTCTTAGCTGAACCCATGTTGTTAAGATTCCATTAAGGCATCACCCATCCACTGAGGAGGCTAAAAGATTATTTGAGAACTGCAAGACAGTATTTAACAGTACTAGCATACTGATTGAAACAAAATTTAAATTAATGTTACAGGCATAAAACAACATTACCCAAAATACTCAGACTATTGGAATGAACTGTATGATGTCTAAGATTCCAGAATGAATTTAAGGCCAGTTTCTAATCACAGTTCAAAAAAAGTTTTGTCATCAGAAACATTCTATTATTGCAACTAACTACAAACACCATCTCAGACAGACTGAATATTACTTCAGTTACACCACAAGGCTGTTTTGACACTGTAGGAAACACTTTATAACATATCCAGGGCTGTCTGAATCTCAGGAATCTTATTTGCTGCTTAAAGTACTGCAAGAGTATTGTAACAACTTAATACATTAGAGATGAACCTAACACACATACTATGACATCGCATGTACACACCTCTCACAAAAATTCATATATGATGTGCCTTCAAGTTTTAGAGCCTCTTATTCTTTCTTTAACTAGAAATACACATTGTAGTTAGCATCCCTAGATTTTAATCAACTGGAAGCTAATATCATTCCAAAATAATCAAAATGGACATGAGCTGGTGGATAAGCATAATTCATGTCAAAAACAAATGGTGACAAATACAAATATGTGTAATAAATGGTGCCCCATTCATTATGTGTCTTAAGCCCGTGTAGAAACAATCTCAGCTTCATCATCTCTATGTCCTCCCTGGCTAAAGTTGTCCACGTGATGTTATTGAACTTTTGCAGTGATGGGGAGACATATTGGAATACTTCTTGAATCCATCTTAACTGCTCTAAATTGATCAAAGTTAACAATCTGTGGAAACACATGCAAACATTCACTACAGGGACTTAAGAACTTGCAGATGCTTTAGACTGAAAGGTATTTTGGAATTCCTGAAAAGAACTGGAAAAGGAAAATACACAAAGAATATTAGACAAATAAACCCTTTATTGTATTAATTTCAGTTTCTATTTTGAAGCTTAAGAGCTAAACAGATTTTTTTTAATTGCATAAACCGAGGATACCACAAATTTCTTCATAGCCATTTAGGTATAATATTGTAGTTAGCAATGTCAGAGTGTGCACAGACCTCCCCAAACAACAAATGAACAAATAATCTGTTTTAACTTTGTAGTATAAGGGATTGGTAGTTTGCCGAGGCAATGGTGTGATCCCTCCAGCTCTCTTTCATGACAGTGCCATGAGAGATCTTTTATACCCATCTGACTCCTGAAAGATCTTCGGTTTAATACCTCATCTAAAGTATGTTGATTATCGGTTTACTCAAGTCCACTATCTACTGAACTTAACCCAGATTGTGAAATACATTCCGAAGACTACAGAGGAGATGTAAGTGTAACTAACCGCTGGTAAGGGTCACAGTGACCAGGTGAATATAAACTCACATCCAGTACACACATTCCTTTCCTCTTTTGTACAACTCTATCCCACTAAACATCAAATATTTTTCAGTGATGGATTTAGAAATGTAAATGCTAACTGCTTCTGCAAATCAATCCTTTTGAGCAATTTTTTTAAAACAGTTTAAAAATTACTTTACACTAAGAGTGTATTTGTGGGAAACATTTTGCTCATGAGTTCACATGAAGATTGACTTTTTTATTTATTAGTATATTAAAATCCACTAAACTGAGTCTGTTATTGCTTGGTTATATAGTAGCTAGGGTGTAAATAGCTATTTTGAATGTACTGGTTGTATTTTATATGGTCTTCTAATGACGATGTTGTGTTTTCTCTTGCTCTGAGCTTCAAACATGCAATAACATTTGAATACATGAGTGACTTCAGTCCATTGCTGGGGACATGATTACTTTGCTCACAAATGTTTTTTCCAAATCAACTTCCAGTGCATGTATGTTAGAAAAAAATTCCAGCGTTTTAATGTTGGCATATTCTCAGTGCTTTAATTAAACCCTTGCAGTTCAGTTTAGTGTGGATAATTTCTGAAATGACTCCAAGCTGAATGAAAACTCTGCTGAGCTCCGTTGTGTTAGTCAGTGTCATTGCACCCAGGGAGCCTTTCAGTCTAAAAAATCTGATTTACAGCAAAACATGCAGTTTCCATTGTAATTCATACAAAACAAAAGAAAAATGGTCAGTAGGTAATCCCAGCGAGAAATTGTTCCGCATATTCCTAGGCGTGCCTTCCTGATCAAAAGTTAAAATAATCTGAATTTATCCAGAGCCCTTAATGAATTTAGCAACAAGACATGCCACAGCTGATGGTCACTGTGGAACATCAAAGCCACACCACGCTGGAGCTTGCATCCATTGTCTTTCTCTAGAGTTTGCCCTGTTTGTCCTGAATAGCTTCAGAAGAACCTTTCAGAGATACAGCAGGTTCAGAATGTGAATGAATGAAAAGGCAGAATTTCTTTAAAACCCCATTAAACATTGTTTCAATGGAGAGCAGGGGGAAAGAATGGGAGCAAAATGGAGTTAATGCATGCCTTAACCTGGGGAAACAGATACAGCTGAAGCTGGAATGTGAAGCAGAGCACAGCCTGCTGGAGGATCTCAATGGCTGAAGCAGCAATGATGGGCAGAAAGGAATTGACAATGGTTTGGGTCAAAAGCAGACATTCAAGATGGAGATTGGGAACTTGGGGATTGCTCTAATGACACCAATGCATGAATGTTGTGTTGTGGAACAGACAATCCTGAGCCCTGTTCCTGGCTATCTCTACATGCTCTTATCGCCTTGCAGGAGTAGTACGCATCTCACTCTTTACTGTCCTTCGCAGTTTCCAGGGGCCCCAACCTGCTATCATCCTGCAGTAGTTATTGCTACCTTTACTCCCCCTCCCACCATCTTGCTCCATCTGGCTTTTTTGTTTTGTCTACCTCCATTTACCATCTAATTGACACTCTGTCTTCAAACTGTCAAACTCTACCCCACCCCCTCTTGTCTGTCATCCTTTAGCCCCCACACCCACCCCAACCTTGTACCTTGTATTCATCCACCACCTCCTGGCCCCTGATACCTGCTCTCTGCTTTATACTGGTGGTGGGGGGGGGGGGAAGGAACTTAACCTCTTCCACTGGTGATTCTCCAGCTTCTTACATCAACCCCTCCCTCACTACATCTTCCCTCCTCGCCTGGTCTCACCTATCACCTGCCAGCTGGTATTCCCCTCTCCCCCACCTCCTTATTCTGTCCTCTGCCCGTTTTCCTTCCAGTCCTCATGAAGGGTCTCAGCTCAGAACATCCCCTCCATAGCTGCTGCCTGACTTGCTGAATTCCTCCAGCATTTTGTGTGGCAGGATGCATGTGGCTCCTACAGAACTCAGGAACTCAACGTTATCCAGTACACACCAGCTAGATTGATCAATACCTCATCCCCACACTCAGCTGCTGACACAAATGGCTGTAGCCTGTATGGTCTACAAATTTCTCTGCACAAGACTTCTCCCAAACCTGCAACTTTTACCATCCGCAAAGAATTAAAGAAGTTGCATTGAAGTTCTGTGAGTTGCTACTTCTCTAAAGACCCTAACACATAGGAGCTGAATTAAGCCATTTGGCCCATTGAGTCTGCTCCACTATTCCATCATGGCCGATTTATTATCTCTCTCATCTCCATTCTCCCCGTAACCTCAGCTTTACATGTACCCAATGACTTGGCCTACACAGCTGTCTGTGGCAATGAACACAGATTCACCACCCTCTCTCTAAAGAATTCCCTCCTCATTTCTGTTCTAAATAGATGATCCCTCTATTCTGAAACTGGTCCTAGATTTCCCCACTATAGAAAACATCCCCTACATATCCACTCTATCTAGGTATTTCAATATTCAATAAGTTTCAGTGAGATTCCCCCCTCCCCCAATTCTTCACTGAGTACAGATACAGAGCCATCAAACATTCCTCTTAACCCTTTCATTCCTGGAATCATTCTTGTGAATCTCCTCTGGACCCTTTCCAATGCCACCATATCTTTTCTTACATAAAGGGCTCAAAACTTCTTGCAATACTCGAAGTACAGTCTGACCAATGCCTTATAAAGTCTCAGCATTACATCTTGATCTTATACTCTAATCCTCTCAAAATGAATGTTAACATTACATTTGCCTTCCTCACCACCAATCAATCTGCAAGTTAACCTTTAGGGAATCTTGCACAAGCACTCCCAAATCCCTTTGCACTGATTTTCAAAATTTCTCCCCATTTAGAAAATAGTCCATTCCTTTATTCCTTCAATTACAATGCATACCAGTACACTTCCCTACACTATATTCCATCTGCCACTTCTTTGCCCATTCTCTCAATCTGTCCCAGTCCTTCTGCAGACTCCCTGCCTCCTCAATACTACCTACACCTCCAACTACCTCCGTATCATCTGCAGACTTGGCCAAAAATTCTGTCATTCAAATCATTGATATATAACATGAAAAGAAGCACTCAATATCACCCCTGCAGAACACCACTAGTCACTGGCAGCCAGCCGGAAAAGGTAACCAAGTAAAGTCAACCTTTATTGCCAGTCGTTGCTTCCTGCTAGTCAACCATGCTAGTATATTTCCTGTAATACCATGGGCTCTTATCTTGTTAAGCAGCCTCATGTGTGGCAGCTTGTCAAAGACCTTCTGAAAATCCAAGTGAACAACATCCATTTACTCTCCTTTGTCTATCCTGTCTGTTATTTCCTCAAAGATTTGACAGACCATATTTCTCCTTAAGGAAACTATGCTGACTTTATTTTATCATGTGCCTCCAAGTGCCCTGAAACGTCATCCTTACTAACTTCTTCCCAACCACCGAAGTCAGGCTAACTGGTCTATAGATTCCTTTCTTCTGACTCACTCTCTTTTTAAAGCATGGAGTGACATTTGCAATTTTCCAGTTCTCCGGAACTAATCCAGACTCTAGTACTTCTTGAAAGATTGGTACCACTGCTTCCACAATCTTTTCAGCTACCTCTTTCAGAGCCCTGGGGTATAGCCCATCTGGTGACTTATAGAAACATAGAAAACCCACAGCATAATACAGGCCCTTCGGCCCACAAAGCTGTGCTGAACAGCTTCAGATCTTTCAGCTTCCCAACCATCATCTCCTTAGTAACATCAATTACACTCACCTCTGCCCAATGATGCTCTCAAATTTCCAGCATACTGCAATCTTCAACACTGATGATTGACACAAGTTTATCCTCCATTAATACCTGTCCAGAGTTATTTTCCAGAGATCCAAAATCCACTCTCGCCCCTCTTTTACTCTTTATACATCTAAAAAAATAACCTTTGGTATCCTCTTTTATATTATTGGCTGGCTTGCCTTCATAATTCATCTTGTCTCTCCTTATGGATTTTTTCGTTGCCTTTTGTTGGTTTTTAAAAGTTTCCCAGTCCTCAAACTTCCCTCTTACTTTTACCATATTATATGCTCTCTCTTTTGCTTTTATACTGTCTTTGACTTCCCTTGTCAGCCATGGTTCCACACCTTGTCTTTAGAATACCTCTTCAACTTTAGGATGTATTTATCCTGTGCCTTCCGAATTGCCCCCAGAAACCCCAACCATTTCTCTTTTGCCATCATTCCTGCTGGTGTCCCTTGCCAATCAATTTTAGACAGCTTCTTGCTCATGTCTCTGCAATTTCCCTTTAGTACTTTGTAATACTGATACTCCTGACTTTCTCTTCTCCTTCTCAAGCTGCCAAGTAAATTATGATCATTGCCTCCTAAGAGTTCCTTTACCATAAACTCTCCAATCAAATCTGATTCTTTCCACAACACTCAATCCAGAATTACCCTCCCCTAGAGGGCTCAAACACAAGCTGCTATAAAATGCCATCTGGTAAGCATTCTACAAGTTCCTTCTCTTGGGATCCAGCACCAACCTGATTTTCCCAATCTACCTGCATATTGAAATCCCCAATGACTATCATAACACTGCCCATTTCATATGCCTTTCTATCTTTCATTGTAGTTTGTATCACACATCCTGTCCTTTCAACATAATGGTTATTTATTCATTGAGATGCAGAACAGTGTAGGCCCTTCCAGGCCTTCGAGCCATGTTGCCCATACTACTACTTAGTCACTCTTATTCTTATTCACTTATACTACTCTTATTCACTCTTCCTGCAGGCAGCAGCAGGAATTGAACCCAGTTCACCTGTACTGTAAAGTGTTATGCTAACCACTACACTACCATGCCACCATTATCTTTGGATGTTAAACTTCCAACTATGATCTTCTTTCAACCGTGACTTGGGGATGCCCTCAAAGTCATACCTGCCAACTTCTAACTGTGTTACAAGATTGTCTACCTTATTGCATATATTGTGTGCATTCATATATAACACCTTCAGTCCTGTTTTCATCACCCTTTTGATTTTGCCTCAATGTTATACTTCAAGTCATCCCACTACTGCAATTTTATCCTGTCATCTGTATGTAATTTCTCACAGTCTCACTACACACTGCATCTACCTGTATACCAACTGCTCTGTCCTCAGCCCTATCACTCTGATTCCCATCCTCCTGCCAAATTAGCTTAAACCCTCCCCAACAGCTCTTGCACACCTGCACACAAGAATATTGGTTCCCCCTTAGGTTCAGGGGCAAACTGTCCTTTTTATACAGGCCATGCCTTCACCAGAAGAGATACTCAAGTTTCACAGCATCCTTACTTGAAAATCTATCATTATTCTGTAAATTGTATCTGAGTAAGAACACTAAACCTCCCTGTGAAGATTATTGTTACAGGACCTTAATAACAAAGGCTACAGTGATTCAAGAAGATAGCTCACCAATTAGGGATGCCTTTTTTGCTACGTTGCAAAGATTGCCTAGATCTGGGAAATAATTTTTAAAATATAAAATACAATATTTTATATTATTTTCTTACTTGGGAATTATAAAATAGCTTATTAAAATGCATAAAGTACAATAATTGTAAAATATCATCTGGTAAAAATATTTTATTCTTCACGAGTCAATCATCTGACAAAGGTTATATGACTATATGTATATTTGTACACTAATGATAATTGTCACATCACTATTGCCAGACTGTCAGTTCAACACGGCCAGTTACTTCCATTTCCTACATTTTTTCTGCATTGGTTACCATTGCCCAACGTACAGACACCCTTTTATAAGAATAAGCTGCCATCACGTGATTAGATTCAAAAGACCAACATCATACATACAGAGATATTTTCTGAGAAACAACAGAACTTATTTTTCTCTCTTTCTCCACCTTTCTTATTTGCCTTATATGCTTTTGATGTCATTTATTACAATTTGTAGAGGTTACCATATTAAGTGATTTTTGTATACTTTCTGACTTATGGACGAAATTAACATGGATGTGTGTAAAAATGGAACCCGTTTGTTGACCAGGGATGGCCTGTATTAGGCTTGTGTTTCTCAGTATGGCCATTTTTCTCTTCATTCGTGCGAACATCATCCTCATTTGCCTTAGTCTGTTAACTACTTATTCACTCTTCTTCTCAATGGTTACAAGAAACAATGAATTGTAAGATACCCACCATTTTGATGCATATCAGTTTATTCCACTTGATGAATTGCCTGTTCTGTACGGATGTCAGAATTCCAGCACAGCACTTTTACATTAAGAGCTCGAGGGAAGGCAAGATGTTGGCATAGCAGTTGTGTTCATAACCTGCTATGCCTACATACTGCCATCTTTCTTGTCTAAATGCTACTAAAGCAAGCAGTTTTCAGTCTCTCCAAGAAAACCGATGTAACTTCATCACTTTCATACCTATTTTTAAAAAGAAATGGATAGAAGGTGAAATAGAATATAATGAAATATAAGATTGAATGTTCCCATATTCATTAGTATAACCAAGTTTATTTGACTGTTTGTAATAATTGCTGTACAAGCTTACATTGTATAACTTAGTCTTGAATTAAAACTCATTCCAAAACTGAGACTTCTTTTCATCACTTCCAGAAAGGAATATTTATTTTCTCAGTTCTGTCCTTTTGAAAGCTGTCCACCTGGGTGAGTTTAAGGAGCTGAGAGCACTGAAAATGCTGTTGAAATTATTGGTAGTTTAAGGAAGGGCTGCCAGTTTTCTGTGACTAACTACAGAGTGAGTAAATCATCCAGTAAATTGCAGCAATGAAGAATTCACAGATCAAGATTCCAATTTATAAAGTTGCTGAACAACTTGGATTTTAGTAATGGTGTCATAATTTGCTGATGATTTTGACCTATTGATGCAGCACTCAATGCTGTTCATAGCAAACATCGAAAGGTGACCAAAGAGAACTTTTTCTACTTTATTTTCGTTAATAAAATGAATGGAAATTTGCAAAATGTTTAGCTTAAATTTATTAGACTTGCAATAAAAGGAGCCAAGTGTTAGGACTGTGTAATTGTGTAATGATTGCAAACTGTGGGAAATGGGGTGGGCAGTTAATCATATTGAAATCATGCTATTAACAAATACTTAAATATTACTCCTTTGGTTCTTTTGACTTGTAATATTGAAGTTTGAAATTAACAGAAAACTTCTACAGATTTCAGCGACACGAACACTTTAAAGCTAAGCATAGCGTAGGTGCCTTTAAAGGTGCATCCATCACTTAACTTCTAAAAGGTTTCAAGCGATTGATAACTTAAGTGACAATGAGCTCCAAGTTCTGTGCTATCCTATTCAGTGTACAATGAATTCAGTACAAAATCAGTCTTAAATAGAACTGCCAAGGCACAAGTTAGCATTTGTTTAATACTATTCTTGTAGATTTCATCATTCATTAATTTACCACAAAAAAGTGGCATCAAAGATCTTAGGGTGGATGAGTCACCTGGACCAGATGGACTACATCCCAGAGTTCTGAGAGAGGTGGCTGAAGAGATAACAGATGTACTTGTCATGATCTTTCAAGAATCACTTGATTCTGGCATGGTCCGAGAGGACTGGAAGATTGTAAATATCACTCCACTCTTTAAGAAGGGAGGAAGGCAAACGAAAGGCCAGCTAGCTTAACCTCAGTGGTTGGAAAAGTGCTCAGGTCTATTATTAAGGATGAGATTTTGCTGTACTTGGTCTTATTATGATAAAATAAGTCAAAGTCAGCATGGTTTCTGTAAAGGGAAATCTTGCCTGACGAATCTGTCAGAATTCTTTGAGGAAGTAACCAGCAGGATGGACAAAGGAGAGGCAGTGGATGTCATTTGCTTGGATTTTCAGAAGGCATTTGATAAGGTGTCACACATGAGGCTGCTTAACAAGATAAAATCCTATGGCGTTACAACAAAGATACTGATGTGGATAGAGGAATGGCTGACAGGCAGGAGGCAGCGAGTGGGAGTAAAAGGAGCCTTTTCTGGTTGGCTGCCTGTGACTAATGGTGTTCCTCAGGGGTTGGTATTGGGACCACTACTTTTCACATTGTTTGTCAATGATTTGGATAATGGAATTGATGGCTTAGTGGCAAAGTTTGCAGATGATATGAAGATAGGTGGAGGGTTAGGTAGTGCTGAGGAAGCAGTGTGATTGCAGCAGGACTTTGACAAATTGGAAGAATGGGCAAAAAAGTGGCAGATGGAATATAGTGTTGGGAAATGTATGATAATGTACTTTGGTACGAGGAACAATAGTGTTATCTATTATCTAAATGGGGAAAAGGTTCAAACATCAGAAGTGCAAAGGGACTTGGGAGTCCTCGAGCAAGACTCCCAGAAAGTTAATTTACAGGTTGAGTCTGTGGTAAAGAAGGCAAATGCAATGTTGGCATTTATGTCAAGGGGAATAGAATATAAAAACAAGGAGATAACACTGAAGCTTTATAAGACACTAATTACTCTGCACCTGGAGTATTGTCAACAGCTTTGGGACCCATATCTCAGAAATTGGAGAGAGTCCAGAGGAGGTTCATGAGGTTGATTTTGGGAATGAAGGGGTTAACAAATGAAGAGCATTTGACAGCTTTGGGCCTGTACCCACTGGAATTTAGAAGAATATAGGGGATCTAATTGAAACCTACTGAATGTTGAAGGAGTAGATAAGGTGGATGTGAAGAAGACGTACCTGTGCTGGGACTATCCAGAACTTGAGGGAACAGCCTCAGAATTGAGAGGGTGACCATTTAGAACAGAGGAAAGTTGGAATTTTTTTAGCTGGGGAGTGGTGAGTCTGTGCAATGCTCTGCCACAGACTGCGGTGAGGCCGTCCATAGGAATATTTAAAGTGGAAGTTGATCGCTTCATGATTGGTCAAGGCATCAAAGGAAATGGCAAGGTGTATGGGGTTGAGTGGAATCCAGGATCAGCCATGATGGAATGGCGGAGAAGACTTGATGGGCTGAATGGCCTAATTCTGCTCTTATGTCTTATCTGGCATTTACTATATTTAACATAAGCATTCAGAATTCAAATATTAAAGTTAATTTATTATCAAGATATACATATACAGTACAACCTTGAGATTCATTTTCTTGCAGGCATTCACAGTAAATACAAGAAACTCAGGAGAATTGATGAAAGACCGCTCCCAGCAGGACAACCAACCAATGTGCATAAGACAACAAACTGTGCAAGTACAAAAAGAAAGAATAAAAAATAAGAATAAATTTCAAGAACATGAAAGTGAGTCCATATTTTGTGGGAGCAATTCTGTGATGGGGTGAATGAAGTTGAGAGAAGATATCCCCTCTGCTTGATGGTTGAGGGATAATAATTGTTCCTGAACCTGGGGTGTGGGATCTGAGGCTCCTTACCTTCTTCTTAATGGCATCAGTGAGAAGGGAGCATGATCTGGATGATGGGGTTCCTTGATGACCCTCTCCATCTATGATTCCCCCAGTGAAGACTGGCTGATGGACCTCTGGTTCCCTCTTTCTCATCAGCACCTTGGTCCTGCTTTCCTGCAGCAGCACTCTGTGTAGATGTGATCAATGGTGGGGAGGGTTTTACCTGTCATGGACTGGGCCATATCCACTTCTTTTTGTATGCTTTTCCATTCAAAGGCACTGGTGTTTCCATATCAGGCTGTGATGCAACCTGTCAATATACTGTCCACCACACATCTATAGAAGTTTGTTGAAGATTTAGATGACGTGCTGAATCTTTGCAAACTTCCAACTAAGAAGAGGTGCTGCTGTGCTTTCTTTCATATGGCATTTACATACTGTACCCAGGACAGATCCTCTGAAACGATAACACAAAGGAATTTAAAATTTCTGACCCTTTCCATCTCTGACCCCCTCCCCCCCATGAGGACTGGCTCATGGACGTCTGGTTTCCTCATCCTAATGTCAGTAATCAGCTCTTTGATCCTGCTGACGTTGAGTGAGGGGCTGTCGTGGGGTAACAGTCAACCAGATTTCAACCTCACTCCTATATGCTGATTCATCATCATCCTTGATTTGGCCAACAATGGTGGTGTTGTCAGCAAACTTAAATTTAACAATGGAGCTGTACTTAGCCACGCAGTCAAAAGTCTAAAATGAGTAGAGTGGTGAGGGGGGGTGGGTGTGGTGGTAAGCACACAGCCCAATGGTGCACCTGTGCTGATGGAGATTGTGGAGGAGATGTTGTTGCCAATCTGAACTGACTGGAGTCAGCAAGTGAGGAAATCAAGGATCCAGTTGCACAAGAGTGTTTGAGGCCCAGGACTTGAAGCTTAATGATTGGTTTTGAGGGAAAGATATTATTGAATGTTGAGCTGTAGTTGATAAAGAGCATCCTGATGTGTGCATCTTTGGTGTCCAGATGCTGCAAGATTGAATGAAGAGCCAATGAAATGGCACTTACTGTTGTGCCTGTAGGCAAATTGGAGCAGATCCAACTTCCTCACTGTCATTGAAGCAAAATACCGCATTCTTCTTTGACACTGGTGTAATTAAAGCCTTCCTGAAGCAGGTGGTTACCTCAAATTGCAGAAGCGAGTGGTTAAAGGTATCAGTAAATACTCCAGTTAGTTGATCTACACTGGTCTTTAGTACATGGCCAGGTACTCTGGCTGGGCTGAATGCTCTCTGCAGGTTAACCCTCTTGAAGATGCTCTCATGCTGAGACAGAAATCTCAGGCTCATTGGGTCTGTGGGTGGGGGGGGGTGGTAATGAACGTGCCTCCGTGTTTTGATGGTCAAAGCAAGCATAAAAGTTGTTGTGGTAGCTAATGGGTTAATCCTATGCCACTTACACATAGGAGTTCACATAATGTGCAAAGTACATAGATGTCATCACATACAACTCTGAGATTCATTTTCATGCAGGAATTCACAGTAATATACAACTACATTTTTAAAAATGATAATAAATAAGCAATAAATATTGAGAACATGAGTTGAAGAATCCTTGAAAGTGAGTCCATAAAGTTGTGGGAACATTTCAGTGTTGCCGTGAGTGAAGTTATCCCCTTTGGTTCAAGAGTCTGAGGGTTGAGGGGTATTAAGTGTTCCTGAACCTGGTGGTTTGGGTCCTGAGGCTTCTGTACCTCCTTCCTGGTGGCAGCAGTGAGAAGAGAGTGTGGCCTGGGCAGCAGGGCTCCTTGATGATGGATGCTCATTTTCATCATGGAAATAAAAGGTATAATTCCAGCAGAACAAGGTAAACCTAAATAAGTCCAAAAGGAATTTGGCAACTTTAAAAAAAGAATGATGAAGAAACTAATGGGGTTTCAATATCAAGCAGATCTTTGTGCTTTACATCCAGAGACACGGGATGGATATTTTTAATTTAAAAATTATCACTATACACATCTCTCTAAAATTGCCAGTCGCTGTATTTTTGAGAAGAGGAATAAAGAGGCTGGTTGAAAATAGGCTAAGTTGTCAATTTGTCATCTTTTGTGGGGAAGTAACCAGAACTTAATTTCAAAATTTAAATGACCAAGGATTTGGCTAAGAGGTGATGTAAAGTTCTGGAGGGTGGGCCATGTGTGAGGAGTGGGAATGATTTAATTTTCAGGAGTCAATGCAAAAGAGCAGCATGCCAGGGGTTAATTACCTGGGTGGGCCTCCAGAAGGTTTTTTGGTAATTATCTACCCATGGGATTATCAAAACAAAGGCAATTTCCCATTATAGACTGGAAAGTGACAGGAATGGTGGTGGGGGGGTCAATAATTGAAAAAAGTAATCAGGGTTCTGTTGATGGATGTAACCAACAGTATTCTTCAGATGCTTGGTCAATTTGAAATTCATGACTTGAGATCAGTGTTTTTTTGTTGTTCTGATGGTACCAAAGGATATGGGGAAGATATGGATAGTTTTTAGCTACAGAGCAACAATAAAAGATTAGATTGATGAAGTAAATGTTGCTAGAAAATACTATCAGGTCCAAGTTCCTGATCATGACACTACCCAACCTCCCAGCTTGACACATATTGCTCTTCTTTCATTGTTGCTAGGTCTGAGTTCTCCAATTCCCTCTCACATTTTGAGAGTCCCTTCATCAAGTTGAGCACCGAGACTATATGCCCCTGCCTTCAGTTTAAGGACCAGGATGGATATTATTCACTCTCTCCAACAAAGCCTGCATCCCAATGACAATAATTAGAAATTGTGATATGTGGGTCTGAGCAATCCACCACTATTCTTTTTCTTATATATTAACTTTTAAATGTGTTGTAATGAGACAGAATTTGTCATGAAATGCTGGTACCACTGTGCTGAACTGTTGACTATCTATCTCACTTGGGAACGGTCAGGAAATTTGCAATCTGTAACTGACTGCTTCACCTATGACTAACTTGGGACTCCAGTTAACAGGGGAAAATTAATTAGTTGAATTCTGCCACAGTTCCATAGAGGGGAGTCTGAGAATCAACAAAGTAAACCTATGCCAGGTCAAACCTGGTGCAAGAACAACAAACCTACTTGAATGGAGAAGAGTAGCTGCATTGGTGTCCAGACACTGGAGCAGGGATCCAGTCACAGACCCAGTACTGTGCACACAGTGATACTAATTGAGTAACAAATCCCAAGGTGCAAACAGAATCAGCATCAAAGTTCAGGCAGAGATCAAAATATCCAGAGAAATCCAAAAACCAAAATCAGGCAGAGTATAGATACAAATACTAGACAGGCTCAGGAAAATTCATTGGCACAATTCAGCAACAAACAGGTGAAAACACAGGACTGAAATACACTGAGCAATAAACAGAGAGGCAGATGATAGGTAGAGCGCAATGAGACACAGGTGGCAGCAATACAGGTAATAATGAGAAGCAGATGAGAGATGAAGTACTCAGTAATACAGGGGCCAGAGTAGAGCAGGAGAGGGGACAGGAGCTCATGGCAACACAAAACCACAGACCAACAGCTAGGGGGAAACACACAAAAAGACAGAGTTCAACTGGAGAAGTGCAGGTGGATGGTAATTTGTGTTTATATTTATGCAATCTTCTTGGATTTGCTGTAGTATTTTAATTGTTTAAAAATGCTATCAAGTGATTTTTCTCAAAATATGATTAAATTGTTTAGAATACTTTAATAGTTGTTTAACCAATTTGGAACATTCGAGAAGATTCAGAAACATTTGATCTTTGACAACTTGCAATACCCAGAGGTGTTGCTTCGTGTGCTGTCAAGATTCTTTTGGCTATTTTATACCAGCCATACATTATATATTGTATCATGCCCTGTCATCATGCATAGCATCCCTATTCACAACTGAAATGATGCTCAGAAGCAAGTCAACTTTTGTGCAAAAGGTAAAACTGCACATTAATCTATGTCTCCAGTGAGGACATGCAGCTTGCTGACTGATGGTAGCAAATTCTGATCTGTTGTTTGCCTGATCATGGGCAGGTGATTGTAGCACCTCCTTCTCCCATATTTGCTATTGAATAACTCAGGTGGTTTTAGTCATTCATAAATATAATTCTGCCTTTTGATATATACCAAGCTGTTTCTAACTCTCTCACTGCTCAGCATTGCCTGTGTCTGGTATAAAGACATCAGCATGCATGGCAATGGGCCAACGGTTGATAAGTAATTCATGTATTAAAATCTGAATTTTACTCGAGGGATTCATACTGCATAAGGAATAATCCCTTCACTGAAGCCCCACAGACTGGTAGCAGACAAAACTCTGTTCAAACTCCGTTTAATTACTAGCCTTAACAATGCCAATAGATTTAGCTTGCAATTATAAACCCACTGACTCTCACAGCAACCTGGACTGTACCTCTTCCCACCCTGTTGCTTGTGAAAGTGCAAACCCTACATTTTTGGAGATGATGAATTTAAATAGACTTTAGATCAGCTTTTTGTTCTTTTTCCAGTTGTCATTCTCACAATGCTGAAGGAATACTATTCAGCTTCCCTGGAAAGTTCGGCTTCAGAGAAGAGAGGGAAGGTAGTTTGGAGCCTGTGATAACTGTATAATCTGTGGGGCAATGATGATTTTTCTGTGGATGCTTCTTTCTGTTGTTCCAGCTTGCAGTTTCAGCTCCATACAGTATACTCCGTCACAATTAGCATCCTACACTCCTTCCTTCCACCACACTGGTTAAACTTTAACCACTTCACTCAAGGTGCACCCAAAAATCAAGAAAGCTGAGCCTTTGAAAGCATGTGTTGAAGTTTTAAATTTCTCCTAGTACCATCCTGAATCTGCAGAAAAGCAGGAGAAATATTATTTACAAAAGTGGGCAAAGTGTGATCAGACTGCGTTGGTGCTGCTTCCTGCACCCATGCCAAGCTCGTCAACTTCATCAACTTTGCCTCCAACTTCCACCTTGTCCTCAAATTTACCTGGTTTATTTCCAACACCTCCCTTCCCTTTCTTGATCTCTCTGTCTCTATAACTGGAGACAGCTTATCCACTGATGTCTATTATAAACCCACTGACTCTCACAGCTACCTGGACTATTCCTCTTCCCACCCTGTTGCTTGTAAAAATGCCCTCCCCTTCTCTCAAATCCTCCGTCTCCACTGCATCTGCTCTCCAGATAAGGCTTTTAATTTTAGAACAAAGGAGATGTCCTTCTTCTTCAAAGAAAGGGGCTTCCCTTCCTCCACTATCAATGCTGCCCTCAGCCACATCTCTTACATTTTGTGCACAATTGTCCTCACCCCATCCTCCCACCACCCCACCAGGGATAGGGTTCCTCTTGCCCTCACCCACCACCTCTGCATCCAGCACATAATTCTCCGGAACTTCCGCCATCTCCAACCGGATCCCACCACCAAGCACCTGTCCCCCCACTCCCCCATTTTCTGCTAACGCAACTCCCTTGTCCATTTGTTCCTCCCCACTGATCTCCCTCCTGGCACTTACCCTGCAAGCAGAACAAGTACTACACCTGCCCCTACACTCCTCCCTGACCACCATCCAGTGCCCCAAACAGTCCTTCCAGGTGAGGCAACATTTCACCTGTGAGTCTGTTGGGATCATCTACACAGTGTCCAGTGCTCCCGATGTGGCCTCCTGTATATTGGTGAGACCCAGCATAGACTGGGAGACCACTTTGCCAAACACCTACACTCCGTCCACCAGTAAAGGTGGGATCTCCCAGTGGCCACCCATTTTAATTCCACCTCCTGTTCCCTTTCCGACCTGTCAGTTCCACTGTCTTGATGTGGCTACACTCAAGTTGGTGGAACAACACCTATATTCCATCTGGGTAGTCTCCAACCTGATGGCACGAAAATCAATTTCTCTAAATTCTGGTATTGCACCCCATCCCCAACTTCATCATTCCCCATTCTCTTGTCACTTGCACCTTATTTCCTTTTCTTCCCATCATCTCCCTCTGGTACTCCTCCTCCCCTTTTCTTTCTTCCATGGCCTTCTGTCCTCTCCTATTGGATTCCCCCTTCGCTGGCCTTGTATCTCTTTCACCAATCAATTCCCCAGCATTTTACTTCTCCCCTCCGCCCACCACTGCAACCCCCCCAGGTTTCACCTATCAACTTGTGTTTCATACTCCCCTCCCCCCACCTTCCTACTCTGACTCCTCATCTTTTTTCCCTTCAGTCCTGATGAAGGGTCTTGGCCCAAAATGTCGACGCTACTCTTTTCCATAGACTCTGCCCGGCCTGCTGAGTTCCTCCAGCGTTTTGTGTGTGTTGCTTGGATGTCCAGCGTCTGCAGATTTTCTTTTGCTTGTTATCAGAAATAAGAAATGTGCAGGAAGAGGTCATGAAGCTAAGCAGATCTGCTCCATTTCTCAGTTTGGGGCTAATCCTTGGTGTTAATTCAACATTCGCAACCAAATCCAATTTATTTCAAATTATTTGATCTCAGCACAGAATATAGCAGAGGGCGGCATGCAACATTCCCTCTAGTTTTCTTTTTGCAGCTGTACGGACCAACTCTGAGCAGGAGAATGTGCAGCACTGGGAAATGTGAGGCACTTTAAATTGACATTATTTAAAAGAAAATCCCAGCTGCACAGCAATAAAGCCTGTCTGCTTGGGAGCATTTCAGTTACGCCAGCTTAGCTTCAAGGGAACAGTGGTGGCTCAGCAGTGTAGTGATTAGCAGCGCGACAGGTTGAGTTTCCGCCATTGTCTGTTAGGAGTTTGCACGTTTTCCCCGCGACTGCGTGAGTTTCCCCTGGGTGCTCCGGTTTCCTCCCACTTTCCAGAGATGTACAGGATGGTAGGTTCCCTGGTCACATGAGTTCAATTGGGTGGTGCGGGCTCATTGGGCCAGAAGGGCCTGTTACCAAATGAATCTCTGAAATAAGAATAATAGTTAGCAAGTGACCACCCACATTTCTCTAACCCGGAGAATTCTCAAGAATCATCTTGGTCTAGATGACCAATCTCTTTCCTGTGACAATACCTCCTTGTTCTAGGTATTTCAGATTCAGTTTTTTGCTGTTTAACCACTACATTTTATTGTAGCCATAACCCCAGTCACTTTAAATAGAGTTATAAATCTGTATTAAAAAGGTAAGTGAAGATTAAGTTACAAACAAGAAGATATCTGCAGATGCTGGACATCCAAGCAACACTCGCAAAATGCTGGAGGAACTCAGCAGGTCAGGCAGCATCTATGGAAAAGAGTATAGTCAACATTTTGGGCTGGGGCCCTTCAGCAGGACTAAGTTAGTTTAAGTTAATGAAGATTAAGTTAGTTGCTTTTTTCCCCTTTATAACTCGATATTTGCTTTGGTTTAATGTATTTTGAATCATTTTAATTTTTCTAATTAATTTCATGTACTTCCTTCATTCATAAACCGCTCTTACCATTTGAGACACATAGAGCCAGTTGGTAGCTACATTGCTCTAAAGACTATCTGGATGATTGGGCTCTTGGGCTCTCAGGTTTGACCAGCTGTGCTCTGATCATGAATCGTTGGCCATTCCACCTAGCCGTTTCTTCATGGCAATGAGGTCTGGTGCATTTTGAAAAGAAACTAAGTGTCGCCACACGACATGTGTTCTGGAAAAAATGGAGGCAGTGGCCACCCCGGGCGTGATTTACATCAACATATATTTGCATAAATAACTATTGATTGAAATCAGATTAATTTGACAATTTTTTTTCCAGAAAAATGGTGCGGGCATTTCTAAATTCTGTGAACCTTTGATAAAGACAAACATGTAAAGCACATCATAGTGACTAACAGCCACAATGCAGGAAAACGCCCAATGCAGTTGTGGGGACAAAATGGTGGTCAGTATTTCTGCCAAGATCATCAGACAATAGCAAATCCAACCAGGATTAAAAGATAGTTAGAATGAGAGCTCATGAAAGTTCCAACATATTTTGAGTCACAAACAAGAGACTCAACTTCCCAGCTAGTTACTTCATCCCTCCCGGGTTCACCTATCACCTAGTGTTTCTCACTCCCCTCCCCTACCTTTAAAATCTACTCCTCATCTTTTTTTCTTCAGTCCTGCTGAAGGGTCTCAGTCCAAAATGTCTACAGTACTTTTTTGCATAGACGCTGCCTTGCCTGCAGAGTTTCTCCGGCACTTTGTGTGTGTTGCCTGCCCCCTTGTGTTAGCCGTTTCAGCTCTGGATAAAAGCCTCTGGCTATCCACACGATCAATGCCTCTCATCTTATAAACCTCTATCAGGTCACCTCTCATCCTCCATGGCTCCAAGGAGAAAAGGCCAAGTTCACTCATCCTATTCTCCTAAGGCACGCTCTCCAATCCAGGCAACACCCTTGTAAATCTCCTCTGCACTCTCTATAGCATCTACATCCTTCCTGTAGCGAGGTGACCAGAACTGAACACAGCACTCCAAATGGGGTCTGACCAAGGTCCTATATAGCTGTAACATTACCTTACGGTTCTTTAACTCAGTCCCACAGTTGATGAAGGCCAACACACCATACGCCTTCTTAACAATACTGTCAACCTGCTCAGCAGCTTTGAGTGTCCTATGGGCATGGTCCCCAAGATCTCGCAGATTCTCAACACTGCCAAGAGTCTTACTATTAATATTATATTCTACCTTCAAATTGGACCTCCCAAAATGAAACACTTCACACTTCTCTGGGTTGAGCTTCATCTGCCACTTCTCAGCACAGTTCTGCATCCTATTGATGCCCCGCTGTAACCTCTAACAACCTTCCAGAATATCCACAACATCCTCAACCTTTGTGTCATCAGTAAACTTACTAAGCCACCCTTCTACTTCCTCATCCAGGTCATTTCTAAAAATCAGATCCCTGCAGAACACCACTGGTCACTGTCCTCCATAAAGAATACAAACCCTCTACAGCCACCCTTTATCTACAGTGGGCAAGTCAATTTCAGAGCCACGAAGCAAGGTCTCCTTGGATCCCATACCTCCTTACTTTCGAATGAGCTTTGCATAGGGAACCTTATCAAATGCCTTACTGAAATTCATATACACTACATCCAGTGCTCTACCTTCATCAATGTGTTTTGTTGCATCCTCAAAGAATTAAATCAGGCTTGTAAGGCATGACCTGACCTTGAAAAAGCCACACTGACTATCTGTAATCAGATTATGTCTCTCCAAATGCTCATAAATCCTGCCCCTCAACAGCTTCTCCAACAGCTTGAACACCACTGAAGTAAGACTCACTGGTCTATAATTTCCTGGGTTAATTCTACTCTCTTTCTTAAACAAGGGAACAACATTTACAACTTTGCAATCCTCCAGTACTTCTCCCATCCCTGTTGATGATGCAAAGATCATTGCCAGAGTCTCAGCAATCTCCTCCCTCGCTTCCCACAGTAGCCTGGGGTACATCCCATCCGGTCCCGGTGACTTATGTAACTTAATACTTTTCAAAAGCTCCAGAACATCCTTTTTCTTAATGTCTATATACTTAAGTGTTTCAATCTGCCATAAGTCATCCCCACAGTCGCCAGGGTCCTTTCCACTGGTGAATACTGAATCAGAGTATTCATTAAGTGCCTCCGCTACCTCCTCCATCTCCATGCACACGTTTCCACTATTGCACCTGACTGGTCCTGTTCTCACACAGCTCATCCACTTGCTCTTCACATACTTGTAGCCTGCCTTGGGGTTTTCCTTAATCCTGCTCATCATCAAGGCCTCCTCATGGCCCCTTCTAGCTCTCCTAATTTCATTCTTCAGCTCCTTCCAGGCAACCTTGTAATTTTCTAGCACCTAATTTCTTGAATCTTAACTAGATTTTCCACATCCTTTGTATACCATGGTTCTTTTTACCTTACCATCCTTTCCTTGTCTCAATGGATGCCAGGTAGTCTCAGACAACAGATCTTCAAATCTGAGTTTAGGATGAAGGATAGTAGATGGGAAAACAAACTCCTATCTTACTGACAGAAAGTTATCAGTGGGACAAAGGCCATGACAGTGATATGCGTCCCTTTTCCTTCCCTGTCACTGCCACAGCAGACATGTTGAAGGAATGGGACACCTGGCTGAGGCTAAATGAATACTAAACGATGAGCTTTGTGAGTGATTCTATAATCTTGCAATAATGAGCAGTTCATAATTAACTTTATGATTTCCTTAATAGAACTACAATTGTTGTTAAAAATTGATTATTAATCACTATTTTCACTATGATATTTTGCCCCATCAGAGAATATTTTCCAGTGAAAGGCAAACCTCACAAAATAACATAAATACTTTTCAGTCTTCCTTGATGATCAAACTAGTTTGATATGACGTAATTGAAATGAGCTTTCACATTAACTTTGAAGTGATAAAATAATTGTATCTCTTCCTAGGACTGCTGAAAATCATTCCGTCAACTCATTAAAAAAAAATGATTGAACAGAAGGATTTAAAAACCCATTGCATAGAAATTAAATTTCATCCTCACTTAGTGTGCTAGATCTGTTTTGGTTACATCAGTGGTGGATCAGCAAATCAAGAATGTAAAACTGGGATGTATATTGGTTGAAGGAATTATCTGTGTGGTTCTGGTTGATTTAGAGTTGCTGAAGAGCAGCCCGCACTTAGCAGGAATTTCATCCTTACTGAGAAGGAGTTCAGTTCAGTTAAAGTGCACAATTATGCAGCCTGGCATGGAGATAAGGGGAACGGGCTGGTTTGGGAAAATATGGGAAGAAGGGGTCAATAGGGCAGAGAAACCATGGAGCAGCCCAACTGTGCCTGGCGTTCCAAGTGGCTCCAGGCAACAGTGGATGATGGGACTAGTGGGGGGTTCTTGTACTAAAGTGCACACCACATAGGTACTGTCCCCTGTACTGAAGTGAGCAATAAGTAAAAGTTAGTGGGTGAAATCAGTGCTTATCAAAATAATAAAAGTTTCTTCAGATACATAAAGTGTAAAAGAGAGGCAAGAATGGAAATTGGACCATTGGAAAACAATGCTGGAGAGGTAGTAATGGGGGACAAGGAAATGGCAGACAAACTAGTTAAGTATTTTGCATCAGTCGTCACTGAGAAAGACACTATCAATATGGTGGAAGTTCCAGGCATCAGGGGGCATGAAGTGTTAGCATAAATATAGAGAAGGTTCTTGGGAAAATGAAAGATCTGAAGGTAGATGAGTCACCTGGACCAGATGCTAACATCAGGGTTCTGAAAGAGGTGGCTGAAGAAATTGTGGAGGCATTAGTAATGATCTTTCCAGAATCACTAGATTCTGGAATGGTTCCAGAAGACTGGAAAATTGCAAATGTCACTCCACTCTGAAAAAGGGAGAGAGGCCAGTTAGTCTGACTTCGGTGGTCGGGAAAATTATTGGAGTCGATTATTAAGGATGATGTCTCAGGGGCACATGATAAAATAGGCCGTAGTCAGCATGGTTTCCTTAAGGGAAAATTTTGCCTGACAAATCTGTTGGAAATTCTTTGAAGAAATAACAAGCAGGATAGACAAAGGAAAATTGATGTTGTGTACTTGGATTTTCAGAAGGCCTTTGACAGGGTGCCAAACATGAGGCTGCTTAACAAGGTATGAGCCCATGGTATTACAGTAAAGATTCTAGCATGGATAAAGCAGTGGCTGATTTGCAGGAGGCAGCGAGTGGGAATAAATGGAGTCTTTTCTGACTGGCTGCCAGTGACTAGTGGTGTATCACAAGGATCTGTGTTGGGTCCAATTCATTTTATGTCAATGATTTGGATAATGGAACTGATGGCTTTGTTGCCAGGTTTGCGGTTGTTATGAAGATAGGTGGAGGAGCAGGTAGTTTTGAAAAAGTAGAGAGGCTACAGAAGGACAGACAGGTTAAGAGATTGGATAAAGAAGAGGCGGATGAAATACAGTGTTGTGAAGTGTTTTGTCATGCACTTTAGTAGAATAAATAAAAGGGTTGAATGTTTTCTAAATGAAAAAAGCAGGAGTGTAAAGGGACTTGGGAGTCTGTGCGCAGGATTTCATTAAGGGTAAATTTGCAGATTGAGTCTGTGGTGAGGAAGGCAAATGCAATGTTAGCACTCATTTCAATAGGACTAGAATATGAAAGCAAGGATGTCATGTTGAGACTTTAGAAAGCATTGGTGAAGCCTCACTTGGAGTATTGTGAGCAGTTTTCGGCCCTTTACCTTAGAAAGGATGTGCTGACATTGGAGAGGGTTCAAAGGAGGTTCACAAAAATTATTCCAGGATTGAATAGCTTGTCATATGAAAAGCTTTTGATTGCTCTGGGCCTGCGTTCACTAGAATTCAGAAGAATGATTGGTAACCTCATTGAAATTTATCTAACAGCGAAACACCTTCATAGAGTGGATGTGGAGAGGATGTTTCCCATGCTGGGAGAGTCTAAGACCAGAGGGCACAGCCTCAGAATAGAGGTGTGTCCTTTTAGGGCAGAGATGAGGAGGAATTTCTTTAGAATGGGAGTGGTGATTATGTGAAATTCTTTGCCACAGGCAGCTGTAGAGCCCAAGTTCATTGGGTGTATTTAAGTCAGAGACTGGTAGATTTTTGACTGGTCAGGGCATGAAAGGATACAGGGAACAGGCAGGAGATTGGGGCTGATTGAATCAGCCATGATAAAATGTGGAGCAAACTCGGTGGTTCAAATGAACGAATTCTGCTCCTATATCTCATGGTCTAATAAACCTTAGGGGATCTTTTTAATTCAAGTATTGGTTATGAATGACTGCATAGTCTGCTTTACAAAAATGAAGAAGCCAAAAGATTATCTGAAGACGATCTTAACAATGCCAGCGGCCCAGCTTTCATCTGGACTTCTGTGTGCAAAGTTTGGATGGTCTACCGGAGACAGTGTTGGTTTCTCTCACGTGTTCCTAGTTCCATCTACATCTCAATGATGTGATGATG
Source organism: Hypanus sabinus (assembly GCF_030144855.1). Classification (NCBI taxonomy): domain Eukaryota; kingdom Metazoa; phylum Chordata; class Chondrichthyes; order Myliobatiformes; family Dasyatidae; genus Hypanus; species Hypanus sabinus. The sequence continues at coordinate 61,016,317 of NC_082710.1, forward strand.
TAGGTGGGTGGGGAGTTGAAGAGCACATGATAAAGGAAAAGCCTGTAAGTTTCTATGTTTCTCTGTAACGCAGCTGTTGCAGGTTGTTCAAACCTCACATTTCTTCCAACTCTGGACACTTAAGTTGCAGTCTTATGTGCTATGCTAGTTAATTCAGGTTGACAAATCACTCATATAAGTTGGGTAGTAAATTGCATCGGGAATGTTCAAGCAAAGAATTTTGAGATCAATGGATATATCACTATGGTAAAACTGAAAACAGAAATTAAGAAAGTAACTAGCCAAAATTATCTCCAGCTTGTGCACACTTATGATTCTGGATATGTTCTAAACTGCTAACAAAAGAGTTCCATCCTTGTTTGCTTTATACAATGGCTGAGTATGAACTGTGTGGAAGAATTGCTGGCACTCCTAAATTCAAAGTGATCATAAACCATTATGATTTAAACAAAAATATCCCTGAGTGAACGAAAAGGAATAGGGAACATTTTCAATTTCATCTTCTTCCTTGGGGGCACATCCTTCAAGTGGCTACTAGTTCATGCCAGTCGCTCTGTGTATTCTTTTGTGCCATTAGGCAGAGGTTCGGTATTTTTCACTTCGAAGCACCTCCAGAAGTCTTTCAGTCATATCTTGTTTCTTCACCTGAATGCAGTCACCTTAACACAACTAACTATTTAGAACACATGTTATAAGGTCTAGAATCAAGTTCTGACTGGCTTAATCTAAGTCTCTATTCATAAGCTACTTTCAAAATCATTATTGACACGCTCATAGTAGGAGTGAATGATGTGCATGAGCACTGAAACAGTGACTAACACATACAATTTGCAAAAACTTTTTAATCTCCCTCTGAAACTGGTCTTGAGGCTGCCTGATTGACAACTGCTTCCAGAAGAGAGCTGGCAATTGTCTCTTCTGGTTGCTTTGCCTCCACTGGGTTGGACTGAGCTGTTTTTCCTACCCAGTTGCAAAGTCAAATGTCTCACATTCCCTGGCAGGGGTGACGCATACAACTGGAAGCATATGATCAAGAATATCTTGTCCTCTATAGGTGCAGGCACGCAAACCACAGGAAAACCAGCTGCATGAATAAAGAACATAAAAGTAATATAAATAATAAACCACTTGGTCTATGAAGTCTTCAGCATTAGAAGGATACATTATACAAGTATTTTGTGGCATGGAATTACTATTGCAAAACCCTATTGCTCAGAATGCCTAAAGAGATTGTGGACCGTGGGGAAGATAGACCAGGGTTGAGAGAGCATTTGGGATCAAGTCCATATGTGGGTGGAATGTACGGAGAGGGAATTTATTATCTGGAGATTTGGGTTATGCCATAGGAGAGTGGCTTGCAACTAGCTGCTGGCGAGGAGGGGTCAATATTTGACATGATGAGGTTGTGGGAAAGCTGTTGGGAGAAGTTAAGTTTCTATACCAGACTATGGGACCATGGTTTTGTTGACGACTTCATCAGGACCAGAATCAGACTTAATATCACTGGTGTATACCATGAAATCTGTTGTTTTTGTGGCAGCAGTACATTGCAATATATAATAAGTTAAAAACTGTGAATTACAGTACAAGTGTATCAAATTTGCAAGTGTCTTTGGTAACATACCAAATCTCCTCAAACTCCGAATGAAATATTGCTGCTGTCATGCCTTCTTTGTAGGTACTTCAATAAACAGGATAGATCTTCTTGGCTATTGACACCCAGGAACTTGAAATTGCTCATTGTCTCCACTTCTGATCCCTCTTTGAGGATTGGTGTGTTCTCTCATCTTACCCTTTCTGAAATCCACAATCAGTTCTTTGGTCTTACTGACACTGAGTGCAAGGTTCCTGTACACCTTCTCGTCACCATCTGAAATTTTGCCAACAATGGTTGTATCATCTGCAAATTTATAGATGACATTTGAGCTGTGCCTGGCCACACAGTCATTGGTGTAGTGAGAGTTGAGCAGTAGGCTAAGCATACGTCCCTGAGGTGCACCAGTGTTGATCGTCAGTGAGGTGGAGATGTTGTCACCAATCAGCACAGATTGTGGTGTCCCAGTGAGAAAGTTGGGGATCCAGTTGCAGAGGGAGGTATAGAGGCCCAGGTTCTGGAGCTTTTGATCAGAACTGTAGGAATGATTGTGTTAAATACTGAGCTGTAGTCAATAAACAACATCCTGACATAAGTATTGGTCTTGTCCAGGTGATTCAAGTTCGTATGAAGAGACAATAAGATCACATCCACAAATTGCAGTGGGTCCAGGTCCAGGTCCTTGCTGAGACCAGTTAATAGCTCTTATAATAATAACTAACCTCTCAAAGCACTTTGTCTCTGTAGATGTGAGTATGACTGGATGACAATAATTAAGGCAGCCTACCCTGCTCTTCTTGGGCACTGGTATGATTGCTGCCTTTTTGAAGCATGTGGGGACTTCTGATTGTAGCAGTGACCTGCCAGTCAGTTGGCATGGGTTTTCAGAGCCCTACTCCTTTGGGGCCTGTTACTTTGCAAGGGTTCATCCTCTTGAAAGATAGTCAGACGTCTGGCTCCGAGACAGAGATCACAGGGTCACCGGGTACTGCAGGGATCCTCATAGGTGTAGTTTTTTTCTCCCTTTCAAAGTGAGCATAAAAGGTGTTGAGCTCACCTGGGAGTGAATCATCACTGCCATTCGTGATGTTAGGTTTCGCTAGGATGTAGGAAGAAGTGGCCTGAAAACCCTGCCAGAGTTGACGTGCATCCGATTCCGCCTCCGACCTTGTTCAGAATTGTTCCTTTGCTCTTGAGATCAGATCTGTGATTTATGAAGAATTTTTCTGCTTAAACACATAGTAATTACATTATGTGATTTGATGTCTGAGATGTTATCATTGAATAATTACGACACAGAGGAAGCCCTGCACCTGGTGAGTCATGCAATGGTACAGTAATACAGTGTAGAAACAGGCCCTCAGCCCAATGTGCATCCACCCACGTTCAGCCCATAATCTTTCAAGTATCTCCACCCATGTACCTATCCAAATGCTTCTTGAATGTTGCAATTATAGCTGTGTTCTGTAGTTTTGGACTCCTCACCCTCTGAGGAAAAGGCAAAGGCCACCCATCTTATCCCTATCCCTCAGGATTTTGTAGCTTTCTATGAGGTCAACTCTCATTCTCTTACGCTTCAAGGAATAAAGATCCAGCAACAATGGAACGACATTAACCAACCTCCGGACTTATGGAAATTAGTCAGTGGCTAATAATGAAGCAAATATCACTACAAGGGACACCTTGATTCCCCCCACCCACAGGTCGATGGGTGCATTTGGTCAGGCCCTGGGGATTTGCTCACATTAATACAATACGCCTTCCTCATACAGATCGACTGTCCCTTATCAAGAATGCTTGAGGCCGGAGTGTTTTGGATTTCCGATATTTTCTGATTTTGGATTATATAATGAGATAACTTGGGACTGCCATCATTTTCAACTCTGAATCTATTACACCTCTGTACTTAACAGTAAAAAAAACTACATACCATTAATAGAATGAAAATATAATGTGTGCAGGGTAACAAAATCAGTACAACAGCATTGGGAGAATACCTGAATCAGCTGTTGAACAACACTAGGCTCTCAATCTCCACTTACGATGCCATGTTTTGATTAAAAGATCACAGTACACTGTATTTGTGTGTTACATTTTTTTTAGGTTTTATGTAAGGTATAACAACCAATCAGCATTATAGACTTGCTCTGGTGTTAGATTTTCATCAGCAACAATCTTCACAAATTCATCAGCAGAGAAATTCATTGATGCTTTAATTTTTTAAAAAATCTTTAAGAACTCTACCAATATTTGTGTCTTCTGCAAACTTGCTAATCAACCCATTTACAATTGCACCCAAATCATTTATATTCAGAGTTGGAGGCGGGGTTACAATGGTGACTCCTTTGTGTTTATCTGTGAAAGCAGCTTATGATGCCTGCTGTCTCTCCTCTTCCTTGTCGAAGCGGATGGGGCTGAAGATCCTGACTTGGAGTTTCACTGACTTCGGTTCTTTGCGCTCTTGTGGGCTCATGACCAGCCACTTTTCAATATCGAAAGGATGCGGCCTAGAAGACAAATGTGCTCTTGGGGTTCTGAGCACTCACGGCACTGGGGATGGGCCAATTCTAAGCCAGGGCCGCAGACTGAAGCATCGGGAGAGAGAATGGAACATCAGGAACAGCAGATCAATTGTTGGAGGCTCTGTACTGTCCTTGGTGGGGGAAAGGTTGTTGCCAATCATCCAGGCAGAAAACTCAGGGAAAAAATGTACAACAAACTTTTAACACCATAAATCAGCAAGTGGTTTTGTTATGTCTCCCCTCTCGCAGTGAAAGGGGACACTGCTTTCTCCCTTTATTAGGGAGAGAGAGGGCCTGTATAGGATGGCCATTTCCAAATTTCCACAAAGGAGGACATTGCATACGTTGTCTCTGGTTACCATATATACCATGCATTTCAAAAAAAAAATTTTAATAAAATTTAAACCATCTTGCAAAAACAACAAATGCAAACAGATGTCCACTTTAGATATTTTGTTAAATAAAAATTTTAACATGATACTTTTTTTTGCCTATATAAATCCAGCAGAAACCTAGCTATTTCATCGTTAATCAGTGATTTTCTGCCAGAGCCCTTTTTCCTATTCAGTGATTCATCATTCTGCATACATGCATTCATAAAGTATAAATAAAGAACTGAATGAAATGAATATTCAGTTTTACTCCTGCTGAAGCAGATATGTCAACCAAATTAACTTCACAAACTAAAGGAAATAGCTTACTTAGGCCTACCATGGACTGCCAGGGATGGATGTCTACTCTTTGTATTTCTGCCCTTTACTTCCCATCTCCAGCAGTTGGCCAGGATGTTTTCGTGTGTGGCCGGGCACTCTTCTGAGAAGTTGTTACATATTTGGAGCTCTGCTTTGACCGAGCCCACTTGCAGACGGTTTCTCTCGTCTCTTCAAGCTGAGGTCATCATTGAAAAAACTCATTCTGTGTGAGCACTGCTGCATGGAATAGAGGATATAAGCACTCACCTTCTTCAGGTTTGTAAGAGAGACCTCAGATTTACCAAACAGCTTGAGATGACGTTCTTCACTCATCTACCATCTACCACCTCAGGAGTATTGATAATTACCTCCACAATCTCTTACTCTTCATATAGTTTATCCATCTAAATATCTTGAAGGTTACAGGCCTTGACTGCATCACAGAACTCTCCAAAAGGTATGGTACTTGTTAGGCTCAATTTTGACACTTTGTTATGTAAGCTGGTTTCAGAGCAGTCATACCTGTCACTTAAATACTTTGAGTCTTTCATTGAAAACAATGAAGTCTGCTTCACATTTCTTAGACACTCCAGGGGTAAGCTGGCTAGGCTTGGTGTTCACTGCAAAGCCAGAAAAGCAGTCCTTTACTCTTCTCTCGTTTGCTTTTTGGTTCAGCCATTAGCTCAAATTCTGAAATTATGCTGAATGACTTGGCTTCTAGTGTTTCAATAGTGTCTGAAAACAATTTAAGAGAGTAACTGAGGAAGAAGAAATAGATCTCTGATGATTCACAGGCATTTCCTTCATCTCCAAACCACTTCCACAGTACCTTGGGGCACTCCTCCTTGCCTAGACTCTGAAAATAACTTTATAGGACTTCCCAGCTCTTAAATATTCTGTCAATAGATGGCAAAAGGGAGAGCCATCTAGTCACAACATACCGTAACAGATTACAATTATCAACATCCATGAATTCACAGAATTCCCTTAACTGTGCTGTTCTTTTAGCTGAGATGCTGAAATGGTTGTACACTTTGAGCACAATATTTTCAACATCAATTTCCAGTTTTCCTGTAGCAAATCTTGTTGCATTGTACAAAATATGGGCCAGACAATTTGCAGCAATAATATTCTTTTGAGCCATTTTCAGTCTTTGATAAACACCATTGTGCTTTCCATAGTTTACAATTGCATTGTCAGCAGTGTATGCAGACCCTTTATTCAGATCCAGACCTGACAACTCTAACCAGTAGCTGATTTGTTAAGTCCTCTGATGATTCATTGTTATTGCTGTAAAAGTCAAGAAACACATGATGCACTCCCTTCTCAAAATGAAGATATCTCAGAAGTATTGGGAAACACTTTTGTTTGAAGCATCAATTGCTACTGAAAAGGGCAAGCAGTGTTCTTTGGTATACTCCACATACTTTTGTACAGTGCTAGAATATTTTCACACACAGCTTTTGCTTTAGTTTTCCCACACATTACACCTTTCACTATCAATGAGTCGCTGTATGTTTCTTTGTCAACTTTTACTCCACAATCAACACTTCTGTATGACTGATGATGCTTCAAGCATGATACACTTTACATAGTTCTGCAGCCAAGATTTTGTCATCTTGAGTTGATTGAGCTGGGGAGAAAAATAACATTGATGGTGTACCAGCAGTACGAGTGTTAACTTTATGTTCATCTGCGGTAGCGTGTTGTTCAACTGCACTTTTTCCCTTAATCTCCACATCACAACGGCATAGTGTACGAAAAACATGAAGGTCACCTTTTCAGCTTTTAGCAATAAATCCAAATTCTTTGGCCCATTCATGGTTAAATACAGTCTTTCTTATCAGCATTTCTTTAGGGGCTTGAAACAAGAACAAAAAAGTCAACTACTGTGGCAGTGGCCTTGGGCTGACTGACCCTCTCAGACGCGCTGATGTGACTCGTACACTGCCTCATCAGCAGTGTTGACGACGTCAACTACAGAAAAGAAAAATACATTAACGGTTGTTATAACTTTCAGTTCCCACTGTTTAAGTATATATGAGGTAATTTATGTAAGTTTTTTAGTCTGACCCAAAACAGGAGGACAAATTAACATCTGGCTCAAGGTGGCACCGGACGGAGGACAGGGTGTTCAAAAGCCGGACGTCTGGCCTCCCTAGGCGTGTGGTAGGTCAAATTGTTGGGTGAACAAGTAGATTTTGTTGTACTGTAGATCATGGCCTTTACTGGGGACCTTGCTATTGTTTGCTTGGTGGGTGAAGGGTGCTGACGATTTTCTGTGGAAGTGGGGGAGGGCTGATGTTTTGCTGCTGCTTGTGTCTTGGGGGAGTAGGGGGGCTTCGAGGTTCTAACATTTTAACTGTCACTCATTCATTGGGGCACTCTTCTGTTTTCATGGATGTCTGCTGAGAACAAGTATTTGAGGATGTATATTGCACACATTTCTCTGATATTAAATGTGACTATTGAACTCTATGTATCTGAAACAAACAACAAGGTTTCAGAACTGATTCCAGCATTGAATCCTGCAGAACTTCACTGGCCACAGATCTCCAGTCACAATAATCTTCTCCTACCGTTACCCTCCATTTTCAGCGGCCAAGCCAATTTTAAATCCAACATGTACAGCACTGCACCAGAATGTCAGAGATCAAAGTCAAATTTATTGTCATATGCACAAGTATCGGCGCAATGAAAAACTTACTGTCCTTGCCAAAGTTTCACAGGCACATAGCATTAAATAAGAAGCATTCATAAGAAAATCATCAATTAAACATAAGTTATACACAGTTTTTACAAGAAAGAACACAATTAGAACAAATTAATTCAATTTTTGTGCAAAGCAGTCAGGGTTTTGCCCAGTGGTTCAAGAACCAAAGAGTTGATGAGAATTAACGTTCCAGTGTAGGACTTCAGGCTTCTGTACCTTCTGCTCAATGGTAGATCCAAAGAGATGGTGAGGACTGGATGGTGAGGATCTTTCAGAATCAGATAATTATCATCGACATACACTCATTGCCACTTTATTAGATATCCCCTGTATCGAACAAGGTGGCCACTGAGTGAATGTTCACAGACGCCTGATGCTACAGCCCATCCACTTCAACGTTCAATGTGCTGTGCATTCAGAGATGTTGTTCTGAACACCACTGTCGTAATGCATGGTCATTTGAGTTACTGTCATCTTCCTGTCAGCTTGAACCAGTCTGCCCATTCTCCTCTGACCTTTCATTAACAAGGCGTTTTCACCCACAAAACTGGAATTTTCTCACCATTCTCTGTAAACTCTAGAGACTGTTATTTATGAAAGTTCCAGGAGATCGGCAGTGTCTGAGATAGTCAAACCAACCCCATTTGACACAAACAATTATTCCATGATCAAAGTCACAGATCACATTTTGATTTTCGCTCTGAACAACAACTGAACCTCCTGACCATGTCTGCGTGCTTTTATCCAGTGAGCTGCTGCCATATGATTGGCTGATTAGGTATTTGCATTAATGAGGTGTACATATGTACCGAATTAAGTGGCTACTGAGTGTATGTCACGAAATTTATTGTTTTACAGCAACAGTACATTGCAAGATATAAGTTACAAAAATAAATGCTACAAAAGATGAATAGCCAGTCAGTATTCAAGGTTTCATGGGCCATTCAGAAATGTGATGGTGGAGGGGAAGAACCTGTTCTTAAGAAAGTGAGTCTTCAGACTCCTGTACCACCTCCTGATGGTAGTAATGAAAAGAGGTGATGACCTCGATGATGAAGGTCTTTAATGGTGGATCCACTGCCTCGATGGTGGGGAGAGTTCTGCCCATGATGGAGCTGGCTGAGTCTACAAACTTCTGGGGCTTCTTGTGGTTCCATGCTTTAGAGGCTGTGATGCAACCAGTCAGAACTCTCTTCAATGTTCCCAAACTGCACTTTCTCCATAGCTTTTACATTGCGTTGTTATTGTTCTACCTCAGTCCAGTTCAATGTACTCTGTAACGATGTGATCTGTTTGAGCAGTAGGAAAGACAAGGTTTCCATCTGACAATAATAAACCAATAGCAATGCACTCCTCGCTGCCTCGGTAAAGCATCCAGCCTAAACAAAGACCTCGGCCACCCTGGACATTGTCTTTTCGTCCCCCTCCCATCAGATCCATCAAATAGAATATTCAAAAGCTTGAAAGCATGTACCACCAGGCTCAAGAACAGCTTCTATCCAGCTGTTGAATGGTCTCCCAGTACAATAACATGGACTCTGGGCCTTACAACCTACATCGTTATGGCCTTGCACCTTAGTGTCTGTCTGCACTGGACTTTCTCTGCAATATTCTCCGTTCCTTTACTGCTTTTCCTTCATACTCCCTCAATGTACCAATTTGATGGATTTGATTACCAATTTGCAATCCATATGGATGGCACTCAGAGCAAAAGATTTTCACTCCTTCTCGGTGTGTGTGACAATAATAAACTGATTTACCGATTTACATCTGTAGTAATTTGCTGCATTCTTTGATGAGATACCAAATCTCCTCACTCCCAGTGAAGCAGAACCACTGGGAAATCCTCTTAATGTCTGTGTCAATGTGTCATCTTTGATGACAGGTGTTTTGTCTTACAGGCGTTACCAGTGGTGGGGAGGGATGTGCCCGAGATATATTTGGTAGAATCCATGACTCCGTGCAGCTTCTTGCTGTCCTTTGCTTTCAAGTTGCTCTACCAGATCATGATACAACCAATCAGGATATTTTCAACAGTACATCTACAGAGTCTGTTAGAGTGTTGGATTACGAGCTGAATTTGCTTATCCTCCTAAGAAGGTATCGACACAGGCATGCTTTCCTTGTAGTTGCATCTATATGCTGAGCCCAGGTCAGCTCATCTGGTATGTGAACATCCAGGAATTTAAAGCTGCTGATTTTCTCCTCCGCTGAATCCCCAGTGTAGACTGGCGCGTGCTTGCCCTCTTTCCCCCTCCTGAAGTCAACAATCGGCTCTTTGGTTTCGTTGGCATTGAGTGAGAGGCTGTTGTGTGGCACCGCCACACCAGGTATCCATCTCACTTCAGAAGCCAACTCATTGCCACCTGTGATCCATCCAGCAACAGGACTTCTTGACATTGGCAAATTTGTTTTTGAATTTGTCAGCCTGAAATTCTGTGCTCACATACCTGGAGATGCTGACTCTTGAGAAAGAAGCACTATCAGCTCAGCCCGGGGACGCCTAAGTGGGGTGGCATGGTAGCATAATAGTTAGCACAACACTTTACAGTACCAGCAACAAGGTTCAATTCCCGCCACTGTCTGTAAGGAGTTTGTACGTTCTCCCCATGACCATGTGGGTTTCCTCAATGTTTTCCTGTCTCCTCCCACTGTCCAAAGTCATTGTAAATTGTCCTGTGATTAGGCTAGGGTTAAATTGGGGGTTGCTTGCATAAATAAATAAAAGGAATGTCTAACATACAGCTGGCTGGCTGGTGGTGTAGTGGCAACAGCACTGGACTTCAAGGCAGGTGGTCCTGAGTTCAAACCCAGCTGGGTCCCAACCTGGGCAGCAGCAGTATCTGTGTGGAAGAATGGCCTGGCAATCTACTTCTGTATCGTGCCATGAAAACCCTAACCACCCTATGGTCCATGAGGTCATGAAGAGTCGAACTCAACAACGACAACAAAACAGTGTCCCTTGTGGCTAAAGGGATCAGGGGGTATGGGGATGCTGACTATGCAGGTACAAGGTTCTGAGTTGGATGATTAGCCATAATCATACTGAATGGTGGTGCAGGCTCGAAGGGCCAAATGGCCTACTCCCACACCTATTTTCTATGTTTCTATGTGTCTGACAATAACTTTCTGAGACTGCGGCTGAACTACCCAGTTCCTGTAGTGAATCAGCGAATTCACTACACCCAACCTCAAATTTGCTCAGTATTATAATCATCTCATATTTATTACACATCTGATGCTGTGTCTGGTTGAAGTGGATAGGACAAATATAGAACACCAGGCAAAATAGCTATAGGTCAGATTTATGTTCAGAGAAGCTGAAGGAGGACAAATGTTAAAATCACCTCACTGCCGGTAGGAAGGAAGCTGAAGTAACAGTGTAAAGTCTCCGAGAAAAACACTGTCATCCTGTGAAACTCTGGATAAGGTAACTTGATAGAGGTGTATAAGATGATGAGAGGCATTGATCGTGTGGATAGCCGGAGGCTTTTTCCCAGGTCTGAAATGGCTAACATGGGAGGGCACAGTTTTAAGTTTGAAGTAGGTACAAGGGACGTCAGAGGTGGGTTTTTCACACAGGGAGTAGTGGATGCGTGGAATGCACTGTCGGTGAAAGTGGTAGAGGTGGATAAAATAGGGTCCTTTAAGAGGCAATAGACAAGACCAGCAGATTCACAGGTGAAGTGTTGCCTCACCTGGAAGGACTGTTTGGGGCCCCGAATGGAGGAGAGGGAGGAGATGCATGGGCAAGTGGAGCTCTGAGGCCACTTGCAGGGGATAAGTGCCTGGAGGAAAGGGAATCACGGGGGAGTGATCCCAGCAGAAAGCGGTGAGGGGGATGGTAAGATATATTTAGTGGTTGGGATCCCTTTGGAGATGGTGGAAGTCGCAGAGGATGATGTATTGGATGTGAAAGCTGATACCGTGGTAGGTAAGGACAAAAGAAACTCTATCACTATAATTTTTCTATTTTGGTTACCTCACAAATAGGGTCAATTACTTTGATAGGGATTAGCCAAATATCAATAGGATCAATCTAAGTCACCTAAATAATGGAAGAACCCCACTGAAAAGACACGGCCATCGCCATCGTCATCTTGGATACTCGGATGTGGCCTGAGACTGTGTTTCTGAGCAGCTTCAGTACCTTATGATCAAGAAACTGACAACAAATCACTAAAGCTGCTACATTCCTATTAATTTAGTAAGAGTATCATTGCAATTAGAATCATTAATGATTAGAATCATTAGAATCAACAATTTTTTTCTCTATTAGTGATATCTTACAAAAAATGTAAGGCTATGTGTTAAAAGCATGAAAGCATTAAGACAAAAAGTAGAAAACAGATCAGGACACTTAGCCCTTCAATAGATCAGTAAAAAGTGAACTTTTAGTGATGCATGTACAAGTACTCTCAGATGCACCTAAACAGCCGAATCGTTCAACCTTTTATCTTTTAGAAGATGCTCTGGTTCTGTTTCTCTTCTCTACATATATTTTCTGTGTTATATCTTATTTGTCCTTTTGAAGCCTCTCTGATTCCTTCTCACAACTCATACCATCACGTTGCAAAGAGGAACTGGATCAGACTTGCCACCTCTGCTGATCTGAGCCCAAGTAAAGGATGTTGCTGTGTGGTCACTGTTGACACCTCATTGCCTCTACACCACCTTAGTGCCACTGCAGCCACATACAGGAAACCAATCCCAGCCACGTACCCTGGGACTTCTAAAGGCCACTACAACAACATACCCATTGGCTACTCAGGGCCACCACAGCCACATTCAAAGAAACTAGAGGATGGATTACTGAAGAGCAGTATGCCCAGACTGAATGACGGTGAAATGTGTTCCATCAGTGAAAAACACAGGAAGATAGAAACAAAGACAGGAAGTCCATAACTTAAACATGTTCCACTGTGCCATCAAGTCATAATGACTTGAAAAATAGTCCAGAAACAACCTAATCATGTTTTACTTACTACCATTCATGCACATTGGTAAAAATATAATTCCAATTGGAGCTAGAGGTGGAATCAGAAGCACATTAGCTTTGGCTGGGTTTGCAGGCCATTCCTTCCTATAAGGCAAAACCTAACATCATGAGTGGCAGTGATGATTCACTCCCAGATGAGCTCAATGCCTTCTATGCACACGTTGAAAGGGAGAATAAAATTACACCTGTGTGAATCCCCGCAGCATCTGGTGACCCAGTGATCTCTGTCTCGGAGGCCGACAGAGATCACAGATCAGAACATCGTTCAAGAGGGTAAAATCATGGCTGGAATTAGCTCCTGTTTAAGCAAGGACCCGGACCCACTGCAGTGTGCCTATCACCACAATAGGTCTACAGCAGATGCAATCTCACTGGCTCTCTACTTGGATCACCTAGAAAACAGTAATATCTATGTCAGGCTACTGTATATTGATCACAGCTCAGTGTTCAACACTACCATGTCCTCAGTACTAATCAACAAGCTCCAAAACATGGGCTTCTGTACCTCTCTCTGCAACTGAATCCTTGACTTTCTCATCAGATGACCACAGTCAGTGTGGATCAGACATAATACCTCCTCACTGACAATCAACACGGGCGTGCCTCAAGGATGCCCACTGCCCTACTCTCTACACACCCGCGATTGTGTGGCTAGTCACAGCTCGAACGCCATTTGCCAATGACTCAACTGCCGTTGGCAGAATTTTAAATGGTGACAAGGAGATGTATAGGAGCAAGATAGATCACCTGTGGACTTGGACCCCAAGATCCCTCTGATCCTCCACACGGCCAAGAGTTTTACCATTAATACTTTATTCTGCCATCATATTTGACCTACCAAAATGAGCTACTTCATGCTTATCTGGGTTGAACTCATCTGCCACTTCTCAGCCCAGTTTTGCATCCTATCAATGTCCCTCTGTAACCTCTAACAGCCCTCCAAACTATCCACAACACCTCCAACCTTTGTGTCATCAGCAAACTTACTAACCCATCCCTCCACTTCCTCATCCAGGTCATTTATAAAAATCACGAAGAATAAGGGTCCCAGAACAGATCCCTGAGGCACACCACTGGTCACCGGTGTCATCTTTGTTGTGGTGTCACAACAACAATCTTGCTTTCAACATCAGTAAGACCAAAGAATTGATTGTGGACTTCAGGAAGGGAAGACAAGGGAACACACAACGATTTGCATCGAGAGATCAGCAGTGGCAAGGCAGTTTCAAATTCCTAGATGTTGACATCTCTGAAGATCTATCCTGGGCCAAACATATTGATGAAAATACAAAGAGCGCATGGTAGCAGCTGTATGTCATTAGGAGTTTCAGGAGATTTGGTATGTCACCAAAGACTCTTGCAAATTTCTACAGATGTACCATGGAGAGCATTTGAACTGGTTACATCACTCCTGGTATGGAGGGGTCATTACACAGGATCAGAAAAAGTTGCAGAAAGTTGTAAACTCAGCCAGCTCCATCATTGGCACTAGACTCACCAGCCTTGAGAACATCTTCTAAAGGTGATGAGTCAAAAAGCTGGCATCCATCATTCAGGACCCCCATCACCCAGGACATGCCTTCTTTTCTTTGCTACCATCAAGGGGAAGGTACAAGAGGCTGAAGACACACTCTCAACATTTTGTGAACTGCTTCTTCCCTTCCACAATTAGATTTCTGAATGGACAATGAACCCCTGTACATTATTTCATTTTTTCCCTCTTTTTGCTCTCTTTTTGGACTAATTTTATTTCTTTTTATATGTATTTCTTATTGCAATGTATAGTTTTTAAATTATTATGTATCACAATGTATTGCTGCCACTAAGTGAACAAATTTCACAACATATGCCAGTGATATTAAACCTGATTCTGATTCTGATTCTGACATCTGCTTCCAAGAACATTTTCAAACAAGGGCAGAAAATGCAGCAAAAGCAGATGATTGGCAAAAAATACCCACTGACAATCTGGAAGTGCTTGTAAATAATCACCTTAAAAGGTTAATGCGGCCACATCTTAATGTTATCCTTCAGTGTGGATCTGCAACCATTTCAACAGTCTCCATTTCAGACCATTTCATATTCATTAAATTTGCTCTCATCATTTCTTCCATTTAACAGTAAGGTTTTCTTATTTTTTGCTCAGCATAACAAAACTTCCAATTTCCAGATACATTTACATTTACATTTCTTCCCCTCGCAGATAACGGCTATCAGCAACACTTCCATCAAAGTACACCAACATCCATCAGCAACACTTCCATCAAAGTACACCAACATCCATCAGCAACACTTCCATCAAAGTACACCAACATCCATCAGCAACACTTCCATCAAAGTACACCAACATCCATCAGCAACACTTCCATCAAAGTACACCAACATCCATCACCACAACATCCTATACAAAAGCCCTCATTAGCATAGCAGACAGGTTTACATCTACATACTGCAGAAAAGGTTGCCATGTTTTATGAAAACTATTTGTTTTTGAGTGTACCATACATGTCAAAAAATCCAAAGGAATGTATTCCGTGATTAATTTACGCCAACCAAAAAGTCCAGGGGCCTTATCGGATATCCAACAAAGTAAAAGGTCCTTCCTCGCAAAAAGTTTTTTCTGATATGCATTAATAATACGACTGCTGGGTAAGCCTAAGAGAAAAGACACTGGGTCCAGTTCAAGCTCCTTCTTCAGAATCTTTTCCATTTCTCCCAAAATATCACTCCAATATTCCTGAAGTTTGGGACAAGTCCAAAAGCAGTGAGTGAAAGTTCTAGTATTTACTTTACATTTAGAACACATCGGAGAAACCCCCGTCTTAAATTCTGAGAGACAACCTGGAGTCAGATGGGCTCCATGCAGAATTTTGAGTTGCAATGCTTTAGTTCTATTACAAACTGAAATCTTCTTTTCATTATCACAGTTTGCCCTGGATTTGAACTTTGAGCATTGGTGGTGTTGGAAGACCAATCCTGTTTTTCTAGTTGTGATTTTGGCTAACCAGAATTCGCCATCATT
This sequence comes from Hypanus sabinus, assembly GCF_030144855.1. Lineage (NCBI taxonomy): Eukaryota > Metazoa > Chordata > Chondrichthyes > Myliobatiformes > Dasyatidae > Hypanus > Hypanus sabinus. The sequence continues at coordinate 61,031,859 of NC_082710.1, forward strand.
AAAACAAAACACTGAAAGCAGCCTCTGGAATCTGCACACACAGTTAAGCTTCTCTTCTCATCTACAGATGTGCCGTTAACCTTCACACTTCTGAACTTGTGTGAATCTTACACGTGTAAATATTCTTTCCACAAGACCTGTTTGTAGAATGATGAATAGCTAAATTTTAACACATTGTACAGCAACCACTCTAAACTTAAAACAAGTAATAAAATTAAATTACTTATTAATAATTCCATTCCATGCTAAAGTTGTAAAATCATATTTTATAACTATGTTTATAATCCTGCTTTCTGTGTGGTGACAATTGAGTTGTTTCACAGTAACTCAGTCAGGACTGCCAGTGCTGCAGATCATTCATGAGCTTTCTATTTAATACAGGATGAAATTCATCCTCAGACAAGTGAACTAACTGCAAGATGTCGTTGTTGTGACTGTGATCGAAGTCACCGGGAGACACTGAAGCTGGTGATTCAGCAGAGAACCAGGCTGAGGAGAGTGGAAACTATGACCCCCATGGATGGAAGGGGATGTGGGAATTGGGAAGGCAGTGAGTGAAAGGGGAATACAGGAGCCTCCGCTCCACTGAATAGAAAGGAGCAACAAAGTGTGTGGAAGGGAATGTAGGTACCGTGGCTCCACTGCGGCAGAGGGGAATGCAGCAAACATTACCTGGTGCCACGCCAACAGTATTTGCAAATAGTCAGAAAGCGAATGATCAATTATCTCTACTCTGCTCTGTTGAAATCAGATTTTACATATGTCATACAATGGACCACTGCCACCACACTGAACACTTATCACTCCCACCAGAGTATTTCCAATTCCATATTTTCACTATGAATCAGTCCCTTGTTGTACTGGAATGAAGAACAGATATCTCAAGAACACAGGCCCTATTTTAGTGTGGTTAATTAAACTTTGCAGGACCTCCAACACCACCAGTGCAGATTTTCTCACACGGCAAAAGTTGCCCTCTCATTCTGTTGATTATATCAGTGATGCTTTCATTAACCTAGATCTTCCCAGCCCTGATATTTCTGCTGCTGTTCAGTTGCTCATAGGCTGTCGAATACTTTGGGCACTAAAGTGTTTTGGCGTGTTGTGAGAGTTTTAGGCCCCTTATTTAAGAAAGAATGGGCCAGCTTTGGAAAGGGTTCAAAGAAGGTTCACAAAAATGATTCTTGGATTGAAAGGCTTGTCATATAAAGAGAGTTTGATGGCTCTGAGCCTCTGCTCACCGAAATTCAGAAAAATGAGGGGAATCTCACTGAAATCTATTGAATCTTCAAAGGCCTTGAGAGAGTGGATATGGAGAGGATATTTCCTATGGTGGAGAAGTCTAAGTCCAGAGGGCACAGCCTCAGGATAGAGGGGCATCCTTTTAGGATGGAAATGAGGAGGAATTTCTTTAGGCAGAAAGTGCTGAATTTGTAGAATTCTTTGCCACATGCAGCTGTGGAGGCCAAGTCATTGGGTATATTTCAGGCAGGGTTGATAGATTCTTGACTAAGCAGGGCATGAAGGGATACGAGGAGAAAGCAGGAGACTGGAAATGGATCAGCCATGATGAAATGGCAGAGCAGACTCGATGGGCCAAATGGCCTGATTCTGCTCCTATACCTTACAGTTGCAGAAGCTCCTGTGGCCACCCCAAGCGGCACTGGATTATCCTCTATTTAGTCTGTTTCAAACCGTCAGGTAGTTGCTGGAAGCACTGGAGACAAAAGGGGAAGCTTTGAGAGCTACATAGAATTTATGTTAGAAAGAGTATCTCAGTTTTCTAGGCTGGGAGGTACAAGGCCGACTGAAAGAACTGGGGAATTTAGAGACCATTAGACATAAAGACTGGGCTTGGAAATAGGCTGCTAACTTATCCTTGGACATATGAGCCCTATGAATCACCTTAAATTGTATCGAAGCGTTACAATTTACGATAAATTGTCATTTATCCTCATCAGATTGTCGTCTAATTGCATTTGTTACATTAATAACCAGAAGATCCATTTTACTTAAATGGAAAGATTCCAAACCCCCTACCACATTTCAATGGTTTTCCCAAACGACAGCACGTTTAAACTTGGAAAGAATTAGGGGTGGTACTTCGGTTAAATTTGAAGAAACTTGGAGGCCATTTATTCAATATTTTCATGTGATGTAAGTTGACCCTCTCTCAATCCTTTTTTAGTAATTTTTTGCTCATGTACAGAGGAGCGAAGTTAACAACAAATTATAATTTTAACCAATGAAATACGGCAGCCCAATTTTTGTTTGTTTTTTTTAGTCTAGGGGTTTTTTCTTCTCTCTTTATAAAATATCTTTTTCATGGTTAGTCACTAAGAGATTGGGAGGCTAAACTCCATTTGTTATTTGGAATCTGTGTTTGTACATGTTAACCGTTTTTAATGTAATCCCAACCTCTACGTATTTTTATCAATATTGCTATGTTTATTAATTTGAAACTTAATAAAAGATTGAAAAAGAAAAGGAAACAGGCTGCACTTGCCACTGTCAGTAATCATACAGCAAACTTTCTTCAAACCAGGTAGAGTACAGGCCAGGAATGGAGTCTGGCACCTTCATGCTAGCAAAACATCCAGAATAATGGGTGAATCCATCACCCGTAGTCCTGCAGACTTGGGGGGGGGGGGGGGCTGCTATGCTGGGGGAAGGCCTCAGGTGATCCTACATGAGAAATGGCATTTAGACGAGATGAATGAGCAGCTGGAGCCCTCAATATCACTAGGAGCTTGGAGGGACAACACTGCTCTCCCTGGCTTCACATTTAGCAGGACATTTGTAAAAACATCTCCTTTGGTATTGTCTCTCAACAATCCCCTTTGGAGGAAGTGATTTCCAGTTTATTCCCTTGATTAGTATTTCATTGCACTAACTTGCAACCAATTTACTTTGGTTTCTTTGATGCTAATTATGTCACAGTCCACCAATGGTACACAACAAGGGATATTTCAGTTCAGTCTGTGTGTTGCCTACACTGGCATCTCCCTTCCTGTACTTGTTGGAAGAAAGCTCCCAAATCCGTCTACAGATTGCAAATACCCAGGACTACATACAGCCTTCCTGCTACAAGCTTCCAGGCCTGGGAAACACCTCACCCTGGTAAGGTTTAAGCTTCACCCATGGCTTACAAATAGTGTAAACCATCAAAGAGCCAGAACGTTAGGGTGTCTCCAATAATTAGACAAACTGAAGAGTATTCAAACAATATTCAAATAATAGGACGATTAGCTTTTGAAAAGCAATTGTATTTTAAGATATTTAAAAAATATTTTAAACAAAAGACATTTAAAATTCATAGTTATAATGAAATATATTTAAGTTAATTAATTTAAACATAAATTATATGAAATATAATTGTCTTTGCAACATTCCCATCCATTGAATTAAATGGAGTCTCTGAACTTGTGCCTCATCCAACTTGCAATCAGTGCCCAGATTCCCTTAAAATTCTGTGAATTCCTTCATTCATTCATTTTTGTCTGTCGCTTCCTGAAGTACAGATAAGCTTTTTTATTTCAGTTTTGGAGTCTTATTCTAAATGACATCCATTGTGTTCCATGATGTGTCTCATTTCTTTTAATCAAGAGATTCTAAAGCCTTTTCTGCAATGAACCGGTAATGTCACAACAGTAAAATTGTTATGGAATGGATTTGTTGAGATATTACTGAATTCAATCACCTATTCCATAAATATAGATGTCTATATAAAAAAAGATGAGTATTGAAAATGTAGTGACCTATTATGAAATGTTCTTTTCAACATACACCTACTGACAGTAGAAGACTCAGCTATGGATATATATTCTTCAGCAGTTAAAGTAACCAGTTGCTTCTGAAATACAAAACAAGAATTTTGCAAACACTGTTCTAAAACTGGGAATAGAGATTCTTGTTATCATGTAGTTGCTGTTTGAGATTGTCCACACAAATTGTAGGAGTGCTGTATTTTAGTTTGCTTTTGACTCATTAAATGATTTATCAAGGCAGATATTGATGGACATATCAGGAGAATCAGGGTGAGTGAGGGGTGAGGCAGGGGATCAGATGTGATCATATTGGATAGCAATGCAGGCGTGGGCAGCCTTATGGCCCTCTCCTGTTTCTTATGCTCTAAAGCTCATTTGAGCTCATTAGATCGTAGCGTGAAGAGAGAAGTGAGCCTGATTGTTATGGCTGCCACACGGATTTCCCCATCACCCACAGTAAAGGGGCAGAGACACAGCTCTCAGCCATCCGGACAACTCTGTTCATATTACTGTGTTGCTGTAAGCACTTTTATATGTTCTCTGGCATCCAGAAGACAACCTTCCATTTACAAATTTCATCTAATTAATGAAAATACCTGGCTCAGAAAGCTGTTCATCTGCATTACTTCTAACCATTCATCCATGCACTGTCTTCTTATTTAACGCCTGTTTATACTGGCTTGAGGAAGCGACTGGTAAGTTGCAAGAAAAAACCTGACTGCTTGCATTAGACCTGGCTGCTATCTGCATTAACAACTTCAACATTATCTGCAGAATATTAGGGGGGGGGGAAACTGGGTCATAGGATGGACCAACTGGCACAACACTCTGTTCACTTTGCACTAAAATAGACTTCTTGTTTTAATTGTATTCTATCTTGTAAAACAAATGTGCTTAATATATGGCATATGTTTCCATGCAGCTTATATAATGCCATATGCTTGGGAGACTGCTGCAAATAGGTGTTGCATTGCACCCATGCATGCATGCACTTCTGCATATGACAGTAAACTCAACCCTGACTTTGATGTTTGGGATGTTCAACATAAAAATAGCAAGTGCTCAAAAGCTCAGCAGGTCAGGACACATCTGAGGAAAGAGGTGTCCAACCGGTTTACACTTTGTCTTTTTTTCTGTTCTGGGACTGGGGGGATAGAGTCATAGAGTCATTCAGGATGGAAACAAGTTCTTCGGCACCCACTGTCCGGGCCAAACATGGTGACTAAGTCTAATCCCATTTTCCTGCCTTTGGCTGATACCCCTCGAGTTGGGGGAACTGAAATAAGCCACATAGCCGACCGTAACATCGAAACAGTGAGCTGTCACTCTCCGTCTCATCTGCTGCAGAAGTGGTATCTCCCTCTCTCTCCCACGCTACTGAGAGCAAGGGCATGTCTGAGATGTAGAAGTGCTGGGGCAGACAGTAGTTTTTAATATCATGGTCTGGGGGGCTTTGCTATGTGCACAGTGGAAGATGATCATACCTCATTTTGATCTCAATGGAGATTGAGGAAAACTGCCTATGGCTGTCTCACCTAAACTCCCCTTGTGCAAATGGATCCTGAATTTCCTCACTTGCAGACCCCAGTCAGTTCAGATCAGCAAAAATATCTCCTCCACAATCTGCATCAGCACAGGAGCACCACAGGGATGTGTGCTTAGCCCCCTGCTCTTCTTGCTTTGTACCTATGACAGTGCGGCCAAGTACAGCTCCAACACCATATACAAGTTGCTGATGAAACCACTGTTATGGGCTGTATCAAAGGGGGAGATGAATCAGCATACAGGAGGAAGACTAAAACTTTGACTAAGTGATGTAATAACAACAACCTCTCACTCAATGTCAATAAGACCAAGGAGCTGATGTAGACTTCAGGAGAGGGAAACCAGAGGTCCATGAGCCAGTACTCATTGGAGAATCAGAGGTGGAGAGGCTCAGTAACTTTAAATTCCTGGGTGTCACTATCTCAGAGGACCTGACCTCGACCCATCATATAAATATCATTGCAAAGAAAGCACAACTGTGCCTCTACTTCCCCAGGAGTCTGCAGAGGTTTAGCATGTCATCTAAAACCGTGGCAAATTTCTATAGATGTGTGGTGGGAAGTGTGCTGACTGGCTGCGTTGTGGCCTGGTATGCACTTAAGTGGGAAATCCTACAAAAGGATGTAGGCCAGTGGATTCAGCCCAGTACAGGACGGGTAAAACCCTCCCAACCATTGAACACATCTACATGAAACACTGTCATAGGAAAGCAGTATCCATCATCAAAGATCCTCACCACTCAGGCCATGCTCTTTTCTCACTAATGCCATCAGATAGAAGGTACAAGTGCATCAGGACTCACACCACCAGGTTCAAGAACAGTTCCTACCCCTCAACCATCAGGCTCTTGAGCAAAATGGGATAGCTACACTCATTCTATTACTGGTGTCCCCACAACTGATGGTGTCACTTTAAGGATTCTCTGTATTGTTATTTCATGCTCATTATTTATTGCTATTTATTTAAGTATGCATTTTCACAGTTTGTTATTCATTGATCCTGTTTACAGTTACTGTTCTATAGATTTGCTAGGTATGCCTGCAGAAAAAGAATCTCAGGGTTGTATGTGGTGACATGTATGTAATCTGATGATAAATTTTACTTTGAAATTTGTATTCTCTTCCCACTGTCCATCCCAGTACAACTCACAATCTCCATCCCTAGGCAATATGCAAGCCATTGGGTACCAAAGGGATTTTCTTCCTTCCCACCCACTTATGAGACTTCCTAGAGACACTTCTAGCTATTTGACAGTATTCCTGAAAAGTAAAGGTCCTCATCGAAGATCAAAGAGCACATTGTGGTTTTCTCTCCCCATAGTCAGCTTCAGACACAGCTGGCCCACTTACTACACGTTCTGTTGATTGTGATTTCTACTAAACTAGGTGAAGAGTATAAAGAGATGAAGTAGAACCAGTGGTTTCCATCCTTTTCTTGTCTGTGAGCAAAGGTATCAACAGCCACAAAGTTTATTAATTTTCCAATTACTGACAAAGATTGCATTAATCTTCTGCTGAATATTCAGTAACTTCTCCAAAGTTACCGAACAAGGACAGGAAACAAATCTCCATGCATAGCACGGGCTGGGATTAAGGTTCACCTCCCCAGCCACAATGAATAGATTTTGTCACCCTCAAAATTGTGAACAGGACTCTTTGTTTACATGAATCATAACTTAATCTTCATTGTTAAAGCTCTCCCAAACACAGTAAAGTACAATTCTAAATCTTGACATTTGATTATAGTAATACACTATTGATAACTAGAAAGTTTTTAGAGCAGCAAGTAAATCTTGCTGGTTTAGGGATGAAAATAATGCAATGGTAACAAAGAATATTTTATATCAGAGGTTCCTAACCTGGGGTCTACAGGTCCCTCAGTTAATGGAAAGGCTCTGTGGCATAAAAATGGTTGGGAACCCTTTATATGAATATTAAGCACAATGAGGTGAAAAGATTTTGACATTTGTCAAGGGGTAAGGTTTTAATCTTCTTTAAAAGACTAGGAGATAACTAAAGATAAATCAAAATAAATCAGTCTAATTTACGTAATTCTAGAATTCATTTTCAACCGGGGCTCAACACAGTGGCTGTGCCATATTAGTCATTACCAGTTTTACAGAGACCAATATGACAAGGACCTGCTCCTCAATTTAGGCAGCAAAATCCTTTAAAAATAGAATGCATGGGGTCCTGATTTCCATTTTAGGACAGGGCACACTTTGCCCATACACATTATTGCCCCATAAGAAATCAGCTCTAGAAGCAGAAGCAAGCCATTTGACCCCTCATTCAAACACATCATTGTAACCATTCAAAGAGTGATCTTTTACCTCAGCTCTGCTTTCTTACACTGTAGTTCAATAGTTCCATTTAATATCAGAGAATGTAGACAATATGCAACCTGAAATTCTTGTTCTTTGCAAAAGGGCATGAAAGCAGAAAGTTGCCCCAAAGAATGAGTGACTGTTAAAATGTTAGAATCCCAAAGCCCCCCCACTCCTCCCTCCCACACACAAGCACCAGCAAAGCATCGGCCCTCCCTCTCCCCCACTCACTTCAGCAAAAAATCATCAGCACCTCCACCCACCAAGCAAGCAATAGCAAAGCTCCCATTAAAGACCGATCTGCAGTACAACAGAAACTAATCGTTCACCCAACAATTCAACAGAAAGGGACAGAGAGGTGTCACCCATTCACAGTGAGAGCGGAGACCAACAAAGACAAACAACTCCCGAGTTCTCCAATTCGAGAATCGGCAACAGACTCTCCCTCACCAATGAGGGAAGGAGAGGGAGAATGCACAGACCACGTACAGAGCCCCCAATAGCTGATCCGCTGTTCCCGATGTTCCGTTTTCTCCCACAGCGCTTCCATCTGTGGCACTGGCATAGATTTGGCTCGCTCACGGGGCCACAAAGCCTCAGAACCCTGAAGGCACACTCGGCTTCTAGGTTGTGTCCCGAGCTTATTGAAAAGCAGCCAGTCAGTGAACCCCGGGACCGAGGCCCTTCACCGCAAAGAACAGAAGATTGGCTCTAGGTTCCGGGTCTTTGACAGAACCCCATTCATCTTGAAAAGGAAAAAGAGAAACATTAAAGGTAGAAATTAAGTTGTTTCCCCAGATGAGCTTGAAGGAGTCACTGTTGGACATCATCATAGCTCCACCCATCTGAGAGCTAGTCCCATATTGCTTGAATCCTTCACTATTAATCTCTGTCTTGAATAGATTTGGAGATTGGACCTCCACTGCCCTCTTGAGTAGAAAATCCCAGACAGTCCCTACTTCTAAAAGAAGGAATTTTCCACAGACCTTATCCTGATTGCTGACTCCTGGTTACAGCGACCTCAGCCAGTTTAAACATTGAGCCCACATCTATCTTGTCAAAGCTTTAAACATTTATTTCAATCAGGTCATTTCTTATTCGTCTACACTGGAGAGCATAGGCCTGAGAGGCTTAGCAGTGAGGAAAAGCCATAGAGACACAAGAGGCTGCAGACGCTGGAATCCGGAGCAACAAGCTACTAGAATCAGCAGTGGGTCGAGCAGCAGCTGGGGGAGGAAGGGAGTTGTTGATGGATCGGGTCAAAATCCTGAATCAGGGAAAGCTGTGTGTTTTTTTTGGAAAAGGAGCTATGTAGATGTACTTCTGGATCTCATGGCTGGGACCTTACTCGCTCACTTCCTGCCTGTGGAGAAAATTTACCTTTTGTGCATCTGATGATGTGAACTTGAGCTCAGGAGTTCACACTGCTCAGGTAAATCTGATTCCTTTTTAATTGTTTGCACGATTTGATCTTTTTTTCACACTTTGAATAGTTAGCAGTCTTTGCTGTGTGGGGTTTTTTTTAATGGATTGGATTGTGTTTCTTTGCTTTGTGACTGCCTGCAAGAAGAAAAATCTCAAAGTTGTATACAACATATGCACTTTGATAATATACGTACTTCAAACTTTGAAATTAGTTTTATGTGCATGTCATCAAATACCCTCAAAACTTACTTCAGATTAACATATGATTCAAAATAATAAAAGGTATATTTTACCAATTTGATCCATGTGTTTGCTATATTTTCTTCACTCATAAAATGTTTTAAGGAGTTACAAAACAGAGGTTTTGCTTCTCGATTTGATGTCTGTCAATTCTTTAATTTGATGAGCCACACACCTAGCTTAATGACATAACCCTAATGCCTCAGATCCCCTGAAGCAGGCAACAGATTTCCAGTATCTGCCAAATTTTCTTCCCGAACTACCAAAATTATACTACTTTACATGGGTTGCAATGCCTTTTTTCTGGTGTCCAAATGTTCGTGAGCGTTCTTACAATCCTGGAAGTTTGACTAATGAATTGAGGTATTTTCCTGAAGCGGACAGAGCCCTCATCGCTAACATCTCATCTGCATGAAGCACATCAGCGATGCAGCCCCCCCCCCCAGTACTGCTAGAAGCGAGTGAGATCAACTGAGCAAAATCCAACCAGTTTTCTGTCCTGCAATCCACCCTCAGTTCCTGTACTGAGAAGCAACATTTGGCATCCACAGCAGTCTGCCTAATGGTAAACATTTTGTGGATTATAAACCCCAAAATTGAAATGACATCACTGGTTGCTCAACAAATGCTTCTCCCTCCCTCCTTTCTTTTAAATTGCTCTAACATCAGGTATTCTTTGCCAGAACTCCCACTCACATACCTATCGAAAGAGGCCCACTTCTAAAAGCTCTCAGACCCATCATTGCTTTAAATTGTCACTCTCGCTGAGAGGTAAATTCCTGTAATCACACAAGAGTCACCAGATAACTCTATAATTCTGCTATTTTATTCCAAATCATTCAAGCATTGGAATTGCAGCTGTTTTAACTTAGCAACTTATTGGCTCGGACATTCCCAGCAGTTTGCTATCATATTTCCATAGGCTGATAAGAAGTTTTAAATGCCTCCACGTGTAATATTTTCCAGTGTTTTTTGACTGACAGACTTGTATGTGATTTTCACAGCTCAATACATTCCAGTTTTATAAACAAAACCATGCTGTGTGCAAGAAGCAAGTCATTTATTTAAAAGTGCATTAAGTTCTGACAAGTGACACTGTTGATTCACACTGCAGAATTAGGGATGCTGCTGGAGAGCCAGCTAAATAAACACTAAACACTTGAAATGAAATTTGCTCGAAGCACGCAGCACAGTTGCAACGACTCTTTCCTGGTGACCCAAATGTTAGTGAGTTTTCTTACAATTGAGTGGCACAGTAGCATAGTGGTTAGCACAACCCTTTACAGTACAGGAATAGTTGTAAGTTCAATTCCTGCCGCTGCCTGTAAGGAGTTTGTACGTTCTCCCTGTGCCTCTGTGGGTTTCCTTTGGGTGCTCTGGTTTCCTCCCGCAGTCCAAAGATATACCAGTTAGTAAATTGTCCTGTGATTAGACTAGGATTGAATCATTAAATTGCTGGGCAGCATGCCTCAAAGGGCTGAAGAGGTTTATTCTGTACTGCATCTCAATAAAAAGTTTAAAACAATCTGTAATGGAGAGAATGAAGCGTAAGTTTTGCTTGTAATCATCAGAAATGTTTTAAAGAAGTGCTCACATATGATAAAATAACTCCTCACACAGATACCGTCTCATTTAAATATTTGATACTTTCAGCATTTAGGTTTCTGACAATAAAAATAGGAGCAGAATTAGGCCATTCAGCCCATCGAGTCTGATCCATCATGGCTGATCCCAGATCCCACTCAACCCCATACACCTGACTTCTGGCCCTATCCTTTGATGCCCCGACAGATCAGGAAATAATCAATTTCCGCCTTAAATATCCCCAGGGACTTGACCTCCGCCGCAGAGCATTGCAGAGATTTCCGACTCTCTGGCTAGAAAACTTCCTCCTTACGTCTGCAATGCAACTCTGCTGGAGTAGCTGGGGCGGGGAGGGGGTGGAGTAGCATAGGGGGGAATTGCTGACATTTCAGGTCAAAATTCTGAGGCAGGTTTGAACCCAAAGCTTTGAGAATTCTTCCCTCCTCTCATTCACATGCTCTTCCTCCAGTAGGTTCATCACTCCAGATTTTAGCATCTGCAGTCTCCTGTGTCTTCATCTCCAATTCTTTGTTTTTATTCATGTTTTCAATTTTATGAAATACCAGGACAACAAATTTAAGTGGTAAACTCTTAGTGTCAGTATTTGCAGAGCAGTTTCGCAACCTACACGAACCTGGGGATCAGACCAGCGCTGGTAAATAAAAAACTGAGAAAATGGTAAATATTGCCGAATCAATTTATTAATGGTAAGTAAAATATTGTGCCGGCAGAACAAAATAAAATCCTTTCCCAAATGACTGTACAAAACAAAATGAACTACGCCCTGGCTGAATACAAGCCCACTTACACAGGATTCCACTTTCCAGAAAGCGCAGTCACCAGTATAAATCAGTGCATCCAAGATTGAAATCGCTGAGTCGGGTGCGGAAGCGACTGGGTGGTCAGCGCGTCTGCCAGCGTATCGCCGGCTGGGGTCGGGGCAGGTGTCTGCGCCCGACGGAGGGTCCTTCGGGTGATCCCTCTCTCCCTGGACGCCGTTGGAGAATGGTGCTGGAGTAAGGCTTAATCGACACGGATTGTAGATTTAATCAGGTTTTAAAGGTGTTCCAGTTCCAGTCCCTCTCATTTTGATCAGACTTTTTGGATTATTTTTGAATCGGGTCGGCCTGCGGATAACGAACTCTGCACGGAACTGTACTGAAACATGCCTGTTGATTTCCTGTGTGTTTGTTCGTGTATTATTTTGTTGCTATTTGCGCGATTTTTTGTGCATTGGGAGGAGGGAGGTTTAGTGTTTGATGTGTTTCGGGTTGATTCCACGGTTCTTTGTTTCGTGTCTGTGGGAAGACGAATCTCAGCTGTATACTGCAAACATACGAGAATAAACGGACTTAGAACCTTTAAACCTTTGAATTCAGCACTGCGCCATTCTAAGCCTAGGAAAGATGGGAAATTAGCAATTTCACTTCAAAAGGGTCTAAGGTTACTGCAAATTCTTGCTGTTTCTTTCCAGTGCATCTCACTCACACTCCTGCAGTGCGATGGCCGGGTTATTTAGTAAACGTTGTTCGGAGAGTGAACAACAAAGCGTCATCGCTCAACCAATGCCAAGTCCTGTTGTTATATGCTGGCGTATTTAACAACACGTATGCGTGTCTGGCACTTTGTCATTTGACAGGAGGAAAACGACTTATTAATTAATTTCAAACTTTTTAATTTTTATTTTACTGAAGTATCTTGAAGAGATACTAGTGTTTATGTATATTTCAAGTGCAGTTTATGGGATATTTGTAGATACTGTATAACTATTGTAGATATAACTAAAACCAAAGAGAAAATCAGCTTCCTGGTAACATATTCATGGCCTTCTAAGTGACCTGGGCCAGATATTGATGAAGGAAGACTACCAATGCATCATGAAAGATGTGTGTAACCATTATAGCCATCTTTCACCTAGGTAACTATCATAACCTATGTGATCTTCTTTCTAAGTGCTATGTTTTGAACTTTTCCTCAAACATTTTATATGAAAAATTTTTTAACTGTCCTGAAGTGTGCATGGCCATACACACAAGATGCTGGAGGATCTCAGCAGGCCAATCAGCATCTATGGAAGGGAATAAACAGTCAGCATTTTGGGCCAAGACTGGGGAAAAAAAACGAGAAGTCAAGAAGAGGAGGAGGGGAGGAGGAAAAACAAGGCAGAAGGTGATAGGTGAAACCAGGAGAGGGGGAGGGGCCCCAAGCTCTGAGAAGCTGATTGGTGAAAGAGATTGGGAGTGGATCTGAAATATGCATTGTGGTTGTTTCTTGTATGTGGGTCCGAAAAAGTTACAGTAAATATCTAGAAGAGCAAGAAGAAAACCTACTAGTCTTTTGGTCTGTACTTACTCCTTGCTCAATATTTCTAGGCTGTGATTATACCCAACCACACCAGCACAGCCCAATACTGACAGTAATGGCAGTTTATTCCGCCTGGGAACAAGCTCCATTTATTTTCAGTGGTTTTGAACAGAGAGAGGTGCTTCTAGGAAGTGAAAACAGTGGTTAGATATGAAATACAGTAGATGAATGATCGCTCAGCATTTCACTTCAGTTTTCACTCATACACTAAGTACATCTTGCAGCTTAAACCCTTGTAAAACAGCTTTGCGGAGAGTACCTATAAAATATACATAGGAAAGTGTAACAGTTTTCAACGTATCATTTAAGGCACTGCAGACTGGTGTGTGTTTTTGAAACCAATGATTTTCTTAGTGTTCATTGTGCTGTTTAATATAAATCCTGAAACAAAACTAAAACAGCTGAGAAGCTTTGTCCATTGCTTTGGTTTAGCAATGCTGCCTACAATCATCTAGCCAGACATCCTTTAATTATTATCTTTTATTTTCTATTCAGTTAAAGTAGACCCATTGTTAGCAACAATTATTTAGCATACTATGTTAAATATCACAGATATTTCATTACTAAAATAAAGACCTCCACTGCTGAGCAGGATGCATTGTGTCCAGAACGGACAGATTCAACATCAGTACTGACCACCTTTTTCCTATTTTCTTGTAAGTAGGATCCCGGTATCTACTCATCAGTGTAGAAAATGGCCCAGGCTCACCCTGTTCACAAAATACAGGACAAATCCAATATCACTAACCGGTCTACCTTTCAATCCTCAGCAGCTGTTACAGTGGCATTGATCAGATTTTACTTAGCAATAACCACTGGTCATTTTCAATTTACTCAGGTGCACTCACCTTCAAGCACATCACATTCCTGCTCCAAACACAGATGAAACGTCTGAACTGTAGACGCGAGGTGAAAGTGACTGAAGGCAGCATTTAGCCAAGCATGCATCGAGTTGTCCTGGTAAAATTGAATCAATGGACAGCAAAGGGACAACACTCCAGTGGTTAGAATCCGACATCACTAAAAGGAGGATGATTGTGTACATCAGCATTGCAGGACTTCCCCTGGGAAGCATCCAAGTCCCAACTATTTTCAGCTGCTGTGTCAGCGATCTTCCTTTCATCATAACGTTTGAAGTGGGGATGCACAGTGTTCAATTGGATTTGCAGCTCTTTGGCAAAGGAGGCTGTCCACACCTACAAGCAGCAGGACAACATTCAGGCATGGGCTGCTAAGTCATAACTAATACGCAGGTCCAGAATCCCATCAAAGGCCATCTTCAACAAGAGAGAGAGTGTGTAACCACCTAGCCTTGATGTAAGTGGCATCACCATGTATCCCATTATCAACAGTCTGGGGTTCACCATTGACCAGAAACTCAATTGGACCAGCTACATAAACATTATAGTCAGAAGAGCAGGTCAGGAACTGTCTATCCTGCAACAAAGACTCACTTCCATGACCCAAAGATTTTCCACCAACTACAAGGCATAAATCAAGACAATGATGGAATACTACCCATTTGACTGGACAGTTTCTTGAAAGAAAATTCTCAAGAAACTTGACACCATCCAGGATGAACTAGTCTGGTTGATAGGTGCCCAGCCAACTATCCAACATATCTGGACCCTCCACTCCATATACAGAGAGGCATCTGCAAACTGGACCAAAATTTTTTATGCAAGCTGTTCTAAAGTCACCTTAAAAACAAGCCCACAAACAAAACTAGCCTAAGGTCAAAGCCAACAGGCAGATGAGACAACCACCACCAAATGCAAGTGCCCCTCCAAGATGCATACCATCCCAACTTAGAGTTCATTCATGGTCATTATCTCCAATTCCTGAAACCCCATCCCCACATCACTGTGGAAGCACCTTCACCAACATAACTTTAATTCAAGAAGACAACTTGTCACCACCTTCTCAAAGGCAATTGGTGATGGACACTAAACACTGGGCTCAACAGTAACAGACCGATACTGGAGCCTGGGTTCAGGGAGGGGAAGAGAATTTTTTAAAAATTCCTTAAGTACCTTAAATTTGAAAACTCCACCAAAAATATAAGCAGCCACAAATCCCTGCATGAACACGCATTCCCCGCATGACAGTTGATCCCACCCTACTTCCTATGCACACGGCATGTGAGGTACTCCTGTGATAACTGATTCCGGGAATTTCTTGTCATTGCTTGCGAAAGTGCTTCAGATTATGGATATGGGTAGCAACATTTCTAAAATGGCAACATTCTGTTAAGCCCTCTCCAACAGTGATATTCAATCATGAACATGGCCCAAGGCACCAGGGTAAAGTCTGTGAATAATGAACAACCTGCAAAGTCTTCCCTGAGTGAGCCCTGCCACTGGGGAGAGTGGAACTGATGAGGAAAGTCAGCCTGGTTCTAGACCAGGGAGAGAACAGGTGTTTACAGGAATGAGAAATCAACAGGAGACAGAAGGTTGCCAAGGAACAACAGGTACAAAAAGGAAATGTACTTGGGGGGGAGGAAGTCAAGATTCTTGTGTTCAAGGAGTAGATTAGAACCTGAATTATAGGGGAAAGTTGATTCAGTTAGGACCTTATTCCCTGTAGCACAGGAGAATGAGAGGAGATCTTATAGAGGTATACAAAATTGTGAAGTGTTCTCTCATGCGCGTTTTTTTCCCCGAGGTTGGGTGAGACTATAACTAGAGATCAAAGCTTTAGGGTGAAAGGTGAAATATTTAAGCAGATCCTGAGGAGGATCTCCTCCACTCAAAGGGTTGTGCGAGTGTGGAACAAACTGCCGGAGGAAGTGGTGGATACAGGTTCAATTGCAACACTTAAGAGAAGTTTCGATAGGTACCTGGACATGAGGGGTATGGAGGGTTATGGTCTGGGTGCAGACAGATGGTACTAGGCAGAAAACAGGTCAATACTGACTAGATGGGCTGAAGGGCCTGTTTCTATACTGTTTCTATACTAAAGGGATTGAAGACAAGACTGCAGAAGTGAGGAACGACCCTGAGGAAGGGGTCCATGGAGAGAATTTGGGGGAGAGGGCCAGTGATTGATGGGGAATGAGTGAACAAACAATCACCAGGAAAGAAAAACTTCCTGGAAGAAGATTAATGCCGTGTGTTCCTTACCAATGGTCTAGACACAATCAGATGTAAAACACACTTTAATGTATGAGACTTGCCCCATTCATATATACTATTGTTCAGTAAAGTCCAGTTGCACATATACTGTATGCAGATATGAGATAAACAAGAGTAGAGAAGTCCACTGCCACACAAATACATAATAACATTTAATGTCAAGAATTTGACATGATATGATAAATATGTTCTGTGTTATATTTCTTTATCATACCTACCCTTCTCCAATCTGTCCCTAACAAAGTTATTGAGTTACCAGTTGCACACTAGGCTCGTAACTTGCTATGAACATTTAGCAAGCCAGTTCTAGAGGAAATTGCATCAATATGGAGTGCAGAACTTCTAGCAAGAAATTAGCCCACTGCCCTATTTGTGTTTCTAAGCCACAGGCCACATTCTCTTCACAATTCCATTCTGCTCGGGGTGGCTACCGATGTATCTACAATTAAAGAAACGACAGCGGAGTTGAGGAACTCCGTCAATGCCAGACGAGAGAGGCTGACGGAAGCCGAGGATCGCCCCTCCAGTGTGGAGGACACCACTGTGCAACTGGTGGGTGCCAGCGAGCAGGATAATAAGCGCTTGGAGCTGCTGTGGAACCGCGTCGAGGTGCTTGAGAACGGGAGCAGACGGAACAACGTCAGGCTGGTCGGTCTAAAGTGTGGAAACGGGCGGTCTGATTAAGTGTGTGCAAAGAACCATGTCCGAGGGATTTGGCATCGAACTGAGCGCAGGGTTTGAGAGTGAGGGGGCACACCGGGTCCCGGCTCCGGGGCCCCCCAGGCTGGTCTTAATACGATTCCTGCACTCTTCGGCCACAGACAAAGTGCTGCAAGCGGCCAAAGCAAAACGAGGAGTTGAGTGGGAGGGATGCAAAGTCTCCTTCTTTCCGGATATGTCCAGAGAATTGGCTGAAAAACGGAGGGCATTTACTAGGGCTCGGAAAATGCAGCAAAGAGTCAGCGTGAGGTATACACTCGCTTATCCAGCAGTTCTACGCTTCACGTGGAAAGGAAAGAATAAGTTCTTTACTGCTGCAGAAGCAGTGAAATTCATTCAGGAAAAGTGCGGCGCTGGCATTGACTGAGAGACAGTTATACGTGGAGATAACCTTTTAGGTTCAACAGGGTGGGTGGGGAGCTGGATAAAGCAGTCTGCTGAGTGCTAGGCTTACTAGCTGGCACGGTACTTCGGACCATGTCATGTGTCTCTTTCTTTTCTGTTTCTTTGTAGAGTTTGTCCTGCCTATTTGTTTTTATTAGTTAATATGGCAGGAATATATTATTGCTGTTTTTGGGTGATGTTGGTTGTTTTAATTGTTTGAAAGCGCTGCATTTGCAGTGTTTCATGAAATGTTGTCTCATTTTTACTATGTACTGTACCAGCAGTTATGGTGGAAATGACAATAAAAGTGACTTGACGGCATTTTTGTTGGTAATAATTGAGCTTGAGGATAGAGTACAACAGGTTTTTCTTTGGATTTTTTTTTGAATTATTGCATTCCAAATTCAGTCATCCAGGAAAATGTATATTTTTGCACATGTGTGCATGAAGTTTAGGACATGAAAATGGTTAATTTCGTATCATGGAACAGTAATGGGTGTGGAAACCCAATCAAGAGGAAAAGGATTTTACCATACTTTAAAGGTAAACAAATTGATGTTGCATTTGTCCAGGAAACACATTTTAAAGATGTTGAAGCACTGAAATTTAGAAGAGATTGGGTGGGCCAGGTATTCTATTCATCATTTAATAGCAAACAAAATGGGACAATGATTTTAGTTAACAAAAAACTTAATTTTATCTTAAACACAAAGTACACTGCAGATGCCATGGTCAAATCAAGACGTACAAAAAGGCTGGATGAACTCAGCAGGTTGGGCAGCATCCGTTGAAAGAAGCAGTCAACGTTTCAGGTTGAAACCCTTCATCAGGACTAAAGAAGGAGGGGGCAGAGGCCCTATAAAGAAAGTGGGGAGAGGGTGGAAAACCAATCAGAGGAAAGATCAAGGGGTGGGAGAGGGGAAGCAGGGGAGGTGAAAAAGGAATCTAAGGGGAAAGCGCTATGGATAGTAGAAGAAGACAGAGTCATGAGAGGTGATAGGCAGCTAGAAGAGGAGACAGAGTAGAGGTGGGATGGAGAAGGGAGAGGGAGGGAATTACTGGAAGTTGGAGAACATCAACATGAACATCGAATTCTCCAAATAGTATTTTGTAACTAATAAGGAAGACCTTATTCACCTTTTCTTAACAAGGTGAACAAAATTTTAGGTGCCAAGGAAGGAAAAGTAATTTTAGCAGGAGCCTTTAATCAAGTAATGGACCCTGTTATTGATAAAAGCAAATTTCAGACATCACCTTTACCTAGGGACAGGGCAGCCTTACATCAGCTTATTGAGGATATCGGTCTGGTGGATATATGGTGATTGGTGAATCCACCTGGAAAAGAATATACATTTTTCTCTCATCGACATAGATCCTACTCTAGAATAGGTTTTTTTCTAATATCCAACTCCATTGTTGAACAGGTGACAGACTGTAAAATTGGCCCAATAGCATTATCAGACCATGCACCGGTTGAAATTCAAATTGATTTAAATACTGAAAGGGGACGGAGGGGTAGATGGTGAATGAATATTATGCTGTTAAAAGATGAGGATTTCAGTGATAAGTTGGCTGAGGATCTGACTTCATGTTTTGAATTGAACGTAGGGAGCACAGTAAAGCTGTCCTTGGTATGGGAGGCATCCAAGGCTTATATAAGAGGAAAATTAATAGCACAAGCATCTAAAAGGAAGAAAGAAAGCATGGAGCAAGTAAAAAATCTGGAGGCAGAAATAACCACATTGGAAAAGGTCTTATCAAGACAATATACCGATGACTTATACAAAGATCTGTGCAATTTGAGATTCCAGCTAAATAACATTTATAACAAAGAAGCAGAATATGCATTATTTAGATTTAAAACAAGTTTCTACAAAGGTGGTGACAAAGCTGGTAAGCTGCTGGCACGATATTTAAAGCAGCAGAATACGAATAGTGTTATACCTGTAATTAAGAAAGGGGATACATTAGTGTCATCATCTAAAGAAATAAACGAAGTCTTTCAACAGTTCTATGAACATCCATATGCATCACCATTTAATCATGACCAGGAGGAGCTGAATCAGTTTTTTGCTAACATAAAATTTCCTACATTATCCCCACAACAAGCTGAGTCCTTGGATGCCCCAATTACTGAGGATGAGGTCAGATGGGCTATTGCGGCTATGAAAATGGGGTAATCTCCAGGTATGGATGACTTCCCAGTTGAATATTATAAGAAATTTCCGGACATATTGGCTCCTACTCTGACAAAAATCTATTCAGAAGCATTTAATTTGGAATCTTTACTTAATACATTTAATGAAGCATTAATATCGTTGATCATCCCCAAAAAAAACTGGGATACATTAGACCCTTCCAATTATAGGCCTATAAGCTGAATTAATGTGGACTGTAAGATACTGACTAAAATACTGGCTTCGCGATTAGAGAGCGTATTGCCATCGATAAATAACTCTGACCAGGTTGGCTTCATTAAAGGCAGATCCCTAACTGACAATTTAGGGAGATTACTGCACTTAACATGGCTGAACTCCCCAAGTAGTATCTCAGTTACTGCCATCTCCCTGGATGTTGAAAAGGCCTTTGACAGGGTTGAGTGGAGATTTTTAACCACAGCCTTGTCATTCTTAGGGTTTGACTCTGTCTTTAAATCATGGTTTAGAATTTTGTATAAAAACCCTAAGGCTGCAGTTATTACAAATAGCATCATATCCCCATTTTTCAACATTTCGCGGGGTACACGCCAAGGCTGCCCCCTCTCCCCACTCTTATTTACAATTTTTTTGGAACTGTTGGCAGTCATGATTAGAGCAGATCCAATATTGGAGGGGTGAAGGGAGGCGGAAAGGAGCATAAGTTGATGTTATATGCTGATGATATTTTATTACTGATTAGAGACCCTACTAATTCCTTACCTCCACTAATGAAAACAATTCAATTATATTCTGAAGTGTCTGGTTATAAAATCAACTGCAATAAATCTGAGGCTATGCCAATGTCAAAATTGTGTTATTCAAATTCAGTATCTCAGTTTAATTTCAGATGGGTGCCAGTTGGAATGAAATATCTAGGGGTCAAACTCAGTCAGAATGTGGATGAAATAATTACTTTATGATCCATTATTGAGTAGCATAAGAAATAATCTGGATAAGTGGGGGGCACTGAGACTGTCACTCTGGGGTAAAGTCAATATGGTTAAAATGGTCATAGCACCTCAGTTTGACTATCTTTCTATGATGCTTCCTTTATATATTTCAGATTTGATCTACAAGCAATACAACAAAATTATTAGTGACTTTCTATGGGATAAGGAGAAGCCCAGAATTAAAATGAGTAAGATGTGTATGTCCAGGGACATGGGTGGGCTCAGTCTACCAGATGTCAGGGCATATAAATTATCCTTTGAAATGGCCAAGTTAGCTAAACATTGGGATGGGGCTGATGTTGATTTAGATTGGGTAGTTATAGAATGGAGTTTGGCTGCACCACATTCTCCCCTTAACATTCTCTCACAACATGTGTAAAACAAGACTAATCTAAATCGATTTCACTCAAGGAGTGTGTGGAGTACAATTCATAAAGCTTGTAAAATGTCACATTTAAATCAGTTATACTCCTTGCTCTGGAATAACCCTGCAATACGCATTGAGAAAAGAATGGTGTACTGGAAAGAATGGAAGGTTAAAGGTATAAATACAGTAGGTGATCTCTATGAGAATGGGATTTTTATGTTGTATGTGGATTTGCAGAGGAAATATAACTTTGTAGATAAAGGGACTTTCTGGAAGTATTTACAAATAAGACATTGTGTTAGTAACATATTCAAGAATGGTGGCCCACAAAGTAACCCTTTAACTGAATACACTACCACAGGAAATTCATAAAGCATCAGTGTTTTATAAAATGTTCAAGCACTCTGCGGGTGAACCATGTAACAATCACAAAGCAGTATGGCAGAAGGATCTTGGAAGTGATATTGAAGATAATGAATGGTCAAATATTTTATCAAATGTGGGTAGACATATTAGGGAAGCAAGAGGGAAATTTATTCAGTATAAGATAGTACACATATTATTGGACACCAACTAGACTCTACAAAATGGGGATTGTTGATAATCATTTATGCTGGAAATGTAAAACTGAGGTGGGCACATATTTTCACATGATTTGGGAGTGTTCCATGGTTCGACCATTTTGGTGCAAAGTTCTTGATTTGTTGGGGAATTGGTCGGGTCCTACACTGCCCTTGTGCCCATGGCTTTGTCACCTGGGTGATAGGACAATGATACCTAATGTAAACAATGACAAATTTACTATTTTAAAGGAGGGTCTCATCACAGCTGCAAGAATTATATCGCAAAACTGGGAAAAAAAAACCAAGATGTCCCACTGTGAGGGAATGGACTGAGGAAATGGTTAAGATTTCATCACGTGAACACACGTTGGGAAGAATTAACAGTGAGGGAAAAGTGCAAGACTCGTGGGATCAATTTTGGTTGTACGTTAATTTAAACTTAAATTAGAAGTTTTTTTCTGTTTCTTAGTTTTATAAGTTTTCCTGTCATGGGATGGCTGTGTAAATATGCTGTACTGTATCTGCTCTATGATATGCTGTAAAATAAGAATAAGAAATAATAAAAATTTGAATTACAAAAAAAAAACAATAAACATTTACCATTGCAGCTAGATCCCGGAAAACTCCAACATGGTGGAACTGTGGATCAGATTTTGTAAAGTCCCCCTGTAATGTTCACTTCCTTTTCCTCCCTCTATATCTGGTTCTGAAAGTCTCATAATTCAGATTATCTGAAGCTTTGAATAAGCAAAAAAATTTAAAGCAATTCAATACTGAAATTTGTACCATGAGTTACAGCTGACCTGTCTTGCCAGTCAGTTAACCAGCAGCCTCATCAATGATCATTTTTCAATGAAATACCTTCCATACCACCCAAAATGGCTTCCATATAGACTGATACATTTTTTTAAAAAATTAACCATTAGTTACCTTGGATTTTGAGGAGTAGTTCCCAGAATCTCTAACTTCTCTGAACAGCAAGAACATTGTTCCAAAGTCATCTAGATTTAGAAGATGGCCATTGGGAAATCTTGTTTGTTCTGGCAGATGAAATTCTGTGAAGCAGTCTCCCAGTCTGCATCGGGTCTCACCAGTAGACGGGAAGCCACATGGGGAGCACCACATTATGATCCCAACAGACTCACAGGTGAAGTGTCGCCTCACCTGGAATTACTGTTTAGGGCCCCAGATGGTAGTGAAGGAGCAGGTGTAGCACTTGTTCTGCTTGCAAGGATAAGTGCCCCGAGGGAGATCAGTGGGGAGGGGTGAATGGACAAGGGAGTTGCGTAGGGAGTGATCCCTGCCGATAGCAGAAAATAGGGAGGAGGAAAAGGTGTGCTTGATGGTGGGACCCTGTTGGAGGTGGCAGAAGCTGAGGACAATTATGTGCTGGACACGGAGGCGAGTGGGGTGGTAGGTGAGGGCAAGAGGAACTCTATCCCTGGTAGGGTGTTGGGAGGATGGGTTAAGAGCAGACCTGCGTGAAATGGAAGAGATGTGGGTATGAGTAGTTAGTTACACAAGGTGGGGCCACACAGGAAGGGCCATTTCACTGTCTTTTTTATTTTGTTCTGTGAACCTTAGAAAGTCAGATACAGTCTGTAGTAAAGAAATCTGTCAGTGGTCTTAGCCACGTTTGAATCTGTGATTCATATCTCAGTGCAGTTTGTGAAACAGCTTTATCCCCAACCTTTGGCTTGTGTGAGACACTTTGGCAGTTCTGTTACACCTTATCCGCTGTCCACAAATGCAGGGAAACTTAGAAAGGCAGCACAGTAATTGTTGAAGCATTATTGGGCACCAAACGCTTTCAGTTAGGAAGCATCTTCCACCTGGCCAGCAACTTTGCCAATGAGATAAAAATTCTGCAAAAATATCAGAAATGAAAGCAATGAAAATTGATATCAAAAAGATAATGACTACTTAAAATCAGTCTCGGTGAAAATGACAACCTTTTCACTCCCCAAGGTAAGAGGGAAAGCGTTCCTGAAATTTGATGGTGTCGCCAGTGCGCCATCTTGAGGTTATATTGAGCTAAAGCTAAAGTTGCTGTTCAACTGAGCACCAAGGATTCCCTCCTACTGATAATCCAATTATTTAATTATTAATCTCGGTTATTGGAACAGCTGGTGACCTCCGTGGGATAGTGCTCATTATATTCACGTCAAGTTCTCCCATTGTCTGGTTCCACCTCAATACCTGCAGACCTCACCATGATACCATCTTTAGTAACCGGGATTTCAGCTTTTCCCTGTAGCACAGATGAAGGAACCAATGTCTGAGCATTGCAGCAGAAACACATTCTTCTGTCAGAAGCACTCAGACCTTTGCCATACCAACAATTCAATATTCAAAGGGCTGAGTGCAGCAGTTCAGCAATCCGCCTTCCTCGCAGACAACCACAACTCCTCCCAACTGCCCTCGGAGAGGAGCATTGGCAGCTCCATGCAACAAGCACTGACTGCCCTCTCTCGGTGTGCTGGATCCCACCACTGCTTGACTACCAGCTAGCCCAGCTTGTGGCAGGAGGATGCAGTCTGCCCTGGGCCAACTATAACTTTTATTAAAAACTTTTACTTTTAGCTGTTTGAGGACAACTTCCAAAGTCATCTGTAGCCTCCTTTGCCACAAGTGAGCGGTCTTCCACCAGCCTGGCTCTGGCACATGGTAGAGCACGAGGACTGTCTGCTTTCTCAGACAGATGTTTTATAATATAGACATGGTCGTGCCTTCTGTTCATGCTTTGTGGTTGAGCAGAGGATGTTTTGATCAACTGTGGAGGGAAGGAAAGGCAGAAACTGTGGTGCAATGGGGACCTGGCTTCCTCTATATTTTCATATGGTAGATACGTATCTCCACTTGGATGGAGATACGGCCTCACCAAAGGAGGTATAAAGCACTCTTTCCCTCTGCTAGCCTGCAGGTCACCCTTAGGCAAGGTATAGCACTCGCTTAGCCTCCTCCCCTCCCCCCCCCCCAATCAAGGTCACGTGAAGCCATGGGAGCAGGTGGTGGATGGTCATATGAGCAGCTGGTGCATATCACAAGTCCTGGTTATGCGACCACTGATGCCAGGCAGACAATCTCTGGAGTATTGATCATGGCTGGGGTCACCTATCTTCTAAAGGCACCACAAAAACAATGGCAAGCCATTTCTGTAGAAAAATTTGCCAAGACCAATCATGGTCATGAAACCATGATCGCCCATGTCATATGACAAGGCGCATAATGATGATGGTGATATTTTCATAGACTTTTGGGATTTCCATATGGCACCAGGTTATCATTTTCAGATTGGTCTGAACTGTCCTTCATGTCACGAGATGGTGAGGGGACGTACACTCCTCCCATGGCTGTATTTATAGGGAAACCCAGTGGTGTTGGGTAGTAGGATGTTCCAGGATTTTGACCCAAATGGGAATCAGTCTGAATATTTCCAAAAGGTTGGTGTGTGACACAGAAATTACAGTAACTCCAGTGATTATGTAATTTCACCCAGTTCCCAGGGGCTTGGATTATTGATCTGGAAATCAAAGCAAAAATGCAGACAACACACACAAAATGCTGGTGGGACGCAGCAGACCAGGCAGTATCTATAGGAAGAAGTACGGTCAACGTTTCAATAGACAATAGATAATAGACAGTAGGTGCAGGAGTAGGCCATTCAGCCCTTCTAGCCAGCACCGCCATTTACTGTGGTCATGGCTGATCATACACAATCAGTACCCCGTTCCTGCCCTCTCCCCATATCCCTTGACCCCGCTATCTATAAGAGCTCTATCTAACTCTCTCTTGAATGAATCCAGAGACTTAGCCTCCACTGCTTTCTGGGGCAGAGCATTCCACATATCCACCACTCTCTGGGTGAAAAAGTTTTTCCGCATCTCTGTTCTAAATGGCCTACCCCTTATTCTTAAACTGTGGCCTCTAGTTCTGAACTCACCCATCAGCGGGAACATGCTTCCTGCCTCCAGCATGTCCAATCCCTTAATAATCTTATATGTTTCAATCAGATCCCCTCTCATCCTTCTAAATTCCAGTGTATACAAGCCCAGTTGCTCTAATCTTTCAACATATGACAGTCCCGCCATTCTGGGAATTAACCTTGTGAATCTACGCTGCACTCCCTCAATAGCAAGAATGTCCTTCCTCAAATATGGAGACCAAAACTGCACACAATTCTCCAGGTGGGGTCTCACCAGGGCCCTGTACAGCTTCAGAAGGACCTCTTTACTCCTATACTCAATTCCTCTTGTTATAAAAGCCAGCATGCCATTAGCTTTCTTCACTGCCTGCTGTACCTGCATGCTTGCTTTCATTGACTGATGTACACCTAGATCTCGTTGTACTTCCCCTTTTCCTAACTTGACATCATTCAGATAGTAATCTGCCTTCCTGTTCTTGCCACCAAAGTGGATAACCTCACATTTATCCACATTAAACTGCATTTGCCCACTCACCCAACCTGTCCAAGTCACCCTGCATTCTCATAACATCTTCCTGACATTTCACACTGCCACCCAGCTTTGTGTCATCTGTAAATTTGCTAATGTTACTTTTAATCCCTTCATCTAAATCATTAATGTATATTGTAAACAGCTGCGGTCCCAGCACTGAACCTTGTGGTACCCCACTGGTCACAGCCTGCCATTCCAAAAGGGATCCGTTAATTACTACTCTTTGTTTCCTGCCAGCTAGCCAGCCAATTTTCATTCCATGTCAGTACACTGCCCCCAATACCATGTGCCCTAATTTTGCCCACTAATCTCCTATGTGGGACTTTATCAAAAGCTTTCTGGAAGTCCAGGTATACTACATCCACTGGCTCTCCCTTGTCCATTTTCATAGTTGCATCCTCAAAAAACTCCAGAAGATTAGTCAAGCATGATTTTCCCTTCATAAATCCATGCTGACTCAGACTGATCCTTCTACTGCTATCCAAATGTGTTGTAATTTCCTCTTTTATAATTGACTCCAGCATCTTTCCCACCACTGACGTCAGGCTAACCGATCTATAATTCCCTGTTTTCTCTTTCCCTCCTTTCTTGAAAAGTGGGACAACATTAGCCACCCTCCAATCAGCAGGAACTGTTCCTGAATCTATAGAACATTGGAAAGTGATTACCAATGCGTCCACGATTTCTAGAGCCACCTCTTTAAGTACCCTGGGATGCAGACCATCTGGTCCCGGGGACTTATCAGCCTTCAGACTCAAAAGTCTATCCAACACCGTTTCTTGCCTAATATAAATTTCCTTCAGTTCATCCTTTACCCTAGTTCCTTTGGCCACTATTACATCTGGGAGATTGTTTGTGTCTTCCCTAGTGAAAACAGATCCAAAGTACCTGTTCAACTCATCTGCCATTTTCTTGTTCCCCATAATAAATTCACCCGTTTCTGTCCTCAATGGCCCAAGTTTCGGGCCGAGACCCTTTGTCAGGACTAACTGAAAGAAGAGATAGTAAGAGATTTGAAAGTGGGAGGGACAGGGGGAGATCTGAAAAAGACGCAGATGTTGGTATTCTGAAATACAAACAGTTAGTGTCAGAAATGTTCTGCAATTTAGGTAACATCTGTGGCAGGAGAAACAGAGTTAGTGTTTCAAGAAGGGTCAATTATGTCTTCAACAGGAGACATGAGTTTGAACCTTGGTGTGGCAAGTGAGGGATTGATAGAGTCATACAGCACAAACAGCCCTTCAGCCCATTTAATGCTTATCTATACTAGTCCCACATGCCTGCATTAGTTCCATACCCTAATTCTAGTAATTGTCTTAATGCCTCTTAAAGGTTGTTACTGTTTCTGATTTCACCACCTCCTCTAGCAGCTCACCCCAACTTTGACTGCTCCTTGTGTGAGAAAAGTACTCCTCAGATGCTTTAAATCTTCCCACTTTCACCTGAAACCCATGCCCTCTATTTTAGACGCCCTTTCCATGGCAAACATAAACTGTCTACGCCTCTCATAATTCTACACATCTCCGTCACATCACTTCTCAGCTTCCTACTCCAGGGAAAATACATCCAATCTTTTCACTTGCTCCTTATAATTAGAACTCCCCAAACCAGGCGACACCCTAATGATTCTTCTCTGCATCTTCTCTAGCTTAATAACATCATTCCCATAGTGTGGGGAGCAGAGCTACACAGCATACACAATCTGATTTGACCAACATTGTAAACAGCTGAACAGGACGCCCAGCTTTTGTACCCAATGAATGCAAGCACATCAGTCGGCTTCTGCATCCTCAGGTCCACCTGTGTTGCCACATTCAGAAACCTGTTTCCCAAGATCTCTCTGTTCATCAACGTTCCCCAGGGCCAGGCATGCAAACTCTGCTAGAGCTGACTTGAATCCGATTCCATCTCTAACTTCACACAGAACTGCTTTTTCCCTCTCACCAAGGCTGCACCTTGACTTCTTGTAGGGTTTTGGACCGCTGGCCTTGAATCCCACAGACCTAGCCCTCAGCAGACAGCAAATCTCCTGATTCCTCAAGGGATTTTAATTTGGGGTTTCGTATTTTCTTGAAGGCACACACTCATCCGCACAGGTCTCGACGAAGGCAGTGACAATTGTGGTGTACTCATTCAGATCTGAAGATGAATTCCAGTCCAGTCCACCAATTCAAAGCAGTCCTGTAAGCACACCTCAACCTCCCTTTGCAGTCCTCACCCCTGGTGCTCTGGTCTTTTGTCTCTGCCTATGTGGCACAGAACTAGAAATACAGCCAAATGTTTAGATTTGCCAAGGCTAAGCCTCGAGGAGTGTTGTGGAACAGATGGACTAGAAGTACATGTGCATAGTTCCCTGCATAGGTAAAGAGGGTGGTGAAGAAGGTGCTTTGCATCTAGCATTCATCAGTCAGGGCATTAATAATGGGAATTGGAACATTAAGTTGCACTTGTACAAGATATTAGTGAGACTGCATTTGGAGTACTGTGTAAGGTTATGATCATCCTGTTATAAATTGGGGCTACCGGGGTGATTGATAAGTTCATGGCCTAAGGTAGAAGATGTCAATTTTAGAAAACCTAGCAAATTTATTTTTCAACGTGGTCCCCTCCAATATTTACATACTTATTCCAGCAGTCATGGAGCATCTTGGACCTCCAGAAAGTGTCCACGGCATGGGGTGATAGATAAGTTTGTGGCCTAATGTAAAAGGAGGTGAGTTATACAGCTCTCATTACATGCACGTGCAGTTCAACTCTTCGCGGGATTATGCAGAAAGTTTGAAGTTATTAACTCATCGGGGTGATTGATAAGTTCATGGCCTAAGATAGGAGATGAGTTATTAACCTCAAACTTTCTGCATTTTCTCTCAAAGAGTTGACCTGCATCTGCATGTAATGGAGCTGTATAACTCATGTCCTTCTACAGTGGGCCAAAAACTTATCGATCACCCCTGCTGTGGACACTTTCGGAGGTCCAAGATCTGTATGCTCCACGACCACTGGCCTAAGTGTGTAAATGTAGGAGGGGAGTATGTTGAAAAATAAATGTGCTAGGTTTTCTTAAATTGACTCCTTCTGCCTTAGGCCATGAACTTATTAATCACCTCTCGTATTGGGCCTCAGGGGTCTAATACCCCTGAGTAGATGGGTAGATGGATAGACCCCAGGTTACTAGAGGAAGGAAAGGAAAAGATTGCTGTATCTTTGTGTCCTCACTGGCCACGAGAGTTGTACCAGAATATTGTGGGATTGATTCCAAGAGCCTTGAGTTAAGGTTACAGATCTATAAAATTCTGGTTAGATCACATTGGTATTTTCTGTTTTGTTCTGGTCAAGGATGTGGAAGCTTTAGAGAGGCTACAGGCCCTTTGGCCCACAATGTTGTGGTGACTTTTTAAGCTACTCCAAGATTGATCTAATACTTTCCTCAAGCACAGCCCACCAAACTCCTTTTATTCACAAGTCTCTTAAATATTCCCAATGTCAGAATCAGGTATATTATCACCGGCATGTCATGAAATTTGTTAACTTAGCAGCAGCAGTTCAATGTAATACATAATATAGAAGAACAAGAAGATAATAGACCAATAATAAATAAATAAATAACTCGATTACAGTATACATATATTGAATAGATTAAAAATCATGCAAAAAAGAGATTATATTAAAAAAGTGAGCTAGTGTTCAAGGGTTCAATGTACATTTAGGAATTGGATGGCAGAGGGGAAGAAGCTGTTCCTGAATCGCTGAGTGTGTGCCTTCAGGCTTCTGTACCTCCTACCTGACGTTAACAGTGAGAAAAGGGCGTGCCCTGGGTGCTGGGGTCCTTAATAATGGACGCTGCCTTTCTGAGACACCACTCCTTGAAGATGTCCTGGGTACTTTGTAGGCTACTACCCAAGATGGAGCTGACTAAATTTACAATCCTCTACAGCTTCTTTCAGTCCTGTTCGGTAGCCCCTTCATACCAGAGAGTGATGAAACCTGTCAGAATGTTCTCCACGTATTTCTATAGAAGTTTTTTGAGTGTATTTGTTGACATACCAAATCTCTTCAAACTCCTAATGAAATACAACCACTTTCTTGCTTCCTTTATAGCTGCATCGACATGTTGGGACCAGGTTAGGTCCTCAGAGATCCTGACACCCAGGAACTTGAAACTGCTCACTCTCTCCACTTCTGATCCCTCTGTGAGTATTGGTGTGTGTTCCTTCATCTTACCTTTCCTGAAATCCACAATCAGCTCTTTCGTCTTACTGACATTGAGTGCAAGGTTGTTGCTGTGACACCACTCCACTAGTTGGCATATCTCACTCCTGTACAGCCTCTCATAACCACCATCTATTCTATCAACAATGGTTGCATCATCAGGGAATGTATCTATCTCTTCCACCACCCCTGGCAACATGTCCCACACACCCCACCAATCTCTGTGTAAAAAAAGATACAACAGACATCCTCCCTGATACTTTCCTCCAATCACCTTAAAATTGTGCCCTCTCGTATCGTGCCATTTCTGTCCTAGGCGAAAGATCCACTATCAATGACCCTTATACACATCTATCAGGTCACCTCTCATCCTCCCGTGATCTAAAGAGTAAAAAACCCAAACTCGCTCAACTTTTCCTCATAAGGCATACTCTCTCATCTGGAAAGCATCATGGAAAATCTCCTCTGCACCGTCTCTAAAGCTTCCATATCCTTGACCAGAACACAACACAACACACTAAGTGCGATCTCACCAGAATTTTATAGTTCCGTAACATTAGCTCACGGCTCTTGAAATCAATCCTCCAATCTTCAGGTAGTATTCTTGTGGCCAGTAAGGGCAGAAGGATTCAGCGATCTCCTCCTTCACTTCCTCTAGTAAACTGGGGTATATCCCGTCCACCAAGTGCCTAATAGCCCCAATGTTGTGAAGCTCTGCAGAAAGTCCTGACAGCCCCACGGCAGTAGTCACCTCCAGCAACAACCCCTGTGACCTCAAGCTGTTAAGGGAAAGAATAACATTCAACTGCAAGGAGTTCAGAGAAGATTTTTGAGGATGCTGGCAGGACTCGAGGACCTGAGTTATCGAAAGAGGTTAGACAAGCTAGGACTTTATTCCTTGGAATATAGATGGAATGCTGGAGTGGTGACCTTAAAGAGGTGTGTAGACCAGAGGGCAAATGGGACTAACATGGTGGGCACCTTACTTGACTAGGAAGAGGTGGGTGCTGTATTACACTGTGACTCTATGGTAAGATAAATCTTCCAGTGCATGGATGATATTGTGTTTCACCAATGTTAGCTCATGACTAGCAGCATCGACAGTCTCCCCCGTGTAAACACAGAACCACATAACTCAATGTATAATAATTATAACCACATGTCTGAAATTTTTGAATAAAATTGCAAGCAATTTGCCATTGGTAACATTAAAATCAGGGCATTCTGTGATCAGTTCAGGGCCAGTGAATCTTCATACCTTGCATTTATCGTACATTAGTGCAGTTACACAAGACAGTATGAAGATGAATTATTCCCAACACTCCACTTCATATCAAGTAGTGACAAGTTTTGAAAAATTCAGTGACTTACATGTCTTGGCTTGATAAAACTAATAAAATTAAGATAAAGGCTTTACTACTGGTACTCATTTATAGTTCTCAATGTTTAGTACAATTTACAGCATTGCTTTCAAAAAATATTTTGCTATCTTTTCCACTAAAGCAATGAGTGAGAGACCCTTTAATTGCTGCAACTACTTACTCTTCTCCCTTTTGACAATTGTGGATCATATTCTTCTTTGATAAAAGAACACCAAATATTTTTTAATTAATTTTGAATACCAAAAGGCAAAATAGTTTCTGTATTTTTTGATGTTAACAGATTTAATATTGAATAATAATGTTGGGAAATACTGAAATATTTTATAATAATTCCAAATTTTTTACTCTGGTGACTTTCTTAAGCAGCTTTATAGTTGTCTGCCATCTTGAAATACATCCCCAGTCAAGACTCTGGATGCATAGATAAGTATGAAATACAAATTATGGACAATTTTCAATGCTCCAAGCCCTTCCACCACTTAACAAGGAGCATCCGCTGATGTAAAATTGCTCTTTCAGGAATCTTAATGCAGGTTATTCATGTTTTTCTTTCTAGTTTTAATCCTTGCTCCATAACCCAGCTATTGGAATATCATCAAGAACATTGGGCTTTGTGAAAGGCAGTGCTGTGAGTTCTTTCTGCCTCAGGCTTTGAATGCCTGCCAGATTCTAAAGTGGGTGTTGTGGGAAAAGACCATTGTTGTTTAAAGTTTAGTTTGAAAAGTTCACATAATGACTATTTTGAAATAAGAACAGCAGCGGAAGAATCCACTGATTCCAAGAACAACCCACTCTCTGCACCTCTATGGGAATGTATTTGTATCTATCTCCAGCATTGTGTGGGCTGAACCAAACTGAAAGCAGGCCCATGCTATGGGTCTGTACTGGAATTACAACAACTGAAGCAGACATCACCACCCCCTCTGCCCTGCACTACGTTACTCAACCACTCAATAAGACCATCTTTCACCATAGCACCTCTTCCCTCCTCTAGCCTCATATCCCTGGATTCCCTGATTATCTGGCTAAAGAAATTTCTCACGATCTCTGTTTTAAATGGAAACCCTTCGAACCTGAGGCTGTACCCTCTTGTCCTAGACTCCCCCACCATGGGAAACATCCTTTCCACATCTACTCTGTCTAGGCCTTTCAGCATTCAAAAGGTTTCAATAAGATATCCCTCATCCTTCGAAATTACAGCAAGTACAGACCCAGAGCCATCAAATACTCCTCGTTTGACAACCCTTTCATTCCTGAAATCATCCTTGTGAGCCCCCTCTGAACTCTCTCCAATGCCAGCACATCTTTTCCTAGATGAGGAGCCCAAAACTGTTCACAGTACTCAGGGTGAGGTCTCACCAGTGCTTTATAAAGCCTCAGTGTCACTTCCCTGCTCTCGTATTCTAGATCTCTTGAAATGAATGCTAACGTTGCATTTGCCTTCCTCACCACCAGATCTATCTGCAAGTTAACCTTTAGGGTGTTCTACACAAGGACTCCAAAATCCCTTTGCAACTCATATTTTTGGATTTTCTTCCCATTTAGAGAAAAGTCTGCACACTTATTTCTTCTACCAAAGTGTAATTTTATAGATTACTCTGGGACCCTTCATCAAAAGGATGCAGTGGAGAAGTTTCTCGTGTGTTTTATGTCGAAGGACTTGGAGCTCAGTTTGCTCTCTGGCTCCACTTGCTTTTGGGTTCTCCACAGAGGTGAGAGTTCAAAGAAGTAAAAGCAGAAAATGTTCCTTCCCATGATGCTCCTACACTGAGGACACCTCGCAGAACTGGACAAGACTACGAAAAATAGATTGGCATTTGATCAGCAATATGGGCTCTCCTCAATTTTAAAGAAACTCCCAGACACATCTCTGGTTCCTCTACAGTAACCACCCCATGCTGGTTTAAAAATCACTGAAAATCTGAATGAGCCAGGGACCAAAATCTACGTTAACCTTAGCAAATGAGGAAAGGACTGTATTGGTTTTTTTCAACAAACACACATAAAACCTGAGACAGCCATATGTTCAAACAAGCAAACTGTACAGATTCTTTTTGCTGTCTGATGAGCACTGGAATGGCTGCCCTTAGAATGCAGTTCTCTCATCCTGAGGTCAAGTCGAAAAGGGCATGACAGGGCACAGAAGAGGTCATGGTCATCCACTGCAGTTGTGATGACTATTGTACCACTGAACCTGGACATCTGAGGCAAAGAGAGTGGAACTGCCCCAGCGCAACGGATTTCCCACTTGTAAAACTCTTCCACACAGGTTTCCGTCATCAGTGGATGCGACAGGCAACCAAGCAATCAATACAATGAACAATCAACCAAAGGTAGGAGTATTCAATGAAATCTAAAACACAATAAGAAGTGCTAGAAATACGCTGGTAGTTGCCAGTGTCAATGAAGAGAAAAGGCAAGTAGGGTGTCTGGTAACTGTTTCTCCAAACTGGTGATTGAAGAAATGAGAATGAGGTGGGGAAGCAAAGAGCTCAGCCTCAGATTGGTTTAATGAAAAATAACTCAAGATTTTGAGCAATGGTCCTCAATCAGATCACAGTCGTAAGATGGTGGTGCACTAAGTCAAGGAAACATTGTGCAGCAAAGAGGCTGCTGAACACTGGTGGACAGCTCAGACTGAACTCCGATAAACTTGAACATGATGCAAGGCAGAGCTTTTAATCTTAACCATATATTAAAAAAATTGGATCAAATGGGTGAATAAGGCATGAAAGAAAAGATTGGAACTGTGGAAGAAATGAGTCATTAATGATAAATTGGACAAAGGACCAGACAAAGGAAGTTGCAAAGTTAGTTAAACAAAATTGTAATAAATATCTACACAGATTCCATTAAGTTTCCAGTAAATGATGAATTTCTGCAGTCAGTTCAACAGAATTGATAGGGCTGCAGTTGGATTTGATCCTAATTTTTGCATTCAGATCAGGATCAGAGCAGAGAAAAAGAAATGTTAGATTAATGTCTAAGAAAACTCTTTGCCAGATTATGAGGGGAGTAAACTTTAATGTGAATTCAAGCACCTCATCTCAGGCCTGAAAGAACTAGAATAAACACCAGAAAGTCCCAGTGAAAGTACCCTGTGTTGGTGTGTCTACCAATGATGAAAGGGGAAACTAAAGAGCTGATTATTGACTACAGGTGGAGGATACCAGAGGTCTATGAGCCAGTCCTCATCAGGGGATCAGAGGTGTAGAGAGCTTTAATTTCCTCGGCATTATCATTTCAGAGGATCTGGCCTGGGTCCAGCACGTAACTGATGTTACAGAGAAGGCACGGCAGCACCTCTACTTTCTTAGAAGTTTGCACAAATTCGGCATGTCATCTAAATCTTTGACAAACTTCTATGGAAGCACAGACTCACTTTTAAGGACTCTACAACTCATGTTCTTGATTTTTATTGTTCATTTAATTATATTTCTTACTTTTTTCATTTCTTTTTGTATTTGCACAGTTTGTTGTCTTGCAGATTGGTCCTCTGTCATGTGTGATTTTTCATCAATTCTATTGTCTTAATTGTTATTAATTGTGAATACCCAGGAGAAAATAAATCCCAGGGTAGCATATATATACTCTGATAATAAACTTACTTTGAACTTTAAGATACTAAATGTGCAGATTGGTGAGTTTGAGGAAGTATTGTGAAAAGTGGAAGTGGCAAGTGGCAATAATTTATGTCAGTGGCACAACTTTAACAGACAATGTTTCAAGACAGAAAATTATACAGACTTCCTGTGTGTGTATTTATTTAATTAATAGTGTGTAGTTCTTGCACGTCCATATTCTCACACCTTTTGAAAGCTGTTACAGAAGGACATCTGCCAGATTAATTCCTGGGATGAGAAGCTGTTCTACCAAGAGAATCTACTTTAAATGCTTCTTGCAATCAAAAAGGAAATAAGAAATTGTTTGGACAACACACCCAAAATGCTGGGGGAGCTCAGCAGGACAGGCACCATCTATGGAAAAGAGTAAACAGTCAGCTCCTTTCCACAGATGTAGCCTGGCCGGCCGAGTTCCTCCAGCAATTTGTCTGTGTTACTTAGATTTC
Source organism: Hypanus sabinus (assembly GCF_030144855.1). Classification (NCBI taxonomy): domain Eukaryota; kingdom Metazoa; phylum Chordata; class Chondrichthyes; order Myliobatiformes; family Dasyatidae; genus Hypanus; species Hypanus sabinus. The sequence goes on from NC_082710.1 coordinate 61,067,546, forward strand.
CAGCATCTGCAGATTTTCTCTTATTTAACAAATCATTTGGGAAAGCTTAATATCATCAAACCAAGTCAAAATGGTTATAAGACACTCCAGGCCAAAGTGTCTTACTGTCACACACCTATTGGGCAACATACCAGATTAAGTGCATAGGCATGTGTTGAAGTAGCTGGGCTACAAATATTAAACTTTTCATATGGAATTTGAAAGTGTGGGTATTATGTGACATACCAGATAGACAACAATCAAATAACAACTGAGATTCAGATTGTACACAATCTGTAAAGGAGGGCTGGCAGAGAGACAGAGCGGAATAAATCTGCTAGCTCACAGCACCAAGACCCTGTGATTGGGCGCCGTGTGGAGTTTGCGTGTTCTCCGCATGATCACCTGGGATTCTATTGAGTGCTCAAGTCCCCTCCCACACCTCAAGGGTAAATTATTGTAGGCAAGTGGCATAAAGAATCAATGGATGTGTGCGAAGGAGAAAATGTTGCAGAGGTGCTGAGAAATAAGAAAGGGGAAATGAGATTGATGGGTGTTCTCTGGGAACAGATACAGGACAAAGGACTGAATAGACTACTTTGTCATTATAACATGAGGCATTTTTATTGTAACTGGTTAAAGTCATTCGATGAGAATGTTAGTCAAATGGCAATTCCACAGTTATGGAATAAAAACTGTTATCTACTGGTATTTGCTAGCCAATCAACCAGTTAAAGCAAAACAGGATAATACCGATAACTGGCACTAGCAGAACTTGAAGGAGAAAGGAAAAGACAAATTCTTGGAAAAGCCATAATGAGTAGGTTTTATGAAGTGATGTTTATGTTACATACTGAAAACACAGTATTCCGCAGTCTTACAACACAATTCTACACATGATTATATGAACATAGGCAGTATTCAGCAAACACCATGGATGTGTTCTTCCTATCAACTATTTAGAGGAGACTGCAGCCCATCCAAGAATGAATAATCATACTTGTGCCCAGAAAGAACTCGGTAACCTGTCTCAATGACTATTATCCAGTAGCACTTACATCCACTGGTATGAAACGTTTTGAGAGGATGGTCGTGAAGCAGCCAAAGCAGTGGCCTGAATTCATTCCAGTTTTTCCACTGTCACTACAGGTCAACAGTAGACGCCATTTCGTTGGCTCTTCACTAGCTCTGGAACATCTGGATAGAGGATACGCCCATGTCAGGATGCTCTTCATTGACTACAGTTCATTCAGCTCTACTATCCCCCTGAAGCTAATCACCAAGATGCAAGAACTGGGCCTGGATATCTCCCTGTGCAAATGGACCCTTGATTCCTTCACTGGCAGACAACATGACCCCCACACTCACCACTAGCACAGGTGCACCACAGGCAGTGTGTTTTGCTCATACTGCTTTACCCACTTTATACCTGTGATTGTGTAGCTGAGAGCAGCTCCAACACCATATCTTAGTTTGTGATGACATCTCTGTTGTTGGCCAAATCAAAGGTGGTAATGACTTGGTAGATTACAGGAAGACTCAAATCTGGTTGAGTGGTGTCACTACAACCTCTCACTCAATGTCAGCAAAACCAAAAAGCTGATTATCGACCACATGAGGAAAAAGCTGAAGGTCCTTGAGCCAATTCTCATTTGGGGATCAGAGGTGAAGGGGGTCAGTAGGTTTAAATTCCTCGGAGTTAACATAGCAGAGGATTTGTCCTGGGACTAGCATGTAAATGCTGCCATGAAACAGTACCTCTACTTTCGTAGAAGTTTGTGCAGTTTCAGCATGTCGCCAAAAACTTTGACAAACTTCTACAGTCTCACGTCAGTTGTGGGGAAATTGCTGGAGAAAATTCTTAGAGTCAGGATATATGAGCGTTTAGAAACCTATGGGCTAATTAGGGAGAGCCAGTGGGGCAAGTTGTATCTTACCAACTTGACTGAGTTTTGGTCAGGTGACGAGAGAGATTGATGAAGGCAGGGTAGTGGATGTTGTCTACATGGATTTTAGCAAGGCACTTATTTCGGGCTGAGACCCCTCAAGGGTCTTGCCACGAAACATCAACTCTTCACTCATTTCCATAGATGCTGCCTGGCCTGCTGAGTTTCTCCAGCATTTTGTGGGTGTTATTTAAATGTCATGTTGATTTTATTGCGTCTGTGCATGTTTATGTTAGGACGGTGGTGAATATTGGTAACTTGTGTTGAGGCGTTTAATATTACGGTGTTCACCAAGCTTGACAATTAGCTTGCACACATTTCATTGCCAGTCAAAGTGACATATATATGACCCTGTTCACTTGCCTTGGTCCTGATTGGCTATCCCTTCAGTTGACCTCGAATTCTATTGGCTCATGTTTCTTTTGCTCTTAGGGGCTGGTAGATGACATCTATTTTGCTGTGCTTGTTTACAGAATTATCAGAAGAGAACCATACTTATAAAAATTCTCGTGCCTGTTTTGTGTTTGTCTGTGCCAGAACCTCCACAGGTCCCAGTTAAAGTGATGTCCTTCTAAAAAGGTTCCAGCGCAGGCAGGCAAGAATCAGGCACGAGAATTTTTAGAAGGCTGGTTCTCTTTTGATAACTCCATCAACAAACATATCAAAATAGATGCCATCTACAAACTCCAAAGAGCCAAACAAATGCAAGCCAATAGAATTCAAAGGTCAATTGCAGGGGTAGCCAATCAGAACTGAAAGGGGTCTCTATAAACATGAGCACTCCCAGAGAGAAACACCAACAACCATGCACTGGGGATGTCACTTCTACTGGTGATGCAACATCTGCAAGCTAATTGCGAAGGTCAGCAGATGCTGCAACATCAGTGTTTATATTGTCTGAGCCCATTATTTAAATTTCTGCTTCTAAACTGAAGACTTTTAAATACAGTCATCACAGTCAGTTCTCAGCATTTCACTATTCTGATATATTTGTTTTTGTTTAGGGTAGATATTCATCACTGGTTTTGCTGTAAAAAATCCAAACATAAAAAATAAATCAAAATAGCACAGGAATGAGCACAAATGGAGCAGGGCATTTTTAAGGATTGATTGGTTTCCTTAGGAGTTCTTTGATTTTTTTTTTGAATTTTGAACAGATAAGCAGAAAACTAAGTTTTCTTTCCTGTCTTAACATGATAGAAATTCCACTTGGTTAAATGTATACATGTTCAGAAGACTTTTTGATATGGTCTGCACAAGACTCCTGAACGAGGTTCTGAAATAAGAACTTGAAAAACTTAAAATATTGAGTACATTAGTCATTCATAATACCTTGGGGAAATTTGGCACCACTATCTGCAAAATAATATATAGGTCCTTTGAAGATAAAATTATTAGTTATTTGGGGGAAAAAAATAAAGATATATACTAAAGTTATTTTGAACTCCATGGAGCATGTGGGGATCCTGCGATATCCAGGCAATCCTTCTTTCTTTCTCCTTTCTTGCTTTTCTTTCCTTTTTCTTTTTTTTAGACAGGGATGTTAAGGGGGGAAGGGTTAAGGGGAGGGGGAGGGCTAATATTAATTTTCATTACTCTATTATTCTATTAATTTTATGTAATTCTCTTAAAAGTTTAATAAAAAATATATATTAGAAAAAAGAAATAAGAACTTGCAGGTATTAAACTAGTGTCAATTCAGAGTTGGTTTACAGATAGAAAACAAATCATGGGAATAATCAGGCCCTTCAAAGGCAGGGTGGCTAATAGGGCACCACAGTGATTGCAGGTTAAGGTCCAACTGTCAATATCACCACTTTTCATGTGGAGGCAAGTTCAACACTGGTAAGTTTGGAAGTAACAAAACTGAGCAGGAACTAGAATAGCGATGAGCATATAAAGAGTGTTCAAGTGGACAAATACAGGCCAGATTAGTAGGCAACAACATGACAGTAGATGTTGGGGAAGAAATTGAGGTTACCCACTGAGACAGAAAAACAGAAATGCTGAGTTTAAGCTGAAGTTCAAGTAAAACTTGGTGTCCTTGTATACGAGTGATTCAAAGTGGGGGGGTTTATGGTTCACTCTCCTCTGCTATCAGATTCCATCTTCACCAGCCCTTTACCTTTCCCACCCACCTGTCTCCCCCATCACCTTCCAGCTAGCCTTCTTCCCCTCCCCCCCCATTTTTATTCTGACATCTTCCCCTTTCCTTTTCAGTGCTGATGAAGGATCTCGGTCCAAATGTCGATTATTTATTCATTTCCATGGATGCTGCCTGACCTGCTGAGCTCCTCCACCATTTTGTGTGCGTTGTTTTGGATTTCCAGCATCAGCAGACTTTCTTGTGCAGATAAATGGTGTGCTGACTTTTACCGCTGGCAAATTTTAGTATAAGAGTGAAGAATAATTACCGTACTATATTGAGTATCGGTGAGTAGTTCTGGTCTTATCCAAGAAAGGATGTAGAGGGGGTGCATAAAAGTTCACCAGATTGGTTTCTGGGGTGGCATGTCTGCCACATGAGAAAAGACTGAGTTTGCTACAGCTCTATTTTCTAAAGATTAACAGAATGAGAAGTGCTGTCAGCATTGGCCTCTGGCTAAGGAACTGAGAACATGAGGTCATGTTTATGAAATAAGATGTAGGTTTGAGACGAGTGAAACATTTCCACTCAAAGTATGGTGCTTCCTTGCACATTTCCATCCAATGAGACCACAAAGGCTCAATCATCCAAAATAGAGAGTTACAGATTTTTAAATATTGAACAAGTCAAGACATTTGAGAGATAGGCCAAGAAAATAAGGTTGAAGTAGATCCATTATGTTCCCATTGAATGACAGGCTGCAGCAACAGTGATGAGGAGAAGGTATGGCCAAGGGAGATTGGAAATATTTACAGGACGGCTTTGTGTCAGTGGGCTGGACAATATGAGGGATTTATCTTCAAATACGCATGTTACGCCACAGTTGTCACCAACTTCATCAAGACCCATGAGGAGGAGTGTGTGCCTTCGGAAACATACTGGATGCACCGGAACAAAAAGCCGTGGATGAACCAGGAGATTCATGGTCTGCTCAGGGCTAGATCTGTGGCATTCAAGATTGTTGATCCAGAACTATACAGGAAGTCCAGGTACAACCTATGGAAGGCTATTTTAAGAGTAAGAAAACAACTTGTTGAAGTTAGAAACAGAATTGGATGAACATCTGTTCTGGCTGGGTTTGCAGGCCATCACTTCCTACAAGGCAAAACCTAACATCATGAATGGCTGTGATGCTTCATTCACAGATGAGCTCAATGCCTTTTATTCACTCCTTGAAAGGGAGAAGAAAATTAAACCAGTGCGAATCCCTGCAACTTCTTCTGATCCTGTCTTGCAGGCTGGCATCAGAACATCTTTCATGAGGGCAGATCTTCACAAGACATCGGGCCCTGAAGATTTACTTGGTAGGGCTCTGAAAACCTGTGCCAACCAACTGGTGGGAGTGTTCAAGAATGCCATCAATCTCTTCCTACTGCTGTTGGTGGTCCCTAACTGCTTCAAAAGGGGTGACTCACATCTACTGTGATGAAGTGCTTTGAGTGGTTGGTTATGGCCAGAGGCATCTCCTGCCTAAGCAAGGACCAGAACATATGAAGTGTCTAAAATTTATAGCTCAGTTACTTGAGGGACAAATACTTCCCATTGGGCTTAGGCATATAAGTAAGTTATCTTTCATTACACAGTCTTCCTGCTGATAAGAGTGAAAATACCAAAGCAGAACTTGGTGCATGGTATCAGTTGCCTGCATGCCTGCAGTAAGTGTTTGCTTATTGTTATAAGTGGCATCTGTGTCCGTGGTGATGTAATGGATGACGAATGATGGCTAGAGAACAACACTTACAATGTTATAAACACACATCTTTTTAGACTCAGCACCAAATTCAGGTGGGGAGCAAGTCCAGCTTCAGGCACTCACTGCCTGCAAATGGCTCCATTCCAACTACGTTTAAAATGGTCATTCTTTCATTTTCAAGATCTGAGCATTGTCAGTAATGTGAATTTGGTTGAGCCACATGGAGACCAGAGATACTGACAAAGCAAGTCTTTACTCAGCTCAGCAAGCATGCAAATCCTGGTGTAATCTCCCTGAACTCAAAGCACATTGAGTTTCTAATATATCTATACCAATCGCATTAATCAGCACTCGGTCCAAAGCCGACTAAGCCTTGGAGATTCAAACGCTGCTTAAATCTTGTGAGAGAATCTTCCTCCGCCATCTTCATGCAGTGTGTTTTAGATTACAACCACCACCTGGTGAAGGGATCCTCTCTAAACCCCGAACTCACCTTGCACCCTCCAGTCTTAGCTATATCTACCATGAAGAAAATTTGCTTATTATCTGCCCATTTATGCCATTCATAATTTTGTACACCTCTATTAGGACTCCCCTTCGTTTTCTCTACTCCAAAGAAAACAAACCCAGATGATTCATCTTCTCTTCATAATTGTAACATTTCACCTCAGGGAACATGCTGGTGAATCTCCTCTGCACCTTCTCCAGTGCAATTGCATTCCTTTCTATTGTGTGGACCAGAATTGCACATGACATTCTAGCTTTATCCTAACCAGTGATTTATAAAGTTGTACCCTGCTTTAAAACCCTATGTTGTGGCTAATACCAACTTCAGGGATCTTTGGACTGAAAATTGAGTTCCATTCGTTCCTCAGTACTCCTTAAGGCCCTATAGTTCATGATATATGTGCTACTTATTTAACCATCTAAAATGTATCATCTCATGCTAATCAGGATTAAATTTCATCTACCATTGTCCAATTTATCGGTGATTAATATCCATCTATAATCTAAGACCATTATCCATGCAATCAACACCAACTTTTGCATCATCAATTTACTAATCAAAATTTAATATTCACACAGAAACTGTTGACATAAATAATAAAGGCAAAGATCCCCACACCAATTATGTGGTACACCACTGGTCAACGTCTTCTACTCTAAATACAATCCATGACCACCACCATCCCTCTCTCATTACCAAGCTAGCTTGTTTAGCATCTCTTGAGTCTATAATGGGTCCCACTCTTTCTCTGGCTCCTCTCCTGATCTTAATATACACAAAATGCCTTGAGGTGATCTTTAATTTTGTCTGCCAGTGATACTTTGTAGTTGCATTTTGTCCTCCTAGTTTTTTTTAATACTCTCTACATAGTCATTCTACTTCTGATGTTCCCAGAACCAATGGTCTCAATTTAAGAACTTTTATCTTGTTACTTAATGCTCATTATTTATTGCTATTTATTTATATTTTCATTTGCACAGCTTGTTGTTCATTGATCCTGTTTACAGTTACTGTTCTATAGATTTACTAAGTATGCCTGCAGGAAAAAGAATCTCGGGGTTGTATGTGGCAATATGTATGTACTCCGATAATAAATTTTACTTTGACCTTACTCATTCCTGAAAGGTTTCTCCCATTTGCAATGCTCTATACTTACCATGTGCTTTCCTCATACGTATCTTTATCAAACTCTCTGATCTTTAATGTGCAGAGTTCCTAGACTTGTTACCTTTATCCTTCAGCTTTACATTGGCCTTGCGCTGTCACTTTTAACGGATTCCACTTCCTGAAATAGATCTACCTCATTTGCCAGGTCCTATCTAATGATATTGAAATTGGCCTCCCCCCTCCATTCAGACAGTTAATTTCTGCACTCTTCATAACCTTTTCTATAACTACTTTGAAACAGCCCAAGTTATGATCATTGTTCTGTAAATGCTTTCTCACTGACACTTCATCCACTTGCCTGGCTTTATTCCCTTGGATTCAGTCTTGGGCTGCCCCAGCTCTCAAGACCATCTATAAACTGGCACAAAATGCTCTCCTGGATGCTCTTTAAAAAGTCCACCCTTATCAACTTCCCCAATTTTGTCTTAGTGTGAAAGGATTAGACAGAATAATCTTAGTGTCTGTTCTTTTCACACTAAGACAATCCCAATTAATATTGTGGAAGCTGACATTCCCTATTACTAGAACATAGAACAGTACAGTGCAGAATAGGCCATTCAGCCTATGATGATAGCCTGACGTTTTCAACATCAATCTAACCCTTCCCTCCCACATAGATGTCCAATTTTGTTTCATCCATGTACCTATCTAAGAGTCTTGTAAACGTCCCGAGTGTCTCTGCCTGTACACTACTCCCAGCAGTGCACTTACTTCTCTCTCTGTTAAAAATCTACCTCTGACATTCACCCATACTTCCCTCCAATCACTTTAAAAGCATGTCCTCTTGTACTATTGCCATCCCGGGGAAAAGGCACTGGCTGTCCATTCTATCTATGCCTCTTATCATTTTGTATGCTATTGTGCTATCAAGTCACCTTTCATCTTCCTTGTTCCAAAGAGAAAAAAACTCCAGCTTACTGAACCTTTCCTCTAAGGCATGTTCTATAATCTAGGCATCATCCTGATAAATCTCCTCTGCACCCTCTCTAAAGCTTCCACGTCCTTGAGGCAACCAAAACCAAACGCAGTACTACAAGTGTAGTCTAACCAGAGCTACAACATTACCCTGAGAGTCCCCCAACAACTGAAGCGAACATATGTACACTTTACCTTTCTCTGTGATTTGCCCACAAATCCATTCTTATATCTCTTGTTGAATGTTCAGAAGCTTGTAATATAATCCCAACAAAGTGATCACCTTTTTGTTTAAGATCTATTAATATAGCCTCAATTGTAGAACCTTACCCTCCCTCATTATTGGAAGAAGAGCCACCTTGATTAATAATGCAACTCTTACACCCCCCTCTTACATCCCTGCACATTATCATATCAGATGACTTGTCCTGGGCTCAGCATATAGATGCAATCGCACGTTTGATACAGCAAAGTAAATGTGCAGGAATGTAAAATTCTGCAGAGAGTAGTGGACTCGTACATTAATACATCACAGACTCCACCTTCTCCACTGTTGGTACTATTGTCTACAGCAGGTGCTGCCTCAAAAAGGTAATATTCATTATCAAAGATCTCCACAACCATCTTCTGTCAGCTACCATTGAGCAGGGGATACAGAAGCCTGAAGCTGCTCCGCCAGGTTTAAGAACAGCTACTTCCCTTCAACCATTCAGTTCTTAAATCAGCCTGCAGAACCTCGATCACTACAGATTAGTAACATTATGACCACTTCATTTTCTCTTTTCACTGCTACCTTCTGATGGAAGGTACACGAGCCTCAACAATCACACCACGAGGTTCAAGAACAGTCACTGCCCGTCAAACATCAGGCTCTTGAACAAAAGGGGATAACTACACTCATTTGTCCCATCATTGAAATGTTCCTACAACTAATAATCTTACTTTAAGAATTCTTTATCTCATATATTCATTATTTATTGCTATATTTGCATTAGCACTTTCTCTCTCACAGAAGAGAAAGTTTGTTGTCTTCTGATCTTCCACTGATCCTGTTGTAGTTACTATTCTATAGACTTGCTGAGTATGCCCAGAGGAAAATGAATCTTGAGGTAGTATGTGGTAACATATATGTACTTTGATAATAAAATTTACTTAGAATTTTGAACTTTGATCACTTTGCCCTTTTTTGTTCTAACTACATTCTGTCTTGTTAAATTTGTGTATAGTTTATATTTAGTTTGTTTTTCTTGTGAACACTGCTTATGTGACGCAACGTTCCTGGTATGCTGCTGCAAGTCAGTCTTTCATTGAACTTGTGCTTATGACAAAAGACTCTGACTCTTGCCTAAAGTGTCTATACTCCAGAATGTTGAGATCCACCCTTCATCCATGTATCAGTGGCTATCACACTTTCATATTCCCACCATGATGGGCTTTCAACCTGAAATATTAGCTGTTTCTCTTACCAGAGATGCAGCCTGTCTTGCTGAGTAGTTCCACAAGTTTGTTTTAATTTCATAATATCATGTGTTGATCTTCCTCACCACTCAGTTCCTCACAGTAAAATGGATGCAATTTAACATTCCACACTCTCATGACCCTCTGAGTGAAGAGTTTTCACCTCATGTTCCCTTTAAGCTTTTTGTCCTTAATCCATGACCTCTAGTAGCAGTCCCACCCTACTTCAGTGGAAAAAGCCTGTAGCCCTCAGTTTTGTATATCTCTATCAAAACTCCGCTCAATCTTCTACATTCCAAGGATTAAATTCCTAACCTATTCAGTCTTTCCCTGTAACTCAGGTCCTCCAGTCCCAGCAACACGCTTGTAAATTTTATCTGTACTCTTACAACTTATTTACATCTTTCCTGTAGGTAGATGACCTAAGTTGCAGACAATACTTCAAATTAGGCCTTACCAACATCTTATATAATCTTCAACATAACATCCCATCTCCTGTACTCAATACTTTGATTTATGAAGGCCAACATGCCAAAAGTTCTCTTTATCACCCTATCCACTTTCAATGAGTTATGGACCTGTATTCCCAGATCCCTTTGTTCAACCATTCTGCTCAGTGCTCGACCGTTCACTGTGTAAGACTTGACTGGGCCTACCAAAGTGCCCCTTGCAATTATCCGCATTAAATTCCATTTGTCATTTTTCAGCCCACTTTTCCACCTGGTCTAGATTCTGCTACAAGCTCTGATAGTCTACCCTGCTGTCTACTATGCCCCAAATCTTGATGTCATCTGTAAATTTGCTGATCCAGCAAACCTCATTATCATCCAGATCATTGTATAGATGACAAACAGCAATGGACCCAGCACCAATCCCTGCAGTGCTCCACTAGTCACAGGTCTCCAGTCAGAGAGGCAACCATCTACTACCACTCTCTGGCTTCTCTAACAAAGCCAATGTCTAACCCAATTTACTATTCCATCTTGAATGCCAAGCGACTGAACCTTCTTGACCAGCCTCCCATGTGGGATCTTGTCAAATGCCTCGCTAATGTCCATGTAGACAACATCCATTGCCTTGCCTTCATCAACGTTCCTGGTAACCTTCTTGAAAAATTCTATAAGATTGGTCAAACATGACCTGCCACACACAAAAGCCATGCTTACTATCCCTAATCAGTCCATGTCTGTCCAAATACTCATGTATTCGATCCCTTAGAGTACTTTCCAGTAACTTTCCCACTACTTATATCAGGCTCACTGGCTATCATTTCCTGGTTTAATTTCAGAGATTTTCTTTAATAGTGGAACATTAGTTATCATCCAACCCTCCGGTACCTCACCTGTCACAAAGGATGATTTAAATATTTCTGCTCGGGCCCCTGCAATTTCTGTACATCTCCCATAGGGTCCAAGGGAACACCTGGTAAGGCCCTGGGGATTTATCCACCCTAATTTCCCTCAAGACAGCAAACATCTCCTCCTCTGTAATCTGTATAGGGTCCATAACCTCACTGCTGCTTTGCCTCATTTTTATAGACTCTGTGTCCATCTCCCAAGTAAATAAAGATGCAAAAAAATCCATTTGACCTCCCCACCTCTTTTGGCTCCACACATAGATTAACATTCTGATCTTCCAGAGGACCAATTTTGTCCCTTGTTATCCTTTGTTTCTTGCAACAGTCATCAATCTCTCTGAAAATTTGTTCCTCTAGATCCTGCAGACTACTGTATGGTCTAGAATATAGCCCCATTAACATGGTCACACCTGTCTTATTCCTCAGTTCTTCCCATAAAGCCTCACTAGAGAAATTCTCCAGTCTGTCCTGACTGAGCACTGGCATGACATTTTCCCTGACTAACACCACTCCTTCCTCCTTCCTGTCCAAAACAATGGAACCCTGGAATATTCAGCTGTCAGTCCTACCCCTCCAGCAACCAAGTCTCACAAATGGCTACAGTATCATAATTCCACATGTCGATCCGTGCCCTAAACCATAGTTCCTTAGTGTTATGCATTTGTAATCAGAGCATAGTCAAATAAATTCACATCAGCATTCTGAGAACAATTCCCAACAATCAAGTATTTTTCTTTTGTTACAGTATTGCAAGGAATGATTCTCTGGACACACAAATGCTCCAAGATTGGACTGAGAGAACAAAAGTAATAGTGAAAATGTTTAATGTTCCAAGTAGCAAAGTAGCAAGTCTGAAACTTTTCTCGATTCCTGTCGCACTGGTGAAAAACACCTCAGTTCAGGACATATAATGCCTGTTTGATATAGTTTGATTAAGATAGCCAATTGTCTGTACACTTGGCCAAGTCTATGGCTCATGATCATGCCAGTTTCCAAACTAAATTTCACATGTAGTCCTCCACTATTAGTCAGTGGCCTGTTCAGCTCACAGGCAATGCTGATTTGTTTACAAAACTGTTGTTGGTATTTCAAGACTGATTAACATAGAAAAGAAACAGAAAGCCTACAGCACAATACAGGCCCTTCGGCCCACAATTCTATGCCGAACATGTACTTAATTTAGAAATTGCCTAGGGTTACCCATAGCCCTAAATTTGTGAGATTACCCTAAGATTGATAAGTTCATGGCCTAAGGTAGAAGGAGTCAATTTTAGAAAACCTAGCACATTTATTTTCCAACATAGACCCCTCCTACATTTACACACTTAGTCCAGCGGTCGTGGAGCATAGGGATCCACGATAGATAGGTACATGGAGCTGAGTGAAATAGAGGGTTATAGGTAAGCCTAGTAATTTCTGAGGTAGAGACGTGTTCAGCACAACTTTGTGGGCCAAAGGGCCTGTATTGTGCTGTAGGTTTTCCAGTTTCTATCCCTTCTTTGTAGAAGTGGTCCACAGCAGGGGTGATAAGTGCATGGTCTAAGGTAGAAGGAGATGAGTTATACAGCTCTCATTACATGCACATGCAGTTCAGCTCTTTGAGTGAAAATGCAGAAAGTTTGAAATTAATAACTCATCTTCTACCGTAGGCCACAAACTTATCAATCACCCCTGCTGTGGACCACTTCTGGAGGTCCAAGACACCAACGTCTACAAAGAAGGATCTGTCTGCTCCACGCTAGACTAAGTGTGTAAATGTAGGAAAAATAAATGTGCTAGGTTTTCTAAAATTGACTCCTTCTACCCTAGGCCACAAACTTATCAATCAGCCTCTGTACTTGATTACAATTATTTCTCCCAAACAGCTGGCTAATAATACCCATTCCTGCTTCACTTGTGGAGGAGTTGTGAACATTGTGCGAGTATTTGCAAACAGCCCTACCTCTAACCGTATGAAGGAATTTACGTCACAGGTGAAGCAGTTGAAGATGTTAGTGTGAGGACACTGTCCTGAAGATTTCTTGCAGTGATAGCTCGTTTTCCACTAGTCTGCAATTCCTTCAGCCCCATTATCCAAAATCTCCAGGTTTTGCATCGACACAGTATGCTTTTCTCTAACTCTCATACACAGAGAAAACACCAAAACTGAAAGGTACTTCATTTCAAAATAGTAACTTGGCAAAATGTCAGTTGAAAAAACCTTTAGAAATTTGAACTCTAGCTTTTCTTCAGTCTATATTTGAGAGTTAACTGATTAGAAATGGTTAATAGTGACATACCTTGGCATGCAGAAGTTTGGGCACCCCAATCAAAATTTCTGTTACTGTGAATAGCTCAGCGAGTAAAAGATGACCTGATTTCCAAAAGGCATAAAGTTAAAGATGGCACATTCCTTTTAATATGTTAAACAAGATTACTTTTTTTTTATTTCCATAGAACATTACAGCACTGAAGCAGGCCTTTCGGCCCTTCTTGGCTGTGCCGAACCATTTTTCTGCCTAGTCCCACTGATCTGCACCTGGACCATATCCCTCCATGCACCTCTCATCCATGTACCTGTCCAAGTTTTTCTTAAATGTTAAAAGTCAGCCCACATTTACCACTTCATCTGGCAGCTCATTCCACACTCCCACCACTCTGTGTGAAGAAGCCCCCCCAATGTTCCCTTTAAACTTTTCGCCCTTCACCCTTAACATATGTCCTCTGGTTTCTTTTCAGGAAAAAGCCTGCTTCCAGTCACTGTATCTATGCCCATCAGAATTTTATATACCTCTATCAAGTCTCCCCTCATTCTTCTATGTTCCAGGGAATAAAGTCCTAACCTATTCAACCTTTCTCTGTAACTCAGTTTCTCAAGTCCCAGCAACATCCTTGTAAAGACATACAAAAAAGCTGGATGAACTCAGCAGGTTGGGCAACATCCGTTGAAAGGAGCAGTCAACGTTTCGGGTCGAGACCCTTCGTCAGGACTGAAGGAGGGGGCAGGGACCCTATAAAGAAGGTGGGGGGAAGGTGGAAAACCAATCAGAGGAAAGATCAGGGGGTGGGGGAGGGGAAGCAGGAGAGATGAAGAAGGAATCTAAGGGGAAAGCACTATGGGCAGTAGAAGAAAGCAGAGTCATGAGAGAGGTGATAGGCAGCTAGAAGAGGAGACAGTGAAGGTGGGATGGGGGAAGGGAGAGGGAGGGAATTATTGGAAGTTGGAGAATTCAATGTCCATACCAAGGGGCTGGAGACTACCCAGATGGTATATGAGATGTTGTTCCTCCAACCAAAGTTTGGCCTCATCATGGCAGTAGAGGAGGCCATGTATGGACATATACGAATGGGAATGTGAAGGAGAGTTGAAGTGAGTGGAAACCGGGAGATCCTGTCTGTTGTGGTGGACGGAGTGGAGGTGCTCGACGAAGCGGTCCCCCAATCTGCGTCGGGTCTTGCTGATGTAGAGGAGGCCGCACCGGGAGCACCGGATGCAATAGATGACCCCAACAGACTCACAAGTGAAGTGTTGCCTCACCTGGAAGGACTGTTTGGGGCCGTGAATGGTGGTAAGAGATGAGGTGTAGGGACAGGTGTAGCACTTACGCTTGCAGGGATAAGTGCCAGGTGGGAGAAGTGCAGGAAATGGAGGAGATGTGGGTGAGGGCATCATTGATGACGGCAGAAGGGAAACCACGATTCTTAAAGAAAAAGGATCCTTGGGATGTCCTGGAATGGAAAGCCTCATCCTGGGAGCAGATGCGGCAGAGACGGAGGAACTGGGAATAGGGAATAGAATTTTTGCATTTGGCAGGGTGGGAAGAGGTATAATCAAGGTAGTTATGGGAGTCAGTGGGTTTGTAGAAGATGTCAGTGGACAGTCTATCTCCAGAGATGGAGACCGAGAGAAATTTCCTCTTTCTTTAAGAATCATGGTTTCCCTTCTGCCGTCATCAATGATGCCCTCACCCACATCTCCTCCATTTCCCACATTTCAGCCCTCATCCCTCCTCCCGTCACCACAACAGGGACTGTGTCCCCCTTGTCCTCACTTATCACCCCACCAGCCTCCGGATCCAGCATATTATCCTCCGTAACTTCTACCACCTTCAACAGGACCCCACCACTAAGGGCATCTTTCCCTCTCTACCCCTCTCTGCTTTTTGCAGGGATCGTTCCCTCCATGACTGCCTGGTTCACACGTCCCTCCCCACAGATCTCCCACCTGGAACTTATCCCTGCAAGCATAAGTGCTACACCCGTCCCTACACCTCATCTCTTACCACCATTCAGGGCCCCAAACAGTCCTTCCAGGTGAGGCAACACTTCACTTGTGAGTCTGTTGGGGTAATCTATTGTATCTGGTGCTCCCGTTGCGGCCTCCTCTATACTGGCGAGACCCGACGCAGATTGAGGGAACACTTCGTCGAGCACCTCCGCTCCATCCGCCACAACAGACAGGATCTCCCGGTTGCCACTCTGCTTCACATTCCCATTTGGATATGTCCATACATGGCCTCCTCTACTGCCATGATGAGACCAAACTCAGGTTGGAGGAACAACTTCTCATCTACCGTCTGGGTAGTCTCCAGCCCCTTGGTATGAACATCGAATTCTCCAACTTCCGGTATTTCCTTCCCTCTCCCTTCCCCCATCCCACTTCTACTCTGTCTCCTCTTCTAGCTGCCTATCACCTCTCATGACTCTGCCTTCTTCTACTACCCATAACGCTTTCCCCTTAGATTCCTTCTTCATCTCTCCTGCTTCCCTCCCCCACCCCTTGATCTTTCCTCTGATTGGTTTTCCACCTTCCCCCCACCTTCTTTATAGGGCCCCTGCCCCCTCCTTCTTTAGTCCTGACGAAGGGTCTCGACCCGAAACGTTGACTGCTCCTTTCAACGGATGCTGCCCAACCTGCTGAGTTCATCCAGCTTGTTTGTACGTGTTGATTTGACCACAGCATCTGCAGTGCACTTTGTGTGAACATCCTTGTAAACCTTCTCTGCACTCTTTCAACCTTATTAGTATCCTTTCTGTAATTTGGTGACCAAAACTGCACACAATACTCCAAATTTGGCCTCACTAATGCCTTATACAACCTCACCATAACATTCCAACTCTTATACTCAATACTTTGATTTATAAAGGCCAATGTACCAAAAGTTCTCTTTACTACCCTGTCTACCTGTGACACCACTTTTAGGGAATTTTGTATCTGTATTCCCGATCCCTCTGTTCTACTGCACTCCTCAGTGCCCTACCATTTACCTTGTATGTTCTACCTTGGTTCATCTTTCCAAAGTGCAATACCTCACACTTGTCTGTATTAAACTCTATCTGCCATTTTTCAACCCATTTTTCTAGCTGGTCCAAATCCCTCTGCAAACTTTGAAAACGCTCCTTACTGTCCACTACGCCTCCAATCTTTGTATCGTCAGCAAATTTGCTGATCCAATTTGCCACATTATCATCCAGATCATTGATATAGATGACAAATAACAATGGACCCAGCACTGATCCCTGTGGCACATCACGAGTCATAGGCCTCCACTCAGAGAAGCAATCCTCCACTACCACTCTCTGGCTTATTCCATTGAGTCAATGTCTAATCCAATTTACTACCTCACCATGTATACCTAGCAACTGAATCTTCCTAACTAACCTCCGATACGGGACCTTGTCAAAAGCCTTATTGAAGTCCATGTAGACAACATCCACTGCCTTCCTTTCATCCACTTTCCTGGTAACCTCCTCGAAAAAGTCTAATAGATTTAAGAAAGGAGGGAGGGAGAAAACAGAGAAATATCGACCTGTCAGCCTGACATCTGTGGTGGGAAAGATGCTAGAGTCCATTATTAAGGATGAAATAGTGGCATATCTAGATAGCAGTGATAGGATTGGGCCGAACCAGCGTGGATTTACCAAGGGTAAATCATGCTTGACGAATCTGTTGGAGTTTTTCGAGGATGTAACCAGGAAGTTAGACGGGGGAGATCCAGTGGATATAGTGTTCCTCGATTTTCAGAAGGCATTTGATAAGGTCCCACATAGAAGATTGGTGGGTAAAATCAAAGCTCAGGGCATCGGGGGGAAGGCATTGACATGGATAGAAAACTGGTTGGCAGATAGAAAGCAAAGGGTAACGGTGAATGGGTGTTTCTCGGAATGGCATGTGGTGACTAGTGGGGTGCCACAGGGCTCGGTATTGGGACCACAGCTGTTTACCATTTACGTTAACGATTTGGATGAAGGCATAGAAAATAACATCAGCAAATTTGCTGATGATACTAAGCTGAGTGGCAGTGTGACATGTGATGAGGATGTTAGGAGAATTCAGGGTGACTTGGATAGGCTGGGTGAGTGGGCAGATACTTGGCAGATGGTGTTTAATGTGAATAAGTGTGAGGTTATCCACTTTGGGAGTAAGAACAGGAAAGCAGATTATTATCTGAACGGTGTAGAGTTGGGTAAGGGAGAAATACAAAGAGATCTCGGAGTCCTTGTTCATCAGTCACTGAAGGTGAACGAGCAAGTGCAGCAGGCAGTGAAGAAGGCTAATGGAATGTTGGCCTTTATTACAAAGGGAATTGAGTACAAGAGCAAGGAAATCCTCTTGCATTTGTACAGAGCCCTGGTGAGACCGCACCTGGAG
Organism: Hypanus sabinus; assembly: GCF_030144855.1. Taxonomy (NCBI): domain Eukaryota; kingdom Metazoa; phylum Chordata; class Chondrichthyes; order Myliobatiformes; family Dasyatidae; genus Hypanus; species Hypanus sabinus. Next base: position 61,085,346 of record NC_082710.1, read on the forward strand.
TATTGTGTACAGTTTTGGTCTCCAGGGTTAAGGAAGGACATCCTGGCTGTAGAGGAAGTGCAGCGTAGATTCACGAGGTTAATTCCTGGGATGTCTGGACTGTCTTATGCAGAGAGGTTAGAGAGACTGGGCTTGTACACGCTGGAATTAAGGAGATTGAGAGGGGATCTGATTGAAACATATAAGATTATTAAGGGATTGGACAAGATAGAGGCAGGAAATATGTTCCAGATGCTGGGAGAGTCCAGTACTGGAGGGCATGGTTTGAGAATAAGGGGTAGGTCATTTAGGACAGAGTTAAGGAAAAAACTTCTTCTCCCAGAGAGTTGTGGGGGTGTGGAATGCACTGCCTCGGAAGGTAGTGGAGGCCCATTCTCTGGATGCTTTCAAGAAGGAGCTAGATAGGTATCTTATGGATAGGGGAATCAAGGGATATGGGGACAAGGCAGGAACCGGGTATTGATAGTAATTGATCAGCCATGATCTCAAAATGGCGGTGCAGGCTTGAAGGGCCGTATGGTCTACTTCTGCACCTATTGTCTATTGTCTATTTGTTAAACATGACCTACCACACACAAAGCCATGTTGACTCTCCCTAGTAAGTCCCTGTCTATCCAAATGCTTATAGATCCTATCTCTTAGTACTCCTTCCAATAATTTACCTACTACCAACATCAAATTTACTAGCCTATAATTTCCCAAATTACTTTTAGAGCCTTTTTAAAACAACGGAACAACATGAGCTATCCCCCAATCCTCAGGCACTTCACCCGTAGATATGGACATTTTAAATATATCTGCCAGGGCTCCTGCAATTTCAACACTAGTCTCCTTCAAGGTCCAAGAGAATACCCTGTCATGTCTTGGGGATTTATCTACTCTGATTTGCCTCAAGGTAGCAAGCACCTCCTCCTCTTCAATCTGTATAGGTTCTATGACCTCACTACTTGTTTGCCTTATTTCCATTGACTCCATGCCAGTTTCCTTAGTAAATACAGATGCAGAAAACCCATTTAAGTTCTCTCCCATTACTTTTGGTTCTATCTTTTACAGTTTCAAAATAACAAATAAGGAAAAGGGCCCAAAGCAAAAGTTTGGGCACTCTGCATTGTCGGTACTTAGTAACACCCCATTTGGCAAGTATCACAGTTTGTAAACACTTACTGTAGCCAGCTAAGAGTCTTTCAATTCTTGTTTGGGGGATTTTCACCCATTCTTCCTTTGCAAAAGGCTTCTAGTTCTGTGAGATTCTTGGGCCATCTTGCACGCACTGCTCTTTTGAGGTCTATCCACAGATTTTCAATGATGTTTAGATCGGGAGACTGTGAGGGCCACGGCAAAAGCTTCAGAATGCGCCTCTTGAGGTAGTCCATTGTGGATTTTGAGGTGTGTTTAGGATCATTATCCTGTTGTAGAAGCCATCCTCATTTCATCTTTGGCTTTTTTACAGATGGTGTGATGTTTGCTTTCGGAATTTGCTGGTATTTAATTGAATTCGTTCTTCCCTCTACCAGTGAAATGTTCCCTGTACCACTGGCTGCAACACAAACCCAAAGCATAATAGAACCATAGACCCATTGAACACTACAGCACAGTACAGGCCCTTCAGCCCTCCATGTTGTGCTGACCAATATAATCCTTAAAAAAAGTACTAAACCCACACTACCCCATAACCCTCAATTTTTCTTTCAGCCATGTGCCTGTCCAAGAGGCTTTTAAATACCCCTAATGTTTTAGCCTCCACCACCATCCCGGGCAAGTCATTCCAGGCACTCACAACCCTCTGTGTAAAAAATTTACCCCTGATGTCTCCCCTAAACTTCCCTCCCTTAATTTTGTACATATGCCCTCTGGTGTTTGCTATTGGTACTGACTATCTACCTTATCTATGACTCTCATCATCGTGTAGACCTCTATCGTCCCCTCTCATTCTTCTATGCTCCAAAGAGAAAGGTCCCAGCTCTGCTAACCTTGCTTCATATGACTTGTTCTCCAAACCAGGCAACATCCTGGTAAATCTCCTCTGCACCCTCTCCATAGCTTCCACATCCTTCCAAAAATGAGGTGACCAGAATTGAACACAATACTCTAAGTGCGGTCTCACCAGAGGTTTGTAGAGTTGCAACATGACCTCTCTACTCTTGAACTCAATCCCTCTGTTAACGAAGCCTAGCATCCCATAAGCCTTCTTAACTATCCTATCAACCTGCGCAGCGACCTCGATGGATGTATGGATTTGAACCCCAAGGTCCCTTTGTTCATCCACACTCTTAAGTAATTGACCATTAATCCTGTATTCAGTTTTCTGGTTTGTCCTTCCAAAATGCATCTCCTCACACTTGTCCGGATTGAACTCCATCTTCCATTTTTCTGCACAACTCTGCAGCCTGTCTATATCCTCTTGTAACCTTCGACCACCTACAGCTCCATCCACAACTTCTCCAATCTTTGTGTCATCCACAAACTTACTCACCCATCCTTCCACCTCTAAAAATCACAAATAGCAGGGGTCCCAGAACAGATCCCTGCAGCGCTTCACTAGTTACTGACCTCCAGGCAGAATACTTTCCTTCCACAACTACACTCTGCTTTCTTCCTTTAAGCCATTTTGGTTCTACTTATCCCATGCCACATGACTTTCTGGATGAGTCTCTCATGGGAGATCTCGTCAAATGCTTTGTTAAAGTCCATGTAGACCACATCCACTGCCCTACCCTCATCAATTTCTTTTGTTACCTCTTCAAAAAACTCAATCAGGCTCGTGAGGCGCGATCTTCCCTTCACAAAACCATGTTGACTATCCTTGAGTAGACCGTACTTCTCCAAATGCTCATAGATCCTATCCTTAAGAATCCTTTCCAGTAGTTTGCATACCACTGATGTAAGACTCACTGGTCTATAGTTCCCAGGTTTCTCCCTATTACCTTTTTTAAACAAGGGAACTACATTTGCCATTCTCCAGTCCTCCGGCACTTCCCCTGCAGCCAAAGAGGATTCAAAGATCATGGCTAATGCTCCTGCGATCTCTTCCCTCAATTCCCACATCAACCTGGGGTGTATCATATCTGGCCCTGGGGATTTATCAATCTTAATGTTTTTAAGAAGATCCAGCACTTCTTCCTTAATCTCCACATTGTCCAGCACACAGGCTCACTCTACTTTGACCTCATCCTGATTGAGATCCTTTTCACTTGTGAATACTGAAGCAAAGTATTCACTTAGGACCTCCCCAACCTCCTCCACTTCCAAGCACGTGTTGCCCTCTTTATCCTTTAGTGGTCCCACCTTCGTTCTCGTCATCCTCCTATTCTTCACATACACATACAACGCCTTGGGGTTCTCCTTAATCCTACATGCCAAGGCCTTCTCATGCCCCCTTTGAGCTCTCCTGAGTCCTTTCTCTAGCTCCTTCCTGGCTACCCTAGATTTCTCAAAAGCCCCTCCTACTTCCTGCTTCTTATATCTAACATATGCTTCCTTTTTCCTCTCAACAAGTTGCCTCACATGTTTTGTCAGCCATGGTTCCCTTTTCCTACATTTTTTCCTTGCCTCAGTGGGACAAACCTATCCTGAACCCAGCTCAAGTGGTCCCTAAATTTCTCCCACGTTACTTCTGTGCTTTCCCCTTTGGACATCTGTTTCCAATTTACTCTCACTAGTTCCTGCCTCATCCCTTCAAAGTTAGCCCTTCCCCAGTTAAGCACTTTACCATTTCGTCTGATCCCTTTCCATAGCTATGCTGAAGCTAAGGGAGTTATGGTCACTCTCATCAAAATGCTCCCCCACCAAGAGGTCTGTCACCCGACCAGGTTCATTACCCAGAACTAGATCCAGTTTAGCCTCTCCTCTCGTCGGCCGGTCCACATACTGCGTCAGGAATCCTTCTTGAACACACCTGACAAATTCAGCCCCATCTATCCCCCTTGCACTCAGGAGGTCCCAGTCAATATGAGGGAAGTTGAAATCACCCATAACTACTACCTTGTATTTCCTGCTCCATTCTAAAATCTGCCTGCTTATCTGTTCCTCGGTGTCCCAAGGGCTATTTGGGGGCCTATAGACTACTCCCAGCACAGTGATTGATCCCTTCCTATTTCTGACTTCTACCCAGACTGCCTCCATGGACACTCCTTCTGCAGTACCCTCCCTTTCTATAGCTGTGATACTATCCCTGACCAGCAGTGCCAACCCCGCCTTTTCTACCTCCCATCCTATTCCTTTTGAAACACCTGAACCCCGGGACCTGCATCATCCAATCCTGCCCTTCCTCCAACCAAGTTTCAGTAACGGCCACAACATCGTAGTTCCACGTACTACTCCATGCTCTAAGTTCATCCTCCTTGTTCCTAATACTCCTAGCATTGAAATAGACACATTTCAACCCCTTTAACTGGCTACAATTATGTTCTGTCCCCTGCCCGTCCTTCCTCATCAACTCAGAACTCTTAGCATCATGCCCTTGTCCTTCTACCTTAATCCCTGAACTCACATTCTGATTCCTACCCCCGTGCCAAACTAGTTTAAACCCTCCCCAACAGTTCTATCAAACTTGCCCACCAGAATATTGGTTCCCTGGGACCCCTTTTTGTACAGGTCACATCCGCCCCAAAAGAGGTCCCAATGATCCAGAAATCAGAATCCCTGTCCCCTGCTCCAATCCCTCAGCCACGCATTTATCCTCCACCTCATTCTACTCCTATTCTTACTGTCGCATGGCATAGGCCGTAATCCCGAGATTACTACCTTTGCGGTCCTGCTTTTCAACTTCCTTCCTAACTCCCTGTAGTCTTCTTTCAGGACCTCCTCCCTTTTCCTACCTTTGTCATTGGTACCAATATGTACCATGACTTCTGGCTGTTCTCCTTCCCACCGCAGGATATCTCGGATGTGATCAGAAACATCCCAGACCCAGGCACCTGGGAGGCAAACTACCATCCGAGTTTCCTTCCTGTGTCCACAGAATCGCCTGTCAGAACCCCTGACTATAGAGTTCCCTATCACTACTGCCTTCCTCTTCCTTTCCCTACCCTTCTGAGCCACAGGGCCAGACTCTGTGCCAGAGGCATGGCCACTGTCGCTTCCCCCAGGTAGGCTGTCCCCCCCCAACAGTACTCAAACAGGAGTACTTACTGTCAAGGGGTACAGCCACAGCCACATGATCAATCCATCCCTGTGCTTAACAGTTGGAGAGGTGTTCTTTTCATGAAATGCTGCACCCTTTTGCTCATGAGCAAACATACCTTTGCTCATTGTGGCCAAAAAGTTCTATTTTAACTTCATCAGTCCACAGGACTTGTTTTCAAAATGCTTGTTTAGATGTTCCTCTGCAAATTTCCTATGCTGAATTTTGTGGTGAGGACGCAGGAAAGGTTTTCTTCTGATGACTCTTCCATGGCGGTCATATTTGTGCAGGTGCCACTGCACAGTAGAACGGTGCATCACCACTCCAGAGTCTGCTAAATCTTCCTGAAGGTCTTTTGCAATCAAACCGAGGTTTTGATTAGTGTTTCTAGCAATCCTACCCTAAGAGCAATTCTCTTGGAAAGTTTTCTTGGTCTTCCAGACCTCAACTTGACCTCTACCGTTCCTGTTAACTGCTATTTCTTAATTACATTACGAACTGAGGAAACGGCTAACTGAAAACGCTTTGCTACCTTCTTATAACCTTCTCCTGCTTTGTGGGCATCATTTATTTTAATTTTCAGAGTGCTAGGTAGCTGCTTAGAGGAGCCCATGGCTGATGATTGTTGGGACAAGGTTTGAGAAGTCAGGGTATTTATAAAGCTTTGAAATTTACATCATCTGGCCCTTCTTAATGATGACTGTGAACAAGCCATAGCCCTAACAAACTAATTAAGGTCTGAGACCTTGGTAAAAGTTACCTGAGAATTCAAATCTCTTGGTGGTGCCCAAACTTTTGCATGGTACTCCTTTCCTTTTTTTTCCACTCTAAAATAAATGCTTGGTCTACTGGAAAGCTTGCTAGAAAACTTGTGTCTAAAGTCTAGGACCATGGATGAACCCAGGTACAAATTGGTATGCCAAGCCCAGAGCTTTCAAGGCTGAAGTGGAGGCCATGTCTTGTCATTTATTTCTTGGCCCAACCATAACGCAGCAACATATGACTGATATCACATCTTCTACTGCAACAGAAGTACCAGCCACACATTCAAACTTTGACAGAAGCTCAGGTGCCATCTGAGTTTATGTTGCTGCTGGCATGGCTCGGGTCACTAAATATTTTGATGGATTCCTAACACTGAGTATGATATCCACCACCAGATTCCCTGCTAGAGTACTCATCTCAGAGGTCTCGAGACCTGAATTGTCCTTCAAGGTCACTTGTAGCTTCTTCCACTGAAGATTAAAAATCCAGTGGCCTCTGAGGCAAAACTCCACAGCAGGTAAAAGTACATGTAAGATAGCACTAATAGTATAGAGGTGGTTGACAAGCTTTTGAATAGAAAGTTATAAGAATTATTTTTGTTATCAATTTGGAATAAATACTTTGTGGTAGGCTATTTATTTCTTCTATGCTGGTCAGTGACAGAGGGATAGTAACACTTTGAACTTCAAATAAATGGGGAATTAGTGCTACATTTAGACATAATTTTATGCACAGTTCTGGCACAAAATAAATATATCATGTTCACTCTCAGGATATAATGTAATGATGAGTACAAAAAATTTTTAAAAATATATATACATATATATATATATATATATACACACACACAGAGTATGCATGTGTGTAGCTAGGATTCACTTCATTTATTTGGGATCCTATGCTGCTTAATTGGGGCAGGAAACTGGTGATGAATACTTTCTAACTCGTATCAGATGGGTGCACTTTTGTGGACATTAGGAACTGCATCATGCCTCGAGGGACCCATTTTTTAAATAGCATCTGGTGCATGTGCTTGTCTTCAAAAATCTGTGATTTTTCTTTCACTGCTCATTATTGACAAATAAGTTGTAAGAACTGTTCTGCTCATTGCATTTTCAAGCATTCAGACTTGGAGATTCCAGAAATGGCTGGGAGTGAAAATGAAATGATTTCACTGCTTCAACAAGTTAGGAACTGTGAAGAATTTGAAGGAATCAACAATCATCTTGAACATTACAATGAAAATGGAGGATGCATTCGTTGATAGCACTCAAGGCAGTTCATTATCTACACTGGGTGTATGTACTGATTGTACTCACTTACAGTCAATCAAAAGACCAGAGCTCAAAGTAAATTGATTATCAAAGTCCATATATGTCAATATGTACAACCAGATTCATTTTTTGTGGGCAAACTCAGTAGATCCAAGAAACACAATAGAACCAATGAAAACCACACCCAACAGGAAGGACAAATAGGCAATGTGCAAAAGACAAGAAACTCTATAAATACTAAAGAAATAAAAATTAATAATAAATAAATAAGCAATAAATATTAGGAACATAAGATGAAGAGTTCTTGAAAGTTTGTCCATGGGTTGTGGGAACAATTTAGTGATGGAGTGAGTGAACTTGAGTGAAGTTAACCTAGCTGGTTCAAGAGCCTGATGGCTGAGGGTAATAACTGTTCCTGAACCTGGTGCTGTGGGTCATGCAGCTCCTGTACCTTCTTCCTGATGGCAGCAGCAAGAAGTGAGCATGACCCGGGTGGTGGGAGTCCTTGATGATGGATGCTGCTTTCCTGCGACAGCTCTCCATGTAGTTGTGCTCAATGGTGGGGAGGTTTTACCTATGATGGACTGGGCCATATCCACTGCTTTTGTAGGATCTTCCATTCAAGGGCTTTGGTTTTTGTAGGATTTTCCATTCAGCACCAGGCCATGATGCAACCAGTGCCTATATAAAGTATTCCAACCCCTCCCCGGAAGTTTTCATGTTTTATTGTTTTACAACATTGAACCACAGTGGATTTAATTTGACCTTTTTTTTACACTGATCACAGAAAAAGAAAGTGTATCTCTACAAAGTGATACAAATATAAACTAACTGAATGCATAAGTACTCACCCCTTTCAAGTCAGTGTTTACTAAATGCACCTTTGGCAGCAATTATGGCCTTGAGTGACATGGGGATTGTGAGTGAACAGCCGTTTTCAAGTCCAGCCACAAATTCCTGTGTAGCTTTGGCTTTATGCTTGGGGTCATTATCCTGCTGGAAAACAAATCTTCTTCCAAGTCACAGTTCTATTGCAGACTGTATCAGGATTTCCCTGAATTTTGCTCCATTCATTTTACCCTCTACTCTCACAAGCCTTCCAGGGCCTGCTGCTGTGAAGCATCCCCATAGCATGCTTCACGGTAGGGATGGTGGGTTTTTGATGATGTATGCCAAACATAGCATTTAGTCTGATGGCCAAGAACTCAAGCTTGGTTTCATCAGACCATAGAACCTCCTTCCAGTTGACTTCAGAGTCTCCCACCTGCCTTCTGGCAAACTCTAGCTGAGATTTCATGTGAGTTTTTTCAACAGTGGCTTTCCCTTTGCCACTCTCCCATAAAGCTGTGACTGGTGAAGCACCCAGGCAACAGTTGGGTATGCACAGACTCTCCCATCTCAGCCACTGAAGCTTGTTACCCCTCCAGAGTTGTCACAGGTCTCTTGGTGGCCTCCCTCACTCATCCCCTTCTTGCATGGTCACTCAGTTTTTGAGGACGGCCTGTTCTAGGCAGATTTACAGCTGAGCCATATTTCCATTTCTGGATGACTGAATTAACTGCACTCCAAGGGATATTCAGTGACTTGGAAATTCTCTTGTGTCCATCTCCTGACTTGTAACTTGTGCTACCAGAGACCCAAGATTAAGGGAAAAATACAGATACACACCACCACAAGGGGTGAGAAAACAATATCAAGATTAAAAGTAAGGTTTACCTATTCGCTACCTTATCATTTTATAAATGAATGCCAACCCTCATGCACACCCCCCACCCACACCATCTTCCACAATTGGGACTTGCCAACTCTTTTGTCCAGCGATAAGGGACGATTATGGGCGGCTGTAAGAAGCCCTGCCATGTGAAATAAAAGATCGTGAGATCAAACAGGCTTGAAGAAGATAAGCAGGAAGCCTTTCATAACTGCAAGATACTCCGAGACACTTTACAGTTAAACTGACTTCTAGCTCAGTGCAATCATAGTTTTAATGCCAAAATTAAAATAGAGCATTAACTTGTGTGTCTCATACTCATGTCGACAAAGGAGCAAACATTTCTCGGGATGCCGGATACTTAACTCTAATCTTCTCTGGGATCGTGCTGTGTGATCTTGTATATCACCTTACAAATTTAGGGGGATAGCTTACATTTCGCCCAAAAGGCGGCACCTCCATCAACTCCGAGGTAACACCTCGGCAGGCGTGTTCGCCTCCTGTCCTGCTCGAGTGTCTGCGGAGGTAAAAACCTTCCCTTGATATAGGAAAAGGTGTTTCCACCAATAAAGTACACCAGGCTTGGAACCATTTCACCCCATCGAGCACATAGACTAATTTGTCTCAAGTCTTCAGTTGCGACTTGTTTTGTTATTTAAAAAAGAACTTCGTTCCTTTCAGACAAAAGGCAGACAACTATAAAACATTATGCTATTCGCAGGACAAATTAGCTGTACCAGCAACTTTATTTTCACTGTCATTTAATTTTTTTTATCTGCAATTTCCTCTGCGTGAATTCTCGCCCTGAACCAACATTGGTTCCTTACATGGGAGTCCTGACGTCAGGTTGCCTGCAAACTGAACAGCCCGTACTTCCTCAAACGCTTCAGTTCAGACAGCAACTTTACTTGGAGTGTGGAGCGGGGAGGTCCCAGCGGAGCGTACAAATGGCCAAGAGTTACATTCCTCCCGAGACAAGGTAAACACCAAGCGTCTGTGTCTCGGTAGTCTGCCCCGTTATAGGCAACTGGGCACATTTGCTGTGCTTAATCCTAGAAGAGTAACGTCGGCGGTGGGTGAGAAGGGGGCGGGGATGATCCGATGTTACAGTCTATCATGTTTCCTGTTATTGACGAAATCAGGAAAAGGAACGCGCGGGTGGGAATGGAGGGAAAGACAGCTGAGCAGACAAATTTAAAGATGCGGTGGTTGTCCGTTACGTCTGAAATCCAACAACTCGTCACAGAGCAACACATCTGGAATTCTTTGAAAAATGTATAAAAACAAAATAAATACGAGTCATATAAAGCGCCACGACTAATTTATTATAAAATATTACAAGAAACTGCAAACTTAACTTTACCCACACCTATGTACGTTGCTTTAATTTCCAGTAAATTTTAACTGGGACTGACGAGTAATTAATTTAATTCTAAATGCACAACGCCCTGACGATCATACAAAGCGGACCATTTCTAACTGGGCAGCCGATAGGTTCTGTCTGCAGTCCCTTGAAAGTTGCCTTAAACTTGCTCCCACACATGCCTTTTGTAATATAAAAGTCATAATGGCAATTGATTATATTGTTGGTGTAATTTGTTCCTTCTGTCCGTGCATGGACAGTCCACTTTCACAGAAAGAAGTTGCTTGAATGAACAGGAAATCTGACTTCATTGGCACCTTTGAAGCATTCATTCTCGACCGCTCTTGCCTGTTGAAAACAATGTAGGTAGCACAGAAGCTAGGTGGTCCAAATGAATAAGTGAATGTGCCCTTGTAACAAATTCTAACAATCTTTCTTAAGTTTCTTTAATGAGTTTTTTATAGAACATAGAACATTATAGCACAATACAGGCCCTTAGGCCCAAGATATTATGCCTAGCTTTTAGATCAATATCACCCTTCCATCCTACATAGCCCTCCATTTTTCTATCAACCATGTGCTTAAGAGATTCTTGAACGTCCCTAATGTATCTCTACCAGCACCCCTGGCAGTGTGACTCCCAGTCTCTGTGTAAAAATATGATCTCTGACATCATGCCTATACTTTCCTCCAATCAGCTTAAAATTATGTCCCCTCAAATTAGTCATTTTCATCTTGGGAATAAATCTCTGGCTGTTTACTTGATATATGCCTCTTACCACTTATTGTCAAGTCAAGTGAAGTTTATTGTCATTTAACTATATACGTATATAATATATATATATATATATAGAAATGAGACTACTTTTCTCCAAACCAGGGTGTAAAATACATAACACACATAATACATGATAACTAATGATGGGAAGGATAAAATCTACAGATAAATCATACATAAATAACAAACTATAGAGTATTAATTTTAAAAATAGTAAGGTATGGAACAGATCAGCCAGAGACACTTTGAATATGATGTGGTCGGGAGTTCAGAAGCCTAATGGCAGGGGGAAGAAACTGTTTCTCATCCTGACCATTCTTGTTTTTATGCATTGTAGTCTCCTGCCAGTTGGTAGAAAGTCAGAGAGGATGCTGGATGCATGGGTGAGATCCTTAATAACACTAAGGGCCCTGATAAATGTCCCTGATGGATGGTAGGGAGACAGACCCCTGTGATCCTCTCAGCTGTTCTCATAATCCTTTGTTGGTGCTTGACTGCCCCCATACCAGATGGAGATGGAACTTGTCAGGACGCTCTCAATGGTGCTCCTATAAAACACAGTTAAGAGGGAGCCTTGCTTTCCTCAGTCTTTTTAGGAAGTGGAGGTGCTGCTGTGCCTTCTTGTTCGAGTCACCCTTGGTTCCATATGGGAAGGTGGAAGAGAAATTTCAATTAACATTCAGTCATTGATGGTTTACCATGCAGATTTGGTTACAAAACGTAACGTCACTGACACATAGACCAGGAGGAAGTTTCAGAAGTGGAGGGATGGGGGGAAAGGAGATGATGTAACCTATTAGAACAAATTAAATGCCAGGGTGGAACTGTGTCTCTTCTTATCATAAGAAGATAATGTATGAATCAGGACAGGAATAGCCCATCTATTCCTTTGAATTTACTTCCCATCTAGTGTAATCATCGCCAATGTACCTGACCATTTCCCAGCACTATCTTTAATCCATTCATTCCCTTAATGTCCAGAGATCCATTGACCTTTGCTTTGAATGAACACCACTGAGGCTCTGCAGCCACCTGAGGTGTACACCTTAAAGGTTCACCATTTTCTCATTGAAGAAACTTCACCTTGTTTCAATCAAAATGGCTCATGTCTTATACCCAAACTGCATCTTTTCCTCATTTTCCAAAAGCACAGCTCACTTTGCAGAATAGCTGGGATTCATGGACAATGATGTATTTATGTAATTACTGAAATGAAAAGATTTAACAGAAAGCTCATCAAACAAAATCTGACACTGGGCCAAATTGCAAAAAAGACAAAAGTTGATTTTTGGAGAAAAAGGAGGGGAAGTTCAAGTGAATTCCAGATCTTCGGGCATTTGAAAATATCAGACCTGAGCATTTGTACAAGAGAGATATTGCCAAGAATGAGTATACATGATGTCATAGAGTTGCAAAGGTGAATCTAATATTATAACTTAATTTCACAAAAGAGTTTATTAATTGTAATGAACTAAAATATGCACAATTAGATTTAATGCACATTGATAAATAATCCAAAACAGTGCCATGATCATTAGTTATAGTTTTTAATAGTAAAATACAAGTATGATGGGAACAAACATTCAATTGCATTTATACTAAGTATGATGATTAAAAATGAACTTTAGTACTGAATAGTGCAAGATATTGCCTTACATTAGAAGTTAAAATGGATTCAAAGTGTCGTAGCACTTCAGATATTTTGATGTGATAAAAGTGGTATTATCATTTATTAATATGGATGATAGACTAATAAAATAAGCAATTTAGTCATTGTAACAATGACATCAGAATCGATCCTCCTTACAAAAAACTGCATTGTTTCCTTTTCATGCAGTTGGTTAAAATTTCATCTAAATGAAGTTTGCATTTGAATTACATTTAGATCATGAGATCTTACTTATGGTGACAAAGTTCAGCTATGCCCACAACAAGGGATGCTAAACAGTTCAGGCTTATAATGTGAGCTAGTCCTGATGAAGATTGCCTGAGAGAGTATGTTGTCATGCACAAAAGGCTCCTTCTGGTACATTGAGAGTTGCCTAAGCACAGTGGTGCACCATCAATAACTCACTCTGAGATGTAAGGCGAGATATCAGCTTTTATTGACTGGAAGAAGGAACAAGCAGTGGTTGACCACCATACTAAATCCTGGAGACTGAGAGGCCGGGCTCAGGCCTCAATCCCCTTTATACAGGGGTCTGTGGGAGGAGCCACAGGAGCAGTCAGCAGGGGGCGTGTCCAGGCAGGTATATGTAGTTCACAGTCTCTCACATGGTATTCATTTATCAGTTCAAGAAGGGCTGACTAAAACCTCACATTTGGCTATAGAAAGCTTTGTAGTAGTTTTGCTTTAACTCAGGGGTTTGAGGTTCAGATTCTAAGCCAACACTTCAGAGTAGAATTGAGGGAATACTCCACTCTGGAAGGAACTGTTTCTGTATGGGATTTTTTTCTTTATATGATGTTACTGAATGAGTAGCAATTATTGCAGTTGGTGGTGAAACGCCTTTTTGAATTACTCTTCTTCTGGTGGCGGTACCCCCGGTGTTGTAGGGGAGAAAGTCCAAGACTTTTACATAGTCATCACGAAGTACCGAGGGCTCCAGATGGTGTGTGACTGAAGGGAACCTGCTGGTGGTGGTGTTCCCATGTGCCTACCGCCCTCGTCAAGATAAAAGCCCACGGTATTACAGGAAAGACACCTGCATGGAGAGAAGATTGGCTGACTGGAAAAATGCAATGAGTGGGAATAAAGGGGTTTTTTTTCTGGTTGATCTGCAGGGGTCAGGGTTATGGCTTCTTTTCATGTAATATGCCAATAATTTGGAGGACAGAATTGATGACTTTGCAGACAATACAAAGATAGGTGGAGGACCAGGTAGTGATGAAGAAGCAGGGACTCTGCAGAAGGACTTGGGCAGATGAGCAAAGGAGTGGCAGATCAAAGTTCAAAGTAAATTTATTATCGAAGTACATACATGTCAATACATCTTCTTGTGAGCATACTCAGTACATTGAAGAACCATAATAAAGACCACACCCAACGGGCAGTCAAATTATCAACTTGCAAAAGCCAACAAACTGTGCAAGTACAAAAGAGAAAAGTAATAAGAGGAAATAAAGAAATAAGCAATAAATATCGAGAAAGTGAGGTGAAGAGTCACAAGATCACAAGACAAAGGAGCAGAAGTAAGCCATTCAGCCCATCGAGTCTGTTCTACCACTCTACCATGAGCTAAACTATTCTTCCGTCTAGTTCCAATTTCCAGCTTTTTTCACATATCCCTTGATACCCTGACTAATTAGATACCTATCAATCTCCTCCTTAAACACCCTCAATGATCGGACCTCCACAGCTGCATGTGGCAATGAATTCCATAAATCCACAACCCTCGGGCTAAAATAATTTCTCCTCATCTCCGTTTTAAATGGGTACCCTCTAATTCTAATACTGCGGCCTCTTGTCCTGGACTCACCCACCAAGGGAAACGGCCTTTCCACATCTACTCTGTCCAACCCTTTCAACATTCAAAATGTTTCTATTAAATCCCCTCTCATTCTTCTATACTCTAATGAATACAGTCCAAGAGCCGACAAATGCTCCTCATATGTTAGCCCCTGCATTCCAGGAATCATCCTCGTAAATCTTCTGTGAGCTCTCTCCAACGTCAGTACATCCCTTCTAAGATAGGGAGCCCAAAATGGCACGCAGTATTCCAACTGAGGTCTCGCCAGTGCCCCATAGAGAGTCATCGACACCTCCATACTCCTTTTAAAATGAATGCCAACATGGTATTCGCTTTCCTTGCTGCCGATCCAAACTGGTGGTTCACCTTCATGGTATCCTGCACGAGGACCTGCAAGTCCCTTTGCACTTCAGATTTTTGAATTTTCTCCCCATCAAAATAATAATCTGCCCGATTATTTCTTCTTCCAAAATGTACAACTGTACATTTCTGAACATTGTATCTCATCTGCCATTTCTTTGCCCACTCTCCTAAACTAACCAAGTCTCTGTGTAATCTTTCCATTTCTTCAACACTTTCTGCTCCTCCAACTATCTTGGTGTCATCTGCAAACTTAGCCACAAAGCCATTTAATCCATAATCTAAATCATTGATATACAGTGTAAAAAGAAGCGGCCCCAACACCAACTCCTGCGGAACACCACTAGTAACCGGCAACCAACCAGAATAGGATCCCTGTATTCCCACCCTTTGCTTTCTGCCTGTCAGCCAATGCTCCACCCATTCCAATATCTTTCCTGTAATTTCATGGGCTCTCATCTTATTAAGCAGCCTCTTATGCGGCACCTTATCGAAGGCCTTTTGAAAATCCAAATACACAACATCCAAAGCCCTGTCAATCTTATTGTAGGTCATTGAAGGTGAGTCCATAGGTTGTGGGAACAATTCAGTGAAGTTGAGTGAGCTACCCCCCACTGGTTCAAAAACCTGATGGTTGAGGGGTAGTAACTGTTCCTGAACTTGGTAGAGTGTGTCTTGAGGCTCCTGTACCTTCTTCCTGATGGCAGCTGTGAGAAGAGAGCATGGCCTGTGTGGTGTGGATGATTATGACAGTGTAGGTAAGTGTATGGTTTTGCACTTTGGTAGACAGAATAAAGACATGGACTATTTTCTAAATGGGTAGCAAATTTAGAAATTAGAGGTATAAAGGGGCTTGAAATTCCCTAATGGTTAAATTGGAAGTAGATTTGGTGGTAAGGAAGGCAAATTTATTATTCCCTTTCATTTCGAGAGGACTAAAATATCAAAGCAAGGATGTAGTGCTGAGTCTTTATAAGGCATTGGTCAGACTGTACTTGGAATATCATGAGTAAGTTTGGATCCCTTAACTAAGAAAGGATGTACTGGCATTGGAGAGGTTCCAAGCAGATTCACAAGAATGATCCCAGAAATAAAAGGGTATATGAGGGTATTTGATTGTTCTGGACTTGTACTAGCTGAATACTAGCTTAGTTTAGAAGAATAAAAGATGGATTTTATTGAAACCTATCAAATATTGAAATGCCTAGATAGAGAGATAAGGCAGGGAGAGGATGTTTCCTCTAGCGGTAGAGTTTGGGACCATACAGCACAGCTTCAGAATACAAGGACGTTCACTTAGAATGAAGAGGAGGAATTTTTTAGCCAGCATGTGATGAACCTATGGAATTCATTGCCACAGATAGCTGTGGAAGCCAAGTCACTGGGCATATTTAAAGCAGAGGTTGATAGGTTCTTGATTAGCCAGAGCATCAAAGCTTATGGGGAGAAGGCAGGTGAATGGGGTTGAGACGGATAATAAATCAGACTTGATGGAATGGCAGAGCAGACCCGATGGGCAAAATGGCCTAATTCTGCTCCTATGTCTTATGGTCAAACACTCTTCATTTTATAAGCATGCTGTAGAAACTTTGAGATAACAATACGGAACGATGAGGAAGCGAAGAAAGGCAAAAGTAAATGTTAACCATCAGACTGTCAGGTTGATTGCTTGCTTATTAATTATAAACGTTTTGCTTCAGACTTCTCATTATGTTTCAAACTTAATTAGCTTGGAAGAAAAGTCTAGAAAGTAAAGGAAGAAAAACAATCAACTTCTACTTTTATTGCATTTCTTGTAGAAGAGCCCAAGTTACCAAGTGGCAGAAAATACTACAATTTATGAGTATGTCTCTTATATTTTTTCTGGGATGTGATGACCACTGTATTATAGTTCCTTGAAAAGATGGCAAGAGCTGCTTCTCTGAACTGTCATGGTTTCTGTGGTGACACCATGTTGTTCTGTGAAGAATGTCATTGCCAACGAAGGAAGAATTATATTCTTCCAAATGTGTGATTTGAATAATAGCTTGCAGGAGTTATCAATCGTAATCATCTAGTGCCTTTGTTCTTTAGTGATGGTGGAGGAAATGGCTTTAGTTAGCACTACCAAAGAAGAGTCATAAGTTGTTGCAGAGGAACTTTGGCTATAGGTGGACAATGTATCTTAAGATGAAAACTTGAAATAAAAAGAGAAAATGCATCTCAGCTATTTTCAACATGCAATCTCTACTTTTGACAGTGTGATAAACAGCAGGCAACAGTCGGAAGAAGTATAACTTGAGAGTTTATCTTTTTCCTGTCAGTTCCACTACCAGCTATTTGATGATTAACCCTTGTGTTGTAAAGATGCTGCTGTAACCCACACTGCTGCCCCTTGCTCCGTCATTGTTACTTTGCCAAATCTGAATTTGGTAACACATTTTGTTGAGTTATTTCACCAAAAAAATACACAGAATTCATATGATAGAAAGCTAAATTTTTGATCTTCAAATTATGCCAGGACAAGCTTTTGGAAAATATAATCTTCCCAATGCTTGTTCAGGCTAACTCATGAATCAGCATTCATTTATGCAAGGTTCTGTTGCACAAAAGGTTTGTATTTTTTTTAATTACGAAAAGATTGCCAGTAAGACTATCTTATGGGATCTGCAAGGTAAATGTCCAGTTCGCCTCAATTCCAGTGGGCAGTGTAAATAGTTTCTTGTTGGCAGCAAGTTTTGGCCCATTTTGGGCCAACTTTGTATTTGATCTGAATAGAATTCGCCTTCATGAAAAGGAAGTTAATTTTACAAAACCCTAGTTACTTTTTATTATTCTTATTCATATTGTTTGAAAATGTGCAAAACATTATACTGGATGATGTTGAACTGGAATTCCTTAAATGATCTTTGAAATATGTGCTTTGCTATTCATTCCTTTCCATGTCTTTGCTATTGAACTTTTTCTTCCAGAGATATCCTAGGAAACGTTAACAATTGCCTGTTGAGAGTGCAGACACAATTTATTGTAAAGGTGGATAATCTCCAATCTTCCAAACAGCAAGGAAAACTTAGAGTTAAATAGTGAATCATTAATTTCAGCAGTCAAGCTTCAGGCTGCTGTGAGACAACTTTTCAACAGTTCAGATGCTAATCTTAAAATTTGGCTTCTCGTATTCAAATACAACAAATAGGCAGTTTTGGCTGAGTCATCACTCCAGTACTCCAGAATGAAGATATTAGAACCAAGTCCAGAATAATTGGAAAAACCCACTTTCTGATTTTGTTTCTAAGATGTTGCCTTAGCTATCTTTGAGAAACCGTAAACTAGTTTCACCAATTCCAAGGACAATTCCACCCTTTTATCTGAAAGAAAATGGATTATTAAGTTGGTTCTGCCAAAGGTATTAGAATATGTAAATAATAGTCACAATATCCCAATAATAATAGGCATTTTACTATCACTGTGAAGAAAGGAGTCAATGCCTAACTCTACTATTCCAGTCCCTAGCCCTATATTTTGCTGAATGAATTTAATGGTCAGCTTAAAGGTATCTTTGCTCTGTTTGCTGCAAAATGCAGGATCTCGAGGTGGCTAGCATTTCAGTTCAACTTCCCATTTCCATTCTGACATGTCTATCCATGGCCTCTGTCTACTGCCATGATGAGAAACAATACCTCAAATTCTATCTAGGTAGCACCCAACCTGATGGTATGAAAATTGATTTCTCTAACTGCTGATAACTTCTCTGCTCTTCCTCCATTCCCCATTCTGGTGACCCTCTCACCTCTCTTCTCACCTGCCCATCCTTTTCAAGTTCATGTTCATTGTCCTCTGACCATACATAGAACTGTACAGCACAGAATCAGGCCTTTCAGCCAGCAATGTTGTGTCACACCAGCTAGAACACAATTCAAAAAACACCCAAACATCAAACCCGCTTACCTACTCAATGTCCATATCCCTCCATCTTCCTCACGTCCACGTGCCTATCTAAATGTCTCCTAAAAGCCTCCAATGTATTTGCCTCTGCCAGCACACCAAGCAGTGCATTCCAGGCATTCATGACTAAGTAAAAAACATACCCCTCTCTTCCCCCTTGAACCTATCCCCTGCCACCTTCAATGCATGCCCTCTGGTATTAGACATTTCAACCCTAGGAAACATACTCCCTGTCCACTCTATCTATGCCTCCCATAATCTTGTAAACCTCTGTCAGATCTCCACTCAGCCTCCGGCACTCCAGAGAAAACAACCTAAGTTTGTCCAGCCTCTCATGATAGCACATGCCCTCTAATCTGGACAGCATCCTGGCAAACCTCTTCTGCACCCTCTCCAGAGCCTCAACATCCTTCCTATAGTGGAGTGACCAAAACTGACATCACCTAACCGAGTTTTATAAAGTTGAAACATAACCACTTGTCTTCTGAACTGAATGCTTTGACTAATAAAAGCAAGCATTCCATAAGCTTTCTTAAACACCCTATTGACCTGTGTAGCCTCTTTCAAGGAACTGTGAACTTGGATCCCAAGATCTCTCTGCTCAGCAACTGTTGATGGTCTTACCCTTAACAGTGTACTGTCTCCTTGCATTTACCCTACCGAGATGCAACACCCACATTTATCTGGGTTAAACTCCAATTGCCATTTCTTGGTCCATATCTGCAAGTGATCTATATCATGCTGTATTCTTTGCCAATCTTCTACACTATCCACAACTCCACCAGTCCTGGTATCATCTGTAAACTTACTGATCCACCCATCTATATTTTCATCCAGGTCATTTATATTCATCACAAACTGCAGTGGTCCCAGCACAGATCCCTGTGGAACACTATTAATTACAGACCTCCAGCTTGAATAGGTCCCTTCAACCACTAGCCTCTGTTCTCTATGCACAAGCCGATTCTGAATCCAAACAGCCAGTTTGTCGCGGACTCAGTATATTGTAATCTTCTGGATTAACCTCTCATGAGGGACTTCGTCAAACGCCTTACTAAAATCCATGTAGACAACATTCACTACCCTACTTTCATCAATCTCTCTTGTCACCTTGTCAAAAAACTTAATCAAGTTGTTAAGACACAACCTGCCCCGCATAAAGCCGTGTTGGCTCTCCCTAATTAGGCCATGGATTTCCAAATGCTCATATATCCTATCTCCAAGACTTTTTTCCAGCAATTTCCTCACAACTGATGTGAGACTCACCAGTCGATAGTTCCCAAGGTTTTCCCTTGTTCCTTGAACAGAGGAACAACATTAGCAACTCGCCAGTCCTCTAGGACCTTGCCTATGGCTAGGGAGGACACAAGGATACTTGTCAAGGCCCCAGAAATCACATTTCTTGCCTCCTTCAATAACTTGAGGTAAATCCCTTCAGGCCCTGGGGACTTAACAACTTTAATACTCATTAGGAGACCCAACACTTCCTCCTCCTCGACCTCTAAATGCCCTAACACATTATACACTCAGAACTGATCTCCTGGTCCTCCCTATCCTTTTCCTTGGTAAATACCGAAGCAAAGTGCTCATTAAGTACCTCACTCACATTCTCCACATCCAAGTAAATGTCCCCCCCACTTTATTCTTGAGTGGTCTCACCCTGTCCCTAATTATCCTCTTGCTCTTGATGTACGTGTAGGATGCCTTGGGATTCACCTTAATGCTACTTGCAAAGGACATTTCATTGCCCCTCCTGGCTTTCCTAATACCCTTCTTTATTTCTTTTCTGGGTTTTTCATACTCATATGCACTATTTGATACTAACTTCCAAAACTTTACAAACTTTTCCTTTATCTTCTTGATTAAATTCATCATCTCTCTGTATATCCTAGGTTCTCTTATCTTTCCATCCCTGCCCTTCCTTCTAACAGGAACATACTTTTCCTGTTCTCTGTGCAATCGAATTTTAAACATCCTCCACGTCTGATGTGGACTTGCCAGAAAAAAAAGACGTTCCCAATTAACTCTTCTTAGTTCCTGCCTAATGCCCTCGCAATTTGCTCTACTCCAATTTAAAACTCTCCTGCAAGGACCAATCTATAGCTGTCCTGAAGGTTAAGGAGTTGCAATTGCTATTTCCTAACTGTTCATCCACTGAAAGGTCAGTCACATGGCCAAGCTCATTACCTGACACAGGGTCCAATATGGCCCCTCCTCTCATTGGGCTGTCCACTTATTGCTTTAAGAAACTCTCCTGGATACACTTAATAAATTCTGCCATCTAAACCCTTTGCACTGAGAAGGTCCTGGTTTATATTAGGAAAATTGAAATCCCCCATGAACAACAACCCTATTATTTTTACACATTTCTTTAATCTGATTACTTATCTGTTCCTCAATGTCCTGGTGTCTGTAATACAACTGTCGTGGTGCACCTTTCCTGTTCCTGAGTTCTACCTAAATGGACTCAGTGTCTGAACCCTCCATATTGTCTCTCTTGCGTGTAGCTGAGATATTGCCCCCCGATTAATAGTGCAACCCCTTCCCTCCTCCTTTTACCTCCTTCTCTATCTTTTCTAAAACTTTGAAAACCTAGTACATGAATCACCCAATTTTGCACCTCTCTCAACCAAGTTTCGGTAATGGCCTCAACATTGTAGTTCCACATATTAATTCATGCTCTAAGTTCATTGCCCTTACCCATAATACTCCTTGTATTAAAATATAGGCTCTTCAAACTATCCAATCCATCATACATGTTATTTTGATTTTGCTTTTCAATGCTTTCCCTGACATCCATCTTCTGGTTCGATCCTTCTCTTACTGACCTGGTGCTCCGGTTCCCAGCCCCCTCAAGAACAAGTTGAAACTCCCCTGAGTGGCATTAGCAAACCTCCCAGATATTTGCTCCCCCCCAGTTCAGGTGCAACCTGTCCCTCTTGTACTGGTTATCCCGTCCCCAGAAAAAGTTCCAATACTGCCAGAAATTGAACCAGATAAAATGTTCCTCCGCACCCACAAAATAAATATCACACACAGCACATAAAGCAAAATATTACCACAAATATGTTAAGAAAATATAATTCAAAGTGCATGTAGCGTGCAGCACAGGCAAATAGTTCACTGTTTTACTGGTGAGACCTCAGTGGTGGCAGGGTATTCATTACTCTCACAGCCTGAGGGAAGGAGCTGTTACCCAGTCTGGCAGTCCTCGTCCTGATGCTCCTGTACCTCCTTCCTGCTGGTAGTGGGTCAAAGAGATTGTGGTGGAGATCTTGAACAATGCTTCTAGCCCTTTTTAAACAATGCTGTAAGTAAATGTCACTTACATTTACTTACAGGGAGGGAGACTCCAGTGATCCTCATGGTAGGTTTTACTACCCTCTGTAGGATCCTGCAGTCTGATGACTTGCAGCTTTCTTAGCATAATAATACAGCCAGACAGCACACTCTCAACAGTGATCCTGTAGGAAGTTGTTGAAATAAGGGCGAGGAGCCTCGAGCTCCTCAGTCTCCTCACAAAGTGTCGATGCTGCTGTGCCTCCTTGAATAATGAGGTGTTGTGCGTCAAGGTTCCCCTCCTCCTTCACTTCCTTCCACAGTCCACTGTCCTGTCCTATCAGATTCATTCTTCCTCAGATTTTTACCTCTTCCATCTTTCCCCTCTCAGTTTCATCCCCTTCCCCCACCCATCTTTCCCCTCACCTGGATACACCTATCACGTGCCAGCTTGTGGTCCTTCCCTCATCTTATACTTCCTCCTGCCCACAACATTCTTATTCTGGCTGCAGCTCCCTTCCTTTCCAGTCTTGATGAAGGGTCTCGGCCTGAAACATCTTCTGTTTATTCCCCTCCATAGATGCTGCCTGAATTGCTGAGTCCCTCCAGCATTTTGTGTGTGGTGCTCAAGGTATCTTACGTTGCTTTTGTTTTCTTTTTCTCAGATATAGATTGAAGATTTTGTATCTTTTCACATATTACTTGATACAGTTCTGTGGACACTCGTGGATATCTTCAAACATAATTGCCAGGTTCTTAACATTTGGGGAAGGTAAGTTTTTTTCTGCTGCAGGTACAAAACAACAATGCATTTGGTGATTCTATTTTCTGGAGAGGGTGGAGCTTCCTTTTGACAGGGGAAGAGATTTCCAGTTGTTGTCTCACAAGTGATAAAATAAATCCTCAATGTCTTCAGGCAATAGCACAGACACATACAAGTGGAACACCAAATCTAAAAGGTCAGACACAAAAGATCTGGGAAAATGAGGTTGTGGGGAGGGTTGCATGCAAGATTGTTGGTAAGCCAGCCTGCAAATGCACAAGACAGGCTTACTTTGCTGGGCAGGCAATTACTTGAATTTCACCTTGGTGAAGAAAGGCCTTGACTACACGCTGTCAGATCAATTCGCAAAACCAGGGGTTTCCATCCATCCTCGTGTAAGATATTTTCATAGGTATGTTTAGGGTTTCTGAGGAGCCATCATTAAATGCTATCATCACAAAGAGCCAGAAGATGAGTCATTCATCTAATCTTGCTCTGGATCGTAGTATTTAACTTGCTGATAGTCTGGTGAATGTGTAATCATAACGAAGCCTGTCTACTTTGACCCCTATAGAGTGCAGCCTATTCATGAAACAGTTGAACGTGGTTCACCCACCAGATCTATGCCATTTTCCAGCAGATCAATCTCATCTATTCCCCTTTTGTTTGGTTCCCTGGTTTACTCCCTCTCTCCCTTGTAATTATCTTGTCACAATATATAGCGAAGTTAACCATTTAGAAATCAGCTGACATCACTGAGACAAGATGCTATCAGAAGACCCAATGTGCCATTTTAACCTTCACTCTGTGCCTATAATGAGATTGTCCACTTCAGATAGTGCTTCTTCACAGGGAGTTTCTCTGCCGCCTGACCTCTGTGAGCACATTTCTGCACCCAAAGGTTCAGGGCATTGGTTTCAAAATTTATTTTTGACTCTAGCCACAGTTGAAACCGGAAAATAACATTGTGTCTTTATTTAAGACAGTCTCGTGGACACGTATTATGCCATAGGAGCTGTGATGTGGTCCTGTCAATTGCTTTCGAATCTGGAGTTGATCCATCTAATCACTGGCATTGAATGTGGCCCATTCCTTCCCCGATTCTTACAGGTAGGAAGTGAAGCTGATATACCTGCTTGTTTGCTTTTATCAAACCCATTGAAAGACTTTGCTGAAATAGTCACTTTGGACAATGTGGAAACCACTATAATCTATGTGACTTTAAATTCTTATGTGTTAAAGGGCAATGTACATTATATGTGAAAACTAGATAAAGTAAAACCAAAATATTTTGCATGGTGAAAATCTGAAGTGAAACAAATATGCTGGAAACATTCAGAAGCGCTGAGCTTTTCTGAAAGGACTTTATTCCCTGGATGTAGGGGAATGAGGGAAATCTGACAGAGGTAACAAAATTATGAGGGTTATACATGAGATTGTGCGACTAGCACTCGAGGTCATAGGTTTATATTGAAAGGTGGAATATTTAAAAGAATATAAGGGAGAAATTCTTTACTCAGAGAATGGCGAGAGTGTGGAATGAGCTGCCAGTGAAAGAGGTGGATGAGGGTTCTTTGCAGCATTTAATAATTTATTTATTTATTGAGATAGTTGGAATAAGTCCTTTCAACCGTTTGAGCCATGCCAACCAGCAACCCCCCATTTAATCTGAGCCTAATCACAGGACCATTTACAATTTGGATAGATATACGGAGGAGTGGGGTATGGAGGGCTATGTCCGGGTGTGGATAGATGACAGAAAGACAGACTGGATGGGCCAAAGGGCTTGTTTCAGTGCTGTAGTGCTCGATGACTATAAAACTGAGAGGGGAGAACACTTCCAACATACAGTCTCCTGGCTATTTTTCTTCCTACAATGGTGTATATCATTGAACCTCCAGTCTTTGAAAAAGCAAGACAGTTTACTCCTTCTACAGTTTATCCTACAAATCCCATTTGAAGCTACAGTCGCCTTTTAAAGGATCTTATCCATCCTGCTTTATTCTTTAGGCAGTACATTTCAGAATCATCATCTTACGTTCTGTCTGCTTCAGTGATTTTGCCAACTAACTTAAATGTGTGTTAGGTTACTGACCTTCCTGTCAACAGAAATAATTTCTCTCCATCTATTCTGCCAGAACCTGCTCAATATGAAGCTGTAACTGTTTGTTTCAGACAATGGAGATATCCAGTCAATCAATTCACTGGTTTAAAGTAACAGTGAACTTCAATTTGGTTCTTTATGGCTGGCCACAGTTTAAGTACAATTCTTACTGATGAGGTTGGGCTAAGTTGTGAATAAAATGTCACAGCAAGGGAAGCAGGTCTGCGATAACGCTCTCATTTAACTCATTGAATGTTACTCTAGTTACTTCTCCAGACAGATTGTCGTAACAAGCTTTCACAGTACTCTCTCAGCTGGTACCACCCCATTTACATCATTAAACGCTGTCTCCACTCCATCACAAACATGGCTCTGCTCTCTACACCTCCCTGCAACTTAAAAGCACAGTTAGCCATACAATCATTGAAAGATACAGGACAAAAACAGGCCCTTTGGCCTACCAAGCCTGCGCCAACCATCAACCACCCATCTACACTAGTCCTACCTTCACCCCACTTTTTTATTCTTCTCACACTGTCATGAACTTCGCCAGATTCTACCACTCATTTACATATAGGGGCAAATTACAGTGGGCAATTAACCTACTGACCCACTCAACTTTGTGACGCAGGGAGAAACTGGAGCACCTGCGAGAAACACATGGTCACAATGCAGGCACCCCTTAGACAGCACCTGAAGTCGGGTTTTAATCCAGCTCTGTTAGACAGCAGCTCTATGAGCTGGGCCACTGTAGTATTTTTCCTAGTTCTGATAAGATGTTTAAAGAAACTCTCTTTCTCTCTCTATGGACACTGCCTGACTGCTGAGTATTTCCAGTGTTTCCTGGTCCAGTGAAATTGTCTTCATTTCTAATTGCTTGATCATTAATGTAAACTTCAATTACAAGCTCAATGAAAAGACAGATTAGTTAATGCAGCTATTTTCTGTTTTCAGATGACTGAAAGGAATGTGATCCTTTATGTGGTTATAGCTAGTCAAGAAGAAATGCAAAACAAGAGCATTGTTTGGGCCTTGTTTTTCTTCTGGAACACTCTGGATCTAATCAAGTGAGTAACTGGAGTACTCGTTTGACCATCAGCACACTTTGCAAAATCTCTATTTGTGTTTCTACAAGCAAAATTCATAGCTAGCAGATAGACAGGGCACAGACTCCAAAGGAAGATCCTCATTTGCCCTGTAGAACTGACAAATCATGTGATTTTTTTTGTAATTTATTTTTTATTGAAGTTCATTGTCAAACAAACATTTCCATAAGATGTATTTCAGACATTGTACATATATATCATATAATCATATATATCACAAATCTCCACTAAGTATTTATCTGGGGTATACACTTATAGAAAAGTTAAACCATTTTTCCCAGTATGAATCAAATCGTTCCAGCTTATGATTAACAGATGCTGTTATCTTCTCCATTTTGTAAATGTCCATTGTAATTTCTATCCATGCATTTAAAGTTGGGCTCTCCTGCGATAACCATTTCCCAGTAAGAGTCTTTTTACCAGCCACCAACAGTACATTCATTAAATATTTATTTCTTTTAAACTATTCATGAGGCATATATCCAAAATATATGGTCTTACTCTCTAAGGGTATTTCACATTTAAAGATGTCTTGTAGGGCATTGTGTATCCCCCTCCAATAGTTTTTAATAACAGGGTAGTCCCAAAAAATATGATAATGATTTCTTTTTGCACCAATATCTTGGAAACCAAGTTAAAATATCCACTACTATACCTGAAGAGGTAAAGGATACTTCCTTCATTAACTCCAGGAAGTGTTGGAAACACACTGCAGGTTAGGCAGCATCAGAGGGAGGAAGAGCTGATAGTTCAGAAGCCAGGGCCCTTCTAGACCTGAAATATTAAATGTCTCTCCTTCCACAGTTGCTGCTAGACCTGCTGTGTGCTTCCAGTATTTTCTGTTTTTAGTTCAGATTTCCAAGTCTGCAGGTTAAAATATTTTTAAACTATTCTTCCTCTAATACTTTTGTCCCATATTTGCCTCCACATGGGGCAAATGGAGCATCACAGTAGATGTCATCTTATCTCCATAGTGGTAATGGATAATGAAGAAAAGGGAGATAGTGAATTAATGTCAGTTAAATCAAAGGAGTAAAGGTTCATGATGGTGAAAGAAAGGACAGCAGTGTGGACTACTAATGAAATACAATGAACAGGGAATTTGAGTTCAAGTGAAGGGGCAAAGGAGTGGAATCAATGATCTTGGTAAACGAGAGAGGAGGATTGTAATGGAAGGAGCAACACACACAAAATGCTGGAGGAACTCAGCAGGCCAGGCAGCATCTATGGAAAAAAAAGAGTACAGTCAACATTTCGGGCCAAGACCCTTCATGAGACCTGATGAAGGGTCTCAGCTCAAAATGTCAACCGTACTCTTTGCAGTTCTTTTGGTATATTCACCCCGTGACCATGTGGGTTTCCTCCGGGTGCTCTGGTTCCCTCCCAGAGTCCAAAGTCATTGCTTGGATTTCCAGCTTCTGCAGATTTTCTCTTGTTTGTAGTGGAATGAGAAGTGAAGAATCTGAATGTGTGTCGAGGGAATGTAATTGTCAGCATTAAGTGAAAGATGTGGAGACTGATGACTGGATTAAGCCCATTAAAGGAGTGGGCCGGCTGAACATTGGGAGTAAGGAAGGCTAAGGCCAGCAGTTCCCTAATGAAAGCTGAAGGCATCCTTGAAGAGCTGAGTAACAGCAACCCTGGTCTGTTGGGAGTCCAGTCCTAATAGTACTAAAGCAGCCACTTAATCCTTTCTCAGATCACTTGCTGGGAACCCCACTGTTTGAGCCTCTCTTGCTTGAAGCCATGTGCTGTTATCATCATCAAATTCTGCCTTTTATGTGTTAATTAGGTCCCTTGTGACTTTCGTGGGAACATTATCCATGATCTTACTTCAGTACTGTAAAATTTAAGGGAACAGGAGTCACATTGTGTTAACCTAATTTTTTTTTACTAACCACGTCCTGTCTGGAGGAGGACGATCATTAAAACCAGGACAATGGTGGCTTAGTGGTTAGCACCACACTTTACAGTACCGGCGACCCATTTTCAATATCTGCTGCTGTCTAAAAAGAGTTTCTATATTCACCCCCGTGACCACGTGGCTTTCCTCCGGGTGCTCCGGTTCCCTTCCACAGTCCATCATTGTACAGGCTGCTAGGTTAATTGGTCATTGTAAATAGTCCCGTGATGCTGGGGTTGCTGGGATGGCTAGGCTCAAAGGGCCAGAAGAGCCCAAACCATGCTGTATCTCAATAAATAAAATATTAAATAAACAGTGCTGTTTCATGACATTCCTTCATCACGGATTAACTGCCTGGCAAATTTTGACACTATCCACAGTGGAGGGAATTTAACCCATCCCACTGTAAGACATCTCTTGTTTTATTTAGAGATACAGCATCGAATAGGCCCCCCTGGTCCTCCAAGCCATGCTGCTAGCAACCCCCGATTAAATTCTAGTCTAATCACAAACAATTTACAATGACCAATTAACCTACTAACCAGTATATCTTTGGTCTGTGGGAGGATATCAGAGCACCTGAAGAAAAACCACACATTCCACAGGGAGGGCGTAAAAACTCCTTACGGAGAATGCAGGATTGAACTCCGATGTCCCGAGCTGTAACAGCATTGCACTAACCCCTACGCTACCCTGATGCCCTTAACCAATGCTATTTTATATTCCCATTCTTTCTAAAGTTTATTTATGATTCATAACACAGGGAAGTCCACTTAGTACATAATCTGTTTGATAGCAGTTTCACTGAACTTTTCAATAATCTTCCTTCTGCCTTTTCCCTCAATTCTGTAAATAAAACATTCTTATTTGCATGAAGGCAATTTTCTTTTGGAAAATTATTGGATTGCCTACCATCTGCTTCTGAAAAAGTGCTAAATTTTTGTGATCTGGAATGCATGTTTATAAAAAAAAATGTCAAGTTGTCTCTACTCGTATATTAGTTACCTTAAAGCAATGTGGAACCTTTCAGAGAAGATCGCACATAGAGGAATAGAGTATTGAATATTGGCAAGTTCAATGAGCAAGCCATATATCAGAACTTCTTGCAGTATAGAGAAATGTTGAGAAAAACATTCAGAAATGCTTAAAGGAGTTAACTTCATAGTTACTACAATTACATTTTTAGAATGTTCATTTTGCTTGCTTAAGAGACTATTATTTTTGCACCAAAATAATGTTTTAGTACTGTTAGTATAAAGCTTCGTCTAAATACAAGTGCCTCTCTTCTGAGTCTATTATAACAATGATTCTGGAAAAGTGCAAGATTTTCAAATCACACTTAACTGTACAACACATTGAAAAAATTATTTTTGTTACTTTGTGAGGTAGGCTGCTCAATTCAATCATCACGTCCTTGTAAAATTTAAGAGGAGAAATTTCAGCATTTATGTTAGTGTTTGCTTGTTACTGCCTTTTTAAATCAGGGTCTGATATTTTGTGTGACATCTTCTGCCCACTTAAACCTCTGCTTTAATTAAGTTACCATGACTAGTCAATAATTTGTAAGTTACTCATTTAGGCAAAATATTAGCTGCCAGCCTATTGAAGGACTCATATTCCAAAAAGGATCATTTTGAGATTTGAACACAGAATCAAGCTCAATTAAAATTGTCACTTTACTCCATTGGAGTCTGTTCCAATATCTCTTCATTTTACTGTATCAACACTTCTTTCCATTCCCTCCCCTCTCTTGTACTGATCTAGCTTCCTATTACTATGCCTGTTCTCATACAAGTGTTGTCGTCTTCACCTCCTTTGTGCAGCAGTAAGTTTCACGTTGTAACCACTCTAGGTTAAAGTGTTTGTCCTGAATTACCTAATGGACCACAGAGACAATAACTATTAACTTCCACTTAGTGAAAACATCTTCTCTTTGACTACTCTATTAAACTCCTCAACTTGAATATGTCCTGGTTACTTTGTAGGCTAGTACCCAAGATGGATCTGACTAAATTTTACAACCCTCTGCAGCTTCTTTCCATCCTGTGCAGTAGCCCCCCCCCCCCCATAACCAGACAGTGACACAGCCTGTCAGAATGCTCTCCACAGTACATCTAGAAGTTTTTGAGTGTATTTGTTGACATATCAATTTTTTTCTAATGAAGTATAGTTGTTGCCTTGCCTTCTTTATAACTTCATTGATATGTTGGGACCAGGTTTGGTCCTCAGAGATCTCTGCTTATTAGTGTAGACTTTTGGTTCTGTTGAAGATATGAACAAATAACGAAGAGGAAAATGGGCAGAACAAAAAAAAGGGCCACAATTTACATTTGCATCATTAGCAATTTACCATAATTAAATCTGCTCTAGCACAGTAAGATTTCTTTTAATCTTGCAAGCTGATGAACATTTGAGGCAATCATGTCAATGTAAATTTGACATCTAGAACTGCATGAACAAGATGTGCAACTGGGTATTTCTTTCATCAATCAAACTGAAGAGTACAGCTTTTAACAGAACAGGGGCTGGTAAGGATTTACACATTAAAGTGTATGAATTAAATATCAAAGTCAGTACAGACGGAAAATGGGAAGTTGAGTGGAGACCTAATTTAAGACAGAGTAGACAAAAGACACAGATTGGACAAACATATTTGTAAACAGTTAACTGTTAATGCAAATAAGGACTATTAACAGTAATTAGCATACATAATTTTAATGGTAGTTGCAAATTAGGTATTATAATGCAACATGTTATTCAACAGATTTCAATGATAATGCAAATTACAAAGTTGATTAAAAACTAATAGTAAAATTGTGCAACTTAGACAAATTGTTGTGTTTTGAGTTTCATATTGTAACTACCTGCCACTGAAAATGTATCTTTTCTGCTTAATTAACTGCAAGCACCATTATCTTTACTGTATGCATGAATTTATTTTTTGAAGTTATTTTAGGCAATGAAAACAAAAACATATCAACTAAACAGGAAGGCAGGAGAATGAGGTTGAGAGGGATAACAAATCAGCTGTGATGGCATGGAGGAGCAGACTCAATGGGCTTATTCTGCTTCTACGTTCCAAATACTTAATTAGATTAATGTCATAAAATGTGAAGAAAATTCAGATCAAATTAATTCAACTTTATAATAACATTCTTATGAATCTTGTATTGTTTCCCTGTGAAGATAGAGGTGCTTTGAAATTACATTATAAC
This sequence comes from Hypanus sabinus, assembly GCF_030144855.1. NCBI lineage: Eukaryota > Metazoa > Chordata > Chondrichthyes > Myliobatiformes > Dasyatidae > Hypanus > Hypanus sabinus. The sequence goes on from NC_082710.1 coordinate 61,116,480, forward strand.
CTGTGATTGGTCCACTGTTAAATTTTGCATTTAAAATACATTTTGAAATAACTCATATAATTTTCTTGTAATTAACAGGTTTACACATAACATGTTAACAAGTATTGGAAGTGATTTTTATATTTTGTCATGGATTCATCATTCCCTTTGGGCGCCACTTTACCCTTCAATAGTCCTGGCTGAAGGTATATTTATAAATATTTGTCTATTATCTTTGGTTACATATAACTGCTGTGGAATTGATTTGGGCCTATATTGAAATTGAAATTGTTTTCATCTATCAGTCATCAATATTTTTGTTATTCTATCCCTATTTTACCATGGGCATATCTGCTCCGAAATCTATGGTCTTGCTGAAGAACTAGTTATAACATAACTCTCCTGAGGGAAGATCCTTAAATTTTCAAATAAAATAGGATATTTCTCTTTAAAAAACTTAGTTACTTCAATAAACAGATGGAACTGTAAACAAAAGTGTGACTAAATGTCTAAGATAATGTAGGGATGAAATTGTTTGTATAGAATTGAACTGGTGAAGTAAATTATTGGGCAGTAAATGGTTCCTCTAGGACATTAGGCAGTGTCGTTGGAAATGGCAAACTATTGAGACTGATTTTTCCATAATCAAACTCTATTTATTGATTGTAAATTTAATGGTGGATTAGGAATTTGTGCCTCATTAGTAACATCTTGTGCCACTGGTAAGGATGTCAAAGGTGATGGGGAGAAGACAGGAGAACAGAGGTGGGGGGGGGAATAAGTCAGCTATGATCGAATGCTGGAGCAGACCAGGTGGGCCAAATGGCCTAATTCTGCTCCTATGTCATATGGTCTTATGGAAATCAAAAAAGTTTGAAAGATATGGAAGAGATTAGTTATGCTTTAGGCCTATTTGCAACAAAATGGTAAATGTAAATTCAATGTTGGGGAAAAAACCTAAAAAGTTTTAAAATTTCACAAAAATATTACTTTTCACCCCATGCATCAAATGAGAAAGTGGCAGAATTTGAAGGTGAAGTTGAAATGTGGCACCTGGACCACAATTACAAGCAACAAAGGGAAAACTGCAAAAGAAAAGGGAGTAAATAAAACCAAACTAATTATTATTTTGTTTACTTCCACTGCTGATATCTTAGTTTTTTTTTGTGTGGTTGGCCTCAGTTGCATTGCCCTGACGTATCAACGTGATTGCTTTTCAACTTGTGCTTCAGAAGAGTACCCTCTACTATGCAAGCATGACATTTCAATTCTCCACAGTCTGGGCCTGTCAACTGAGACTTGTCATATTCAACAGTCAGTTCTGTAGTGTGGATTTATACTGACTGGAAACTGGGTGGAGTCTGTCACAATTCATTTGTGACTCCAAGTGACAAGACTTTCATCCTTTATTTCTGGCCAGGATCTCAACCAGCAGTGAAAGGCCCTTTTAAATACACTGTGTTGCTCAGTAGCCATAAAATGCAAAATGGAATTTGTACAAATCCCTTAACTTTGCTCTGCCCAGAACTCTAAATCAGATTACTGCAGCCAACCGAGGGTGGCTATCCCTCAAATTATTTTAGTGTCTCCCCTGCAGGGAAATGGTGAGCAAGTTCTTTGTACATATCTCAGAGACATATAACTATTTGGATGGGGGTGGGGAAGAGGTAAGCAAAAGCAGTGCAGAAGTGAACCTATATCCAACCACTTTGCACCATAGTATACTTTGCTTCCAGAACCACAAACTTTGCATGAGCCCACTATTTCCTTTATTCCATTTTATCAGAATAAGCTGGGAGGTCTTGATAGCCTGTGGACCACAAATAATAGTTTCACTGAATCTGTAAAAGATGCATCTTTATTTAAAAAGGTGAAATATAGACTATTATTACAGAACAGCCTGACTGAACTTGCTGTCACTAAGTTATTGGAAACACAAAAATCATTTGGAAGGGCAAAGATTGATCAAGACAGTGAAGGTTCTGTGTGATGAATTTAAATTGGATGTTTGGCAAGTGGCACATGGGAGATTGATCAATTAAGCAAATGGCCATGTGATCCAATGGATCCAAAATCAGGAAGTGAAGGATAATAATGAATTACAGTCTCCAGTGGTTTCACTTGTCTTAAGCTACTTCCCTTTTATTATTTATGTCAATGAAATAGCTTGAGCCTAATAAAGAGAACTGGTTAGACAATGATACAAAAATTGGCCTGGGGTACATAGGAAAATATCAGTGCACTTGGTCATGTGATGAGAAAAGTGACAAATGGAATTCAATATAGGGAAGTGTGAGGTACAGCACTTGAATGTATGGGATGGTCTTCAAACAGGTCAAGCAACTAAACAAAGGTTACATGTCCAGGAACAGAGGGCTCTTTCAAAGCATAGTAATAGAAGATATCAGGAAAAGTTAATAAATTTGCTGTGGCACAGAATAAAGCTCAAAGGTGATGCAAGAACTGTAAAGGAAAACTCATACGGCACTGTAGTGATAGCATGCATCGGATTGGTCTTCACAATAAGGGAAGGAAAGTACTGCTCTGGAGTATGTACAACAGAGACATGAGAGGCTGTTGCTAGTGGAGGAGTATATTAGGTGAAAGGTAAAGTGAAAAGGTGCATTCTTGACTGCAAGATAAGATTTAATTGAGGTGTACAACAATTTAAAATGTTCTTTGTAACAGATTGGAAAATAGGTGTTTTCTTAATAGGGAGATCCTGAGTCAGAGGCATAATTTTACAGGAATTGGGAGAATGATCACAGAAGAGCAAGAAGAAATCCAATGGGAATGTCAGTGATAGTCTGGAATTCTAAGTACAAAAGGATATTGAAAGCAAAAACTCATTAGTACCCATCAAACTGATCCAAATAGGACTTGACTACACAACATGAGTATAGGGCAAGTATCAAAAATAAGTTCTTGGGAATGAATTGGATTCTAATTTACACGAGCAGTTCTTTAATCTTTGTTACATTTAAAATGATGTGGATATGAGTGAAACCTTGTAAAATACAACAGGCTGAGAACTAAGATGTAGTTAGCATATTTATTTCTGCAGCGAATGGGCCCAATGGTCTCCGACTGTGCTACAGACCTCTAGGAATTGAAGATGTGTAGGTCTTTACTACCCAAGTCAGATCCGGTGTTCGGGTTACTAACAAACTCTTTCTTTGCCCGTAGTAATTGCCATTTATCAGTCACTGCCCTATTTTGAACTTTATGGAACTTACTCCTTTGAATTACCTGGACCTATTGGCCTTCCAGTGCATTTTCCTTATGTGTTGCAGCTCTACTGTCTAATCCTTGTTGCTGGTAAGTGAGAATTTATCCTCCTGTCTAACATCCGTATGAAAATAGCATAGCATCAAATAAAATGCACAGGCAGTGAATTCTGGTACTCCAAAATCCTGTGTCATGGAGTAATCTCACTGTGGATTAACTGCTTTTCTCAATCTGCTGGCTGTGTTTTGGAAATATAAAGATAGGCTAAAGAGCTTCCTTCATTCATTATTATCCCAAAGGAGAAATTGTGACCAGAAATCGCAGAACAGGAAACATTCATATCTTCTTTGCATGCCAGAAAACAAACTTCTTTCACTGCAACAATTACCAGATTATTTTAATAATTTAAATTAGGCATGAGGGAAAGAAACTGATGGGAAGTTTAATTGACAATCACCCACATTCCCCACTCCTGTATCTGTCTTAAGCCAATGGCCTAAATGGCAGAGACTGAGGTCCAGGTGTTTGGCTCTATAAATTGATTGAAATTCATAATACTGGAGAGCTGGAAATATAAATAATATTTTTCATTGTCACATGTTTCATTCTACTCAGAAACCACCACATAGAATGAGACCAGTCAATCCAATTCACGTCTATAGGATGTGCAAATTCAGGCGACAAGTTACCAGGTGAAAACAATGCGAAGAGGCTGAACCAATAGTTAAACTACATTTCAGCTTGTTGGATGTTTCCAGCCTTACTACACGTGCACAATTATTTGGCCACCTCTGTGGTGGTGGCATAAAAGTATTTATCCTTTTCCGTGTATTTGTTAACATTTCTTGGCTTATCTGTGTTTAGGTATGTACAGCAGCTGCAAACAATTTTATGAAGAACGAAGGCAATTCACAGGAAAATACAAAATTAAAGAGCAATAAAATTAAATGAAACCGATTCAGATCACCATCCACCTCCATCACAGGAATCTACAATGCTGCTGAAAAATTGGGAGTTAATGCTTCTGTATGCTCATATAACATTTGAATGCAATTAAACTAAGAGTAAAGCAGAGCTCAGTATATGGCAGAGTCACGTACAAAGGGTTTGATCTTAACTTCCAAAGATGAATGGGTTGCTGTCAGGTCAAAGGTAAAAATTAAAATAGCATGAATCAAGAAACCAAGTCACCTTGAACCAACACATTTCCAGTTTCACTAGAAAACGGGGTATTGTTTGGATGACCAATCTGCTCACAAAGAACAAGGTGATCACTTTAATATTTATAACATATTCTGGGATTTTAAACCACAGAATGCCACATTTCCCAGGTCCCACGAAAACCAAAAAATTGAAGAAATGTGTGATGTAATTCCGTTGCAGAACAGTTTATGGGCTAGGAAGAGCAGGAATGCTTTCCCAAGTTCAATAAGCAATCCATATTTACCCTGCCCCCCCCCCCCCATCACTATCTACTTCTGCTTGTCAGTCAGATAGGCACTCCTTCTCCCACTACAATGAAGTTTCTGACCATCGTACCTTTTCCCCAAATTTCACTGGACACCCCAACCACAGATCACCTCAGTGCCTGTCCTGTGATCTACATCCTTCAGGTACAAACTGTGGGCTTTTTCAATTGCGGGATGCTAGTATCTTAATCAGGCTACCTGGGAAAAGAAACTTAACATAGAAATTGCAAGAGACAAAGCAGGAAATTTGGGAGAAGCATTCCTTAAGCTTTCCAGACCTCAGGTAAAATCTGAAACCTGGAAGCAGGACAATGGACCAAATAGCAAACCACACTTTTAAAATAACCTAATTTTAAAGAATCTGAAATATAACCATTAGCTATTACAATAAAAATTACAATAAAGCTATTACAATGTTTCTATAGTGCTCTTGAGACACTAAATATATAATTGTTTAATGTGACTATTATAAAGCAAGGTGCTGTTATATAAGGGCATCAGTAAAGTCTACATGCAGGAGGGAATTAGAAGCAATTATTTCTCATAACTGGACGAAGTTGTTAACTGAATTGAATTGTTTTGTTTGCACACACATCGTGTGAAGCATTTTGCCATCCTGGACCGCAGTGAGGTGTTTTTTGGATGTTTGTCTTTATTTTTGAAGAAATTGGTTTATTATTCAACAGGATCGGAATATATATAGAAGTCATACTAGCTATAAATTAAGTTCAGTTATGTCATGTCAAGATGAACAGTGAGATTCTATCTGGTTAACTCAACAGCACCAATATTTAACATCATTTTGTTGAACATTCATGCAATACTCTCCAGATATATTTGTTGTTCTGGTCAGTTTGACTGGCTTTCATTAGAATGGAAATAGTTAAGCAGTTGGACAGACAATAGTTAGGCCTCTACATCCCACTTATACTGGTTTAAAGTCCACAAAATGAAAGTTGCAAATTTGCCAGTTTTGGGGGAGGGTGTTAAAGCAAGCAGAACAAAATGAAGTGGTATTTGAGAATATTCAATTCAAAAAACACACATTGTTTAATTGATTCATTGAACAGGTATGGGAAGTGACTATAATTCCACACCAAAAGTGATACAAACCGCTGAGAATAGAGAACCAACAGACTTCATACATACAACAGCTAGTGTGAGGCATGAGGTTGCACACTGAACAATAGTTGGAATGATTTTGTTTGCACTGCGTCTACAGGCTGCATTTCAAAATGCACGGTTCATCAGGAAAGAGGTCTCTATTCCTGCCTGGATACTTATACATACAAAACTCTCGATATGTTGCTGAAAATACAGTTCCACAGAAAAGTGTTCCACACGCACCACTTATCTCCACTTCCCCAACATTTAAACTGGCAAAACATTTTTCAACAGAAATGCTTTGAGGTTCCAGCTAACTTCCTTCTGAGCACTTGATATACAAAGTTAACACCACATGAAACTTGCACTGTGTGCTGCCACATCCTGTTATCCATCATGCAAATTCATAAAGTATAAAATCAGCAGCACATTTTATGTTGAGCCAAACTAAAATAAATGGGAAAATGTCTCAGAAAAAAACCTGAAGATTTATGGTTAATTTGCTTTCTCATTGGAATGCCAACCACAGATTACCACTAACTCACAGTAATTCTCACTGAAAGCATGTATTTGCTGTATTTTCTTTTCAACTCTATAGTTCTGTCTTGTATTTTATTTTTAACCCATGCAAAATAGAAACCAGTAAATAAAATATTTGTATTATTAAACTTTTGACCTAATGGATACTTTACCTAATACGTATGTAATTCAGAGTATTTTCCAGAATGCAGAGTGGATCCAGAAGTGATTACAGTCTTGAATGAGTCTCGTCATCAATTAACATCATGCTTGGTGGTTCTTTTATAGAAATATTGTTATCTCTTCAGTTCAAGTTTAATTGTCAATCAACCATACATGAATACTCATGAATACAGCCAAATGAAACAGCATTACTCCAGGGCCAAGTTGCAAAACACAGTACCAACAGTCACACACAGCAAGCACATATTGGTATCACAGCTATGTAGTAAGATTCCAAACTCTAGCCATCAATCTACAGTCAACCACAACAGAGCTTGTCTTCTGCTGAGCGAACATTGGGGGCTGCACCGACTCTAGCCAGGACACCACTCCACTCCCCTCCCCCCCCCAGTAGAACGCACCAGTTTTGATGCCTCTCTCCTGGCAGCTGTAAAATCGCAACACCACTGCTTGAAGCCTAGTCCTCGCATATACGAGGCAACAAGCACGTATAGAATATCAGTAAATTATAAATACATAAACGTATAAAGAATCAGACCTTTCAATCCATTGAATGGCGCAGGGATCAGCAGTCAACCACAATAGAGCTTCTCCTCTGCCGAGTGAACTCTTGGGTGGGGGGGGGGGGGTGAATAGCAGCACTGACCACTGACTCCAGCCTGGCTGCTGCCCCCGTTGGAGTACACTGGCTCTAGTGCCTTCTCCTGCCTGCTGTAAACAGGCAACACCCTAATGCCAGGTACATATTGGTACTAACAACATGGGCAGAAAAAGGGAGAAGGTCCTGAAAACAGACTGCAGGGAGTTGGGAAGGAAGTTGAGAAGCAGGACCTCAAGGGTGGTAATCTCAGGATTGCTGCCTGTGCCACGCGACAGTGAATGTAGGAAGAGGATGAGCTGGCAGATAAATCTGAAGAATTGGAGCAGGGCGGCAGGGATTCATATTTCTGGGTCACTGGGATCTCTTCTGGGGCAGGGGTGACCCGTACAAAAGGGACGGGTTGCACTTGAATCCGAGGGGGACCAATGTACTTGTGGGCAAGTTTGATAGAGCTGTTGGGAGTAGTTTAAATTAATATGGCAGAGGGATGGGAACCCCAGTATGAAAGAGCTGAGGATGAGCGGGCTGCTTTACAAGTAGATGATGGTGTAACAGGAATGTAGGAAGGACAAGTCAATGATTGGGTACAAATGCAGACAGTGCAAAGAGTTAAATTGTGCCTCAATGGCAAAATTCAAAAGGGCAAATAATGCAGGACTACAGGTGCCGTACTTAAATGCACACAGTATTTGGAATAAAGTGGACGAACTTGTGCAATTAGAGATTGGACGGTATGACATGAGCATCACTGAGTCGTGGCTAAAGGATCATAATTGGGAGCTTAATATCAAAGGATATACTTTGTATCAAAAGGACAAGCAAGAAGGCATAGGCAGTGGTGTCACCTGTAAACTTTTCCACAAAGTCATCAATTCCATTATCTAAATAATTGAAATGTGAAAAGTAGCATTCCCAATGGGCTGAATGGCCTAATTCTGTTCCAATGTCTTATTGTCTGAGACACGGTGGCTTGAAGCCCTGAATCCATTGGGTGCCACCGAATCTGCAGTTGACCACTTCTGCCGAGCGAACACTGGGAGGGCAACACTGACTCCAGCCTGCACCACACTGCCTCTGACACCCCTCCCCTTCTGACAGTGGCTTGAAGCCTACTCCTCACTACGACCGAGGTCACTCAGCTCCCCTGCCATCTGTCAATAAGTCAGTTAATCAAACTTGCAGCATTCCACATTAACAACGTTCAAAAGAGTCTTGCGATTACAAGATGGTCACTCGCTATTAAGACTGTAAGCCTCCCTCTACTCAGGCAGCAGTACAATGTGCAGGTCCTTCATGTTCTCCACCAACAAGCAACTCACTGATGGTATAGATCTGCAGTACTTTAAGTGCTTAATGTGTAACAGGATCTTGCAATTATTAAAAATACATTTAAATAGGACAGCAGCACCTTTTGTTGACCCCATAGAAGCCGCTGTGACTGAACACGCCACCATCTTACTGGAAGTTCTCATCTCTGAGTAATGAATGAAACCTAAACAGTCAACTTGTATAAATGACGATAATACAGTCTGTCAAACTTTTAACTTGTTTCCAATGCCAAAATAACAAAAGCTAAAGTTTGAAAAGAGTTTGAAAATATGAATGAAATTCAATTTCTCCTCACTGGACTGTGAACACAGGCTGCATTTCAAAATGCATTACCAGCCTGAGGGAAAGACATATGGTTTTGGATTTCATCCAAGCTAAGAAAGGAATGTAATTCAAGTGATTTTGCCAGGTGGGTGCTGTTGGGAGTCAGAAAGTAATCGGCATTGGATAAAGAGGCAATTGATTACGAAGACAGTACCAGATGAGCAAGTTACCTCCAAGTGCAGACAGGGGTCCCTGCCACAAACTCTGGCCACTAACCACCAACTTCCTCCCTCTCCTGGCCACAGTTGAATGCGGAAGTAGACTCTTCAGAAACTTATAACCACATTGAACCACAAGATGAATTTTTGCTCCCATCTGTTCTATCTGAGCCTGCTTCACAATTCAACTCTGCCTTGCCCTCTGCCGATCTGCTACTGGAAACCCTAATTTATGCCTTTGCCTCAATGGGTTCTTGGCCAGCCTCCTATCTTCCATAAACATAAGATTATCCAAAATCCTGTTGCCCATTTCTTAGTTTATACCTCTCCAGTCACGAAATCTGCACTACTCTATATCTGACCTTTAGTACACTCTTCATTTTAATTACTTTATCATCAACAGTCATAACTTCAGCTGCCAAGGCTCTAACTTCTGGAACACCCTCTCTCACCTTTTACTTCTCTACATCTTTTTGCTCATTAAAATCTTAATACAAGTTGCCCCAAGAGAGGTTCAGAGATGAACATCGATAATAACACTTCTGCAAAATGCCATCTGATGTGGTCTTGTGTTCAAACTAATATACAAATGCGGGTTTTTTTTTAAAAAAAACATCTTATCTGTAAAGCACTGAACACAAAACTTGAAAGCTCCAACCTGAAACACTATATTGCACAAAATTTTTGGGGTTGAGATGGTTTTCAGTTACACTGAAATAAAGCTAATGATACAAGACCTTCAAGCGTACATTTTCTGGAAATGAACTGCTATTTTTATTTCATCAATTTTATTTGCAGAAGCAGTTTTTTTTTGTAGTACACACATCTTGTCATGACATCAGAACAGCTCTTCCACGAGCTAATATCGTAAATGACAATCAGGATTTTATGAGGTCAAGCAACAAATCTTTAAATCACAAGGTAAATTAGTCCATTTTCAAGTGTACTTTCTACACACTTGTGAGGCTTCAGGTGGATTACATTTACATCATTTAAGTTATATAAACTGTTTAAATATCTCTTCCATACATTTCCAACTTACATATGACAAATGTGCAGTTTTAGTACCAAATAGCTATGGCCTGGATTGGCTTTATGCCATTTAACAGCATAATCAAAAATCGATACTTCCTTTAATTTGCACCCACAGAGCCTTAACTTGCTGACAAAAAAAGGCTAATCTGATCAACTTCAAACAGGAGACTGTGAAGAAATTAGCAGCTACCAGCCGTATGTGCGGGTCCAAACCGCCTTCTTCTTGTACTCAGGCAAAAAGCGCAGAGCCAAGAGTGTTGCTATAAAAAGAAGAGGACACTTATTAGAATGTATTAAAGATAAAAGCCCCAAATGAACATAAAATCATCTCCCAAGGCAGTATTGCACCAGCTTGAGAATTTAAGGGAAGTGGAGCTAACTTTTTAACATAAAGATTTCTCATCAATTTGCAAATAAGAGCTATACTGCAAATTTGGAAAAGAGATTTTAACCAGTTTTTAAAAAAATACAAAATGCAATTAAAACCATTTTTATTTTATACTGATCAAATTATTCTTAGCCCAAGCATATGTCATATAGATCAATTTAGTTAACTTCCTCCTGCAAATGCATCGCTATTTTTTGATTTACTCAATTTGGTTGAAATACCTTGTTAAACTTCATAGCCTTATACCAGGAGAAATCATATAACAGCAATGATGTGTACAATCAACAAAGGATACTGCATTAACTTGCCATGTATCATTAGATATCATCTCCCTCACCTTCACCTTATTGCATTAAGAACAAGTGCAACACATGGAGGGGAACACCACCGTCTGCAAGTTACACACCACTTAGAAATGGAAACCTATTGCTGTCCCTTCACTGTTGCTGGGTCCAAATCTCTCAACTTCTTAACAATATTATTGAGTACCATTACAACGAAGGACTGCAATTTTTCATGATGGTTCACCATAATCTTCAAGCATGATGATGGAGGAACAATGGAAGTACCTCATGGATAACAAGCAAAATGATACACTTTTATTGTGCTACAGTCAGTATGCATAGAATATAGGTCCAGTAACATTCTGATAACAGTCTAACTTAATAGATGTGCAACCCAGTAATCGTCCAGGACAGTAAATAACTTTAGCTAAAAAGGAATTCCGACTGTGACTCAGGGCCAAGGCAACAATTACATTCCTAGAGAATAAATGATGATATTAGAAATACATTCAGCTTTATTTGACAAATTTCTCCCTCCTTTATTTTTGAAGGAAAAATCAAAAGGCTCTCCATGAAGGCAAAGCTTATGGTGGAGTCAATTCAGTACAAATAAAGCACTGAAAAATAAACTACCTAAGCTTTACTTATTTTAGATTTTTCACAAGTTTAAAAAAAAAATGGGTATACTTAACAAATGATCAATTGCTACTGGTGAAGTTTTCTGATGTGTCCAAATTCTGATTCCAATAATTTAATTTAAACTGATAAACATAAAGCAATAAGATGAGCTTCCTTCTTTTATTTCATGTAGATTAAACTGAATAATAAAATAGAAACAATGGTATTATCAAGTGCTAATTAGGGATTTTAATTTACTATCATCACCATACAAACTTAACGAATGGATTCAAAACACTGTGCTGGAAATACTCAGCAAATCAGGTTGCTTTTTCAGACAGAGATAATGTTTCAGGTCAAGGATCTTTAAATCTGAACCATGTAAAGTTAGAAATCAAACATACTTAAATTGTAAAGAAGAGAAATCGGTGAAAGGGGAATGTCTGTGATAGAGAGACTGAATGACAAAAATGGTCCTGGTTTTGGATGAGAGAGGGTGAGGAAGCCTTTAAAAGCACTACTTATCCACCTGGAAGTGATGTAACTAGAAGATGTCACAAACAAAGAATGAGAAGTAAAACAAACTGAGGTCTGAAGTGACACCAGTATTAGCTTTCAAATGAAAACAATGGGAATGTAGGCTAAGCAGGCAGGCTAGAAATTAGAAGAGATAGTCTGGTTGTCAAATGAAAATGCTCCATTAGTTCCTCGTAACATACAGATCAAAACTGTTACACTCAATATCATTAAATGTAATTGACACATTTACTTGAACAAGAACCTTATCACAAGAGCTTTGTACATTGACAAAAGACTGAACAGAAACAGAGGCCACACAGGAGGAAATCTGCAGATGCTGGAAATTCAAACAACACACACAAAATGCTGGTGGAACACAGCTGGCCAGACAGCATCTATAAGGAGAAGCACTGTCGACGTTTCGGGCCGAGACCCTTCATCAGGACTAACTGAAAGGAGAGATACTAAGAGATTTGAAAGTAGTGGGGGGAGGGGGAAAATGCGAAATGATAGAAGACTGGAGGGGGTGGGATGAAGCTGAGAGCTGGAAAGGTGATTGGCAAAAGTGATACAGAGCTGGAGAAGGGAAAGGATCATGGGACGGGAGGCCTCGGGAGAAAGAAAGGGGGAGGGGGGAAAGCACCAGGGGGAGATGGAGAACAGGCAAACAACTAAATATGTCAGGGATGGGGTAAGAAGAGGAGGGGGTATTAATGGAAGTTAGAGAAGTCAACGTTCATGCCATCAGATTGGAGGCTACCCAGCCGGTATATAAGGTGTTGTTACTTGGGCAGGTTGGGTGAGTGGGCAAATGTATGGCAGATGCAGTTTAATGTGGATAAATGTGAGGTTATCCACTTTAGTGGCAAGACCAGGAAGGCAGATTACTATCTAAATGGAGTCAAGTTAGGAAAAGGGGAAGTACAACGAGATCTAGGTGTTCTTGTACATCAGTCAATGAAAGCAAGCATGCAGGTACAGCAGGCAGTGAAGAAAGCTAATGGCATGTTGGCCTTTATAACAAGAGGAATTGAGTATAGGAGTAAAGAGATCCTTCTGCAGCTGTACAGGGCCCTGGTGAGACCCCACCTGGAGTATCGTGTACAGTTTTGGTCTCCAAATTTGAGGAAGGACATTCTTGCTATTGAGGGAGTGCAGCATAGGTTCACAAGGTTAATTCCCGGAATGGCAGGACTGTCATATGTTGAAAGATTGGAGCGACTGGGCTTGTATACACTGGAATTTAGAAGGATGAGAGGGGATCTGATTGAAACATATAGATTATTAAGGGATTGGACACGCTGGAGGCAGGAAGCATGTTCCCGCTGATGGGTGAGTCCAGAACTAGAGGCCACAGTTTAAGAATAAGGGGTAGGCCATTTGGAACTGAGATGCGGAAAAACGTTTTCACCCAGAGAGTGGTGGATACGTGGAATGCTCTGCCCCAGAAGGCAGTGGAGGCCAAGTCTCTGGATGCATTCAAGAGAGAGTTAGATAGAGCTCTTATAGATAGCGTGGTCAAGGGATATGGGGAGAGGGCAGGAACAGGGTACTGATTGTGTATGGTCAGCCATGATCACAGTGAATGGTGGTGCAGTGAATGACCTACTCCTGCACCTACTGTCTATTGTCTATTGTTGTTCCTCCAACCTGAGTGTAGATTTAGGAGACAGAGGCCTGCTCCTAAACTGATATGCTCATTGGCAAAATTATTTAAAATGCTGTAATATAAAAATATTTCCTACTTGATACAGAAAGTAGTTCTGCTTTCATGACAACAAGAATCTGAATTCCCCAAGTTTCCTACATTTTGTTCTCGTCTTATACAACCACTGTTGTGGGTCCAAATGCAGATTCTCACTATGCTCTTAATTAAATGCAGTTACTTGCTCCTATTCAACACTGTTCTGGTGGCAAAAAGGTATCCTAACAGACTAAAAACATCAAGATACTGTATAATCTTAAATCTAAAAGGACCTAATCCTTTGATTAAGCAATCTACTAGAACTTACTCTTAATTCAACACGAATTTGGAGAAACTGATCCAACTATGCACATCTTGTATCTCGGGATTTATTATCCAGCATGACTTTGCAATTTTGAAGAAAAGACTGGTTTAAACATATTGATAAAGATATACAATAGTTTAGGAAAAAAAAATCAGTAAGCTACCTTTGATCGTATTCAATGTATTCACTGGTACCGATCCTTGTGGACTCTCTACTATAACAAAGAACCAATCGATGAACTGAAATGAAAAACAGAATAATAAAAATTGATTCAATATCCTACAATCAATCATATTTTTAAAATAGCCATCTCCTTGATTTGAGTCCTTCCAAAATATTTACTAGTGTGCACATTTAAACAACATTTCTCCTTAAATTCTGAAAATTTGTATTTGCTGCTGCTTTTCAATTCGTTACTTCCAAAAATCTGTAAAAGGCGCTAGTAGAAAATTATTTTCTGCGTTGATTGAGGATTCAGCGTCAAAACTAATGGTTCATACAATTGTTACGAGCTAATCAAAACTTCGGAATACAAAGCTATATCATTCACATTAGTTTTAAAGATTTGCATCTAATAAGTAGCCCTTGAAATGGAACTTAGATGGTCATATTTATAAGCTACATCTTCAGGGTAGGTGGTGTTGTACTCCCATATTTTGCTTATTTATGAAGTCCTCTCCCTTTCCCACAATTCTGCATCCTACTGCCTGATGTTTCTGATGGATTTATATTTAGTAATCAACAATACAATTGTTTATGTATTTTTAAATTAGTTCTTTGACACAGCAATCACCAAGGTGAATATTTATTGCCCTATCAATACTTATATCTGATTTAAATTCTGAGGCACAGTATAAATCACATACCCAAAGATTAAAATGTAGCTGAAACATTAACTCACTTTTTGTGTTTGTTCCTTCCATGGCTGTTTAGACAGAAGTAATAGAATGCTTTGTGGTAGAATCTGAAAACACTGCCGTACAACGAAGGAATCCAAGGAACTTGTTCCAATAGGAGATTGCATCCTGTTGGTAAGATGCTTCCCTTCCAGCAAGGATAGTGAAGTGGCTTTAACACCCAGCATCAGTGGTGTGGCGTGATCACTCCATGCAGCAACAGCAGCTGCAAATATGTGCAGCACAAAGTCTGTGGCCTTAACAGAAAAATAGAAGAAACCTGGTGAATATACTGGATATTGTGAACTATTACAGCAGATAAGGACAGATTCTCTACACCAATGCAGCTTTTAAAAATGAAACGTCCAAAATAAACAGTGATTTCAGTTATTACTTTAGGAATGATATCAGGTATAACTAAGCAGTAATAAATATAAATTTATGGTTTTTATTTGATCCATTCAACAATACCACTGAAGGAACAGGGAACTAATCTGCTGACTCTTTTGTTACTCTGAACAACACTTTTGCAAAGGATTAATTATATTTAAAAGTAACATTAAGACTACATTATCATACATTAATGTATTCAAGACATAGTTACTAGATGATGCAAAGTATTTTCAATTATTTTACAGAAACAGCATGCCATGCTATGGACTATAAATGAACTATGTTCTGTCTTCAGCTTACTTTTATACATCGTGACTCTGCTGAGTATTTTCATACAACAGAGACCTCGTTGAGGGACAGTGTTAAGAATTTAATTCAGTAGCTCCTGGCACATCCCTTGTGAATGTACTCCAGTACAAATGTATTTCAATGTCATAGGGTTAATATTAACTTGATGACATAGGTAATGGTTGGCAATTTTCATAGACATTCCTTGAAAGACGAAATACTATAAATTTAAAAAGAAAATTTCCAAAAATACCTCTTTGGAGTTGGGATTCTGCGTGGGAGCTGACCCATACGCAACATTTCGAATATGTCCCATAAGCTCCAATAACCATTCCATCCGTTTTGTTACACCTAAACACGAAGCAATTATTTCTTAAACGTCAATAGCACTTCTACAACCTGTTTACTTTGCTTCTGCGAGATCACACTTACTGAATTATAATATAAAAATTCACTTTATAAGACTGCATCTGCTTCCTTCTTCACATATTATTGTGCATTGAAAACGTGTTTGATTACACTTTATTCCCATGCTGCAGCACAGATGGTGGAATACGGATACAAGCCACAGAGATTTGCCTATTATAAGACCATACATACAAAGCAGAAGGAATCATGATTTAAAACTCTCACCAAAAGGCAAAGTGTATTATGTTGCAATGCTACTCGCCTCTACTATGTAAGATTATTAATGACAGCTGATATACTTACTCTCTAGTGGATACAGAAAATAAATGTAAAGAATTAGATGTAGTGGGTACAAAAATCTTTACATGCATGCTGTAGAGAGATCAAGAGGGATAGATAAATAGAGATAGAGAGAGAAGACTTTGATGTTGAATGCTCAATCAGACCAGAACATTCGCCTAGATCCAAGTGTCTGTACATGTGCAACCACCTACAAATGAGAGTCATTTTTAGTACAATTTTATTATTTTTAAGGATGTTTTCATCATGGATATTGGAGCACCCTGAACTTTCCAGGGTAGAAGCTTGTGAGAGGCAGTATCTTAACAGTTCTTGCAAGTCCAACACTTTTCAACTAGACTATCCCATATAGAATGATGCAGCAATAATGATGTAGATGCCTGCCACTGTATATGCTTAATTAAGAAATCACACCATTCACTAAAAAAAATACATTGAGGTTAAGACAGTTGGTGGTTCCTAGCTGATGGATTCTTAATGTATTTCCCATTATTGCACAGTGCATCTTCATTCACATGATCTGCTTCTACTCTAAAATCAAATTCCCACACATGCACAGCTTTTCTCTTTGAAAAGGTATAGTCCGATTCCTGGTCCATCAACAGGATCAAGAAAACCAATTAAACCTTCAACTGTACTTTAACTGGTACACAAAGAACATAAAACATAGCAAAGTACAGGAAAAAAGTACATGCTCTGTGGCCCACAATGTTGTGCTGAATCCATTAAATTAATAATCAAATGGCCATCTAAACTAACTCTTTCTGACTACATAAGCCCACATAGTTCCATTTCCCTCACATTCATGTTCCTACCTAATTTTCTCTTAAAAATCCCTAATGTACAGTATCTGCCTTCATCACCACCCAAGGCAGCTCATTCCATGAATGCATTACACTGTGTAAAAAAATCTTGCCCCTCACATCTCCTTTGAACTCACCCACTCTTACCTTAAATGCACTTCCTACTCCAAATCCCTCATTTCTGTTTTCTGGACAGTTGATACAATTGAAGTGTACTACCAAAGCTTTTAATTCATTTTATAAGAGAAATATACATTTTAACAAGAAATAAAATCCTGCACTGCATCAAGAGCATACAAGGAGCAATTTATTTAAATATTGAATGGTGTGAAGATTTGAAAAATATCGAAGATTTTTCATAATCTCAGATAACTGCAACCAAAACTCTTGGAAGGAATGAATAGGCATAGCATTTGTTCACACCTTAGTTGAATCTAAATGTTATGGCCTGGCAGGTCTGACCCACTATGTTAAACATCCAATCACACTAACAACACTTAATAGCACAGGGCACTTAGTCTACTTTGCCTTGTCGATTCAAGAGCTCATCTCGATAAGAGTTGTGAGAATATCTCGCTCCACCAACCCCTCCGGTACATCATTCCAGAGGTCTCAGAAGGAATGAAAACACATTGCTTGTAATATTGGTTTTTAACTATAGGTATCCAGTAAAATTATGTACCATTGACAGGATACCATTGGATTTGATGCAAAGAGATGGGAATTAACGTTCTCAAGCCCTGGGGCTCTCTGTCCAACTTACCTGTGTTCTGGTGGCTGACAAGCCGAGACTGGTAAAAGCTCTGCAACATAATCCAGGTAACAGCCTCCAAGCAACAGGTACCTATTGCAGTAGTGATGATGTCATTAAAGCACAGCAGTGGAACTCGGCCCTGGGAAACTAAATATCCCCTGACAAAGGTAACCTTCACAATTGTGTCCTGCAACAACATTTATTCAGAATTACTGAGATAAATATATTTTAAATCATTAAGCAATATCATAACACAACAACATGTATTAATTTATATCAATTTTATTACATGATTATTCACACAGAAAATTTGCAATCTAGAAAGATATGCTATAAAATTCAACCTCCTCAATTATGATTCCCTTAGCTATTTGAATGCCTACAGCCAAGCAATGAATTTCAAATTGTGTTTACGCACAGTGCTTAGTGTAGCAATATGCCTCAAGGTTCAGTGCTGGGGTGTCATAAAGTAAAACGAGACATAGGAGCTCAGGAAATATTGGGGCAGGTGACCAGTTGCACAGAAAAACAGTGTTATAAATTTCATGAAGTCCACTGCAAAACAGATCAAAGACTTTGCTAATAAAATGTGAACGGTTTCCAAAGGCAGCTAATACCATATGATGTGTTCAAAATTACCGTCACTCTTCAAATTCCTTCTCAGACCAACTGGAAATTAGTGAACAAATCAATTTTGTTCCCATATTTATATGATACCAGCAAAAGGCTTGCAAACACAAGGAAGCCTACAATGCTGGAAATCCAAAGCAACACACACCAGATGCTAGAAGAACTCATTAGGTCAGGCAGCATCTATGGAGAAGAGTGAACAGTTGACTTTTTGGGCAAGAAGCTTCCTCAGGATTGTGAAAGAAGAGAAAATGCCAGAAGAAAAAGGTGGGGGGAGGAGAAAGAGGCGAGCTGGAAAGTGATAGGTGAAGCCAGGGGGTGGGAAAGGCCAAGGGCTGGAGAAGAAAGAATCTGATATGCAAACTGACAGTACTGTATTTAAGTGTGCGTAGCAATTGGAATAAGGTGGATGAACTCGTGGCGCAATTGAGATTAGTCAGTATAATGTCGTGGCTGAAAGAAGAACATAGTTGGGAGCTTAACATCAAACACATACTTTGTATTGAAATGACAGGCAGGAAGGCATAGGCTGTGGTGTGGCTCTGTTGGTAAGAGATGGAACTACATCTTTAGAAAGAGGTGACACAGGATCAGAGAATGTTGAATCGTTGTGGGTGGTGTTAGGAAACTGCAAAGGTAAAAAGCACATTATGGGAATCATATATAGGCCTCCAAATAGTAGTTAAGGTGTGGGGTTGAGATTGCAAAGAGAGCAACAAAGGGCATGCAATCAGGGTAATGTCACAAATTGTAATGGGGGACTTCAATATGCAAGGGGATTGGGAAAATCAGGCTGTTGTCGGATCGCAAGAGAGGAAATTTGTTGAATGCCTACAAGATGGCTTTTCAGAGCAGCTTTTGTTTGAGCCTACTCAGGGAAAGGCTATCTTAGATTGGGTGTTGTGTAATAACCCAGATCTTATTAGGCAGCTTAACGTAAAGGTACTGTTAGCAGGCAATAATCATAATATGATTGAATTCATACTGCAATTTGAGAGGGAGAAGCATAAGTCACATGTATCAATATTGCAATAGAATACAGGCAGTTCCTGGGTTACGTATGAGTTTTGTTCCTGAGTCCATCTTTAAGTCAGATTTGTACGTAAGTGGGAACAAGTACATCCGGTATTATTTAGCGTCAGTTAGTCAAATGTTTGTCTTAGTATATAGTATATGTTTTACCCTTCTATACATATAAAACACTTAAGAAACATATGTATTCCAATAATTAAATCACCTCATTGCTTAGTAATTATTGTAGCTTTCATCGGGGCAGGGCGTTTCACATGCTCCATTATTCTCAATTTATCTGTTATCCTTTAAAATTGTTCCGATCGTTGACTGACTGTAGCCTAACGCTTTTCCAATGACTGATGGCGTTTCACCTCTTTCCAAACGCTTTATTATTTCCACTTTATTTTCAATCGCGATCGCTTCCCGTCAATGGAACAGAAACACTGCAGGCAGCGGGTCCCGAGCTGTGCTGGCTTCTGCGGTCCGCTGGGTCCTAAGGACCACCACACTGAATTCCCCAGGTCCTAAACTCTACCGCACTGAGATAGGTTAAATGGGTCAAGCAGGGGCTGTGCTGGGTTTGGGTATTTGATCCTCCATAATATTCCGCGTGGGAATTTAAACTGGAGGTGGCAGTGTTTTTTTTACAAGATCAAGTTGCGAGCTCGACATCAACCCAGCACGGATGGTACGGGAGTCACTGGATTGACATCAACCCGGCACAGGAGTGGTCTGTCACTAAATCGAACTCAGGAACCTCTGTTCTCAAGCCCAGTGCTGATCTCATTGCACCACCAGCCAAATGCAACCGGGGGGGGGGGGGGGGGGGTGAAATCAGGGTGAATCTTACTAAGAAACATTTAAGCCAAATACAAAGTTAAACACTCAACACAGTGTCAATGGCAATGACTTAAAATGGCGGACGGCATCGCAATCTGACTTAAAATGGCAGACAGCGTTCTCCTTCCTCGGTTCGTAAGTACGAGTTGTCTGTAAGTCGGACGTTCGTGACTCGGGGACTACCTGTAAAGGAAATTACTGAGGCATGAGAGAGGAGCTTGCTCAGGTGGATTGGAGGAGGATACTGGCGGGGATGACAGCAGAGCAGAGATAGCTGAATATTTCACAATAGTTCACTAGGGAATAGTTCACAAGGTGTAGGATAGATAAGTCCCACAGAAGTAGTAGTCTCAAATAACAGTGGTAGGCACCATGGCAGAACAAGGAAAGGCAAAAGAAAGGAAATGATAGGCCAGTTAGCCTAACCTCAATGGTTAGAAAAGCGGTAGAGTCTACCATTAAGGATGATGTTTTGGGATACTTGGAGACTAAATAAAATAAGTCAAAGTCAGCATGGTTTCTGTGAAGGAAGATTTTGCCTGACAAATCTGTTACAGCTCTCCGAGGAAGTAACAAGCAAGGTGGACAAAGCAGAGGCAGTGGATGTAATTTTCTTGGATTTTCAGAAGGCTTTGATAAGGTGCCACACATGAGGCTGCTTAACAAGATAAAATACCATGACATAACAGGAAAGATACTAGCATGGACAGAGGAATGGCTAACAGGCAGGAGGCAGTGAATGTGAATAAAGGGGGCCTTTTCTGGTTGTCTGCCAGTGACTAGTGGTATTCCTCGGGGTCAGTATTGGGACTGGTGCTTTTCACAATATTTGTCAGTGATTTAGATAATGGAATTGGTAGCTTTGTGGCAAAGTTTGCGGATGATACAAAGGTAAGTGGAGGTGTGGGTAGTGCTGAGGAAGCAATGCAATTGCAGCAGAACTTAGACAAATTGGAAGAATGAACAAAAAAGTGGCAGATGGAATACTGTGTTGGGAAATGTATAATGCATTTTGGTAAAATGAACAATAGTGCAGACTATTATCTAAATGGGAAGAAGGCTCAAACATCAGAGGTGCAGAGGAACTTAGGAGTCATTGTGCCAGACTCACAGAAGGTTAATTTACAGGCTGAGTCTGTGGTAATGAAAGCGAATGGAATGTTGGCATTTATCAAAGGGAATAGAATATAAAAGCAAGGAGATCACACTAAGCCTTTATAAGACACTAGTCAGGCTGTGTTTGGAGTACTGCTAACAGTTTTGGGTCTCATATTTCAGAAAGAATGTGTTGTCATTGGACAGGGTCCAGGGGAGGTTCACGAGGCTGATTCTGGGAATGAAAGGGGTTAAGATATGAGGAGCATACGGCAGTTTTGGGCCTGTACTCACTGGAATTTAGAAGAAGGCAGGGGTATCTCATTGAAACCTACCGAATGTTGAAAGACTTAATAAGGTGGATGTGGAGAGGATGTTTCCTGTTGTGGGGGTATTCAGAACTAGAGGGCACAACCCCAAAATTGAGAGACGACCTTTTAGATCAGAGGTAAGGAGGAATTTTTTTTTATAGCCAGAGGGCGGTGAATCTGTGGAATGGTCTGCCACAGACTTCGGTGGAGGCCAAGTCCATGGGTATATTTAAAGCAAAAGGTGATAGTTTCCTGATTGGTCGGGGCATCAAAGAAGATGACGAGAAAGTAGGTCTATGAGGTTGAGTGGGATCCAGGATCAGCCATGATGGAATGGTGGAGCTGACTCGATGGGCTGAATGGCCTAACTCTGCTCCTATGACTTATGGTCTGATAGGAGAGGTAAGTGGACCATAGGAAAAAAGAAAGGAGGAGGGAACCCAGGAGAAGTAATAGGTAGGTGAGAAGTTAAAAGGTCAGAGTGGGGAATAGGTGGGAGGGGTAGTTTGCTCACTGGAAGGATTGCAAAGATCTTTCTGGCAGCATGTGGATGAGTATTGAAAGACTCTAGCCAATACTTACATTTAGACAGATCTGTTGGATGACGCAAAAAATTAGACATGAAGATAGAAATAATTATTTTTCTAGTCTGTATTGTTGGAGTCAGCAGTATATAGTATGGAAGGAATGTGTTGAAAGAAATGACCTTGAGTCACAAGTAGCAAGCTCGGGATATAAGGGATGTATAAATTAGAAGTACAACATATGGAAGTTTCTTTGGTTTTACCTGCTTCTGCAAGCAACTCTTTCAGACTTCATGTCCATGTAAGCCAGATTTGGTTTACACTTGATCCTTTTTCAGCAATCTTTTTCTGAGCAACTACTTTTTTTTGTTCTTCTTTACACCACCAATTTGAGTCTCTACTGATTCATATCCAATATTGAGATTGCTTCTCAAGTAACAAAAATGTGGCTGTGATTTCAGTGTTTACAGCTGAATGTGGTTGAGGCTTTCTTGTTTACAGATTTGCTGAATAGAATGAATAGATAAATTGCATTGAATACTGCAGAGCAAGTACAATAACCTAGCTTTGAAAGCCTGAAAACAGCTTTTAGCACTGTTGAAAACTTTGGGTGTGATCCAGAAAGGAATCAGAGCACAGAACTTTGTAACACATACAAAATGCTGGAGGAACCCAACAGGCCAGGCAGCATCTATGGAAAAGAGTACAGTCAATGCTTCAGGCTGAGAGTTCTGATGCAGGGTTTCGGCCCGAAACGTGAACTGCACGCTTTACCATAGATGCTCCCTGGCCTGTTGAGTACCTCCAGCATTTTGTATGGGTTGTGGTGTTTAATCATGGTAACATCCTCAATGCATTTTCCGATGTAGCCAGTCATCAATCTCACAATGTTGACATGATTTTCTCTTGTTTGTGACATAACTTAATGATTTCAATGGGACGGCAGGAAAGAGGAAACTAGATTCTACATGGAGTCAGAATAAGCATCAGGATGCAAGATGGTGTGAATACTGGGCCATAAAAATAGGAGGTTTAAGAAACACAAGACAGAAATTATTGTGGTTCCAGAAATGTATCAAATATAATGTATAATTGTACTAACTGTAGTAACTCAAAGTTATTGGCTTGAGTTAAGTTTGATATTAACAATTGATGTTTCAAGTTTCATTGAGGTGACAATTATAGAATAGGATGTTGAATGACATGTCTACAAAGTTGATCGATTGTAATGGTCAGTACCTAAAGAGGATAATTTAAAGACACCAAAATCAGGTCAAATTCTGTAATTTGGGGTGACCAAGAGGTTAGATTTATAACTATACATATAACCTGGTAAATATTAGTCAACTGCATAACTTTGTTAAGTAACACTGTAATTTTTTTTACACTTAAATAATTGATCATTTATAAAGTTTTGTTAGGTAACTTTAAAAAAACAGAAAACAATGTAATCCACATAAACATTACACAAAGAATTAAGCTCACCACGTAATACAACTTTTGGCAGATTATCATGAGCTAAGCGTTGCCTGCTTTCAATAAGGAAAGTTTTGTTTGTATCATCTTTGTTACAGGCAGCATCAAACTCTACAGGTACTTCAGTTACCAAGAAAGAAAAACAAGTCAAGAAATATAGCAGGCAAGTCCATTTCATAATCTCTTCATTCTGGTCTGGAAAAACTTTATAAAAGTACAGTTGGCCCTCCTTATCCGCGGATTCAACCAACCGCGGATCAGGAAAACCTGGAAGTTCATTTTCCAGCACTCATTGTTTGAGCATGTACAGACTATTTTTTCTTGTCATTATTCCCTAAACAATACAGTATAACAACTACTTATAGAGCATTTACATTGTATTAGGTATAATAAGTAATCTAGAAATGACTTAGACGTACAGGCAGTCCACGGGTTATGAAGGAGTTCTGTTCCTGAGTCTGTCTTTAAGTTGGATTTGAAGTCGGAACAGGTACATCCGGTATTATTTAGCATCAGTTAGTCAAATGTTTTTCTTAGTATATAGTACTTATTTACCTTTCTATGCATATAAAACACTAAAGATACGTATTTCAATAATTAAACCACTGCGTTGCTTAGTAATAATTGTAGCTTTCATCAGGGCAGGGCCTTTCACATGCTCCGTTAAAATTGTTCCGATCGTTGACCAACTGTAACCTAATGTTTTACCAATGACCGATGGCATTTCACCTCTTTCCGATCGTTTTATTACTTCCACCTTATTTTCAATCGTGATCATGATTATTTTTAATGAACAGAAACACTGCGGATTCAGAGCTGCGCCGCCAGGTCCTAATATTCACCGCATGGAGACAAGTTAAATAAAGTCCGGGGTTCTGCTGGGTCCTAAAGACCACTGCATTGCTACATTAAATAAAGGGACTTGAACATCCGCGAATTTTGGTATCCACGGGGGGGGTTCCTGGAACCAATCCCCCGTGGACGAAGAGGACTGACTGTACTACGTTTTGGCACCGATCCATGTTTAGCAGATAATTCAGACCTTGTCTAACAGAATAATGAAAAATGGGCAAGTTGTTCACTAACTCTTAGATTATATCTTCTGTACATTCCAAATTACCTTAGTTGCCTGGGTCACTCTGTCTATCTCAGTGTCACCAAACTCAGAAAGGCATTTGGAAATTCCAACATAAAAATTAAGTTCATTGACCTAAGAACAAGAAAGATGAATATAATTAACTGATGAATTACTAAGTGGGAATATAGTAATGCTTCTTAACTACAAACTGATACCATTACATTTTTGCTTTTCCATCAATGTAACTATATATACAACTGTATATAATGTATTTAATATTTCAATAATATTTAAGCAACAATGTAAATATATTGACAAAACTTTTTTTATTTGTTTAATTCATTACAGGTTACATGTAATAATACATAAATGGCATGTCATCACACCACCACATCATACGTACATGTCTTGCTAAAAGTAAAACTAAGAATGTATATAAATTATATCCCGGCTCATTGTTTTTATTTCGATTCAATTTTATATTTTGGAGTTAGAAACCATAACAGGGGCAATGAGTAAGTTAGAAATGAACCCAAGACTACCTACCTACCTGTTGATAAGCAATGGGACATTTGAGTTTTTTTTAAAAAATGCAGCCTTTTTTTCCTTATCAAGAGGAGAAAGAAACTTAAGTTTTTGTAAAAAAAGGCAGAAAACAGTCAAATTCATGGATTCATGAACAGTGAGTACTGGGTGATAATAATCATAAATTAAAAAACAGAAGTGGCTAGTTAAAATTGAAAGATTGACATGATCAATTGCACAAAAGATAACTGGATTTTGTACACTGCGTGAATTAAGCAGTATTTTAAAGCAAATGGAATTGCTGATGAGAAGTGAGTGCCAATTTTGCTGAGTGCATTGGATTTAAAGGCATACAGTTTATTTAGAAGCTTAATTGCTCCAAGCAAAACAACTGAAATGAGCTTTGCTGATATAATGAAAATAATGTAGGATAATTTAGAACCAAAACCATTACTGATTGCAGAATGCTTTAGGTTTTATAAGCTGAATCAAAAAGAAAGGGAGTCCATTTCAGTGTATGTGGCTGAGTTGAAGAGATTAAGCATTGTCAGTTTAGTCGTGGGCTTAATGAGATTGTTCAGTTTGTGGAATCTAGAAGAAAGCATTCAAAAATGGCTAACTGAAGGACAACTTACGTTTAAAAGAGCGGTTGAAATACTGCAGCTATTTCAATAGAAACAGCAGACAAGAAAGCAATTGAGTTGCAGTTAGGAATGAAAGTAAATGTGAACAAAATTGCAACACCGAAGCAGGAACCTGCCTGGCCAAACAAATTGTGTTACAGTTGTGGTAGGGCCTCATGCATCAGAACAATGCAGATTTAATGGCGAAACTTGCAGAAAATGCAATAAAGTAGGACACAGACAAACAGCATATCAGGCAGACAAAAATAAACTGCACATAGAAGAGCTAAAGATAAAAAGTCAAGTTGCAGTTTCAGAAAAAGCAATAATCTGAATGCTGTTGATGAAAAATCTGATAATGATGTGTGACAAAGGACAGCTAGTGATTTATTGTACAATGTAAATACCAACAATGGACAAGCAACACACACAAAATGCTGCAAGAACTCAGGCCAGGCAGGATCTACGGAAAACAGTTGACGTTTTGGGGCAAGACCCTACATCAGGACGAAAGAAAGAAGTCAGGATAAGAAGGTGGGGGAGGGGAGGAAGTAGTACAAGGTGGTAAGTGACAGGTAAAACTGGGAGGGGGGGGAAGGGTGAAATGAAGAGCTGGGAAGTTGATTGTGAAAGAGATATAGGCTTGTGGAGGAGGAGAGGATAGAAGACCATGGAAGGAAAAAAGGAAAGGAGCACCAGAAGGTGGTGATGGGCAAGTAAGGAGGTAAGGTACGGGAGGCAGAAATGGGGAATTGAAAGTGTCGGGGGAGGGAGGGAGAGAGAGAGAGGGACAATTACTTAAAGTTCAAAAAATCAATGCTCATGCCATCAG
Source organism: Hypanus sabinus (assembly GCF_030144855.1). Taxonomy (NCBI): domain Eukaryota; kingdom Metazoa; phylum Chordata; class Chondrichthyes; order Myliobatiformes; family Dasyatidae; genus Hypanus; species Hypanus sabinus. The sequence continues at coordinate 61,143,017 of NC_082710.1, forward strand.
GTTGGAGGCTACCCAGACAGAATATTAGGTGTCCCTCCAACCTGAGTTTGGCCACATCACAGCAGTAGAGGAGGCCATGGACTGACATGTCGGAATGGAAATGGGAAGTAAAATTGAATTGGGTGGCTTCTGGGAGATCTCACTTCATCGTGTGGATGGAGCATAGGTGCTCAGCGAAGCAGTCTCTCAATCTACACTGGGTCTCACCGATATATAGGAGGCCACACTAGGAGCAATGGATACAGTAGATAACCCCAACAGACTCTCAGGTGAAGTGTTGCCTCACCTGGAAGGATTTTTTGGGATCCTGAATGGTAATGAAGTAAGTGGTGTGTGGGCATGTGTGGCACTGCACTTGTTCTGCTTGCAAGGATAAGTGTCGGGAGGGAGATCTGTGGGGAGGAACAAGTGGACAAAGGAGCAGCATACGGAGCAATCCCTGCAGAAAGCGGTAAGTGGGGGGGGGGGGGTAGGTGTGCTTGGTGATGGGATCCCATTGGAGTTGGCAGAAGTTATGTTGAATTATATGCTGGGCGCAGAGGCTACTGGGGTGGTTGGTGAGGACAAAAGGAACCCTATCTCTGGTGTAGCAAGAGGAAAGGGTGAGGATAGACTTGTGCAAAATGGAAGATACGAGGGTGAAGGCAGCTTTGATGGTTGAGGAAGAGAAGCCCCCCTTGCGTTGATGAAGGAGGACATCTCATTAGCTCTGGGATGAAAAGATTCATCCTGAGAACAGATGCAACTGTAGCAGAGGAACTGAGAGAAGGAGATGCGTTTTTACAACTGACAGAGTGGAAAAAGGAATAGTGCAGGTAGCTGTGATAATCAGTGTGTTTATAAAAGATAGAGAGAAACAGATCGAGGAAGGGGAGGGAGGCGTTGGAAACGGACCATGAAAATTTCAGGCCAGGGTGGAAGTTGGAGGCAAAGTTCATGAAGTTGTCGAGCTCAGTATGTGTGCAGGAAGCAGCACCAATGCAGTTGCTGATGTAGCGTAGAAAGTGTTGGGGAGTGGTACTGGTACAGGCTTCAAACATGCAAACATGGACTGTTCCATGTAGCTGACAAGTAGTTAGGCCTAGCTGGGACTGTGGCTATACGTTTAGTTTGAGGGAAGTGGGAGGAGCCGAAGAAGAAATTATTGAGAGTGAGGACCAGTTCCGCCATTTTTGAAGGGGCGCTTCAAGGGAGAGGCACTTGTTCCAATGGCAAGAATATATACCAGGAGGGACATCAGTGGGGACAGACAATTGGACAAGGGCGCCATGTATGAAGTTGGGGGTGGTGGGGTGGGAGGTTTTTGTAGGGCAGGTGTGGCAGTTTTTTTTTTGTATAGAGAGCGAGTCTGTTCGGGTTATCTACTGTATCCAGTGCTCCTGGTGTGACCTCCTGTATATCGGTGAAGCCCGATGTAGATTGGGAGACTGTTCTGCCAAGCACCTATGCTCCACCAGAAAAAGCAGGATCTCCCGGTGATCACCTATTTCAATTTTACTTCCTATTCCCATTCCAACATGCCAATCTATAGCCTCCTCCCACCCCTGTTCACCATTCCCCATTCCTGTTTCCCTCTCTCACCTCATCTCCTTACCTGCCCATCACCTCCCTCTGGTGCTCCTCTTCCTTCGTTCACTTTCTTCCATAGTCTTCTATCTACTCCTAGCAGATTCCCCCTCCTCCAGCCTTTTATTTCTTTCACCGATCAACAATCCAGTGTTCATTTCACCCCTCTCCCTCTCCCAGTTTCACCTATCCCCTACCATCTAGCACTTCTGCCTCCTCTCCCCCCACCTTCCAGGCCTTGTGATGAAGGTTCTCAGCCTGAAGTGTCCACTGTTTACTCTTTTCCATAGACGCCGCCTGGCCTGCTGAGTTCCTCCAGCATTGTGTGTGTTGCTTTGGATTTCCAGCATCTGCCATTTTCTTGTGTTTGCAATAGACAAGCAATATGGCTTACACCAGAAATGAACAGCAAATTAGTAAAAAAAAAAGAATTGGATATTGGCTTGGCTGTCTCTTTCACTCACAAAATGAGTTGGAATTGCACTTCAAATATACTGAACTGACGCCTTCAGATATCCAACTAAGAACTTACACTCGAAAAAAGATAACTCCTGCTGGAATGACATTCGTGACAGTGTAATACAACCAATATGCCACACTGGGCTTGTATGTGATGAAAACAGGAGGGCTAGCATTGTGGGGGCATGATTGGCACACACAACTACAACCTGATTGCAGATCCATCTACCATTTGCATGCCACATCCCCTGTAAAAGAGTCAACTGAAAGCAACTAAAGAAAGGTGCCACAGCAGAGTTCAGAAATGGTATTGGAAAACTCAAACCTATCTGAAGTAAAATTGTGTTAAATGATATTGTCTCATCTAAGTTTTACAAAGCCCGTCCGATTCCTTATACCATCCATGATAAAGTAGCCAGAGAGCTAGATCGCAAGAAGGATGAAGGAATTCTTTCCAAGTTTGAATGGTGCTCATGGGCAACACCAGAGGTCCCAATAGCCAAAAAGAATGGGTCTGTCAGGATCTGTGGTGATTTTAAGGTCACCATCAGCCCAGTACTGAAAGTAGATCAATACTCTCTGCCCAGGATATCTTTGCAAACCTTTCTGGAGGGAAACACTCCAGCAAAGTAGACTTAGCTGAGGCTTACCTACAGACGGAGATGGAAGAAGAGTCCAAAGTGTCTCTCACCATAAACACTCACTGAGAGCTATTATAGATTTATTTTTGGAGTATCAACTGCCCCCACAGTCTGGCAGAAAGCTATGGGCCCATTGTTACAAGGCTGTCCAGGCATTCTGCGTTACCTGATGATATCACAGCCACCGGTAAGGATGACAAGGAACACCTCCAAAATCTCAAGACAGTGTTAAAAAGATTATAAGGCTATGGGCTTAGAGCAACAAGTGTGGATTCTTTAAACTAAGTATCACTCGCTCTGATCATACCATTGACGCACAAGATTTACTCAAGTGCGCTATGAAAATTCAAGCAATGGTAGAAGCAGTGCGAGCTGGCATTTGAAAAGGTAAAGGAAATGGTGAAGTCAGTCACTGTCCTCACACATTATGAACCACATCATCAAGTGAAACCTGCTATGCACTGTTCAAGATGTCAATATATCCAGAAGGAAGGTGCATAGAGCTGTCAGAACCACTTCCAGCAGTCCCAGAGTTCACTGCTATAACCACCACAGAGGAGGCCCCAGAACCAGAAATTGTTTCACAGCCACAAGTCTCACTGCCAAGCAGAGTGACCCCCACATCAAGAAATGCTGATGGAACACAGCAGGCCAGGCAGCATCTATAGGGAGAAGCGCTGTCGACGTTTCGGGCCGAGACCCTTTGTCAGGACTAACTGAAAGGAAAGATAGTAAGAGATATGAAAGTAGGAGGGGAGGAGGGGCATTAATGGAAGTTAGAGAAGTCAATGTTCATGCCATCAGGTTGGAGGCTACCCAGCTGGTATACAAGGTGTTGTTCCTCCAAACTGAAGAACACCTTATATACCGGCTGGGTAGCCTCCAACCTGATGGCATGAACATTGACTTCTCTAACTTCTGTTAATGCCCCTCCTCCCTTTCTTACCCCATCCCTGATATATTTAGTTTCCCCCCCTCTTTTTTTCTCTCTCTCTGCCTGTTCTCCATCTCCCTCTGATGCTCCCCTCCCTTTCTTTCTCTTTCTCCCGAGGCCTCCCGTCCCATGATCCTTTCCCTTCTCCAGCTCTGTATCCCTTTGGCCAATCACCTTTCAAGCTCTCAGCTTCATCCCACCCCCTCCGGTCTTCTCCTATCATTTTACATTTCCTCCTCCCCCTCCTACTTTCAAATCTCTTACTATCTTTCCTTTCAGTTAGTCCTGATGAAGGGTCTCAGCCCAAAACATCGACAGTGCTTCTCCCTATAGATGCTGCTTGGCCTGCTGCGTTCCACCAGCGTTTTGTGTGTGTTGCTTGAATTTCCAGCACCTGCAGATTTCCTCCTGGATGTTATCATTTTGAGTGCCATTGGAGGAAACAAACAAAATGCACCAAGGAACCAGAACAAAAAACAGTATCTGGTCATGCCAACAATTGGGCTTTTGATTAAATTCCTTTGAGTAGCACACATAAACATTACGACAATTGAAAAGATTTTTAAGAGCAAGTTACATAAATGATGAAAGAGATCCACGGCAGTGTGTTGGAACTGTAGAATGTTGTGTAATTGTACTTCGCTTTTTAAAAAATAACTGTGATTTTTGAAGAACAATGTTATTTGTGGCTACATTATTATTAAATAAACATGTTATTAAACAACACCATGTTTGGCCATTTAGCAAACACCCCATCCACACCACGTAGTGAAGGAGCCAAACAATACCTCCATTCACAGGAAGGGAAAAAAAAAATCAGACTTTGGGACTCTTCCTATTGCCTGGTTATGTAGCAGGTGAAGGTGGGTTGTGAGGAGTGCAGTAGGCAGAGCCTAGCTATCCAGACTAACTCCAAGAGCACCTGAGTACACGTGTTTTGACTTTTTCATCTCATACCCGATCACCAGTACGAAACACAAGAAAAATCAACAAGTCGGATTAAAAACAACAGGTAAGCATTTAATTAAACATCACTTAACTTAAAGATCAAGTGATTTGTTAGCAAGATAAAAACAATCTCAGAAGTTGATTAAACACATAATAAACAAAATTAACCAGGGGCAGCATTACAACTAGTTTCCCTCAACAGTAGCTTGTGAGAATAAGGAGTAAACTTTGGATCATTGGCTGAACTAAGCACTGGTTAGGAAATTCCATGAGGTCAAAAGAGAGGTAGCTGGCACTTAAATTAGCCTGTGACTATTGTCCTCCTCAATTAAAAAGCCAGGACAGTACACGTATTACATATATGTGTTCACAATGTAAATTTTGGTGGCAACAGTGTAGTCAGGGGTATTGGAACAATTCAAGTAAAAGTGTTCAAAGGAAGAGATTACTGAAGCTGTAGAACAGAGTTGGTAAGAGTAAAATATATTTAAGAAAATAGGAAATTAATATCTCCAAATGGAAGAACAAGAACAGAGGGAAAAAATTAAAGTTATAAGTTATAAGTTACTGCACCTGAATTTCCAAAACATTTGTTTAAGATTTGGATACAGATAGATAGAAACACTCGGGTTAATCTTAATGCTACTATAAAGATACAACTATATAATGTCCAAACCTGGGAAAGAAATGAGAAAGATTTAAGGCTGTTGTCAGCAACTGAAAACAGAAAGGTTGACATTTAATTGCCAAATTGCATTAAGTCCCAGTCTACAAAAAGGACGGGTTGCACTTGAATCCCAAGGGGACCAATATCTTGGCAGGAGGCTTGCTAAGGCTACTGGGAAGAGTTCAAACTAGAATTGTTAGGGGGAGGGACTGAAGAGACTGGGGAAGAGGAGGTTAGCTCACAAATAGAGAAAGCTTGTAGACAGTGCGAGAGGGAGGATAGGCAGATGATAGAGAAAGGATGTGCTCAGACCGAAGGTTTGAGATGTGTCTATTTTAATGCAAGGAGTGTTGTGAACAAGGCGGATAAGCTTAGAGCGCACACACACGAGGAAATCTGCAGATTCTGGAAATTCAAGCAACACACACAAAATGCTGGTGGAATGCAGCAGGTCAGGCAGCATCTATAGGAAGAAGCGCTGTCAACGTTTTGGGCCAAGACCCTTCGTCAGGACTAACTGAAAGGAAAGATAGTAAGAGATTTGAAAGTAGGAGGGAGAAGGGAAAATTCGAAATGACAGGAAAAGACCAGAGGAGGTGGGGTGAAGCTGATCTTAGAGCGCAGATCAGTACTTGGAGATATGATGCGGTGGCCATTATAGAGACTTAGATGGCTCAAGGACAAGATTGGTTACTTCAAGAGCCGGGTTTTAGATGTTTCAGGAAGGACAGGGAGGGAGGCAGAAGAGGTGGGGCTGTGGCACTGTTGATCAGAGATGGTGTCACTGCTGCAGAAAAGGTGCACCCCATGGAGGGATTGTCTGTGGGTGGAGGTTAGGAACAGGAAGGGATCAACAACTTTACTGGGTGTTTTTTTATAGGCCGTCCAATAGTAACAGGGATATTGAGGAGCAGATAGGGAAACAGATCCTGGAAAGGTGTAATAACAAGAGTTGTTGTGATGGGAGATTTTAATTTCCCAAATATCAATTGGCATCTCCCTAGAGCAAGGGGTTTAGATGGGATAGAGTTTGTTAGGTGTGTCCAGGAAGGCTTCTTGACACAGTATGTAGATAAGCCTACAAGAGGAGAGGCTGTACTTGATTTGGTATTGGGAAATGAACCTGGTCAGGTGTCCGATCTCTCAGTGGGAGAGCATTTTGGAGATAGTGATCATAATTCTATCTCCTTTACAATGGCATTGGAGAGAGGTAGGAACAGACAAGTTAGAAAAACATTTAATTGGAGTAAGGGGAATTATGAGGCTATCAGGCAGGAAATTGGAGGCTTAAATTGGAAACAGATGTTCTCAGAGAAGTAAGGAAGAAATGTGGCTAATATTCAGGGGATATTTGTGTAGAGTTCTGTATAGGTACTTTCCAATGAGATAGGGAAGTTATGGTAGGGTACAGGAACCGTGGTGTACAAAGGCTGTAATAAATCTAGTCAAGAAGAAAAGCTTACAAAAGGTTCAGAGAGCTAGGTAATGTTAGAGATCTAGAAGATTATAAGGCTACCAGGAAGGAGCTTAAGAAAGAAATTAGTAGAGCCAGAAGTGGCCATGAGAAGGCCCTGGCAGGCAGAATTAAGGAAAAACCCAAGGCATTCTACAAGTACGTGAAGAGCAAGAGGATAAGACATGAAGGAATAGGACCTATCAAGTTTGACAGTGGGGAAGTGTGTAGGGAACCGGAGGCAATAGCAGAGGTACTTAATGAATACTTCACCTCAGTATTCACTATGGAAAAGGATCTTAGTGATTGTCGTGATGACTTGCAGCAGACTGAAAAGCTTGAGCATGTAGATATTAAGAAGTAGGATGTGCTGGAGCTTTTGGAAAGCATGAAGTTGGATGAGTCGCTGGGACCAGACGAAATATACCCCAGGCTACTGTGGGAGGCGAGACAGGAGATTGCTGAGCCTCTGGCGATGATCTTTGCATCATCAATGAGGACGAGAGAGGTTCTGAAGGATTGAAGGGTTGTGGATGCTGTTTCTTTATTCAACAAAGGGAGTAGAGATAGCTCAGGAAATTATAGACCAGTGAGTCTTACCTCAGTGCTTTGTAAGGTGATGGAGAAGATCCTGAGAGGCAGGAGTTATGAACATTTGGAGTGGTATAATATGATTAGGAGTAGTCAGCACGGCTTTGTCATGGGAAGGTCATGCCTTACGAGCCTGAATGAATTTTTTTGAGGATGTGACTAAACACACTGATGAAGAAAGAGCAGGAGATGTAGTGTATATGGATTTCAGCAAGCCATTTGATAAGGTACCCCATGTAAGGCTTATTGAGAAAGTAAGAAGGCATGGGATCCAAGGGACATTGATTTGTGGATCCAGAACTGGCTTGCCCACAGAAGGCAAAGAGTGGTTGTAGACAGGTCATATTCTGCATGGAGGTTGGTCACCAGCAGAGTGCCTCAGGGATCTGTTCTGGGACCCTTACTCTTCATGATTTTTATAAATGATCTGGATGAGGAAGTGGAGGAATGGGTTAGTAAGTTTGCTGATGACACAAAAGTTGGAGATGTTGTGGATAGTGTGGAGGGCTGTCAGAGGTTACAGTGGGGCATTGATAGGATGCAAAACTGGGCTGAGAAGTGGCATATGGAGCTCAACCCAGATAGGTGTGTGGTGGTTCATTTTGTTAGGTCAAATATGATGACAGAATATAGTATTAATGGTAAGACTCTTGGCAGTATGGAGGATCAAAGGGATCTTGGGGTCCGAGTCCACAGGACACTCAAAGCAGCTGCGCAGGTTGACTCTGTGGTTAAGGAGGCGCAAGGTGTATTGGCCTTCATCCATCGTGGAATTGAATTTTGGAGCTGAGAGGTAATGTTGCAGCTCTATAGGACCCTGGTCAGACCCCACTTGGAGTACTGTGCTCAGTTCTGGTCGCCTCACTACAGGAAGGATGTGGAAGCCATAGAAAGGGTGCAGAGGAGATTTACAAGGATGTTGCCTGGATTGGGGAACATGCCTTATGAGAATAAGTTGAGTGAACTTGGCCTTTTCTCCTTGGAGCGAAGGAGGATGAGAGGAGAGATGATAGAGGTGTACAAGATGATGAGAGGCACTGATCGTGTGGATAGTCAGAGGCTTTTTCTCAGTGCTGAAATGGTTGCCACGAGAGGACACAGGTTTAAGGTGCTGGGGAGTAGGTACAGAGGAGATGTCGGGGGTATGTTTTTTTACGCAGAGAGTGGTGAGTGTGTGGAATGAGCTGCCATCAATGGTGGTGGAGGTGGGTACGATAGGGTCTTTTAAGAGGCTTTTATGTAAGTACATGCAGCTTAGTAAAATAGAAGGCTATAGTAATTTCTAAGGTAGGGACATGTTCGGCACAACTTTGTGGACCAAGGGGCCTGTATTGTGCTGTAGATTTTCTACGTTTCAATGCATATGTTCACAAACAAGGAAACCTGGGATTTACTAACAAGTTCACAGAGTATGGTATCAGAGTGTAATCATGCAGCAGTATACCCAGGAGACCTCTCTGAATGGGGATTAGAGGATATCAGATTAAGAGGCAACAGGAAGGAAGTTCCTTTTGCATAATTGCCACTTTGGAATAATATGTTAATTATTTACTATCTAGATGTTGTAATTTCAATTCCTTTTTACTGCATCTTTACTATGATCCTCCTAAGTTTCAACTCTCCTTACCTTGCTCTCAATTGGTATACTCTCTAGCATCTTTCTAAGATGCACCCAGAATGAACTGCATGGATAAAATTAAATCTATTACTGTTAAAGAAAAACTGTACCTGGATTTCATTGGGCAGCATCTCAAATATCTTCTCAACACTTCTGCATAATATGCCCCAAGTGTGCTGTACTTGGTTGGGCACCTTCATGGCTTCATTTATCCCTTGCAGAACTGCAGTGCAAAGTTCTGGGCTTCTCTGCCTGTTTTCTGTTGTGAAGTATTGGACTGCCAGGACTTCAACAAACGTCTGAAGTTTATCCTCTGGCACATGTTTCATCCAAGAAGCAAGAGATGTAAAGAGGTATTTTCTCATTCCCAGCTACAGAAAGAGGAAAGGGCACACATTTTTAAAAATGTACTTAAATACTGTTTTTACAGATAATACCTGTATTGCTTATATTGTAATTCTCTTTTGGAATTCCTCACAGAGATAGTAGAGATATACAGTACTTTGTACCACAAAATATATTTGATTCCACTTGTAGTAATCTGTATATTGTATATAATTATTAGCCTCCTGATGAGTTTAGTGCCACCCAGACTGTAGGTTTGCTCTGACTATTTAATATATTATTGGTAAGGCCAGTTAAAAGGGTGTGAACATTGTGGCTCAGCAGTTTCTGCTCCCGTAGAGTTTCTCTCTACATTCCAAATAAATACTTCCTTATTTATTTTTTGTATATTTTCCAACGTAATTTCAGAAATTCAATAATGTCAGAGTACTACAGAGAGGAATAAGCACTCTGGGAATTACATGTGAAACCATCCATGCATCCAGCTGAAATTGGCAACAACACCACAGAAATGTGAGGGCATGATTTACGACCACAGACAGGGTGTAGACAAACCACGGCCCTTAAAATGGACCTGGCGGGTTCTTTTTGCTTGAACTACAGAGTGACAAACATATGTGGACCTGAAGTCCACACCATACAGCAAAATCTACACATTTTTCTACATTTCAAATACTTTAAAAATAAAATTAAGATGACTCTTTTCTTATGACATCAAGGTTTAATTGCTGGTGGGTTCACAGAGTGGTCCAAAGAATGAACAGGATTGGTAGTAAAGATAGTGTCCACTCAGGTTTCAAGAAGAAACTGTGAAAGCCCTGATCTGATGGCACCAGCCTCCAATCAAAAGGGCTTGAGATAGTGGCCCAGACTTAGATTTTTTTTAAAAAAAGTTTGTCGGGATGCTTTTGAGGACAGAGAGGGAAATTGGAGGTCAAATTAGGTTTTAGGGACAGTCATCTGGGGAAGTTAGAGTTAAGGACAAGGATGTGGAGGAGTTAGAGATTAGGCCTCTGTTTCTTGCTCTAAGTCCAGAAACATAGACTAGTGACAAAGGACATCTGTAGTCCAGGCATCTGCTCCACATTCAAAGTCCAGCAATGTGGACGGGTGACAACAGGTATCCACCACCCAGGACTCTGATCCGCACCTGAAGTCGCTCTGTGCTCAAAGGCCACGAGGACCTGTCACTCGGTATGCCTGGGGCTCAGAGTCCCATCACCAGCTAGTCCAGGGGCGACACTGAAGAACACAGGGCAACCAGAAGTCTGAAAAATGAAGCCTAAAGACCCGAGCCTGCAGACTGGAGTCATCTGGAGTTGGATGACTGTCTGTGTGTGTGGGATGGAGGAAAGAGGCTTGTTTTGGTGCTTATGGTGTTCTGTGTTGCTCTGCCGAGCATTGTGGGCATGCTATGTTGTACTGCAATGTGAGGTGACACTTGTTAGCTGCCCCCGGCACACCCCTAGGTTATAAGCACCAATGACGCATTTCATTCTATGTTTCGGAGTACACATGATAAATAAATCTGAATTTGGAGTCTTCTTTTGCTCCTTAGGCTTTGTTTGATATGCAACACAGATGTACAGGCATGATAAGCAAGAAATGATGTGCTTTCAGGACTAACTGTGTCCAAGCTGGGGGGAAAAGCATGTGGCGGCGTGACAGTCTGAAGGTTCTGGCGCTTCTGTACCCATCCAAGTACTTTGTTAAAATGTGATTAGGATTTTAGCCTCCATCATCTTTACAGCCAGTGTGTTCCAGGCTGAATTCCACTTTGGGTCAAAAAGGTTTTCCTCAACTTCCCTCTCATACAACCAATTAATGCAAACCTATGCCCTGTCTTTTCCTTGATAATTGTGCACTATATACTTCCAACATCTTTATGACCAATGTTTTCTTCACTTATACTTTATGGGTAAATAAATCGACATAAATAAAGTTGCAGATTTATTAGAGGAAAATAAAGAGATTAGTAATAATTTATACCCACATTAAGGCCATACACTAATGGCGGTGCTATCCACGTTTCTAAAAACATTGCAGCACTTTGGGATGTCTGAGCCTGGGTCACGGCAATTTCAATGCAGTATTGCTGGACATCTTCACCTGCAGTCAGGGAGAAAAAGTTACATAAAGCTGGAGGACTCCAATATGACCACTATGTGGCACTGTTTGCTGTAAGATCAATGTGGAAAATAAAGCATCCAATCCCAATTTCCAAATTTTCTTCATCACATAATTTCAGATGCCAATTACTCATTCTTTTTTGCCAACTTAACAGTGCAACAAGCATAAGACATACATTATAAAATACATGGGAACTACCTTACAGAAACCTTATGTTACAGAACTGTGGCATTTGAAATGACATAACTTAATCATGGACAAGGAGGGGTATGTTGGAATTACAGAGTAATTTTATGCTATACTGCAACTACAAAGAAGGGCAGCTTCTACTCACTCCTATACCCATTACAAGAGATTCTGCTTTTTACAACAGGGTCACCATCTGAACATGTGTTACAAAACACAATACATCGGGAAGTTCCACTACCCCAAATTGCTCGTCTGGCAAGTATTGTATCAAAGCCAACAGACAGATACAGAAGCTAACCTTGGATGACCTCAGACTGCTGGACCTCTTATTGTTTCAGATTTGTTTTCAGAACGTAACCAATAAGATTGGTCATTGATCAGTTCAGTCTAAATTCTATTGAAAAGCAAAGCATATTTTCATTTTTATGTAAAATTTGAAGGAATATTCAAATTTAAAATCTATACTTTATAATCATCTTAAGGAAATAAATACACGACCAAAAGTACTAATGCTTTGAAACTACTCACTAAATTCACCAGTTGATAGGTGACCACCCAATTAGAAACGTTCTTTGAAGCATTTTGAAAATTAATGCAGAAATTAAACATTTTGACATCATTTGAAACTCTTTCTAATATTTTCATCATAACCCTCCATCACTAACATGACAACTCCTTCAAATTTCTCACTGCTCTCAGCATTAGCAGTCATCTAGAAGGCATCTCTCCAGTGCACAGTGCTAAAACTGTTGAAAGGGAGGGCTTCATTGTTTTAACATTTTAAAAATGCAGGAAGGGAAAAATATATTACCTTACAAAAGAATAAATATTTCCAACATCTTAAAATCAATCTTGCTCTCTTTTATAGCTTACCGAAATTCAATCTCTTAAGTGGAGTCAGAATTGAAGCCCAATTTAAGGGTGGATATTGATAACTGTTCCCACATCCAGCAATAGGTGCCAACAAAACCTTCACTATCTGGGGAGGAACTGACTCGGGACCTGAAAATGACAAAACTAGATATGAGAAAAGTATGTTCCAGTAGTGTGTAATGATGTGCATTATGAATGTTTCCTGTTTAATTTTGTCCAGCAGATCATGGATTGATATCTGGTACACAATACAATTACTAAAAAAAATAGCAAAAGAAATCTAATAATGGATCAATGCAAGTTAGTCACATTTTCACGGGAATAAAGTGTGTATCATTCTACTATCATTTTCAACCTACACTGTGAATGTAACATGTCAATGACTAAATGCACTGAAGGTGCCTTGGATAATGTGTTTGAACTATTTTATACATTTATTTCAAAGTAGTGGGTGAATTTCAGAGGTTCAATCACTATTATATTATGTGATAACTGCATTCTGCAACAACTTAGCTACCCAACAATCAATCCCAAATATCCAAATTAAAGCGTCTTAAACTAATCATTCAATTTGTATTCAGTCCCAGGTGATGTACAATATCCATTCAGGGGCAGAAGCCAGTGACTCTTTCTTGTTGAAACCTATATATTGGTCTCCATCCACATGATTAGACTCTTGAAAACATCTGATTTACAGGGCTCATTCATTACCTCAGGAAAGCCTAAGGGAACAATTAAATTTATCCAAATTAATCTTGCCACCTCAGAAATACCATAAAAGACTCTGCATGCACAGTATGTCTTGGAAAAATTCTACTGACCTACAGAAAAGACTGTTGTTTACAACACTGAGTTAGTGCTTTTTTTAAAACTACGCTTCTGGATTTGTATTTTTTGCCAGCCAAAGCCACTGTTGTGGACTGGGAATGTTGGCACCATCCTCAGTGTCAATGTATGACAGTGATCAAAAGGCGCGTTAATAACAATGCCATTTGGTCCTGTCATATCCACAGCCAGTACTAACTTTTCATAACATTCTCATCTCAAGATCAGCATCCCAGCTGTGCTGGTGAATGGAGCTGTTCAAAGAAGTCGGCAAGCTGCCCAATAACCCATATCAGATGTGCAGCTGTGGGTCTCTCCATGGGAGTGAAATGAGTTATAATAACTGACGTATCCTACAGATACTTGTGGCTTTATTTAGCAAGTTAAACAGATGTGGGAGCATCTTGTACCACGATCAACCCCCAGGCTTTCGATCACTTGGAGCAAAACAATACCTTTTTTTTTGTAGTTAACAGACTATGCAAGTGTAAGGACTCAACCTACAGACATTCCAGTTGGGAGATTTCTCTGCTGGGTTAGAACATCAAGGTGAATAACAAAAAGTAGATTCATCTAAAGTTCAAAGCAAATTTTATTATCAAAGTTCATATATGTCGCCATATACAACCCTGAGATTCATTTTCTTCGGGCAAACTCATCAAATCAGTAGAATAGAAATTATAACAAGATCAATGAAAGATCAACTTGAATGCAGAAGAAAACAAACTGTGCAAATGCAAACATAAATAAATAGCAAGAAATAACAAGAACACGAGCTAATGAGATAAAGAGTCCATAAAGTGAGATTAGTGTGGGAACATTTCAATGGATGGGCAAGTGAGTGCAGTTATCCCCTTTTGTTCAAGTGCCTGATGGTTGAGGGGTAGTAACTGTTCTTGAATCTGGTAGTGCCAGTCCTGAAGGTCTTGTACCTTTTGCCTGATGGCAGCAGTGAAAACAGCATGGCCTGGGTTATGGGGATCTCTGATGACATACAATGATCCACTATCATTTGTCCAATGAAAGAACTATTGCAGTACACAATAACATTTTCATTTCAGGATTTTAGATCCCATTATTCTACCTGAAAAGTTATACTAGGCATCATTTAAGACAATTGGTTTTGCATCTCCACCAATGCAGGACTCCTGCAAAATTGAAGGAGTATGAAGCTTCATTATTCCAACCGTTCACAGTTATGCTCTATGTGGATACATATTTTTTAATATAAGTCCTCAACTTAGGCTTCCCCAGTTCGGAACCAATGTTACCCTTTGCCTTGTTGATTTGAAATCAATGCTTAATGGTTATGCATCCTACTTTAATTAACAGGCAAGCCTGATAAAACTCTTTCTCAACTGTCTTTTTTAAAGCTAATCTCTATTCAAAGCCTTTTACCCTAAAGCAGTAGGTGATTCTTCTCTGAAACACTACCACAACTTGAATGCTTTTTTTTGGAAAAGTTGTATTATTGCAATTATGAAAAGTACAGCATATTTCTTGCTTTAGCACAGGGGACCCCTTAGATAATTGTAGGGGTCCATGGCATAAAAAAGATTGGGAACACCTACTTTAGCAGAATCTTCACTATTATTACTGTACCGTTTTTACAGGGAACTTTCACATTCAATTAATCTGATGAATGCATGTAATAATAACTACTAATAGCATAAATAGATTTAGAGTCAGTAAATTATGAATGCAGTTTCTAGCAGTCTAAAAATTTGTCAGTTTTTCATGTGCTCATAAATTGCCAAAGAACACTGCTGAAGTAAATCTACCCAAAAGGTCAACTCATCACTTCCCTCAGCAGA
The DNA here is from genome assembly GCF_030144855.1 of Hypanus sabinus. Lineage (NCBI taxonomy): Eukaryota > Metazoa > Chordata > Chondrichthyes > Myliobatiformes > Dasyatidae > Hypanus > Hypanus sabinus. Next base: position 61,158,070 of record NC_082710.1, read on the forward strand.
TTCAAGATGTTTAATGTCATTTTCATAACACAAGAGAAAAGGAGAACAAAATAATTGTTGCTCTGGATCTAATGTGGCATTAAAAAAACAGCAAGATAAAGAACACAATATAAATACTTAAGATAGTGTGTATGCATATGTGTGTATACACACACACACACACACACACAATGTCCAAGCTGCCTGATCTTTTTCCTGTAAACAGCCATTATTTTTTCAGACTAATATGATCTCCACTGCCAACATTTTGGCCCTAAGAATCTAAAAGATAAAGCTACATAAGATAATAATGAACAATTGAATCTTCTTGAGAAGACACCTCATTTGCTTTTGATCCTACAGCTCATATATTATGAATGTTTTAATCACACTTCAAATGTTCCATTACACAACGTAGTTAATGATCAATTAAAAGCCAAATGGATAAAATAAAATTGACCTTACTAGTGCTAAAAACTTTTCTTGTGTTCTAGATTTGTTTGTATTGGGGTTTTTGATAGAGAAATTGAGCACGATCCATTTACATTCATACTCTATATTCGCTTGAACAAGTTGTTTATGTCCTATATAAGGAACTATAGTATAGTGATACATCCAAGATGCTTCTTGACTGCGCAGCAGTGCAAGTTTAAGACAGATTCATTCTAGAGTGCCATTTTGAATATTGTGGAACCAGCTGTTAACATTAATCCTTCCACTGGGGAAAACCTCAGCTCAATGACTGTAGTCACAATCCTCACGTAAAATAATGTATGTAACTCAGTAAGAGTTCTAGCTATGATCTTTAGAAATCAGAATCAGATTTATTATCACCGGTACGTGACGTGAAATTTGTTAACTTAGCAGCAGCAGTTCAATGCAATACATAATCTAGCAGAGAAAAATAATAACAAGTAAATCAATTACGTTTACTGAATAGATTTTAAAAACGTGCAAAAACAGAAATACTGTACTTTTTTTTAAAAAGTGAGACAGTGTCCAAAGATTCAATGTCCATTTAGGAATCCAATGGCAGAAGGGAAGAAGCTGCTCCTGAATCGTTGAGTGTGTGCCTTCAGGCTCCTACCTGATGGTAACAGTGAGAAAAGGACTTGCCCTGGGAGCTGGAGGTCCTTAATAATGGACGTTGCCTTTCTGAGACACTGCTCCCTAAAGATGTCCTGGGTACTTAGAGATTTTTTTTACTTCAGATGCTGTAGAAATACAGCCCAAAACTCAGTGCTACTCCTTCCCATAAATAACCAAAAAAAACTATTAAGCAAACTTTATAAAAGAAAAATAATGCTGATGGAAATGGATATTTTCCATGAAATACCTTTTTTTCCTGCTTCAATAATATAATCAGTTGCATTTCTGAGGACACTCTTCTCTGGCAAATACCGAAAATCTGGAGGAACTAGAGAAGCAATTGATATTATTAGATAATGAGCCTCCGCAGACAAAGACCCCTGATGGCCCTGGTCAACGTGTCATTTACAGGCTGCAAATAGTGTGAAATGCCACTCAGGCTAAGTGAGTTATACATAGTGCTTGCTAACCAACCAACAAAGCAATTAAAGAGAAAAATAAAAAAAAGTGACTGAGATGTGCATCAAAATTGTCGGGCAGAACACAGCGCTTTCACAGAGCTGACAGACGGTCTTCTTTTTTAAACACAGTTGTAAGTAGATGACAGATAGATGGTTAAAAAAATACATCGGTAACATCTCAAAGTTGATGTTAGCTGACAAGCAAAACCCTGCTGTCATATTCATTTTGCTGGATTGCTTTCCAAACACTGTCAGAATGTATGACTCCATCTCCTGGCAACCAGCTAAGTAGTCTCAGCATCCTGGTAGGTTAATCATTTGAAAAATGTGGCGTCTATGGATGCACAGCGTGTATGTTGTACTGCAAGTCACAGTCAAAGAGAGGCTAAGTGGGTGGGGGTTGGGGGGTAGAGTGGGGGAAGATGTGATAATTTTCACTCTGAAATCTCAATCAAATAAAAGTATTTTAAACGATTTTAGAAATTGTTAAAGCTTTCTTTATATAAAAAGAGTGTAGCTATCAAATAGCCATCAGAACTCATGTCACGTCAGAACTTAGTGAGATAGTATTCTTTGCCGTTAGTGATGGGACTAGCAAAGAGCTCCAAATGAAATGATACAATCAAAATTTCTGCTATTGCTGATGTCATGTCAGATTTGTTTCCAAGGTAGGGACTGGAAAAGCTGGATGCCATTCTATATTCTTGCCTCAAAGCTATCTTAACTTCTGACAAGGTAAAAGTAGCCTCGCACATATATCTAATAGTATCACGCTGATGTTACTTCAGTGATTTGAGTTTGACTCTGACCTTGGTTGCTCTCTCTGTGTAGTTTGTCTATTCTTTTTGTAACTGTGTGCATGCTACAGCTTCCTCCCAAATCCCAAATGTTGTGCTGATAGGTTAACTGGCCACTGTAGTTTGCTCTTACGACTGGCAGATGGTAAAAGAAACCAGGATGGGGGGGGCACGGGGGTGAGTGTGAGGTTCCTGATTATATAAGAGAGGCGACTATAGGGAAATAAATGGGGATTCTGGGAGTGATGGTATTGCTCAGAGAGGCAGAATAAACTTTTTTTGCCAAATGGCCTCTTCTAATTTGCAATACCAAAATATCAGTATATTCTCCTTTAACATATTTTGTTTTACCTTATCAACAGCTAGAGTTTCTATTTTGATGATATTTAAGAAACAAAAGCTCACAACACAGATCAAAAATTGCTACCTTGTCAGTATCTCACAAATCACAGGAAAATTACTAACCTGATGTCCGACTTTGACAAGATGACATATTGGTCAAATGAAGATGACCTAAAACATATGCAGCATTGGACTGCAGTCCAATTACTCCAGAAAAACTAATAATCTATGGTAAGACAAAACATTAACAGATAAGTAAAACAGCACACAAAATATATCATCATTGAATTGAGTAAGTGTAATACATTTCAGTAGAATTTCAAAAAGCTTTTCTTCACATCATGCATAAAACTATATACTCTTTAAATTCCTTGTCCTCTTCAATTTCCTGTTCTAGTATCTCAAAATGTGGACAACTTAAAAAACAATTTTAAAAAATTGAGAAAAATGTGCTTGGATTAGTACCTGGCTGGCCTCAAGAATAATCATAGCAAAGGCATCCCAGCTTTCAGCTAATAAAGCATGAAATAACATGAGAGGCAATTCATCCACAATCGAGGCAGCCTAGTCCAGTTGCCACACAGAGGCACTTAACAATAAACTCCACTGTCACATAGCTCATAAGGAAATGACTCAAGCCAGTGTCATAGATGTCTAATGAAAACCTCTCCCTCAATGTTGCAAAAACAAAGGAGCTGGTTCTGGATTAAAGGAGGAATGGAGACGGGCTAACCCCTATTGACATCAATGGATCTGCGGTTGAGAGGGTAAACAACTTCAAGTTCCTCGGCATCCACATCAGCGAGGACCTCACGTGGTCTGTACACACCAGCTGTGCAGTGAAAAGGCACAACAGTGCCTCTTTCACCTCAGATGGTTGAGGAAGCTTGGTATAGGCCCCTAAATCCTTTCTACAGGGGTACAATTGAGAGCATCCTGACTGGCTGCATCACTGCCTGGTATGGGAACTGTACCTCCCTTAATGGCAGGACTGCAGAGAGTGGAGCAGACAGCGCAACACATCTGTAGTTATGAACTTCCCGTGATACAGGACATTTAGCAGGGCAGGTGTGTAAAAAGGGCCCGTAGGATCATTGGGGACCCAAGCCATCCCAGCCACAATATATTCTAGCTACCACCATTTGGGAAGCGGTTCTGCAGCATTAAAGCTAGGACCTAAAGGCTCCGGGACAGCTTCTTCCACCAGGCCATCAGACTGATGAACTCACACTGACTTGAGTGTACTCTATATTACATTGACTGTTCTATTTATTATAAATTACTATGATTGCACACTTAGATGGAGAAGTAACGTAAAGATTTTTACTCCTGTACGTGAAGGATCTAAGAAATAAATTCAATTCAATTCACACAAGTGTCTAACATAAGCACTTGGAAATGATGCCAAAAGAACCAAAACGGCAGGAGGAAAAAAGAAGAGGAGAAAAATGGCAGGGGAACTTGGACAAAACAATGTAAAAGTTGCAAAATGTAGAGGAACATGAGGACCTGCCAGCAAGTCAATATAGGTATGTTCTCCACAGCCAGAGAGCAGAATGGGATGGAAAAAATGCAGCACCTTAAAAACTCTGAAGGGTTTCCAATCCGAAACATTAACTTGCATGTGCAGCCTGAGCTGCTGAATATTGCCAGCAGTTTCTAATTTGTTTTAGATTCTCAGCCTCTGCATTTTCTTTTAGTTGTCAAATGACTAGAGTTTGTTTAAAATGCTTTTTTTTTTAAAAAGAGCTATTCATGTTCATGGCAATAACTAATCAGTTCACCTAATGTGCAGTGGATGATGTGGGGAAAGGGAGTCTAAAGCCATATAAGCATTCTGATTTAATGATTGCTCATTGCCCTCACACTTCTATTGCTGATTGGTTCAATGAGTGTTATTAAAATTTTACCTTAGCAAACTCTGTAAACATTACCTGTGTCACTGCTCTGATAACTTCATTCATCTTTGATTGTAAGTGGGATGACTGGATCACATCTGACTTCAGCTGTGTATGGAAGAGTCAAAACAGATTAGGCAGCAATAGATTAGATTCAGTAGATTAAATGGTAGCTGCAGGAGCTTGACAAATTCTTATTTGCACTTCTGTTTCAGAAACTAGATTTTTATGCACTTCAATATTCTACATAAAGATAATTTAAAAAAAAATTTAGTTGAAAATGAACTGGGATAGGAAGAACTAAGGATATGGATCAATCTGAAAATAAGGACAACAGAGATGACAGAAGAGCTAGACAATGACAGTCAAGGTACCAGAAGCTGAGTTTTTGATGAATGTAATTTTATGAGGAGTCAGCAAGGTGAATTACTAAATCACTTATACTAAAGGCTGCGTAGGACATGGCTTCTTTCAGAAGTAAATCTACTTATCAAATATTCTGCCTATTCTGATCCAACTCCTCTCCAATAACCTATCCTTCATTAATGCTATAAACAAGTTGTCAAATATGGGGGTGGCAAGCAATATTCCACCATATAAAAGAGTACCACAGACTGAATTTCACTTCTTTAAGTTTCATCATCTTCTTATACCATCCTATCACTTGACTGAATGAACATAATTTTATCCTTTAAAATCAAAGTGATTAACATTATCCTAAGTTAACTGTTACCAACTATCTTTGGTTGCTTATTGATTTCAACAGGAGTGCCAAAAACATACAGTCACTATCTGGGGACCTAAATTACCCCACAAGTGGCTGAAGAGATCTGCATTCACATTAAACTAATCTAATTTTTTACATGTGGCTCATTATTACCCCAAAATCATTGCTAACGTGAGTGGCAAACAGCTTCACCTTAAATTACTGGTTAACATTTTTTCAGTTGTGCCTCATACTTGTGCAACTTATCCTAACCTGAAAAGCACCAATTCTCACACAGTTCAAACAATGCACTCTGTGCAGTTCTACTCCACCAATTTTTTTTGAGATAATTGACTGCTTTTTAACTACATTTCAATAATTCAGATTTTCATCAATACTCTGAGAAACTCCATCAGATCATGTGGTCAGTAAAATAATAGTCTTCAAATGATGCCATCTTAAGCCTTAAAAGACAATAAAAGATTAGAATGTAACAACCTCTATTCAACATGAATGGTAAAGAATGTAACTTTTCCCAAGTTCTGAAGAAGGGTTGCTGACCAAAACTATTGACTGATCTCTCTTTCCTTGACTGCTGCTTCTCTGGCCGAGTTCTTACAGTACTTCTGGTCCAATGTTACCCTTTTAGCAAACCTTTTAAATCCATGGGTTGTTGTTGCCTTAAACACTTTGTATAACCTTTTCACATCAAGTCCATTCTCTATCTGGAAACAGCAAATCTGAACACAAGTCTTTTTTATTTATATTCTTCTCCCAAAAGTTATTTGAGAGTTTGAATAAAAATGTACCTTTTGAGTTTTTTCCTAATTTAAGTTTTCTAATACTTAATTCACATCAGTCAATGTGAACAAGGCAATTGAGAAGGTCAAGTGGGAACCTGGTTTCTAATTACTGTTTCTTCTCAGTAAACTAGGGACTAGTCCTGCCACAAAAACGTGACCAGCCCAGCAAAGTCTGGGAATTTAGGAGCATGCACATCAGACAGTTCTGAATGGGAGAGTCAAATTTGAGATAAAGGTTATGCCAACCCAAAAAGAGACTATTTCTGAATGGAGTCTCTTTACACTTCCCTTAAAGATTTTACTGATTCTCATCTTTTTATTATTACAAAGTTGGGAAAAACTGATTGATCAATTCCTCTACTTTGAGGAAACCAAATACAAATTTGGGGACTGATTTGCAGAATATTTCTATTCAGACTTTGAGGCTGACCCTAAGCTTAAGGTTGACTATCTATTATTTTAATTCCCCACCCCATTATGAGCTCCCTTTGGCTTCTCTTTGGCCTCCTACACCATTCAAGCAAAGTTCAATGCAAACTTAAACATAAGAAATTCACATACAATATATGTGCTCTGAAATTTTGCAATTGTAGTTTGAGGAGGAGTTTGCACATACAGCTTTTGGGACACAGCAAAAGAATTAGTCATATACTCACCACTTTCAGAATGTAGTTTAATTGCTTCCCCTCCCCCTTCTGGTAATGCAGATATTATACATCTCATCCTAGTTACACATCCTTCTGACATGCATTTACCACCCTCTTTGAGCAGGTACCACCATCACAATTGCGTCATTCAGTATTTTCTCGTCTCCACCCATCACAAAACGTTCCTGTTGTTTTCCCTGACCTCTCTTTTCTTCACAACTTGCTTCATTTCTATCTTTTCCCAGTTCTGATAAAAAGTAATTGACATGAAACACTAGAAACAAAGCAACTGCAGATACTTGAAATTTGACCCGAAATGTCAGGAATTCCCCTCCCCTCCCCCATGGATACTACTTGATCCACTGAGTTACTCCAGTAGATCGTTTGTTGACTTGAAAGATTAAATCTGGTCCTCTAACCACAGCTGCTGCCTTATCTCTTGAACTTTTCCAGTATTTAGTTTTTAATGCTCAATTATTCAATAGTCTCTGAACCCTTGATCAGATTTTAGATTGTAGAAGGAAGTGAAGAGTGATGCCACGTGTATGAATCCAGCACACAAAGGTAAGGCAGCAGTGATTAATTCGATGCAATGTTTAACTGGCACTACAATTGCAAAATTTCAGTGCACATATATTCTCTGTGAATTTAGTGGTCTAAAATTAAACAGCAGGCCTTGAATAGGAGGAGAAAGCCGGCTCCATAGTTACTCAAAGGGCCAGCACCTACGGTTACAATTATTGGGAAGACATATGCAAAACCAAACTAAAATCAGTCCAGGTGGTTCTAAAGTTGCATATCTCAGCTTTAAACCTTTCTTCTTTGTAACACTTGAACAATGATAACCCCTGCAACCAATACCCTCTTTGTATCTCATTGGCATCAGAGAGATGTGATACATCTCTAGCGCTCATCTATTAGCAGCCCCACTATTTAAAGTGAAGATTCCCAGTGAAGAACTCTGACCAGGAATTACTGAACATAGCAGTTGCCTGAAGTGACTTTGCTACTAATAATTGCTATACATACAGAAGACTGAAGAGTTACATCTCCATAGTGCATGAGATAATTGAAACAGATCCTTACGTGCTGCTGCGTTAGCGCAAGAATTTATAGAGCAGTTTCCCACCACGCTGCTTTAATCCTTCAGTCAATCTCCAGAGATTCTGAACATTCTGCTTACTGACACACAACAAGAGCCAACCCGAACATTCTCTCCAGCCACACAGAGGAGAAACCTACTTGAACTTTATAGTTATTTCACATTATGGTTAGTTAAATAATTGCACTGGCCTACAATGTCTAGTGTACCCTAACAGGAGCACTGCTTGGGCTAAACTGCAGAACAATACAATCATTCTTCACCAGAGAAACTGGAAATCCCTAGAGTTTTAAATGGTTCCAGGTTATCAGTTAAGAGTGGTGGTGGTGGGGGTGGGGGGGGGGGGGGGGGAAGAGGTCAGAAGAGTCTTGAGGAAACATCAGTATTGGAGTTTGATGATGAACGGGATAGAAACAGAACCAAGGTGCAGGCACAGTGACAGATGGTGGCAAGTCAGGAGTAGGGGAGTCCGAGTCTCAGCTAGAGGGAATCTGTATATATGGGCGATCTGAGGTAGACATCAATGCAGTGGTGTGGTAGTTATCTAACTACCAGTTAGTTATCCAGCTACAGCTGAGCCTCAACAAAGTTCAGTCCCACAATGTTTGGGAAGCAGCACATGTAGAAATTTACGTCATTCCAAGACACTTACACATGGAAATCCTGTCAGGGCTACAAGACAGACACACAACAAGAAATGTCCAGTTATATTCTAGAGCAATACAAAGTGACCCAGAAATAACGTAACTGAGTTTCTAAGATCCTCCACTGAATTATTTTGTTTTCTAGTCCATTAATTCTAAAAATTTAATGTATAAGTAAATTTATTTCAAGCAAAAGATCTACCTGTATCACAGAACTTTCGGATCCCACCAATGCAACAAGCCCATTTATTGCAGCTAATCGATGCATCGTTGGGCAACCCTTTAAATGAAGAATAGATGAAAATAATTAGATAAAGTTACTATTAACATACTATGAACAGTGAATGCAATAGAGTCTGCAGAAAAAAATGTTTTTGGAATATTATCTGCAAATAATGTACCAACTGCAAGACGTCTGAAGTCTTAATTGAGTTAAGACTTAATAATATCAAAACACCAATAACATTAGGTAACTTGTTCATCTACTAACCAAGAGAAAATACCTGGGTTATACTTGGAAGTTTAACTAATTATTGGAGGTCAGGATAAAATGTTACAATTATTGACGAGTCTGAATTATTGAAAAATTTTAGTAGGTTCAAAGATAAAATAATGTACTTATACAGACACCTATTGAATGCATTGTTGTCATTAGTCAGTAGTTCTAGAAATCCATTGTATATTATAGATGATAGAACAGCAGAGAAATTTATGTTAAAAATGTGTATACTATCCTACAAATACTCTCTGTTAAGCATTACAGGAAGTGCTACTTTTCTATAATAATATTGATACAAGTAATCATTAAGAAACCTTGTGCCGGTTAATTCAATCACAAATAAGAGAAAATTTGCAGATGCTGGAAATCCAAGCAATGCACACAAATTGCTGGAGGAACTCAGCAGGCCAGGCAGTATCTATGGAAAAGAGTACGGTCGACATTTTGGACCAAAACCCTTCGGCAGGACTGAAAAAATTGATGAGTTCAGTTAAAAGGTGGGGGGAGAGAAGAGAAGCACAAGGTTATTGGTGAAACCAGGAGGGGGAGGAATGAAGTAAAGAGCTGGGAAGCTGATTGGTGAAAGAGATACAGGGCTGGAGAAGGGAGAGTCTGATTGGAGAGGACAGATTCCCCTTTTCCAGCTCTGTATCGCTTTAACCAATCAACTTCCCAGCTCTTTAGTTCACCCCTCTGCTTCCCAGTTTCACCTATCACCTTGTGTTTCTCCCTCCCCACTATGTTTTAACTCGAGTCATCACCTTTTTTTCTTCAGTCCTGCTGAAAACGCTTAGCCCAAAACGACACCTGAACTCATTTCCATATATGCTCCCTGACCTGCTGAGTTCCTCCAACATTTTGTGTGTATTGCCAGTTAATTCACTTTGTTTAACTTTATTACCTTGGTCATGCCTATTGTATTATTAATCCATTAAATTTATTTCAAACTGTGGTAATGTGCTCAGATGCTCAATGGCTATAAGATTGTTTCAAGTTGGTGGACAAGGCCATGGTCAAGGACTCAGAGAATCTGAATGATTCTCTGGTCACAGACTTCATTAAAAAGTCATAGATGAGTGTTTCCCCACAAACTCATTCCATCTTCCCTAACCTGAAGCCCTGTGTAAACCATGAGATCCACAATCTGCTGAGGGCTAGATCTTAGCACTTAGGTCTGACGACCAAGTAAGATACAAGAGGTCCAGGTACAATCTCCAGAGAGTCGTCTCATGAGGTAAGTGGCAATTTAGGACTAAAATTGAACCACAAGAGGATGTTTGACAGCTCTGGCGGCACTTAAGTTCTATTAGCTCTTACAAAGTCAGTTCAATGCCTTCTATGCACAATTTGACCATCAAAATATGGAGGAACTTTCATAAACTCCCACAGCCCCCAATAACCCAGTGATTTTAGTCTCTGAGGCTGATGTGAGAACAGCCTTCAGGAGGATGAACCCATGGAAAGCATCTGGCCCAGAACTAAAAACCTCTGCTAACCAGCTGGCTGGAATTTATCTTTAACCTTTCACTTCGGCAGTCTGAGGCAGGTTTCAACTATACCAATGCCCCAAAAAAGAACCGGATAACCTCCCTCAAAGATTATCATCCAGTAGCCCCTAGACTGTGGAACAGCATTCCCCTTCCTATCAGATCTGCCCCCTCCACTGACTCTTAAATCCAGGCTCAAAACTAACTTTTATTCATAGCGTTTGAATCCTCTTGATGTGGCTGATTTTTGGCTTGTGCCTTGGTCCTTGTGCTGTTTCTTTTGTGCCTATAAGCTGTTTCCCTTGTTGGTAATGTCTGTGTTTCTTGTATTTGTGATTTTAGCTATCTGCTCTGATCTGTACAGTACTTTGGTCAACGAGGGTTGTTTTTAAATGCGCTATATAAATAAACTTGCCTTGATTTACATCCACTGTGATGAAGTGCTTTGAGAAGTTGGTGATGAAACGTACAAACCCCTGCCTGAAAACCAACTTGAATCAATTTCAATTTGTCTACCGGCACAACAAGTCCACAGCAAATGCTATTTCATTGGCTTTTCACTCAATCCTAGATCATCTAGTCAGCAAAGATGCATACATCAAGATGCTCTTCATCAATTACAACTTGGCACTCAATCCATTCAAAACTAATGAAGAAGTTTCAAGACCTTGGCTTCAATGCCTCCTTGTTCAATTGGATCCTCAGTTTCCTCACTTACAGACATCACTCAGTTCAATAATATCTCCTCCACAATCTCCATTAACACAGGATATCACTAGGCTGTGTGCTTTAGCCCCGCTCTACTCGCTTCACGCTTATGACTGTCACAGCTCCAATGTCATATTTTTAAGTTTGCTGACGACACCACTGTCATAGACCAAATCAAAAGTGGTAACAAATCCCCAAGAAGGAAGAGAGATTGTTTACCATTATTTGCACAATTGTTGACTGGGTCAGATAATGTCAAGTGCCTTGTTCTTGACATAATTATCTTTAATTGTTGTTCTCTATTTAATAAAATGTTGCTAAATGTAAAAGAATCACAGAGTCATAAACTACAGAAACAGGCCCACTGGCCACAACACACAGAAAATGCTGCTGGAACGCAGCAGGTCAGGCAGCATCTATAGGGAGAAGCACTGTCGACGTTTCGGGCCGAGACCCTTCGTCAGGACACTGGTCTCTCTGTCTTTTCAGATACCTCCTTGTATTAATCTAATCAACTACCACTTGTGTAAAGACTTGGCCAATCAGGTGGTCATCTGGATGCTTTTTAACATTGTGGAAGTTCCTGCTTCCTTCACCACTCAGGCAGTATATTCTAGATTGCAAACACTTACTGGGTGAAAAAAAACTCTTCCTCAGATTCCCTCTGAACCTTTTACTTTTCACCTTAAACCTATACCGCCATGGTCTTAAGACACCTGTCATGGTGGGAAAAGATTCTTACTACCTACCTGACCTATGTCTCTTAGAATTCTTAGATTGCAAGAAAAACAAACCCACCATATCCAACATCTCATAAGAGAAATGTTCCATCCCTGGCAACATCCTGGTGAGCTTCTTCTGCACCCTCTCCAGTGCAATCACATCCTTCCTGTCATGTGGTGACTAGAACTGCAAACACTTTTCTGGCTGTTGCCTATTAATAACATTTTAACAAGTCCCCTCTGTTTTTATATCCTACGCTCTGGCTAATAAAGGCAAGCATTCCAAATATCTTTACACCATCCAATTCACCTGTGCTGCCAAGATCCTTTTTTTCTTCAATTCTCCCAGGGATTCACTATTTATGGCATATACCCAACACTTATTTGAAAAGGCATTCCTCACTTCACCAGAATGCATCACATCATATTTATTCCATTCTACCTGCCTAACTTACCAGCTGAACATTATCATTCTGAAGCCTGACTCCTTTTATAATTATCAACACCTAGTTTCATGTCACCTCATCCTTCATTTTCATCCCCCCTACATTAATGTCAATGTTGTTCATGTAAATAACATACCATAAAGAAAAAGTTCCTTTTAATTCTAACAGAGCCATCAACGAAATTGACTCCAACCAATCAAACTTACTACAAACTGTTTTCTTTCATTTAAATTACTTTACTTTCTTCAATTTACTGAACTCCCTTTCTCCTGGTGTGATTCTAACAGGTCTCTTCTGTCTATTCCTGAAGGCCTCGGCACACTTCCTAAAGCATGTTTCCAAGAATTAGTCACAATAATTTAGCTGGTGCTTACTACAATTATTTTGCTCTTCCACCAAATGCCTCTATTTGTAAAGACAAGACCACCAATGAACCTTGGGACTTTATTTTAGCACTTTCACAGTATTATGGATATCCAGATCTCATTGTTCTTATTATTCCTAAAAAAATTATATCATTTTGCTTTATCTTGTCTCTTCCCATTTTTCCTACCAAAAAGATATTACTTCACATTTGTCAGTGTCACTTGTCCATGGAATCTATCTGCACTTTTTAACATATTAATTCATGAGATGTAGGTTTATCTGGCAAGGCCAGTACTTACTGTCATCCCAAAGATAATGGTGATGAGACTCCCCCAGAACTGTTGCATTTTGTGTTAATAGTCCCAGACCAAAGCTTACAGCTTGTCTCCCTCACTGCTGATCACAATTTTTCCTCAGCTTTTATATATGGAAGATCTACGTGCTTTTGCAGACAGATAAACACCGACATCAGTTCTTTTAACTGTTAATCATTTATCCATAACACCTAACCTCGGCTAGAAGGATCTTCAGCCAAGCAGGTAGCAGTCGATTCCGAAGATCTTCAGCCTTGCCATGACCAGAAACAGCCAACCCATGGACTACAGTTCCCAGAGCCATTGCAAAGCCAGGAATCTGAAAATCAAATAGAATTTCATCCTTAATATCTCAGGTACACAACGTACATGGTTTGAATCAGATTTAAAGTAGAATGTGAAGCAGAACCATAAACTTAAGGAAAAGTTATTTCCTTCTCTGTGCTACACTTACATAATTAATTCTGTTGTGATCTGCTCTCTAATTTGCTTGCATATGATTAACTAAAGAGACACATAATCAACATATTTCAATGCAGATGTTTCAAATTTCTACACAATATTGTCAATGATTCTCTGTGTCTACTGCATATAATAATGTGGTAAAATCAAGAGTCTTCCCACACAGACTGAGCTATTAATCAAAATTCTTGATCTCTTCGCATAACAGCTTCAGACCATAATCACAGGCCTTGGCTCAATTAATTCCAATTGCTTCAAAGATATTGTCACCTTAACAAAAACATTCATACTTCTGCTGAATTAACTCTGGGTGATTTAGATGATTCATTAGCCTGGTATGGATGGGAATTTCCTGCAGTAGTTTTTCTGTTTTTATGTTTGGATTTTCTCCCCTACATTTTTGTCTTTCGCAATAATTACACAGCTGTGGGTAGTAGTTGGGAAGGAATGTTTTTATTTTTGGAAATACAGAGAAAGAATGATTTGTGTAAGCTAGCTGGTCACAACAATATGTTACCCAACAATTTGGAAGACCATGATATTGAAATCCGGTGTAATGTGGTTTTCAGAAAGACCTTGAGCTCCTGACTAACACTGGTCTTACATAAATAACTCCACACATCTCAGCTCTACTTTAGAGAGCTTTTTTAAATTTTATGACATGAGAAAAAGAAACATTTGGAGGGAAAGCTGAATTAACAGATATTCAACGAAGATTATCTGACCATAGAAGTTGAAAACATTTATTATTACAGCATTATAAACAACATACCAGTTTTGCTTAAATCAGTGGCTCACATAAGATCAAACATTTGCTTCTCTTAGAGTTCACATATTTATTGTATATAATTTCTTTCAAGAGCAAGAACTCTTAAGAAATTGATGAGAAACTAATGTGAACTAAATTCACAAAGGAGCCAAAATCTGCAGATGCTGAAAATCCCAGGAAGTCACACAAAATGCTGGAGGAACTCAGCAGGCCAGGCAACTTCTATGAAAAAGAGTACAGCCAACGTTTCGGACTGAGACCCTTCATCAGGACTAGAATTCTCCAGGCACAATTTCCATGAAGGATTTCAATATTTGAAACAGATGTTTCCCTGAATAACTGATACCAAGATTAAGGAAGGCATTTTTGTCAGTCCGCAAATCAAATAGATCATCAATAACAGGCAATTCGAAAAACTTTTAGAGGGACTGGAGAAAATCGTATGGAAGAAATTCAAGGACATTGCTGAAAATTTCCTTGGCAACTGCAGAGCACCAAACTACATGCAGCTGTTTGACAACATGCTTCAAGCATACAAAACCATGAAGTGTAACACGTCACTAAAGATTTATTTTCTGCATTCCCATTTAGACTTCTTCCTTGCAAATTTGGCACTGTCAAGCACGGTGAAAGGTTTCAACTGGGACACTGTGGTTGTAACGTTCTCCTTCGCGTGTCACGAACGCCGAATTTAACGTCGAGATAAACCACAGTTAATAAGAACCAGATCGCAGCAAGATTAACCATTTACTGTTCACTCTTCACATTAACATATGGTGAAAACTGTTGATAAAACA
Organism: Hypanus sabinus; assembly: GCF_030144855.1. NCBI lineage: Eukaryota > Metazoa > Chordata > Chondrichthyes > Myliobatiformes > Dasyatidae > Hypanus > Hypanus sabinus. The sequence continues at coordinate 61,173,108 of NC_082710.1, forward strand.
ATACAAGATTGATACAGTATTTGTTCCTTCCTTAATATCACATTTCAAGTGTAAATACTTGCAAAGGTGACTATAACTACATTACACTAAGGTGCAGTATACAGGGAGAGTTTACCTGCTCCATTGACTACTTTAAATACACTTCCATGCAAACTATCCGCGACTCTTTAACTAACGAAAGCATAAACATTATCTACCGTCGTTACTTCTAACAGGATCGGCATTAACATCTTAGTTCAACATATCGATTATCTATTAACTTACAGCGTTGCTCTCACTGTGATTTCTCATGCCTGCAAAACAACTTCTGCTTGGGTCTGCCTCGTGGTAAGCCCCCACCCTCGCGTTAATTCCAAACCGGTATTTTCCCACAAGACACGGCGAAACCGGATGTGACGTCATCGCATGCCGATATATTTTACATGCAATGAATATACTTTAAACACTTCTAATTCTAACTAGAAAATACTATCGAATGAATTACTAAGCGGAAATATTATAAACTAAATAACTGTCGTAAAGACAGCACAGTGGTCATGGAGGAACAGTATCAGGGCAACTACAATCCATCAATGCTGACTGATTATTGTTAAGCAAGATGCCTCAGACAATGAATACAAACAAAATTCATCAACAAACATTTTTAGCTTAGTTAAACTATTGGGAAGTGTCAGCACCATTATACAATTAAATGCATTATATTCAATAAAAGTAAATGTTTGTCCAAATCCCTATGTGATACAAGCAGTATGAAATTATATTCTTGTACAGATACAAGCAGTCTATTACAAACAGAAGATTCTAAGAAAGCAATGCTTTCAAATAAATTTGCTCTCTAGTGTTATGTTTTACATTTATACACTCATGTTTGCATGCCTAACAAGACCGTCACATAAGTGATACAAGTAAGGTAATTGCAGTGACGACAAATAAGTGAGCATTATAATCAATGAATCAATGACAACATCATTGACTTTGACCACAGGGGAAATAAAACTGGCCATTACTTATGCATCTCTTATTATCTAGTGACTTATGCTGGGTAATACCTGCATGTTTTGCCTGTAGGAAATGGCCTATGTTCACCTTTAAAATAATGAACAGCTTTTCAAAACACTACATGAATTAATGAAAAGTGGTTATTTAGTTGAATATCATTCAGCTGTCAACATTTAAGGGATAATCCACTGAAAGACTATGTAAGAAAACACTGGATTTACATTAAGTCTAATTACATTCTCAGTATATCTCAAAGCATTGCAAAACTTTATTAGATGAGATGAGATGAATTTGTTTATTTTGCAGCCATCAGTTGATGCAAGAATGCTGGACTTCTATTCTCGTAAAAAGAGTCAAGCCATCTTCTCATCTTCACATGAATGAGTCAACAAGTTCTCTGATTAATGCTTCATCCAAAAGATAACATCTCCTACAAGAACAAACATAGGCACTAGAATACAAGAGGCATATGTCTCAGCAGCTGGATTCTGAATGCTAGCCCTGAGGGATGGGTGTGTGTGTGTGTGTGTGTGTATACACCCATACTATATACACACTTATTATATAAAAGTCCTTTAGCATATCAACCTTGCAGCACAAGATTTATTCTGTCATGAATATTAGCTGATTGAGTTGTACAGAAAATTAGCACACCTACTGATGCAGTTAGTTCTGTTGTGGATCAAGAATTTATTTGACAATCTCTTCTTAGAGAAACTATGTTGGCAAAAATGTTGCTTTGAAGTTATAAAACAAGCAAATCTGAATACAGTTAAAAGGACAGGCGGGGGTTACAATAACACTGTTAACTAGGACAACTAGGAACAACAAAGGAGCTGTTTCATCATGCCAGCAGTTGCCAACAAACAGCCATAACAGGGTATTGGAACATCTCTTTCCACTGAACTTTGGGAAGGTAATTTTTAAATAGAAAAAAGACTTTATCCCACATTTGATTTACAACTTATACCAATGTCTGCATGCAGGTTCAGGTCATAAACAAATCCCCATTCCCATGGACAAAAAGCACAGTTCCAAAAGTTTCAAGGCTACAGAAATTTTGAGAGAATCAGAAATATCGGTGGTAGAACTAGAAGACAAGATACTCAAGTCAATTAGGATTACCCACTGATAATGGAAACTTACATTATTTTTAAATTTATATTGTTATACAAAGGTAAGTTGTACTAATCATACTAACTGAATCATATTCATTGGTGTTAAAAAGAATAGCTGGTTATTTGCTTGAATCATTATTTCACTAATCCTTTGTTGACTTTCCTAGTGTATTTTCAGAATCAGATTTATTATCATCAATATATGATGAGCAAGAGGTTATTTTATCCAGTAGCACAGTGCAAAAAGAGAAAAATCTATAAATTAAAAATTAAAACAATAGTGCAACAAAAACAAATAATGAGGCTGTGTTTATGTATTCATGGATTGTTCAGATATCTAATGTGGAGGGGGACAAGCTGTTCCTAAATAGTTGAGTTTGGGTCTACAAGCTCCTATACCTCCTTCCTGATGGTAGTAATGAGAAAAGGCTCATTTCCCCCAGCGATCCAGATGGTGAGGGCCTTTAATGATGGATGCTACTTGAAGATATCCTCCATGGTAGGTAGAGTTATGACTATGATGGAATTGGCTAAGTCTATTACCTTCTGCAGCCTCTTGCTGACAAGAGTCTAAAACTCCCTATAATTCACTGCAGCCTTCTCATCACCATGTAAGATTTTATCAACAACAGTGGTGTTTTTGACAAATTTATAGAGGGTGTTTGAACTGTGCTTAGTCACACAGTCATGAGTATAGAGACGAGATCAGTGGGCTCGGCACGCATCACTAAGGTGTACTGGTGTTGACAGCCAGCAAGGAGGCGGTGTTATTACCAATCTGCACTGACTGTGGTCTCCTAATAACTAAGTTGAGCATCGAGTTGCACAGGGAAGTACAGGGGTCTAAGTTCTGAAGCTTTGTTATTATTAATGGAGGGAATGATGACATTGAACACAGAGCTGTAATTAACCAGCAATAGCCTGACTTATGACTTGTGGTTGTCTCGGTCCTACAAAGCAAAGCGGAATGCCAGTGAGATTACGTTGGCTGTAGACCCGTTGTGTTGGTTGGTGAAATGCAGTGGCTCTAGGTCCTTGTTCAGGCAGGAGTTCATTTTAACAATAACAAACTTCTCAGAGCATTTCATTATGGTAAAAGTGAATGCTACAGAAACAGAAGCACATTGCAAAAGCCACATTTGCTTTCTGTCAGAACAATAGACTGTCATTATGTGTCAAAGGGTGAATGATCATAGATTTGTACATGTAGGACCATGAGCTGAGTCCCATGAACAGTGAGGAATTAACATTCTCATTAGCAACTACCTTCACCGTGAACTCAAGCTGCTATGTATCTAGAGCTGAATAAGTCAAACCAGCGGAAAAGAAAAACATCGGGTCAGAGAATATCAAATAGCAGCAAAAATCAGTTAAATAGTAATGCGAGAGAACCATCTCACCATGTGTACAAAGTTCAAATTCTATTAAAACATATAAACAGAAAAACTTGAGATGTTGCTGCCAATCTGAACTGACTGGGGTCTGCAAGTGAGGAAGTCAAGGATCCAATTGCACAAGGAGGTACTGAGGCTAAGGTCTTGAAGCTTATTGATTAGTTTCGAGGGGATGATGGCATTAAATGGCAAGATGTAGTCGATAAAGAGCAGTTTAATGTATGCATCCCTGCTGTTCGTATGATCAAGGGTTGAGTGATGAGTCAATGAGATGGCATTTGCTGTGGACCTTTTGCTCCAGTGGGCAAACTGAAGCAGATCCAAGTAACCCCTCAGGCAGGAGTTGAAGTGTTTTATCACCCTCTCAAGACACTTCATCACTGTGAATGTTAAGCGCTACTGGATGATAAATTCACTGAGTAATCAAATACACACAAAAAATAGTTAAGACCATAAGGCACAGGAGCAGAATCAGGCAGAATTTGGCCCATCGAGTCTGCTTTGCCATTCAATCATGGCTGATCCTTTTTTCCCCTTCCTCACCTCTCCCTTGCAATAGTAATTGCACTCACTTTTCTTCCTTCAGACACTACAACATCTGGCACACGGCCAGTGTCTTCCACAGTGAAGTCTGATACAAAGTACTCATTTAGTTCATCTGCCATCTCCTTGTCTCCCATTATTTTTTCTCCGGCCTCATTTTCTAGCAGTTCTATATCCACTCTCATCTCTCTTTTACTTTCTTTTACATACTTGAAAAAGCTTTTACTATCCACTTTGAAATTGTTTGCTAGCTTTCTTTCATATTTCATCTTTTTTCTTCTAATGATTCTTTTATTTGCTCTCTGTAGGTTTTTAAGCTTCCCAATCCTCTATCTTGCTGCTATTTTTTGCTTTATTTTATGTCCTCTCTTTTGTTTTTACATAAGCTTTGACTTCTCTTGCCAGCCATGGTTGTACTACTTTGCCATTTGAGTATTCCTTTGTTTTTGGAACACATCTTTCCTGACCTTCCTCATTTTTGCCAGAAACTCATAACATTGCTGCTCTGCTGACATCCCTGTTGACAGCTCCTTCCAAATTGCTTTGGCCACTCCTCTCTTATACCACTGTAATTTCCTTTACTCCACTGAAATACTGCTATGTCAGACTCTACTTTCTCCCTATCTAATTTCAAATTGAACTCAATCATATTGTGATCCCTGGCTCTTAAGGCCTCTTTTACCTTAAGCTCCCTAATCGCTTCTGGTTCATTACATAACACCCAATCCAGTATAGCCAATCCCCTAGTAAGCTCAACAACAAACTGTTCTAAAAAGCCATCACATAGGCATTAAACAAACTCACTCTCTTGACATCCATTTCCAACCTGATTTTCCCAATCGATGTGCATTTTAAAATCTCCCATGACTACCATAACATTGCCCTTTTGACACGTCTTTTCTATTTCCTGTTGTAATCTGTAGTCGGCCTCCCAGCCACTGTTGGGAGGCCTGTACATAACCGCCATCAGGGTCCTTTTACCCTTGCAGTTTCTTAACTCAACCCACAAAGATTCAACATCTTCTGATCCTATGTCACATCTTTCTACTGAACTGATGCCATCCTTTACCAGCAGAGACACATCACCCCCTCTGCTTATCTTCCTAGCCCTCCAATAAAATGTGTAACCTTGGACATTCAGCTCCCAATTATAACCATCCTTCAGCCATAGTTCAGTGATGGTCACAACATCGTACCTGACAATCTGTAGTAGTGCAATAAGATCATCCACCTTATTTCTTAAACTCTGTGCATTGATATATCAGGCTTTGAGTGCTGTATTTGCTACCCTTTTTGATCTTGCATCCCTAATGCACTGATACTCACACTGCTGGCTGCAATTTTGTCCTATCATCTGCCTGTCCTTCCTGACAGTCTAGATAAATTTAAGTCATTGACTCAGATGTTATCTAACCTGAACTATCTCAAATTTCAAGTCCAAGTCCAGTTTATTGTCATTAAACCATACATATGTATACAGCCAAACAAAACATTGTACCTCCAGGCCAAGGTGCACAACATAGTATATATAACTCACACACAACATAAAGTAATGTTACCACAAATAAGGTTCATTTACGAAACAAGTTAAAAAGTGAACAGTATTACTCTATTTGTGCTTCATACTGGGTGGAGGCAGTGATTACGGTACTCTTACAGCCTGAGGGTAAGAAGCTCCTTTCAATCCAAGCCATTCTTGTCCTAATGCTACAGTACCTCCTGCCTGATGGTAGGGGGTCAAATACATTGTTGGATGGACGGGGTTGGGGGGGGGGGGGAATCACTGATAATGTTAAGGGCCCTGGATTCGCAGTGCTCCGATAAATATCCCTGATGATCCTCTCAGCAGTCTTCACAATCCTTTGTAGGATTGATGTGATGATTGCAGGTAGCTGTCTCCCCAGAGATATTCCAGTCTGTTTTCATTACAGTTCTGCAATACAGAGGTTGCTCCATGTGGCCAGGTCTTCATCTCCCTTTGAACTGGTTTGACTCATTTAATCAGTGGGTGTTATGTAGGAAATAGCATAACAGATAAGCGGTCAGAGAATTAGAGAAGCAGGCAGGAAACAGCTTTGTATGCATCGGGGATGTTAGTATAAACCAGGTTTTATGTGTTCTCACCTCTGGTAGCAAAGTCAACATACTGATAGGATTTGGGCAGAACAGTTTTTAAAGCAACACACACAAAATGCTGGTGGAACGCAGCAGGCCAGGCAGCATCTATAGGAAGAAGTGCAGTCGATGTTTTCGGCCGAGACCCTTCGTCAGGACTAACTGAAAGAGGAGATAGTAAGAGATTTGAAAGTAGGAGGAAGAGGGGGAGATCTGAAATGATAGGAGAAGACAGGAGGGGGAGGGATGAAGCTAAGAGCTGAAAAGTTTATTGGCAAAAGGGATATATGGCTGAAATAACGTGTCTGGGTCAGAGTGTGAACGAAAAGTTGAAGGGCCAAAGAAATTATAGATGGGGAGCAGTGAGAGAAGGTTTCACTAAACTCTCATCAAACAGAAGATTTAAACTTCTTCAGTGTAGACATCACAGGAAGAGGTTTCGCAGTACTGGATTTAAAAACACAAACAAGAGGAAATCTGCAGCTGCTGGAAATTCAAACAACACACACAAAATGCTGGTGGAACGCAGTATAAGTTAGTACATTTGAAGTCTCCGGCAACAATATAGAAACCATCAGGGTGTGTGGTTTGCAGGTCACTGATGGTGCCATAGCTTCCCCAGCATTAGCACGGGTGAGGAGGGTGGTGGAGGTGTACACAAGACACAGTCACAACAGCAGTGAAATCCTTCAGTAAATACTTCTCCATTAAGAACTCTACCAGAGGCAAACAGTGGGTTGTCACTACCAAGGCATTCACACCCCAGTTCTTAGATACATACACCTGCAATGCAGGTCTTGCTAGAGATTGCGAAAATTCAATTGGATGGAAAAGAGATGAAACCCTCTAGCTGGATGCCGCTTCAGGGGTGGGGTCCTGGAGCCATGCTTCTGTCAGAATGAACGTGCAGCTGCCCTTCATCTCAAGCTGATTCAGTCTCAGACACAGGCAATCTAGTTTATTTTCTAATGGCTGAACTTTTGAAAGTAGAGTTGACAGGAGATCTGGCTTGCAAAATTTCACCTTTAGTATCGCACGAAGACCAGCACGCTTTCCACGTTTGTTTACTTGCGCGCCATTTCCAACTAGTTCAACCTGGGTGGCTGTAGCAGGCAGTAACACGGTATGCAACAAGCCCATGCTGGGTGCTTATCTGCTAGCCAACAACCTGCCAGTGAGGTAGACTTGCAGTACTTGTCCTTAATAGGAAGCAGTGTCATGTCATCTCAAAAAAGATACAAAGTTTAAGAAAGAAGAGTTCGCCCACTCTTCTTATCTTTTAAGAATAGTAATATTGAAATTGCTTTGTTTACCAATGAAGGTGCAGAAGGAAACTTAAAGAACTCCAGTTTTGACTTAATGCTTGAAGATGAGTTTGTAGACTTGTGTGTGTATCCTAACTTTGACTACATGAAGGCAGCTGATAAGTTACTGACCTGTTGGCTCTGTTCTGTCAAAGTCCGGAGCTTGCTCATGATTTCCTCAGCCTCATTTGGCTGTATGATGTCAGCTTTGAAAGCAGAAACACATATACATGCCACTGAATAAGCCAGAACCTGAAAAAAGATGATTTTTATGACCATCTTGCACACTCACCTATCAATTTAAATTATTCATGTGGCGAAATCAGGAGGAGGATAATCTTTTTATGGACATCTCTTATAACTTCACATTATCCAATAACAACTGCATTTAGAAACTAAAATTTTGTGCACTTGTGGACAGATAGAGAAGATCCCCGCTTTTACAGCACTAAATATAGATTAAACATGCAAAACCTTGTATATCGACATTGCAAGGACAAAGGATTAACACAGAAGTGAGAAGAAATAAAACATTACAGAAAAAAAACATTACAGAAAGTAAAATTTGGGAATTTTTCAGTGGAAATTTGACTTGCTGAAATAAACAGCTGGAGTAACGTGATAGTCAGGTTAAAGGTAACAAAACATCAGAGAAGATTGTGCTTGATCCAACTTATTTCTGTTCTCAGCACTACTTGCAACCCCCCCCCCCTCCCCCCCACCATCCCGACATTAATCCATGACAAACCCACTACTTCACAAACCTCCTGCATTTGATGCAGGAGCCAAATCACATTCCAGACCCTATAGTCATAGCTGTCCAATGAAGTGGAGCTGCCTGCAAGTAATGACCAGACATCAAGTGGTGGATCCTAAAGCCCCATCCCAGAATCCATAATGGTCCTCATACTGAAGTTACAGAAATGAAATGAAAATATGGAGTAAAATTTTAAAAGAATATACCACATACTTGTATTTCCATTCCCTTCCCATGTCAAATAATCCATTCATATCAGTAAGGTAATGCTACAATTGCCAGCATATTCAATGTACTCAGAGGCCACTTACAAATCTATTTTCTGCTTAGGATGACTGAATTACTTGTCTGGATTTGGAACAGCAAGGTGGAATGTGTGCTGAAATTTAACAGGGCTAGGAGAAATTATTTGTGAACAGAAAAAGGTAGCAGACCAGAAACCTGAAGTTCAATCAAAGTAGGGAAAGTGGTTTAAAAAAAAAATCACCTGTAAGTCCAAGTTTAAGTAAGTCATAATGGATGCCCGTCAACTCCAGTTTCATTACTATACTATAACTTTAGGAAATACAGAATGTAAAGGCTTTGGAGGGGATGCAAAAAGGACTGATGGAAAAGAATTCATGGCTGAGAGACTTCTGTGGATTGGATAACTTTTGTGTTGTTCTGAAATCAGAGGTGGTGGTAAAGAGAAGGGAAGGAGTGAGTTAAATTAATCTAGAGCAAGGACTGACTGGAAACTGAGTAGAGAGAAACCATTCCTACTGGTAGATGGGCTAAGAAATAGCAGACTTAGAATGACTATGGTTGGCCAAGGAACCAAAAGTAACAAAAGAATTTTTTTTAAATCAACAATTGATTAGGTTCAGGAATGCATTCACAGGGAAGTTGTGGGGGATGGATTAAAACGGTAGTTGGATTCGTAATTAAAAGGAGAATTTGCTAAACTTTGGGGGGGGGGGAGAAGGCAGGAGATGCTGAGATTGCTCTTACACAGAACTGTGTGGATTTGCTAGGACCTTACAGTAGCTATTCTGTTATTCTATGAGATGATCATGTCAAGGCACTGGGTGCCTCAGGCCTTTAAAGCACCTTGAAGAAAAACTGGAGTTTCATCATCATGCGTAAAATAAAGCTAATCTAATACACAGGGACTCATGGAAGTTGGGCAGGACACACGAAATTCAGCCATCTCTGCCTATCTAATTTACTACCCACTAACCTCACAAAATTATGAAATTTTGACTCAGCAACAATGAAGCAATTCAAGGGTAATAGAAGGACAATATTGCTTTGACCTGGTTTTCTGCTGCTTTCTGTGACAGCTCGGTGTTGTTAGAACAATTATTGAAATGTTGGGAAGTTCAAATCCTCATTCATGAAGTGAGGGGGTCGTATGAAAAATAGGGTTAACCAAGTAACACATGTTAAGAGAGGCTGAAGATGCTTTGGAAGGATAGGAAAAAGGTGTCATTATTAGTAAAAACACAAGTTTACCAATAAAAACCATAACTGCAACAAAGTCTGTAAAAATCTGTTTCAAGAAATTTCAAGTTTTTACCTATACCAGCTGCAATGTAATTTCAGTAACAGGGTTAATTATGTGGATTTGAGTGAGCTGCCAGTGATCAATAAAAGCATTTTGACTGGGCCTACCCTTGTTAGTGGGTTTGTGGGGTGAGGAGGAAATAAGGCATAGAGTTCAAGTCATCTTACTTTCTGGTCTTGCCGCCATCAACTCCCACTCCAGTCCCCACCCACGTATCACTTCCGGCAAAAAACAGCAGAATCTTGGGAAACTGCACCCTGTGTGGAGCTGAAGTTATATTTTACACCCAGACCATCATTATTGATATTTTACTTCAATTCTATTGCAACGGAGGCAAATATAACTGATAGTGTGCAGATTCAAACAACAACTCTGAGCCAACCTACCTCTTGTAGTACTCTGCTCTGAGTCAGACTTTCATCCAAGCTGGTACAGAGTTTCCCAAAGGTGACAGAAACATGCACACGGGACTCTGTTTGGCTGCTGTGACTCATGAGAGAAAGAACCAGGCCAACTCCAAGGATACATCCTGCGCTGTAAAAACAATAAACAACTTGAATTATCACTGGAACCTTAAACACTGTGTTCTCTCCACTGGCACTTTCTTATTCTACGAATAAACTACAAAATTAAACTTAAGAACTGCTATGTTAATCTATTCCAGTAGCATATTATATTACTAACTAGCCACTATTCCTATGAGATTATTGTTGAGCAACTCTACACAAAACTTTCACAACAAAATATAGAGCATAAGGCTGGAATAGCAGAGCAATGGAGCAGAAGCTGTGGGTAATGTAGACTAGAGTGTCATTAGAATAGGATGAGGAAGAGTTATATAAACAAGTAATTGCTCATTAGCAACATGAGTGAAAAGGGTTTGATAGGTCAACATTTTCAAAATAAACTTTGTGTTCTTGAGTGCAAAAGTTCCACTTTATCTAAATCTTCTGCATGACACATTAAAGTGATGATTTGGCAGTAATAATTCTGTCAAAGGCTCTGGAAACTCTTAAAAGATGAGCAGTTAAACATGCCTGGATTTCCATTTTCAGTACGTGGTCATTGTAGGAGCTTTAACCCATTTCTCTTGCCACAGATACTGCCTGACATGCAGAGTGTTCTGAGCAGTCACTGTTGTTATATCAAATTTCAGCATTTGTAGTGCTTAATAATTTCTATTAACTGTTTTGTACGCTGTTTGTAACAAATTCCGCCTCCCCAGATTTCTCAGAAGTACATCAATAAAGGGGAGGGTGGAAGTGGAAGGGGGAGGTATGCAGGGAGTTGGAGATGTGCTGGACTTTAAAAGATGATACAAATGCAAGAATACATGGAGGCAAATTTCCTCTCTAAGCCATTAAGCTTCACTGAAGCTTGAATTACACACTGTTTCACAACGCTCTATGCACAATTGGGAAAAAATTCTCAGAAATGAAACGAGCAACATGGTTGTGGCTACAGAAACAAATTTCTAAGAAAAGTAAAACATGCAGCCTGTACTTTATCAGTCACCCTGCCTTGAAAATGTATTCAGCCACCACTACTATTTTCACTTTTTACCATCTCATTTTCAAAATTAAAAATGTATTGAAGTATGATTTTTGAGCTAATCTACAAAAAAAATTGTGCATCATGTCAAAAGAAAAATTCCAAAACTTGTAAACAATTTACTAACAATTAAAAACCAAAATTGTGAAAGTGAAAAAGTATTCATCCCCTTTGTAATTACTATGCTAACTTCCCTCAGATGCAATACTGTACACTACCTTATCAACTCACCCAATTTGTTGATGTAGAAAATTGGAGGATCACTTGAATATTTATCCCCTCTCTCTGTAAGGTCCAACAGTATGGTAAATTTTCAACAGACCAAACCAAAATGAAGCTAAAAGAGCATCCGTCAAGTCGTAGAAATGATAATAAAGAACCATAAATCAGACGAAGTATACAAGACCATCTCAAAGGCACTGAACATACCTCAGAGCTCAGTGCAGTCCATCAGGAAAAAGTGGAAAAACTATGAACCGACAGCCACGTGGTCTAGGTTATGCCACCCCTCTAAATTTAAGTCTCTGGAGAGTAATGGCACTTGTAAGAGAGGCTGCTGTGATGAAGGTCATGGCTCCAAAATCTCTAAGGCCTTGCACAAAAGGGTAGTGATGTAAAAGGGGCAAGGAAGAAGCCTGGCTAAAAAAGAACAGTATATCCTTGCCCATGAAGGCTTTCCAAAGCATCACTTAGAAGATACTGTAGAGATGTGGAAGAATGACTTGTGGTCAGATGAAATTAAAATGGAACTTTTGGTCTCAACACTAAACAGTACATGTGGCGTAAATCTAATACTGTGCACTAGCCAGGTAACACTATCCCTACTGTAAAATATGGTGGAAGTACCATCAGGCGATGGGGATACTTTCCAGCAACAGGGACTGGAAACCCAATCAGAATTGATAGAAAGATGATTGCTGCTAAATACAGAGAGATCCTGGATAAATTCCTGGTAGCCTCTGCCAGAAAGCTTAAACTAGGGAGGAAGTTTGTCTTTCAGCAGGACAACAGCCCAAGCACACTGCCAGAGCAACCGTGGAATGTCCTTGAGTGGGCCAGTCAGAGACATGACCTTAGCCCAAACAAACAACTCTGGCAAGACTGTAAGATTGCTATCCACCACTGCTCCCCAACTAACCTGGCATAGCTTGAGCAATTTTGCAAGGAGGAATGAGCAAATCTTGCTCAATCATGTTGTGCAAAGAACAGTTTTATCAAAAAAAGACTACTGGCTGCCATAGCTCGGAGAGGTGGTTCAACTAAGTACTGAGCAAAGGGGGATGAATACTTTTGAAATGCTGCCGTTCCAGTTATTGAATTTGTAGTATTTCATGTTTCCAATTTTCCCTGATTTTTGGGCTCTACTATGTAAAAAAGGAGCATGTGATTCACAAGATTCAGAAATAAAAATTCTCAGTTAAATTAGTCTAAATCCCTCGTTGTATTACTCATTTACGTGACCAAAGGGTTGGGGTTGAATACTTTTGCAAGGCACTGTATTGGTGATGGAATATTGAATAAGTTTCCATCCCACTGTCTTTTTAAATTATTCATTCAAATATAAAAGCATTTTCCTTATTGCACAATTGACATCATTTGAAACTTCCTTACTCAAAGATAGCCAAGGTAAATGTCTATTACAGCATATTCAGACAGAAAACTGCATTTTCGCACAGCCTCCAAGAAGAAAAGCATCTAAATTATACTAACTGCATCTAGGTCATCACTTAACAGCATGCTTCCAACTTTATGCAAATGAAGACTCAATTGCTGATTGTATTTTTAACAAGAATAAGCATAGTATGATCTGGTAAATTCTCTCTACATTATTGTAAAGCTATACAGAGAACTACCCAAGTATCATCCTATAAAAAAACTTAACTTGCTCACTTTTTAGTTATATTCAATTACATTATTTCTTACAGAAATTTATAAAGATCTCTAAACTGTACTTGTATTCCAGGTTCATATCAAAGCAACATTTTTCCAATGCGTCGAGGGATTTCATGAGCAGCAAATTCATCTTCTGTGCTGAAACGTCACTGCAAAAGAAACCATAGCTGGCTTCAGATTTGAATGGATCTTTCATATTCATAATGTACATTCTATAACTATTTTTTATTTTTATCTATTTTTTATTTAACAATACAGCACAGACTAGGCTCTTCTGGCCCATCGAGCTACATCACCCTCGCAGCCCAACAAGCTTGATTAACCCTAACCTAATCACGGGACAACTGACCTACCCAGTATGTCTTTGGACTGTGGGAGGAAACTCACACGTAATAGGGAGGACACACCTGAGACATCTTATAGAACAGCCCTGGAATTGAGCTCCAATATACGGAATGCCCAGAGCTACAATAGCATTGTGCTAATGCTATGCTACCATGGCGCCCATGGAATAGCTCAAAGCAATGTACCCTGTGCTTGTAAACCCCAGATGGTCACAAGTTAATTTGGACAGGATGCAAAAGGTAAATTTCAAATAAGTTGACTCCAAATAGATGCTCTTGCAAATATTAACTGCTGTTTCATCCAAAGTCCAAGACCGTTCATACATTATTGAGCATTATATTATTGAACTCTCAAAAAATCCCAATAGAATATTTAAGCAATGTGTATTTAAGATGCTAATTTCCTGCTGATCTTCAGTACTATAATTTTGAAGATATGCTTCAAGTGCATTTCCAAGTTACTATAACAACTACATTTCAGATTTATGATCCTTCTTCTGGTTAATTTTAACAAAGAATTGTATTTTAACTTGAAATCACAGTGACTTCAAAAAACACCATGTAATAGTCCTATTGAAATCATTCAATCTTTCCACCTGAATTGCAGGTCAAACAACACATAGATAAGCAACTCCATAAATGATGTAAAGTATTTCTTCATCAAATACCTCATTCGTTCTTCATATAAACGGGATAGGAACATTCCCATGGCCAGTCCGGTATGAAACTGAACAGCCTGAGATTCATCAGCACTTGGTTTTCCTGGTAAGCCTGCAGTGAAAATGCTGAGGACTTCCTCAATAACTTCTTTGTGCGATGTGATGAAAACAGGAACAAGAAGAGTTAAAGCTGTAGCAGCGCAGGAGCGAGCTATGGCACTGGCTGTGCTCTCTCCAGAATAAGATTTCTGTGAAAGCCATAAAACAGTGTTAGCAAAGTACTCTTTAAAAGTTGCTCTTTCCAACTGCCATTGCATCAAGACTCTTTGTAAATGCTTATTATGATTTTCTGTTTTAAAAAGTGTTATATAGCTTCAAGTTATTGTTGGAAAGGCACCATTACAGTCATTCTTCAGAGAACATTCAAGCTCATTAAAGTTCCTCCCCATGCCAATTTGGCATATCAGGAGGCAATCTTCCCATTTCTTTAGCATTTGTCTGTTTTACCAGACTGAGGTGCTAGGTCAACGCTCAACCCGGCATGAGTAGAACTCGGCAAGAGGCTGGCCAGATTTGAACCCAGGACTTGTCGCTCTGAAGTCTGGTGTGAATGACACTGCACCACTGGCACAATGCATGCTTAATAAATGGAAGGTAAATAATTTACATGATTATGACATTCTTTGTATTTCCTAATAACAAAATGCTACCATTTATGGTACTGCTTCTTCTTTCTGAGATTCTCCGATGACAATTTATAATCTCTAGTTAAGGTGAGAACTAGACCACAAGACCTCAGTGGCATATTCTACTGCAAGCATGTTCTAGGCTGAGCTTCCATGCTGCTCTAACAGAAGCCTTTGTCAGAAAAGGTTAAAAGTAAACAGTATCTCGCTGTTTAAGGAGATACAAAATATTTCAAAGCGTGATTTAAAAAAAGAACAAGATTCTTCCTGTGTACTTGTTAAAATTCCATCCTCAACCAAAAGAGTCACGAACAAATTTTCTGATTGTTCACTTGCCTTACCATCTGTAAGCAATGTACTATTTACATATTTACCATAGGGTGTCTTGATAGTACCTCTATCTACACTTCAGATAGGAATCCACCAATTTTAAGTCACTTTGGGAAGTATACTGCCCCAACTTGGTTACCCATTACTGAACTGATAATCTTCGATTTAAAACTATAAGTTTACTAATGTCATGAGCTGAATAAGTTGAAATGTGAATCCATGAACAGTGAAAATAATGCTGCAGACCAGGATGGGTGAAGGTAGATGACAAGATGCACTAAAAAATAAACAGAGAATTTACCCTGTATAGAAGCTCTCTGAATTCCATACACCAACTGTGAAGGCGGCTAAGGGCAGTAAGGTTTCCATTCCTTAACTTGGTGCCAAATGAAATTCTATGTAATTAGAGAGTCACATACAAAATGTTTGGATGGGTGGCTACAAATAACCCCTGGATAAATAAATTAAGCTCTCAGCCAGAAAGCAGAGATACCTTGCAGCACATTCCCAATATTTGCATCAGATAAAATACAAAACAGTGAAACTTCCTCAAAGAAACACAAACAACACTTGATGGATTGAAACAGACAAAAATGAATAAAATTTCCCATTTTACTCCTACACCATTTAGTATCCATTTCCATAATGTTATTGCAATCAATGTATTATCAAAATTATATCCCACAGATAAATATACTTACTTCTCTTTCCCTATCTGCAGTTCACAATAACATGGTGACCAAGCCATTCTCCTTCATTCAGGTGTGTGGAACTGCACACACATGGTTTTATTTTTATTTATCCAGTCACACCTGAAATTAATACATAAAGGCTTCCCTTATTCCTCAACTTCAGAATTTCCGCAAGGATCAATCATTTTCCCTTCCAATTTCTGCTGTGTACAGTGCCTCTCACCAACATCAAGTGAAAAAGCGGTATTGGGTTTTACTTCTATGCTGGCAAAACCCAGCTATTTCACTACCAACTGTCTCTAATTAAGCATATTGCTCGTCTTACAGAACTGGATAAGAAGAAACCACTTCCATGAAATATTTTTAAATCCAAAGAGATTGACATCAGACGCTGATATCAACTGTATTCTCTAGCCTCCAATTCAGACCTTCTTGCCACTTTGAAGTATTTGACCCTGACTCCAGCTCTGGACCCACATCCTCTATATCACTAAAACCACCAGCTTTTCTGCAAAGTCCATCTTAGTTTACCTGCTTCCAAAAGCACTAACCAGGACTTTGTTTCCTCTGAAACACAACTATTCATCTGGCAAGCTTCCCAATTTCTAGCTTGACAAGCCAATTTCAGTCCAAAACTCTGTTGTCAGTGTCCTAATTTGCACACATGACTCATATATTTAATAACTTAGTGGGTCCTGGTCCAGCAGCAACTTGGCTTTGAAATTTTTAGTTCAGATCACCCCATTTTCTCACCCATCTCCCCAGCAAGACAAGCCTCCAAATTATCTGTTCTCCTTCAATTCAGACCTCTTGAAAAGCACTAATTTCCTCTTTTTTTGTGACTGCCTTTAAATGTTAAGGCTCTAAATTTTGGGATTCCGTCCCTTATCATCCCAGTATCAATCTCTTGCTATAATTCACTTTTTAAAAATCCAATTCTTTTGACTAAGTTTTGGCTCACCCACATTCATGGCTTTGTTAATCTCATCGTGCTGGTGTGTTCAAAATGTGTTACAAATGCAAGGTGTTAAAATAATGTCAACCAAGCAAATTATGTAAAAAGACGATTGTTTTTTTTTTGTGTGAATTTCTCAAAAGAACATTTGTAAAAACAATTTTTTTCATTATATAAACTTGACCCATAATACTCTACAGTAAATAAACTAATGCTTAACCTTGGTAGTTTGGACAATGACAAAATAGTCTGTTTTTAAACAACTTAATGTCTTTGTGCTAATTTTTAATTCAAAAGCACTTTCACAATTGTGGATGGGATCCTCCTTGTACTTATAATGTTATGGTTAATAGTCACTGTATACAGAGCCTAACTACTCATTCCTACCCTCAATATTCAGGGAACTCCTTAGAAAAGCTCAAGCATCCTGAACAGATAACAGATTTATAGACCAATCCTCCTTTGGAAACCATTTTGTTTGCTTAAACAGCATAATTTGTTAACTTTTGAAAATTTAAAGATCTCTGCTGGGGTGGGGGAGGGGAAATGTTCATTTTTACCACGAACTGAGAAAAACTTGTAAGCGCCGGCTTAGGAGTTGATTTAATGCTAAACCATGAAACTGATACACCTACTTCCCAGCGTCAACATACCAGAAGCAACCTCAAACTGACAAATTAAGTGACTAATCCTTTTCCCCAATCCCCTGCTAGAGTAACATACAAAAGGTGTCAATCTGTCATCAACAATTTCACTTTCATGTCTGAGTCAGAACTCCTAACAGGACATGAGCAAAGCTAGTGCAGTTGTTTGAAGCGCTGTATTAAAACGTGCCTCTAAAATCAATGGCCAAGATCTTTTAAGCTCTGATTTTCTTGTACTTAAAAGTATCTTATATTTGGATGAGAGTCTTATCCTTCATGTAAATAAAGAGTCTGATTTATGTGTAAAATAGAATGTAGAGTGAGACACATTATAGAATGAACATAGTTTGTTCGCTAGTGGAATGGGCTGCCGGCAACAGTGGTGGAGGCGGATACAATAAGGTCTTTTAAGAGACTTTTAGATAGGTACATGGAGCTTAGTAAAACAGAGGGCTATAGGTAAGCCTAGTAATTTCTAAGGTAGGGTCATGTTGTGCTGTAGGTTTTCTATGTTTCTAGTCTTGTCTCTCCTTTTCAGCTCCAAAATTACCAATGTCCTCAAGTGCAAGAAAATGATTACCAAATTTGTTTCTATAGGTATCTTTGTTTCTGTGACTAAGTTTAAGTGAACAACAACAACATAAACTAAATAAAGATGTCTCATTTTGCTTGGAAACTCAATGCTTTCACCTTTATGCGGTATATTTGCAATTAACACATTCTCTACTACACAAGGGTATGATATTCAGAGGTCCATTTTTGGTCAATACTATTTCTCAAACAAGTGTCTCCAAAATTTTCTATTTCACTTTTCAGCTTTCTTCTCAGAACCTCAGAAAACTTTATTATTTGGCTTTAAAAGATGTTGCAAAAGTTGATGTAAAACATGACGCAAAAATATTTTTGCTATGGTAAGTAATACAATGTATTATTGTTTGTACTAGAAAAAGACTTACATGTTGGAACCAAGGGAAGATGCGTCCCTTTGGACGGTAATGGTTGTCAACAATACTTAGAAGTGTCTCCACCACCATGGATATCCAGTGCTTTGTCGGCAAAATTTCAGCCCCAATCTACACAAGAGATAATTGCGAATGTAACAATATATGGATAACAATCAAAATATCCTGCATCTCCTCTCCCATCTCTTTATGCTTATTGATAATATATAATAATTTGAGAAACGCTACTTTTATTTAAGTTCACTTGGACTCGAATAATTATTGTTAAAATATAGAAAGATACATACAAGATACATACATATCTGAAACATACAAGATGGATTTCTACATTAGAGTGCTGAGCAACTGATTGGTAAAAGGCTATTTTAGGTCTAATATCGTGCAACAATAAAAGTCAATTAATAATCTTATTTTGAATGGACTTCAAAGGAAAGTATGACTATAATAAAATTAAGTTCAAAAGTGCTGGAAATTAATTCTGAAGAATGGGTTTTCAACCTACACCCCAGGAAGAGGAAGTTCTGAGGGCAAGATTAGCTGGGATAGATTGGGAAATTACATTAAAATTGACAGGCAATGGAGGCATTGAAATAACTATTGCATGACTTGTAACAAATATGCATTCCTCTTAGACACAAAACCAGATCAGAAAATGTTATTCATTAATCAGTGGAAAAAAATTAAAGATAGTATAGTATTAAGTAAAGAGCTTATAAAATTACCAGAAAAGCAGTAAATATTAAGATTGGGAGTATTTTAGAATTCAACGTAAGATGACCAAAAACCAACTAAAGAAAGGGAAAATAGAACAAGGGAGCAAACCAATGAGAAATGTAAAACAGATAACAGGAATTTCAAAAGATATGTACGCAAAAGGAAAGCACTAGCAAGGGCAAGTATGAGCCACTTAAAAAGAGCACTTACAGGGAGCATTTATAATGGGAAATAGGAAACAGCACAAAAAGTTATGCAAACTTTTTTTGCCTGAATTCACTGAAGACAAAAGAAAAGATTCTCAAAGTTATTCTGGAAATCCAGATCCATGTAAAAGAGGAAGTAAAAGAAAATATTATTTGTGAAGATATATTACAAGAGCAGTTAATTGGCCCAAAAGCCAATAAATCCCATGGAGCTGATGATCTACATTCTAGGATTTTGAAAGAGATGGCTACATTCTCAAACTCCAGAGATTTTGGACTGTTTTGTGTAGGTTGGACTGGCCCCATTTTTTAAGAAAAGCGGGAGGAAAAATGCAGAACTATCAACCTTTATTCTGACATGTACTTGGGAACATGAAGTAATTTATAATGAAGGATCCAATAGTAAAGATATTTAAAATGTGATAACAGAGTTCAGCAATGATTTATGAAAGGAGAATCAATTTTGACAAATCATTTGAAGTCAAGTGTGCATTTGGATTATAAGAAGACTAGAGGTTGTTGAGCAAGATCAGAACACATCAAATTGCACTATTCAAGTCTTTTGTAATTTATCATAAGTATAAGTTTGCACACATGCTGCAAAACAACAACTCTGATATCAAATAAGACAGTGACAATAAAACAGATTCTAATTCTGAATATACCAGTGTGCATAGATTTCCATCTACTCATAATCATATATCTGGATTGGCTGAGAGAACCAAGTGTCACTATCTTCAAATTAAACTTATGAAATGGGAATGATGTTAAGGAGGCAAAATGACAGTTGAAGCACCATATGGAAAAATATTGTTTTCCACTTTGGTGGAAAAAACAAGGATGCTGTTGACAGAATGGGAACTGTTGAGGTTCAAGGGGACTTGGGTGTCCTAGTACACCAATCACTGAAACCCAACATGCAAGTACAACAGCCAGTTAGGAAAGCAAATGATATGCTCTTCTTCAGTACTGAAAGGATTGTATACAAGAGTGAAGGTTTGCTGTTGTAATTACTTAGAGCCTTGCTGACACCACACCTGGAGTACTATGTACGATTGTGGTGTCCTTATCTAAAATAGGGATGTGCTTCCAATATCTGCAGCAAAGATTTACTGGATGGTTTCTGGGATGTCAGGTTAATCTTATGCAGAGAAGTCAAGTAAGTCAGGGCTCTAATCTTAGCAGTTTAGAAGAATGAAAGGTGAACTCTTTGAAATGTACCCACTTCTTAAAAGGTACGGAGAGAATAAAATTCCTTCTCCAGGACTGTAGAACCATGGGTTATAGTCTCAAAATAAGCGACAGGACATTCAGGACAGAAATGAAGAGAACTCTCTTCTTCCAGAGGATCACAAATTTTCAGAAGTCTTTATCAGAATGCTAAGTATCAGTCATTGAGTTATTTCAAAACTAAGATAGCCAGACTTTTCAATATTGTATGAATTGAGAAATATGGATACAGCAGGGTATGACCAATTAGATCATCCATGAATTTCTTGAGGGAAGCAGTCTGCAAGGACCAATATCACCTATTTCTGATCCCATTTATGTTCTCACATGAAATTTCATATACTTCACTCTATGTACTGTAAATTAGAAATTATAATAAAGCATAAGGAAATTTTTGCTTACTTGTGTCTGCATTCCAGTTTTACTCCCCGCCTGTTTTTACCTAGGTTTTATGGCTAATGCATTAGCAGGGTCCTTCTCAATCCCAAGTATGAATTGCTCTTCATAGAACTGCACTTACCACAATTTGGATGACTGGGAGCAAATGGCAGCAAAGGACAACTGCATTCTTTTCGCCTCCCCAAAAAAAAAAATCTATCCTCAAATACTGAAGCAGAAAAATGTAATAATAACTGATGAAATCACTAGTGGAATATACCTACCTCAGGGGCATCATTGGCTTCGGATGGCAAGCTACTTTCGTGTTTGGCTACTGTCACAGCAAGTCCTGTTAAGGCAAGGATGGAATTTCCCTGTACAACTGGGCTGTCCCTGTTAACCAAATAAAAGATCAACAGGAAATATATATTTTTTTAAAATTAAGCTACTACCATCATATGTAGAAGCCAGTCATTATGCAATAGTTGATTGATTATTCCCCTTAAAATGTCAAACTGGGAACTTTGTGGTGCAATGGGCAATTTAATCACTTGAAACACAAAGATCTCAATTCAGACTGACTGAAGGATCTAAGCCTCTTCTTGGTCACATTTCTAAAGGAGTCTTTGTGAAACAAGGATAGGCAACTTGCAATTAAGCTCTTACTGGTATGAACTGCACCAAACATTGTGCTTGCAATTCAACTTCATTACTCGAGTATTGGAAATGATTTTTTTTTTTACACACTATTTCAATAACAGAATAGAGTTAAGATAATTATTCAGATAGAGCAGAAAAATATTTCAAAACCTAGAGTTTGCTTGAAGTTGACAAAAGGTGCTTAAAAGAGAAGTTTACAAGTTTAGTCATTTGTCCATAATAGTATAAGTGAGAGGCAATAGTCAAGTATTGCAATATACCAGTATTACTCAGTAATATTAGTTTCTGAGGTACACAGTTTCTTTGAATATTTGTTAATCTGGGAAAAATCAGAAGATGTAACATGCAGATTTTTATTCATAAAGTAAAAGAGTTGTAAAGATATTTGATTAATATTAAAATCATAGGTGGTATCAGAAGTCAACAGCCATCATGAAACTTTAACCTTGCAGATGAATGAATATCCTAAAAATGTAGTTAGATTGATATGAGCAATCTTCAAAACTACCTGACATTATTTTTTCCCGAGGAAGAGTTTTTTTTGGATGTATTTTAAAGACCAACTTAGCTCACAATATTTTTATATCCTGAGTATAGGAAGTTTATTTAGTGGGGCCAATGCTACACAGGAATCCTAAAGGGTATAATGTGCTTAGATAACATGGGCTTTACTTACTTTGATGCTGATTTAATTACATCAGTTAGCATGTCTCTGGCCCTGTTGAAGAGAAGGAACAAAAATAAAATCAAAAGTCACAAATTGCAGATGATGAAATCTGAATTGGACAACTGTGCCCAAAATGGGAGCCCAGGGAGAGATGTCCAGGTGACCCTGTTTGAGCTTGAAGGTAGTTTGGCAAGTGAAACCAGAGGTGTCTTGCTTAGGGTGAACAAAGCAGCCCTGCATTGCTGTCTCAATACTCCACAGGAACCAAAACTAGAGAATGCTTAAAACACCATAAGCATGCATAAAAAATAAACAGGATTCACACAAAACAAGAAAAAATATTTGATTAATATTGGTTTTAATTACTTGTCAAAGTCAAAAATATTCTTAAATAAAAATCTATTACAACATATTCAATACGATCAATATGATCTTGGGAACTTAATAGTCTTCAAAGTCACTCAAGTTCTAGTTTTGCATATACTAGCATATGAAAAGAACATATTTGTAGCTTGTCTTCACAAGCCTTACACATTCAAAGACCAGACAGCAGGAAAATAAGTCCAAAATAGTATTCTCAGCTGGATGTGTTGAATTATGACAAGCATGAAATCTCTTTTTGAAAAGACACAAGCTGAAGGACATGCTCAGAAATTACCACCACATAAGCTCAGGAGATTCTATAGATGCGGGAAATCTTGAGCAACACGCACAAAATACTGGAGGAACACAGTCTGATGAAGGGTCTGAACCCCAAACGTCAACTATTTATTTCCCTCCACAGTTGCTGCCCGACCTGCTGAGTTCCTCCAGCACTGTCTGGGTGTTGCACCACATAGGCCCAGTTGCATAAAGGTCTGTAGTTAACAGATTATTGTATAATATAAAGTGGTTTAGAGAATTCTGCAGAAATAGTACAATTGATGGAACAAGTTGGGTTTCACTGAGTGCATATTCATGCTGCCTCTTTGTATCATCAGGAATTAGTTGGGACATTATTATTTCTGGGGATTCTAAACTAAGTCCAATTATATTGTATTTATAATATAACACATGATCCTGGAGTTTAATATGCAAATTAAATAAATAGATGGATAAATAAATACTCTTTAAATTGTTCCTACCAGAGCCAAGATATGAACTGCTTATACTGGAGCTCCTCTGGATCATCTTTCCCATGCTTCTGCTGCATCTCCAGCTCGGCCTGTCTCCCCTATAGACAAAGTCATCAATCAACAGTGTCACCCCACAATGAAGCTATTAGCAATCAGTGAGCACAGGAAGGAGGAAGTTATATATCAGTTCACACTGAGAGAGGAATTCTGCTTGCAGTAAATTTAAAATAAGACAACTACGGTATTTAAGAAGCAAATTAGTGTGCAGCTATTTCCCAAAACACCCCATTCTTAAGCAAATACCGTCTCTTCAGCTGGAAATTTAGGGCACCAATTTATTGTATAAGGCATACCAATATCATTCTGCAATTTGCAGCACAGACGTACACAATGTGCTCTGATATTGGCACTGCACAAGACCGCAGAGGCTAGAAATAGAGTTACAAACAATCTGCTGGAAGAACTCAGTGGGTCAAATAGTATCTGTGGGAAGAAAGGACTCCACCAAGACTCAGGTGTCACCTTATAAATGCAATATAATTTGCTGTAGTTTAGAATTCCCAGAAATAATAATATTGCAACTGACTCCTGATATTAACATTTTTATAGCAATGCTTTATTCCCAGAGATGTTGTTCAATCCAATTAGTTCCTCTAACAAATTGTCTAATGTTCTTAGTGTTTTTTCTATACCTGCTTTTGCAAAAAGGCTTCAGACCAGGTTGAAAGCTTTCCAGTGGCCCAACTTTAGTCAGGGCAAGGAATATGCTTTCCCTTAACTCAGGGCAAATGATACACCCCCCCCCCCCCCACCTTGCTCAGCTGAATAAGAAGTAAAAGAAATGCAAGAACTCCACTCCAAGCCTTAATAATGTGTCCTTGTTCTTATGTTCTTTTCTTGAAGAAAACACTTGGATTCCAACATGTCTTCAGATAATGTCGACACATCATTTATTGTCTTTATGGTAATAAAAAAATCATAAAATCATGGTGAATCATATCTAAGCTCTAGCCTTGAGCAAAGTTGCTTCTAGATCCAATGCTCCACACCCATTAGCTTTCCACTTTTCTCCCTTCCTTTACACTACTAAATTTGGTTTCATTTTAATTGTTATCTGCTAGAATGTGGAAATGCCACAACAGGTTCAGAAAGCAAAATACACCATGAAAATAACTAATAAGTGTTAATGTTAAATGACTATCAAGTACAGGATACTAATGTAACAACCAGAAAATAAATAAAGGCGCACACCACTTTAAAAATAACTCTGCCAGGTGTCTCAGTAAAAGTAAAATGAAAAGCAGAACTTGGGGCTCCCTGGATAAGACAAGTCAATGTTGGAAGTTAATCCTTAGTATGCCCTGAATAATATGGCTTCAGATACAATTTCCATCTGTGATCACCAGTAAGGGAATAGCAGATGGCTTTTCAACAGTGCTCAGTAAACTTGCAGACACTGACTTTGGCCTTTGGGTCACGATGTCTACCATCACTGAGACTGCTGACCATCCCTGACAAAGCTCAATCACAAACTTAGATCAAAAGTGGGAGCAACAAGATGGTGCACCATAGCTTTGAAGAAGCAAAGCATGGCTATAAAAAAGCGGAACTGTAGACGATCACTGTAATTTGGGGGAAGGGGTGTTCCTCAGACTGACTTCATTCAGAATTTGCTCATTTTGGGCTGTCTTATAACATTCTATTTCAATGTTCAGTGAAATGTTTGCAATGTTGGGGCTGTCAATCAGCTACTCTCACATTTAACAGGATACTAAAAATTATAACGGGATAGAAATTCAAGCACATTGACAGAATTACACTGGTTGCACTCACCATGTCCCTGCAAATTTATTGAGAATGAATCACCTATTTTGGGCTTATTTTTAAAAGCAGAGCTACTCCTTTTCTCAATGGACCTGGAAAAATTGCCTTGGAATCACAGGCCAGAGAGGGAAGTCCATTTTAAGAGGATCAGCCGAGAAATGTTTGAAGAGAAAATCAAGAAAAAAAGATGAATTATTCATTAAGGACAGAAAAAAATTCTTAAAATGTTAAAACATCTGCCAATGAAACTCTACAAAGCACTGTGCAAATATATATTTTGAGAGCGGAAATTTTAGCAGACCCCTATAGCTGACAATGAAATTGAGTGGGGTATCTATACAAGGAGTTACATTAACAATAGGCTCCCTTCCACCATATGAAATCAAATCAATAAAATAAACAAACTAATGATAAATAAAGTAACTGCAGAACATACAGAGCAATTAATGGTTATTTAGTTATGTAATTGCTACAGCCTGCAGACAAACCTGACAATACATTTGCACGGAACAACTGGATTGCTGTGGGCAGCACCATGCAATGATTTCAGACTCTTCCTGTCACTCTCCCTAGGGGTCTAATCTCAGTAAATAGGAGAGAAAATACTAATAGAACTACAAAGACAATCATCCATTCAGCGAAACACATAAATAAGGTTGTACACTTCAAAATGTTAGAAGTAAAACGCAGCTTCTCAAAAAGCCACATCCTAGAATGGGCAAAATGGCTCATAAATCATCAAGCAAGATTACAGTGATCCTTCTACAGCTATAGCAGATAATTAAGAACAAGCTTCCCAAGAAATTTAGGCTTTTATTATTTGGTAATGTTGCTGCCTAAATCACAACAGTGCATGAATAAGCCCCAGTAATAATGCCCCAGTCTAATGCTATAATTAAGCATCAGTCACCTGATCATTCTTATATAGGATGCAGTTGAATCCCCCACTGCTATCATAAAGATCTGTGTGTTATTCTCTGATTAAATTTGACTTCAATTCATTTGTGACAAAGCATGTCTGTTTAACTTGAACACATTTGATCTCACTACAAAATAACATTCCACAATGTATTCACTACTGTGTATTTTTTCATTGCTGAACTGCACATAACTTCTACGCAACGGCACTGCATATCATTCTAGTTATTCAATACTGCACCATGGTTATGCACCATCAGCCTCATGCTTCTTCTTGTCAATCTTTGTCAATCGAACAGATAAAAACAATGTTCTTTATCAATTGTATCATACAAGACTTTGCACTAAAGAGAAAACCTGCAGAATGGATGTCATTATGTATGGGGCGATTTCCTTCAGGAATAGAGAAAGAAAAATCAAGCTAGTTATCCAACTAAATTTGATTGCAACACGTATTCTGTGCTTATATGAAAAAATATGCTGGAGGGACAGCCTACCTGGAGTCACACTAATGCATTGTGTAAAAATTATTACTGTAGTTTTTACATGCACAAAATTCGAGACAGAGAAATATTCCAAGATTTGATTACTAAATATGAATGCTCAAAATAAGACAATAAAACAATAAAAATCAGCAGAAAATGCTGGAAAGACTCAGTAGGCCAGTTGTTTTCTCTCTCTCCCTACTCTGTTTTGATTTGTAAGAGTGTTGTTGACCTGTTGAGTACTTCAGCGTTTTTGTTTTTATTTCAAAGTCTCACCATCTGCATTATTCTGATTTTAAGATCTGAAGTTAAACAAATACTTATTGCAAAAATTCTAGAGGCAAAATTCCAACTTAATGTGTTACTGCACACATTACACTATTAGCAATCATTTTCAACATGATAACTCATAACATTTTAGATACACTAGCCTAATTTAGTTTAAGCTTTAAGAAGCACAGCCACCTCCATTATGTGGCCTCAAAATATTTCATGTAAACTATAGGATAAATGCCTGTAATGTTTGACAAAGATTTCAATCAATTTAATCACACTAACATTTTCTCATAATTAAAGACATAAAGGGATCTATAAACACAAGAGAACCTACAGATGCTGTAAATCTTGAGCAACACGAAGTGCTGGAGGTACTCAGCAAGTCAAGCAACATCTATAGAGAGGAATAAACAATTGCGTTTTAGGCCGAGACCCTTCATCAGGTCTAGAAAGGAAGGGGAAAGAGAAACTAGAAAAAGATACCTATGTTTTGCACAATTAACAACATTGAAACACTAAAAGACCAAACTACGTAGATGCTTCAAAATGTTTCCTATTCCTTGAATCGGTTAAAACAGGTTAAAGCAGGCAAAGGTAGCATCATATCTAGACACTGCCAGCTAAAAACACCAGCATGGGGATCTGGAACTTAAACAAACTAATAAAAAAATGTTCAAATCATTGAAAACAGTTAAGGAATATTATGTCACAAAAGGAGATCATTTGCGCCATTGAGTCCATGCTGAATCCTCGTAAGGCCCGTTCCAATAGCTTGGTGAAAACCCTGATAGGTTGTGCTTCCGTCACTAGAATATGCAATGAACTTCAGTCACAACTATTCTCAGCACAAAATCATTTCCTCACGTCTCCTGTGTCCAAAACTTTAAATTTGGGCCCACTCATTGTTAACAATCTGTAAAAGCTACTGTCTGTCAACCCAACCTAATATCTTCTATAGCCCATCAAGTCTCACCCTTCTTTGCTCAAGGAGAAAACCCATTTAGAAAATTTCAACTTGTATAAACATTAACTATAAATAATGAAATAAAGCAGAAAACGCTGGAAACACTTGGAAAGTCAGAGAATATGGTCTGCAGCTTAAGTTGAAGATACATTATCAAATCTAATTTTTATTTCCTTACCTAAATATTGCTAGATTACCTGAATTTTACAGAATAAATACCACTGTTTAAAAGATATATAGTACATTCCCATCCATCAAAATGGTTTGTAATGTTTCTGGTGTAGAATTACTGAATATAACCAGGAGACTAACTTTGGAACAGGGAAGGAATTAATTGCAATCAAAATGGTGAATTTACCTGCAGAACAGCTTGATATGTTCTACTCATAAATCCTAGCCAGGCTTGGGGCATCAAAATTGACTTATGCCATTCAGAAGGTTGTATAGGCACCTATAAATTAAACAGAGATTGTGATATAACCAAATCTTAATTGAAATAACTAAGATCTCCAGAAAAATATGAAATTACTGTATGCATTTTTTAAAATAGTGGAAACCTTCTCAACTCCACTGACTAAAGATTCAATAATGTCTCAGGAAGTACTTGCTCTTATTTCTTCCACAAAGTCTCAAAGAGTGCTACACGTTTTGACACCCCTCCCCAACAAATATTAGTTACTCACTTAACAGAAGAACAAGCCTTTCATTGTTTTTATGTGAGACAGAGGATATCTCACAAACTCACTGGTGCACCTCAGCAGACATTGCAAGAAATGTCCCACTTCATTGGGAGCCATGGCAAGGTGACAGTTAGCACGGCACTTATACAACTCAGGCTGCCGAAGATCGGCATTCAATCTCGAAAGGAGATTAGAAAACCTTCTGTGATTCAGTTTCCTCCCACAGTCAAAAGACAAATCAGTGATTGGGTTATTGGGTTAGGGTTAAATCAGAGGTTGCTCGGCACATCTCGAAGGACTGTAAGGATTGATTCCATGACCTATTTCTAAATAAATCAATAAGGGGAGGGGGAGGGGAGGGAGAGGGAGGGTGTGGAGAGTGAGTGGAGGGGGAGTGGGGGGGAGGGGAAGTGGGGGAGTGGAGAGAGAGGGGGGTGGAGAGAGAGGGGGTGGAGAGAGAGGGGGGTGGAGAGAGAGGGGGGTGGAGAGAGAGGGGGTGGAGAGAGAGGGGGTGGAGAGAGAGGGGGTGGAGAGAGAGGGGGTGGAGGGTAGGGGGTGGAGAGAGAGGGGGTGGAGAGAGAGGGGGTGGAGAGAGAGGGGGTGGAGAGAGAGGGGGTGGAGAGAGAGGGGGTGGAGAGAGAGGGGGGTAGAGAGAGAGGGGGGTAGAGAGAGAGGGGTTAGAGAGAGAGGGGGTTAGAGAGAGAGGGGGTTAGAGAGAGAGGGGGGTTAGAGAGAGAGGGGGGTTAGAGAGAGAGGGGGGTTAGAGAGAGAGGGGGGTTAGAGAGAGAGGGGGGTTAGAGAGAGAGGGGGGTTAGAGAGAGAGGGGGGTTAGAGAGAGGGGGGGGTAGAGAGAGAGGGGGGTAGAGAGAGAGGGGGGTAGAGAGAGAGGGGGGTAGAGAGAGAGGGTAGAGAGAGAGGGTAGAGAGAGGAGGGAGAGAGGCAGGGGTTCTGGGAGTGGGGGGCAGTCTGGGAGGGGTGGAATCAGTCCAGGGGGAAAGTTCAGTTTGGGGGGGGGGGGAGAAGGTCTGGGAGGTTGGGGGGGAGGTCCGGGAGGTGGGGGGGGGGGTTCAGTCCGGGAGAGGGGGCAGGAGAGAGACAGACAGAGAATATGTGTGAGAGACAGAAAGAGGCAGAGAGAGAGAGAGAGAGAGAGAGAGAGAGAGAGAGAGAGAGAGACAGAGAGACAGAGACATGGGCAGAGAGCCCATACCCCAAAAAAACATGATTGAAGATATTCCAATGAATCGTGAGTGAATAAAGTTGGAAAAACAATAAAGTTCCAGTGATTCAATGATACATAGAGGTATTTGTTTTATGGAGGAAAGGTATCCAATATTCATCTCATTTCTGTTTGGTCCTGCTTCAGCAAATATTTTTGACAAAGAGAGACAAAAGATTAAAAGCTAATTAGAGGAATTGATGCTCGACAGTTTCTGTAAGAGGAATGTCTTGAAAATAAGGTGGCATAGATGGATGTTGAACTGTAATAATTGTAAAAGAATATCAAAACTGGGAATAATTCAGTTCATGTGAAGGGTACTGGAGATGGCAATACGGCAGGTTTCAATTGCCTGAGGACAGGAAATTGTGCAGCTCAGAACAGTGATTATTCTATCAACTTTCTACTGTGTTTAATTCTTAGGAAAATGGAGAAGCATTGGACTAATTAAGTCCAAATGATGCGTGCAGCTACAGCTCATGCAGTGAACAGGGCTCAAAGGACCCTTTGCAAGAAGCCACATTAAAACAGACTTTTTTTTTAATGTGCTGTACTTTGTACTCCTGATTTTCTCCTTCCCAGATAAATTCCCAGGACTTTCCATAACATTGGTTTAACATAATGTAGAAAACACACAAACCTACCTCATGGATTAGTGCTGCAAGCATCTGTTGATAACTACGACCTCTACTAACAAGAAAGCGATTAATTGGCTTGCCATCTTTGTCAGTCTGAATGTGTAGATCATAACAAAGTAATAGACCAGCTGCAAAAAACACAAATTATGAAGAGTTTAAAAAGGAAAACAAATATTCTAAAGAAAATATTTGACATGCCAGTGCTTAACAACTTCACTCAACAGTGTAGTCTCAGTTATGAAGCTTCCCGTCAGGTTGTATAAACGGTAAATCTAGTCTTAATCATGAACTATTCATCAATGTAATCTTCTTCTCCTTTGCTCACCTTCCTTCCAGGATGAAAGCAAACTAGATCTAGAAGCATGCCTCTAAGAAATTAGTGTTATAGAGGATCAGAAGATCTGCCACATTTCTCTTTTTTAAGGGATACGATGAGAATGTACCTTAACCTTTAATGCAATTTTCTGAAGATTTTTGGTTGTGTGATACCTTGCCACGTAAAGTACCATCATGTAGCAATTGCTTCATCAGCTTTTATTGCAAGCACTGTGCTGGGCAGAAGCAGTGGCACTATCTGATGCTACAAAAGTTGGGGCTGTCAGAGGCAATTGGTGACATCAAAGAGCCAGCAATGCAGTTCTGCATCAGTGAGCCAATGCATTTTCAGTCGTCAGAGGGCCAACAGCACTGCCCTGTTCTGGAGGATTAGAGTAAGGGGTACCACCTTACCCATATAGTAAATGTGGATTGTGATATTCAATTAATATTACTGGTGAACATCTACTCCATTTTAGATCCTTTACAAATTTTGCGATCCATATCAAGGACTTCACATTACATTTCTGGAGGAGAAGTGTCAGGAAGGGAAGTGTTGAGTAACATTTTTGACTTCTGGGAGACAATATCTCATCAGGTATGCCTATTAAGCTACATGAATGAATGCCAAATGGCCAGTGCAGCAACTGACAAGTTGCATTTGCGAACGTTCCGGGAATACAGATGAGTTCACAACACCAAAGAACACTTGTCAAAAAGATTGATAACTAATTCACCTGCCAGCCCAGATTTTAGTCCAGGTTGCTTGTTCTTCTCATAAGTCTTGAGCATGAAATTGGGAATCCCTGCTACTGCTTTCCCTTGGTCAGAACGAACAATTCCACCACGCAGTGCTGAGTAATATATCCCACGGGGCATTACAGTTAATTCCTGTTTCACAAGGGATGACAAGAACTCTTCAAAAGCTGTAAAAAAAAAAGGTCAAAGACGTGTTACTTTGGCTGTCACTAAGAACAAAATTAGTAATTGCAAGTTCAAATTTAAATAGCATGGCCAAGACAATCACTCCCATGTGTCATCATGACTTTGAGTTCACCTCTGCCTAAACTTTTATTCAGGAAGCTGCCAGTAAGCGATGTCAGATGCTCTACTAAAGAGACAAATGCTTTTAACTCTTTACTCTTCTGGTGATTAATAACCATGTTGCCAACACTGGCCTCAGGACAAACAATTAGTATTAGACACAAAGAAGAATGACTGCTCTGCCTTTTGAGGCAATCAGCAAGAGAATTAGTTGCAAACTTTAGAACCAACTAATTTATGATCTAGACTTGAACAGAGCTGCAGATCCAAAGGGTAAAGCCAATTTAATTTTCAAGGTGTGCTTACGGTTATCAAAATTAGGAAAACAATTCCTTCTGTTTTATTGCAGAATTAAGCAGAAAAGAGGAAGAACTGAGGGATCGTTTGACAAACACTGGCAGGGTTATTGGTATAATTTGTTGAAAAAGGAACTTTGGTTGCAGTTGCAATAACTGGCACTTCAAGAGAATTTAGTGAATGAAATAGCAGTCTACAACTACTAAGAATTTAAAGAAAAAAAAATGAAAGGAACTTTAAGGTAACCTTCATGGGAAAAAATCTCAGATGAAAGCCTCAAATTGATTTTTTTCATTGATATGGTGCTATGTTTACATTAGTTAAGGAGAGACTGTAAACTTTAAAGATAAATACACAAGTATGGATCTCCCCAAATCAAACATCATCTTCAGTAAAACAGCAGAGGACTGATTCAATCTGATGCTCTAAATCTACAATTTGCACAGATACACGGAAACAGAAGCAACTTACTGTGTTCCAAGGTATCACACCCATCAAACAAGATGCAATCAAGGTGCATCTTTTATTTTTTCACATTTCCCATTACTGCCCCATTTTCTCTTCACTCCTCAACACATCATCACGTTAGTCTTCCTCATGAGCACATTTCTTCTCATGTGCCTTAAGACCCTCACACACCTCACCAATCTTTGCTCTGACTCTGTACTTGCTTGAAAATGAAAATTTCCAAATCCTTCCAGCTCCTATAAAATTAAACCCTCCCTCTCCTTATCGTTATTACTAGAATAACATGTTTTTTAATATAATATCAAATTATAATATAGTGCAATCTAGTTAATTGGGACAGCCACTTATTCGGGAGAACTCTTAAAGAACAAAAATTAAATTGAAAAAGTAGCCTTTGTTTACTTGGGACATTGACTGGGTCAGGAGACTGTTGTGAAACAGTCTCTAGCCAGTGTCAGCTGCATGAACTCATGTGGCAGTTAGTCGCTACACCGCGTTTACAGTGAACAGTTTTAAATTGCATCAGTTACGTGTGTTTGTGTTCGAAAAGCAGTCACTGATAGTTGCTGAGAAATAAGCAGCAAGACAATTTAGAATTGTTTTTCTCACTGCAGTTTTAAACATTCAGACTTGGAGCTACCAGAAACAGCTGGGAGTGAAAATAAAATGATTTCACTTCTTCAACAAGTTAGGACTTCAAAG
Source organism: Hypanus sabinus (assembly GCF_030144855.1). Lineage (NCBI taxonomy): Eukaryota > Metazoa > Chordata > Chondrichthyes > Myliobatiformes > Dasyatidae > Hypanus > Hypanus sabinus. The sequence continues at coordinate 61,206,400 of NC_082710.1, forward strand.
AATTTGAAGGTATTGACAATCATTTTGAATGTTACAATGAAAATGAGGATTTTGAGGATGCAATCATCAGAAGCATTGTATGAAGGCGGTCCATAATTTGCACTAGGTGACTGTGCTGATTTTGCTTATTGACAGTCAATGAAAAGAATATGGCAGCACATTGGTAGTCTGTGGTATCTGACGGAACAGTGAAACCTGTGCAAGAGTGTTGTTAAAGTGGAAAAGCTGTTGCACTGGGACAGTTTCACTCCCTGGTTCTCAGAAGTCCGGGTCCAGTGGTACAAGTAGTCATCACAAACTGGGTCTTGCTTGGTAGCAGTGGATAACCATGATTTTTTCTGTGCCATATGCCCTTCACTCTCCACAAAGCATTGGAGAACTGCCTTCTTGGCCGCTGGACAAGTCAGTCCACCGAAGCTGACTTCACATGACAGGACAGACTTGTCCCGATCTCACTAGAGCGCGGGGCCAACTGGCTACTCCACCAGGTTTAGCCCGCCTGTTGAAGAGGTGTACTGGGATGTGGCTGCAGTTGCATGTAAACAGCTACTTGGGGCAACAGGTGAAAGCTGAGTGAGCAGCGGGGAACAAAGTGAGTGAGCTGCTCCAGAATAGACATGACAAGCCCCTTCACCAGAGGAGCTACCTCTCTCTGGAGACCCCTTAGAGGGCAACATACACTGGATGAATTACTCTGATAACTATTAGGAACTAATACACAATTTTATAGTACTGTGGTTGAATTGGTAGTGTTCTAATTTGTTCTGTATTTCACTCAAATACATAATTTCCCACTTAGTTAAACAATAGTTTGTGTTTTTCATACCTTTTTAATTATTTCCAGGAAATTTTGGCTAATTGTGGCAGCCACTTAACTGGGCCAAAATATGCTAATCCCAATGTGTCCCAATTAATTAGAATCCACTGTACATTATAAAAATCTGCTAACTTCTTCATTATATTGAAGGAGTCAGACTTACACAGCAGAAAATGCTGAGCCAGTGGACTTGGTCTGAGCACAGATGGAAGTGGTGGTTATGGAGTGCAGTGGTACCATGGTGAGTTAAGAAATTGTTCCTTAATATTTGTGGTAGTTTCATACTTAGAAACTTTACATGCACAAGGGCAATTCAATTGGAAGTCCTTTCTTATATGGTCTGGAGTTAACTCCAATTAATAGCATGATTTTCACATTATGCCTATCTGTTCTGAGCCTTGATATTCAAAAGAAGTTATACTAATTATGAAATAACACACACTATTTTTTTCAGTAGGTGAACAAGAGATTGCACAGAACCTTCATTACCCAAAACATCTAGATATAGGTCCTCATTTATTTCTTGATCTCTTTCAGTTTTCCAAACAAGAATAGTTGAGTAGCACGAGTTATTAGTGATGACATTTGGAAGTCTTGAATCTGATCTGCCAAAATCAATATGTTAACCCTGCTTCATGCTGGGCATTATTCTTCAACTAATCTATCAATGTTGCCACTTAAACTTAAGATAAAATAATTACCACCCTCATACATACCAGACAACACCAACAGAGGGGTCCTTAAAAGCAGCTTGATATATGATGCACCTGGAACTGTAAGATCTTCCTCTTTTTCCTCTTCTTCTGCATTTAATTCCATCTCATCATCCAGTTCATAATCATCTTTTCTCTCTGGCCGTACCTAAATAGTAAATAGAGCAGTACAACTAGTCATCTTTTAACCAATTTTCAAAAGATAATTTAGCCAAATAAAGGTCTAGTGTTTGAAGGGGATAGCTATGGCTCAGTTGAAAGCACTCTGGTGCACATCAAAAGTTTCCTGATTCAAAACATACTCCAGACATTTGAACCAGCAAAAACATAGGCTGATATTCTAGGACAGTATTAAAAAGAGGTGCTGCACTGCAGGAGGTGCTGTCTGACAGATGATATAAGCATCCACATTCAGGAGTTTTAAGATCCAATGTTATTGATTTGAAGGAAAGCAGTGAGGTTATTTTCCATTGGCCTGGTCAATATTTAATCAGAATTCAACATTTCTAAAATAGATTATCTAATCAGGATCATAGTGCTGTAGATCGTAGCTTTCCACATTACCAGTCATGCTTACACTCCTAAAGTACTTCATTTGCTAAAGCATGTTATGACAAAATGGAAGTCAGCTTTTCTTCATCTTGCAATTTGACCAAAAAAAATGTCCCTTTTCTGTTTCACTTTGTCTGTGATTGCCATAGAGTATCAAGGAAATGAAAGAGGTACTGCAGAATTCCTCTAGAAATGGAGAAGCGGGGGTTAGAGATTGTAAAATTCTTGTAGAAGACTGTCAGAAATCCTTCACCTGAAGTGTGGTTACTTCTTGAAAGTATATAAATGCCCTTGAGTCCTTTGGGTGATATTAAGTTTGTAATAGTCAGTATGGTCCCACTTGGTGCCAGACTCTGGAGAGAAGTTTCCTGAGTTTGAATCCAAGTTGGGTTGAGCATTGAGCTAGCAACTCGGCCTCGTAAAAACAAGAATAGCTTGCTAAGGAAACACCGTCGTGACAGTTCCCCGATAACTCCACTACCAAGTTAAGGGCTATTCTTCTTCTTCAATAGTCAGCATATAAACGTAAATTCTCTCTTTCTCAACAGCCACACTAATCACCCGACTCTTGCTTGTTTTCTCATTATTAGTGCCATATTCTTTATCTTTAATATGGAAAACAAGCTAAAGCCAAAAGTGGGAGTAGATAGTGAGGAATAAAATTTATGCCGACGTTGTCCCATGGCTTATGAGCTTGATTTAGTCTAAACTTCCATTCCAGAAAAAATAAGTGGTAGGTACAGTATGTCCCTTGTCACTGTGGAGGTTTACAAGGACATAAAAATGTCCTGTCCCAATATTCAGGCTTTGAAACAATACAGTGCAACCCAAAACAAATGTCAGGATCATCAACATGTATACCTGTCCCTTGACACAGAAGCCTTGACAGTACCAACTGCATTAAACCCTCACATTCAGATAGAGTACTATTTAAAGAAAACAATAAAATGGATTTGGAGTTCATCCCTCCTGTGTTGGATAGGCAAATCCAACCTACGGACTGGATTTGGATGTGGGCTATACAATAGATTCTACAGAACTTTCCTCCAAGTTAGAAACTTAAGGAAACAGAAAAGAATGACACACCTTTCTTAAATTTAAGCAACATGAACAGATCTGTTATTTTAGATTTAAGTATATATATTAATCTTGATACTTGCTGTCATGATTTTCAAATTCAGATGCCACAAAGTACTTAGAAAATAATAGTGGATTTTGTTCTATCATTCCTTGTACATTTTTATTTGATTAACTAATGATACTCAATAACTTAGCTGACAAGAAACAATTAGCTTCCAGACATGCATCAACTAAGAATCCCCTTTTTGTAAGTTGCTTTTATGATTTACTCTGAAAATACAATGGACAACAAAGTCAGAAGCTCTTGATTATCATCAATCATTTTAAAAAACTCCAATGAAATTCACCAATTCCTACTACCATTTATTTCAAAGTTTGTACTTCATTCTTTTTTTTCTGGACAATATCACCTACTGACAAAATCTAATTATCCTTAAAGCTTACATGAAGGAACATAATCTTGTATTGGTTGAAACAGAAGATATCACTTCAACAAGGCCAGCTTCTCAACTACATGCTACAATAGCAACTTCTTTCTTAAACACAAGAGATTCTGCAGATGCTGTGAATTCAGGAAAATATACACAAAATGTTGGAGGAAGTTGTATGAACTTCCAACTTCCAACAGAAGAAATTTTGGAGAAATGTTGGACTAGCGAGAGTAAATTAGAAACAGATGTTCAAGGGTGAAAGTACAGAAGTAATGTGAAGGACGTTTAGGGACCACTTGTGCTGGGTTCAGGATACGTTTGTCCGACTGAGTCAAGGAAAAAATGGTAGGAAAAGGGAACCGTGGCTGACAAAACACGTGAGGCAACTCGTCAAGAGGAAGAAGTAAGCATAAGTTAGATACAAGAAGCAGGAGAAGCTAATGAGAAATATAGGGTAGCCAGGAAGGAGCTTAAGAAAGGACTTAGGAGAGCTTGAAGGGGGCATGAGAAGGCCTTGGCATGTAGGATTAAGGAGAACTCCAAGCCATTCTATGCATATGTGAAGAACAGAAGGATGACAAGAATGAAGGTGGGGCTGCTAAAGGATAAAGAAGGCAACATGTGCCTGGAGGCAGAGGAGATTGGGGGAAGTCCTAGATGAATACTTTGCTTCAGTATTCACAAGTGAAAAGGACCTTGATCAGGGTGAGGTTGAAATAGAACAGGCCTGTGTGCTGGACAATGTGGAGATTAAGGAAGAAGTAGTGTTGGATCTTCTTAAAAACATCATGATAAGTCCCCAGAGCTGGACATGATATACCCCAGGTTGCTGTGGGAAGTGAGAGAAGAGATCACTGGAGCAGTAGCTATGATCTTTGAATCCTCTTTGGCTGCAGGGGAGATGCCAGAGGATTGGAGAATGGCAAATGTATTTCCCTTGTTTAAAAAAGGTAATAGGGAGAATCCTGGGAACTATAGACTGGTGAGTCTTACATCAGTGGTCTGCAAACTATTGGAAAGGATTCTTAAGGATCGGATCTATGAGCATTTGGAGAAGTACAGTCTACTCAAGGATAGTCAACATGGCTTTGTGAAGGTCATGCCTCATGAACCTAATTGATTTTTTCAAGAGGTAACAAAAGAAATTGATGAGGGTAAGGGTGGTAGATGTGGTCTATGTGGATTTTAGCACGGCATTTGACAAGGTCCCCCACGAGAGACTCATCCAGAAAGTCATGAAGCATGGGATCAGTGGAACCTTGGCTGTTTGGATAAAAAATTGGCTTAAAGGAAGAAAGCATAGGGTAGTAGTGGAAGGAAAGTATTACAATAAGATATAGACAGGATGCGGAGTTGGGCAGAAAAGTGGCAGATGGAGTCCAATCTGGGTAAGTGTGAGGTGATGCATTTTGGAAGGACAAACCAGAAGGCTGAGTTCAGGGTTAACGGTTGGTTACTTAAGAGTGTGGATGAACAGGGGGACCTCGGGGTTCAAATCCGTACATCCCTCAAGGTCGCTGCACTGGTTGATAGGATAGTTAAGAAGGCCTATGGGATGCTAGGCTTCATTAATAGGGGGACTGAGTTCAAGAGCAGAGAGGTCATGTTGCAACTCTACAAATCTCTGGTGAGACCGCACTTAGAGTATTGTGTTCAGTTCTGGTCACCTCATTATAGGAAGGATGTGGAAGCTATGGAGAAGGTGCAGAGGAGATTTACCAGTATGTTGCTTTGATTGGAAAACAAGTCTTATGAGAAAAGGCTAGCAGAGCTGGGGCTTTTCTCTTTGGAGTGTAGAAGGATGAGAGCAGACTTGATAGAGATCTACAAGATTATGAGAGTCATGGATAGGGTGGATAACCCGTACCTGTTTCCCAGGGCACGAATAACAAACACCAGAGGGCATACATACAAAGTTAAGGGGGGAAGTTTAGGGGAGACATCAGAGGTAAGTTTCCTTACAGAGGGTTGTGGGTGCCTGGAATGACTTGCCAGGGATGGTGGTGGCGGCTAAAACATTAGGGGTATTTAAGAGCCTCTTGGACAAGCACATGGATGAAAGAAAAATAGAGGGTTACGAGATAGTGTGGGCTTAGTACTTTTTTTTCCAGTAATATATGGGTCAGCACAACATCGAGGGCTGAAGGGCCTGTACTGTGCTGCAGTATTCTAGTGTCAAGTGTCTAAGTCAATAGGTCAGGCAGCATCTATGGAGAAGAATAAACAGTCAATGTTTCAGGTCAAGACCCTTCATCAGGACTGGAGAGGAAGTGGGAACAAGCCAGAATAAGAAGATGGGCTGGAAGGGAAAGAGTGCAAGCTGGCAGATCATTGGTGAAACCAGTTGAGGGGGAAGGTAGCTGGGTGGGTTAAAGTGAGAAACTGGGAGGTGACTGATAGAAGAGGCTAAGAGCTGAGGAATAAGGAATCTCTTAGGAGAGGACAGTGGATTATAGGAGAAAGGGAAAGAGGAGGACATGAGAGAGAGGTGATGTGCAGGTGAGAAGGGGTGGGAGGGGAGACAGAATGGGGAATGGAAAAAGAGATTACCAGAAGTCAAAGATACCAATGTTCACGCCATCAAGTTGGAGGTACCCAGACAAAATACAAAGTGTTGCTCCCACAACTTCTTTCTTTGCTGCTTTCCAGTACCATCATTGTCCTGTTAAGATGTCAATTATCTGGTCTACCAACTTAAAGCAAAATACCTTTGCAACGAAGCTAGCAAAATCTTTACAAACACAGTGACTACAATAATGATGACCTTGCTTAAATACTTAAACAGAAGCTTAAGCAACTAATTTCTAAGTTACTCAGATTCCACCAGTTTAAGTAGTAATATTAATTAATGCTTAAACTGATGTTAATGCTTAAATTGATAGAATCTAAGTAACTTGGAAAATTGCTACTTGGGCTTTTGTTTGAGCATTTTAATGTTTAGTAGATCAACAAAATGCCACTTTATATCTGTGATTGCATCTCATCCATTACTGTGAGATGCTGGCATGTTGCTATGGCTAACAAACAGAAGAATCAGGGGATACATAGAAAAAAAATACTCAAATCAATATCTGTGAGCTCCAGGAGTTTCATTAGTAAAGACAAGTGGCATCAGGAAAATTGAAATGAGGATGAAGAAAACAGTAATAAAACAGGGATTACAAATGGATAATCAAAATTCAGATTATACCTTTACATTGAACTACAGAATAAAAGAAAGGAGACTTCATCTGAGAAAAGCTTTTTGCTGTTCTATACAAATATAAGGCCATGAAACAGATTAAAAATAAATCCAAGAGTGACGGAACTTTCCTCACCAAATTTTTAAAAATCCATAATATCCCAAAGCAGATTATGAAGTCCTACATTATATTCTACGGATTGGATTTATAACTACTGACAACACTGTTAAAAAAAATACACAGTGTTTCAGGAGTTGGTGTTATTGTCACGTGTACCAAGATACAGGGAAAAGCTCGTCTTGCACACTGTTCATACAGATCAATTCATTACACTGCATTGAGGGATTACAAGGTAAAACAATTACAGAATGCAGAAAAAAGTGTAATAGCTACAGAGAAAGTGCAGTGTAGGTAGATTATCTCATTATGATTTATGATTATCTCATTATATTGAGATTTGCTCACTATGGTGGCAACATTTGCAAATTTGTAGATGGGGTTCGTACAGCATCAGGCCACAGTCATGAGTATACAGGAGTAGATTAGGGGGCTAAGGAAGCAATCTTTGGAGCATTAGTGTTGAGAATAATCAGTGCCAAGGTGTTACTGCCCATACTTACTGATTATCCCTATTAGTAGTAGTGCAATCACTCAGGTCTAGTATAATGCTTTCCTTAGGGGTTGTCTATTGGTGGGTCCTCAGGTGGCAGTAAAAACCAATCCAGCATCCATATTCTGGTGTAGTTCGGTCTCTCCTTCCCCATGGTACAGTGGAGGTTGCTCCCTTTTGAACAGATTACTTCCAAGTATATTTATTAAGTGTAATGTCTTCCCAGTTTTTAGATGTAATGTTGAATTTCTACAGGTTGATTTTGATATTATCTTTAAAGTATTTGCTTTGACAACCAGGGGCTCGCTGACCTTTCTTCAACTGGATCTGTCTGGAGAGACGCCAGTTGGGCATCTGGATGTCAGGATGTCTGGATGTCAAGTTGGCATTGCTTTATCGTGGTGGAAATGCTGTTCATGTTCACCTCCTTTGGTATGCTGGTGGTAGTACATCTCCCCTTCCAACTGACTGTAGTCTGTAGGGCAGGGAATCAAAAATCCAGTTGCAAAGGGAGGTATTGAATCCCAAGACTTGATGTTTGGTGATGAGTTTGCTTAGAATAATAGCATTGAAGATTCAGTTGTAGTAAATAAACAGTAGCCTAATCTAGGTGTCTTTACCATCCAGATGCTCCAGGAATGAATACAATGCCAGAAAGAAGGCATCTCCTGTAGACCTGTTTTGGCAGCTGGTGAATACAATGGGTCAACTTTGTTTGGGAGGCTGGAGTAAATGTGTGCAATGGTCAGCCTCTTGAAGCATTTCATGATAGTGGATATGAGAGCCACTAGGTGGTAGTCATCAAAGCAGATTACCTTGTTATCCTTACGTATCGGATTGACAGTGGTCTTATTATCACAGGTGGGAACCTCAGATTGAAGTATGTGAAGATTAAAAGAGTTTCTATCTCTACCACCTGATCTACACAGGATCTAAGAACAGAGCCAGGGTGGCCATCCGAGCCAGATGCTTTCCAAGAGTTCACTCTCTGGAAGACTAATCTTGCAATAACAACAATCTTATGTCCACAAAAATCTACTATTTAACTGGTCTGAACATAAACCAATAACCAGCTGTGAAGAAGTGCATACAATGTCAGTTGCTCCCCCTATTCCCATCTACCTCAGAAGTCACTTATATTTGTTACGGGTTAGCAAACTTCAGAATCAGAATCAGATTTAATATCACTGACATATGTCATCAAATTTGTTAACCTTATGGCAGCAGTACAATGAAATACATGATAAATAAATGTAGAGAAAAAATTGAGTTACATTAAGTATATATATGTCTATTAAATAGTTAAATTACAATAAGTAGTGCAAAATGACAGAAATAAAAAAAAGCCGTGAAGAAATTATTTAGTGACTTTTCAAGCTGGCCTGGTTAAAATCCCCCAAAATCTACTTGGGCAAGTATAGATGAGTATGCTGTTGCTGCAGATGTGTAACCCTGAAGTTTGGACTAACAATCCAGTGACCATAATTCAAATCCCACCATATAAGAATGAACTTCATACTGTCCAAACACAAGGAAATCTGCAGATGCTGGAAATTCAAACAACACCACACACAAAATGCTGGTGGAACACAGCAGGCCAGGCAGCATCTATAGGGAGAAGCGCTGTCGACATGTCAAGAGGTTACTAACCACAGCACTTGTACGTATCACTTTAGCTCACTCGCAGTGGCTGGCATGTATCCACATATTTTTGCTTCTACCTTCACTGCCAAGTTGGTAATTAACAGCACATCATAAGGACCTTCCCATTGAGCTGCCAGTGGATCCTTATGTGGTTTCTTAATCAGGACCCACTCACCAGGAATCAGGGTGTGTCCTCCTCCTATTGAATGTTACGAAGCAGCAGAAACCCGTTGAGAAGCAGACTGGACAGCTTGGTTTAATTTCACACAATAGTCAACTAAACCACCTGCCATAATGTGTACATCAGCCTGTCTGAGTTTGAGGGCTCCCGGCAGTGACACATGACACCCTGCAGCTCCTCAAATGGACTTTATTTAAGTTTTCTTGTTTGGGGTTTCTCTGATGCTACACAAGACCACAGGAAGAGCCAAAGGCCATGGTAAACCTTTCTCACAATCAGTCACTGATAATGGTTCCATTTATTTGTTCGACTGAAGACACTGGATGATGTGAACAATGAAAACACCAATCAAACGTTCATTTGTTGACATAATTGCTGGCAAACATTTCCAGTAAGATGTATTGTGTTCATAGGGCAGAGTCAATGTGGCATGGCATCCCTATCTAGGAATATAGACCTTAATCAGAAGTTTTACTGTGTGTGTAGCTGTAGCTTCATTATTACCAGTGCGTCTGAGTATCCTTGACATTTTAATTATGAAATGTAGACCACATGTAAATGTAAGTATGGACCAGTTGGGCCAGGAGCACTTAATGTGGTAGCTTTCCTGCTGCTCCAAGATTTGTTTTCTGGGAAGTCATACATCTTTCAAAAGCTTGTCAAGCTTATGCCCTAACTTTGGATTCCATAAGTTCTTGTAGTAGTTGATCATTCTTGATTGGAGTTCCCACAGTCATAAGAAATCCTCTTAGTCACAATCACTGGGAGAATCTGTTCATCATCTTTTGCGCTTCAATCTGTCCTAAGGAGTGTATCTGCTGTGCCAGATAAGGAAGCAAAGTAGTTGTAGCTACTAATCTATGATTAGAGCCGTATCTCTACACTCCATCACTGTTTGAAATCCCACTATTCGCCATTCAGATCCACTTTGTATGGCTAATGAATTGAGCTTGCATCTCTCGAATATCTTGTACATTCATCTGTGATACAGAGTTCAACTTTGTTTCCAAAATTCCAGTAGCCGAGTTCACTGCAGATATTCTCGGAACTTATTTTATTTATTTTGCTCCTTCCCATGCTGCCCGCTTTGCAATTCTATCCACGAATGCATTTCCACAACTTTCCATTTAAGTACAGCAACTTCTGTCAGCAGTTATATGACATCCATAAGTTCTTGTACTAGCTGGCCATTCTTGATTGGGGTTCCTACAGCCATAAGAAATCTTCTGTCTCTACAAGTCTCCAAAATCATAAACAACTTCAAAAGCATATCAAGAATCAATGTAGATATCAGCTGATCTTCCTTCTGTCAACTTACAGACTTCAATCAGAGCTTTAGGTTCTGTCTATTGCAGAAATACCAGGAGCCATGCTTCATGATGCCGGCACTCCAGTTCCAGAAACAATGGCCCATCCAACCAAACAAATTCCTCCCTTAATCATTGACAAGCCATCATTGTACAGCATCAGATCTGGGTTCTATGAAGGCACTTCTTTGTAATAGTTTGCATCTTCATGTCATGTTATTGTTTATTTTTATTTATTATTCAGTCATAGTCATCATAGTCTTCTATGTCTGATGGTAACAATATAACTGGATTCACTGGACTCACTTGCTGAATGATGATATTAGGTGCATGACATGCAGTAGACCACTTGGACCATCGAGTAGCTATTACCTGAGAGGCCCTATTCATAGTCAATAAATTGTGTACTGAGTGTGGATGTGAACATTTTGAACTTGATCAAGCAGATAGGTTCCCTGCATTGCAAACACAGACCCCATACCAATGCTACATTACCCAACTTAGCAGAGTAATAAACAACAGGACGCTGTATGTCCATATCTTCTTAGATTGTCATCAGAATCAGAAACAGAATCAGGTTTATCATCACCAACAGATGATGTGAAATTTGTTAACTTAGCAGCAGCAATTCAATGCAATACATAATATTGAAGAAAAAAACCTAAAATAATAATAATAAATAAATCAATTACAGTATGTGTATATTGAATAGATTAAAAATTGTGCAAAAAACAGAAATAATATACACTAAAAAAGTGAGGGAGTGTCCAAGGTTTCAATATCCATTTAGGAATCAGATGGCTGAGGGGAAGAAGCTTTTCCTGAATGGCTGAGTGTGCCCTCAGGCTTCTGTACCTCCTTCCTGATGGTAACAGTGAGAAAAGGGCATGTCCTGGGTGCTGGGGGTCCTTAATAATGGACACTGCCTTTCTGAGACACCATTCCTAGAAGATGTCCTGGGTACTTTGTAGGTTAGACCCAAGATGAAGCCGATTAGATTTACAAACCTCTGCAGCTTATTTCAGTCCTGTGCAGTAGCGCAACCCCCACCCCCCCATATCAGACAGTGATGCAGCCTGTCAGAATGCTTTCCACAGTACATCTACATAAGCTATTGAGTGTATTTGTTGACATACCAAATCTCTTCAAACTCCTAATGAGGTATAGCCATCTTGCCTTCTTTATAACTGTATCGATATGTTGGGACCAGGTGAGGTCCTCAGAGATCTAAATACCCAGAAAATTGAAACTGCTCATTCTCTCCACTTCTGATCCCTTGATGAGGATTGTTATGTGCTCCTTCGTCTTAGCCTTCCTGAAGTCCACAACCAGCTCTTTTGTCTTACTGTCGTTATGTGCCAGGTTGATGCTGCAACACTGTTGCACTAGTTGGCATATCTCGCTCCTATACCTCACCTCCTGAGATTCTACAATCAATGGTTGTATCATCAGCAAATTTATAGATGGTACTTGAGCTATGCACCCGTGTTGATAGTCAGCAAGGAGATGCTATCGCCAATCTGCACAGATTGTGGTCTTCCGGTTAAGGAAGTCGAAGATCCAATTGCAGAGGGTAGCACAGACGCCCAGGTTCTGCAACTCCTCAATCAGGAATGTGAGAATGATGGTATTAAATGCTGAGCTATGACATCCTGACATAGGTGTTTGTGTCGTCTAGGTGGTCTAAAGCCGTGTGAAGAACCATTGAGATTGCATCTGCCATTCACCTGTTGTGGTGATAGGCAAATTGCAATGGGTCCAGGTCCTTGCTGACGCAGGAGTTCATTCTAGTCATGACCAACCTCTCAAAGCATTTCATCACTGTAGTTGTGAGTGCTACCAGGCGACTGTCATATTTCTTGTTGACATTGTTTACCTGTATCGGGGATTACTAATGCAGGTGCAGTACACAATGCCGCTTTTAAAGTTAGAAAAGCTTTCAGTTGTTCTTCATTTAAGAGTCACAGAGTCATCGGAGTGGTTTGCTGCCCTTCAACAGATTGCTAACTTCAGCACATAAAGTTGCACAAATTCAGAAAAGATTGGAGCTTGTGAACTATTGTAAAAGGCTTTGCTGACTTAATGGCTTTTGCACGATCCTCAGTGATTTTTCAATTTACCTTTGGAAATTGTCTGCCCCAGGTAAATTACTACTTGTTGCAATTGTGCCTTCTCTAGATCTACTTTGTGACCCTTGCAAGTGTAGCACACTGTAATGGCCTCTCTGTAATGTTTCACTGCTAAGGCTAATGAAATGGCTTCTCTGTAATGTTCAGTGCTGAGTAACAGCTTCTCTGTAGCAGCAATGTTTGGGTTATGGCTGGAGATAACAGGCCTGTGGTATGCATGTTAGCCAATCGGGATTTTGTTGCTCTGACTTGTGAATCTGGAAGTAGATTTTTCGCGGGCTTTTGCTGGGGAGAGATGAGGAGAGAAGATGTGAAAGGAGAGATTTGGTAGACCACTGGATAGTGTGGCCTCGGAGCAAGGGTCCAAAAGGAGGATCAGAGGAGGTTGTTGGTGAATGATCGACTTATCAGTGAGCTCCAACTTTGCGCAACAGACTGTTTAATAAGATTGGGCCCTTTTTTCCCTTTTTATTTTGTTTCTGTACTAATCAAAGTAAGAATTATAAAGCTTAATTGTTTAATCGCATATTGTATACTGTTTGTTATTTCGGGGTACTGATTTGTAACAGGGGACACATCGCACAGCATCCATCCAAGTAAGATTTCTTAAGTTTGGCCGGGCTGGGGGCCGTCACCCCTATATTAAGCCACTAGCCGAAGCGAGAGTTGCACAAGATAGATAATCGAGCAAATTAAGCACATCATGTTCATGCTGGTCTGCAGCTTCGGATGCAATCAGGACATCACCGACATATTGTATGACAGTTGAATCAATGACTGTTAAGTCCCTCAGATGTTGTCTCAACATCATTTATTAGACAGTGGGATTTATGTGATGCCTTTGTGCTGCCTCATCCATTAGTATTATTGACCATCAACTGAAAGCCAACAACAGCTGACATTCAGGTGCTAGTGATATTGAACAGAATCCACTGGCCAGCTGAATAACTGTAAACCACTTGTGTGATGGTTTCAAAGCTTTAAAAATAGTTTATGGGTCTGTCACTAAATGGGGTAGCTTGTCAATACATTAGTTAGTAAAGGTTTCATCTTCAGTCCTATGCGTCTTCACTGTCTTGGTCTATTTGGAGCAAGCTGTGACATAGCTTATTGTTTCATCACTGACATCCTTACTTGAGTCACCAGGGGCCACTGTAAGGTCAATGCCATGTCCATCCTGTAAGTCTTCCGAGTTCAGATGGTGTCGCTTTCTCAGAGAACTGTCCAATTGAGGCTGTAATTCCTCAGAATTTGGATGCAACGTTCAGCAGAGCGGAGTTCAGAAGTAGGGTCACTGGCAGTGTTTCTGGAGGTTTCACTAAAATCATCACTGGAAGTGTCAGTAACAGGACTGAGCAGTTGAAGTTCCAGCTCAGTTTTTCCATACAGTTTCAGTTTGCATCTGAGCTCCGTACAATGCACTTGGATTGATTTACAATTATAATATTGTTTTTTCACTCATTCGGTTAATGCAGGGATTTGATTAGACTTCTTACTCTCAATCATGCTGTTTTTGTAGTTTATTGCAAATTTCACAGTTCTTTCACAAACAATTAATATAAGTCTTTACTCACCTCATTAACCTTTTCACTTGCTTGCACATTCGATCAAACTGACCATTTGTTCTAATCTCCAGTAGCCCTTCCAGATTTTTCCTATCCTTCAGGCATTTTCTGGATTTTAATCAACATAGTTGGTATATTTTGTCTGGAATTCCTCCATTAATTTTATCAAACTGAGATGCTTTATTCAGGTAAGAGCTCTTAGTAAGTTTCATGACTTTGGTCATTGCTTAGTTTGTATGTACATTTTATTACTTTGTCTATGAAGATGCAACCATTGGGTCAACCTCCGACCAACAGATTGCTCCACAGCCAATGGGCTGTCCTGCCACTGAAATATTAATGTTTTTAGTAGGTACCAAATGGATTGATGTGCAACCGAAGTGGATTGTCCTACAATTGAAATGGATTGTTCTGCAAATGATATTTTTACAGATGTTTTTATTAATAGCAACATAGTAGTTTTCTCACTCCTAATTTCGATCCAATAATATACTGAAGCTAAAACTAAGTTTTCTCTCAGATGAAATGGGACAGATGAAGTTCTTATCCCTTGTTGCAGATTAAAAAGTTCTTCCACTCTGTCTGCAATGTTCCAATTCCTTAAAACTTCACAATCATGTTCACTGACCATGCTAATTGTTGATTCCTGATGTTTTTGATCCAAGATTCTCTCTGAAACCAGGAAAGAGGCACAGAACTTGTGCTTCACAATCTTTTTAAGTGTTAACACAACATAGAAAATCTAAATGGGCAGTAACAGGAGTTGAGGCCAGCAGCAGAAGAGAGAGTGACAAAGAAAAAATGATGGCACTGACCTCATGGTCAGCTCTTTTATACTACATACTGTAGATGAGAAAAATTCCATTCAAATGTGCAGATTAACAGTCAGCCAGTCAGAAAGTTCTTAATCAAATAATGTAGCGCCGAGAAGCTTCTAGAATCCTACAAATGATTCTGGGGGACATACTGAACAACCACAGATACATACTGTGTCCACTGGGAAACATGCTAAGCAGTTATTTGCATATAAAAACTACTTAAAATGCAAATAGACAATTATTTGTTAAACAGCAAAGAAAATAGCAAATAAGCAGTCAGATCCAACACATCATAAAAAACCATCTGACTTAGTGGTGGATGTTCTTGCAATATCCCAAATCCTTGTCTTAGTGGCATGGCAAACCATTCAGCTGGCAAGGATAATCAGAATAAGCAAAAAATCCTGATCTTGTTAGGGAAACTCAGATGCTTAAAATGAATTTAAACTGCAATCTAACAGCCATAATCTAGATGAGGGATGAGGGTTAATCTTATATTCCCCCCACTAAAGTGATATATCTCACTCCTATTCCTGTTCTGTTTGCTAGGAATTTGAAGGTGCATTAGACTAAGTGTATGCTAACTTTACCAACTCTTTATGCATTCTCAAATTGTCATTAGCCTTAGGAAACATCTTCCTTGAAACAATCTTTTCCACATGAACCTTATGTCATCCTAGCCTGAAAATCACTGTTGACATTACTAGTATTTCACGACATTCTCTCATCCTTTAATTGGATTTATCCATATAAATTAGATTTGATTAAAAATCAACAGTGATAATGTTTTATTTATGGATTAACTATCTAATTGATAGTATTTGCTGTAATTCTTTTTTAAGCTTATAAAATCTAAGTAAGTGACCTTGTGTAATAAGGCCTGAAGACAAAAGACTTGGTCACTTTTATAATTGCGATATAATTGCAATAATCTAAAAAAAAAGAGACACATTAATTTGCTTTCAGTAAATGAAATGCCTATGCCCTCATTAAGGGCCAAGAGTATAAAAATGATCTTACAGTTCTGTAACAAATTATTCACACTAATCATGTAGCAACTAGTAAGCACCAAAAATTTAACATGTTCTCGGCAAATGGATTAGTCTTCCTCTACTAAATATCTAACAGCACACTAAAAATCTTTTAAGAAATCTTTGGCTATGAAATGGGGCTATCCTTCCTTAAACATAATTTTTACATGATTCAACTATTAACCGAAGCGATACGGATCACCCAGCAATGTGAACAAAAATTCTTATCAGTACAGAATTCCTACCAATATTACTCAAACCCCAGAAGTCATTCTGTTACTTCAGCAGGAGTGGCACAAGAAAAAGGGGAGTGAAATGAAAGTATATGACAATGACTAAGGAGGAGAGCAAGGGAAAGGGTGAATAGGGGAGGGGTAACAACCAAAATCTATCTGGGATGTTGCCGGGGAAAGGTAAGGGGGGTTAGAAAAGAAAAAAATCTATCAACGTTAACAGAGAGTGACAGTGGTGATGGTGTGTTAGCAGTAAGTACAGACTGAACTGGAAGAGCAGAAAAGATGTGTCATCATTAAGAGGTGAGTTAAAGATCATGACCTGAAAATGGATGGAAAGAGGAAAGTATACAAATTTGACAGCAGTGGTAGAAGAATAGGATCACACTGATTAGGTGTAGAGGCCAATAAAAATGTGTTCCATCTGCAACATGCAGGGAAAATAAATGGATCAATGAAGCCCAATGCCTGTGCTAATTATCCATAAGTGGCTTCTTCAATGGAAAAACATATCCCAATAGATTACATGACACAAATTTGGCCAGAATATACAACACTAACAATGCATTGCATAGGCAAACGAGCTTAATCTGATTTTAACTAGACCTTAATTCCTACATTACTCACCCTAATGCAAAAATTCCCTTTCTCCACTTATCACCTTCACCACTGCCTAGAAAAATTAGGCCTAAATACAATGCAATTCGTCAACCCGTGACCAATTTGTGTGTGCCAGAGCTACTGCAGAGAGGTCACCTTGCTACATCGTTCATAGTTCAAAGAGGGAAGGGGCACCAGAGGAAAGAAATATACTTCAAGAGATCAGGGTCAAAACAAGTGGCAAAATCTCAAAGCAAATCATAGCATTACAATCTTTTTCTTGCATCATATATAGCTTCTGAGTGAGAAAAGGCTTGCTTATCAATGTATTGAAAATCTCTCATTCTCCGTATTGATGATTCAGCAGAAATAGCATTGAAACAAAGCATTTATCATAATGAATCCTTGTTTTATAGATTAATCTGAACACAGAATGGTACAGTACAGGCCCTTTGGCCCACAGTGTTGTGCCAAGCTTTAAATCTACTCTAAGATCAATCTAACCCTTCCCTCCCACATAGCCCTCTGTTTTTCTTTCATCCTTAAGCCCATCTTATATGCACTCTCTTATGTGTACCTAATGTATCTGACTCTATTACCACACTCCATGTACTCATCATTCTCAGTGTAAAAAGAATACCTCTGAAATCCTTCCTATGCTTTTCTCTAATCACCTTAAAATTACGCCCTTCTGTATGAGCAATTTCTGCCCCGCAAGAAAGTCTCTGGCTATCCACTCCATCTATGCCACTTATCAGCTCATACACATGTATCAAGTCACCTCTCATCCTTCTTCACTCCAAATAAAAAAAAAACTGTAGCTTGCTGAACCTATCCTCATAAGACGTGCTTCCTGACTTTCTGAATGAGCTTACAGTGGGAAACCTTGTCAAACACCTTACCAAAATCCATATACACTACATCCACTGCAGCAGCTTCATCAATATGTTCTGTTACTTTCTCAAAGAATTCAACAGGCTCATGAGGCATGACCTGCCCCTGACAAATCAGACTCTGCTTTTTCAAATGGCTTATAAATCCTTTCTCTGAGAATCCACTCCCATGGTTTGCCAACCACTGACATTACACTCACTGGTCTTTACTTTCAAGAACAAAGGAATAGCATTTGCCACCCTCCAATCTTCTGGCATTACAGTGAGGACACAAAAATCATCAATCTCTTTTCTTACTTCTCGTAGTAATCTGGGGTATAACCTGTCTGGCCTTAGAAACTACTAATGTTCTTTTTTTCCCCAAAACATTCCAAAACATCATCTTTCTTAATGTCAGCATGTTCCACTGGATCAGCTTGTTTTATGGTGTCCTCACATTCTTCAAGGTTCCTCTCACTGGTAAATACTGAAGCAAACTATTCATTAAAGACCTCCCCTATTTCCTCTGACTCCAAGCACATTTTCTCCTTCATCCCTGATTAGTCTTACTTTCTGTCTCATCATCCATCTGTTCTTCAGATGTGTAGAACTCCTTAGAGTTTTCCTTAATCCTACTCAATGTTTTCTCATGCTTGCTTCTAACTCTCCTAAGTTCCTTCCCAAGATCCTTCCCTCTGCCTGCCTGGGCTAAACTCTCCCCAACCCCTTTAGCAAACCTGCCCATATTGACCCCTTCAAATTCAGGTGTAACCTATCCCTATCATGCCTTCCCCAAAATATATCCCAATGATCTCCAAATCTGAAACCCTTGTCCCCTGCACCAATTCTCTAGCCACACATTCATCTGCCATATCATCCTATTCTTCCCTTCACTACCATGTGGGAGAGGGAGCAATTCAAAGATAACTATTCAGCTTCCTACCCAGCTCCCTACATTTGCTCCTCAGTACCTCATCCCATTTCCTATCCAAGTCTGAGTACCACTATGTACCACAACTTCTGGCTACTTACATTCTTCCTTCAGAATACTGTGGGCCTGATCTGAAATATCCCATACCCTGGCACCTATGGGACCACGTACTATCTGGGAGTCTCTGTCATGGCCAGAGAATCTCTCAACTACTGAATGTCCTGTCACACAGCTCTCCTCTTCCCTTCCCTTTTGAGCCCACACAGCCAGTTAACAGAGGTTCTAACAGACATCTTCAACATCTCGCTAGAACAGTGCACTGTCCTCACAGAATTCAAAGCAGCTACAATCATCCCAGTGCCCAAGAGGGTGATGATAACCTGCCTTAACGACTACCATCCAGTGGCAGTAGCCTCATCAGTAGTGAGTGCTCTGAGTGGCTGGTTAAGAATCACATTAGTTCCCATGACTGCACTGCTAAATCCAGCTCAAACAAATGGTTTGTTGGTACTGAAAGTGGTCTCAATGCAGAAATTTGGCCCGACAACTAATCATTCAAAATTTGTCCCTTCCCCAGTCGATAAAAAACTATCCAGCAAATACCAGACATGAAGATTGTATTCATTTTAAAGAATGCAAACAATTTAACCTATACAAGTTGTTAAATTGTTGAAACAATTTATCCATCAATCTTATACCTTCCTCCTCCTTCACACCAAAGGACATTACAAATGAAAGCATAATTAAGACAAGGGAAACTTATACATCAGCTAAAACATAAGCCATAGGTATTATTGTTTTTACTCCCTACCTGGATTAATCCTCACACCTTCACTATGTTCAGTGAGAGGCTGATCCAGGAGCTCCTATGCAGTTGTTTGAGAGGTGCATCACTGGGCAATCATGGGGTTGTTGGTTTAACCCAGGGGTAGGCAACCTTAAGCACAAATGATTTTCTAGGATGTGTTATTCAATAATTTGAGGCAAAGCATAACTAGATGTATTTAAATGGGTAATTCCCATATTTCAAGTTTCTTATGGCATTTAACAGGCCCACCATCCACTCATTAATAAGCGATCCGGCCCACAGAGGCAAAAAGGTTGCCAACCCCAGGTTTAAACCTTGATTTCCATTGAGTCCCTTCCGCGTCAGATGTCAGCAGCAATAAAACATATTTGAACATCAGCTTAGTTATTTACTGACTGATAATGCCATCAAAGCAAATCAACTCCAAGATTCTCAAAAAATGTGTGTGCAAGGGAAAATGTATCTTAGGATACTACATGCATAATTTTAGCTTTAACAGAATAGTTACAGGTAAAACAGCAGTATATCTGCAAAATCCTAGAACAATTTATAATTGGAAAGGACTTTGTAAAGGAGTGAGATTAGTTCTAATACTGTATAGTCACAATTTTTAACAAATAAAGGCTCCAAGTCAAGAGACTCTGCACTGAAATGAAGGACAACCATGTCACATCTTTGCAATAATTGATATTTAAATCAGAGGTTCAAATGGCAGCAACTTTAATGCAAAAATTGTTCATTTTTGTTCACAATTGTTCATTTTAGGAATCGGTAAGTGTAAACCAAATTCCAAGATGAATCATAATTTTTATCAAAATGTAAATGAAATACATGATAATGAAATAGCTTTAAAAATTAACCAAATGAAGTAAGTTTTAAACGTGAATCTCCAAGTATAAGAGATGTCCTCATTGAGACATACATGATCCTAATAGGGTACAACATAATAGAAGCCGAGACGTTTTCACTAGTGGGAGAATCTTGTGTGAGGGACATCATTACAAGATATTGGGTTGCTCCTTTAAAATAGAGGGGCACAGAAATTTCTTTTTCAGAGGGTGGTGAATCTATGGATTCCTCTAGACCAAAGGGTATATGACTGGTTCATTAGAATATTTAAGATGAAGGTAGATATATTTTAAAATGATGAGGGAATTGAGAATTTTGGGGAACTGGCACTGTAAGTGAGCTGAGTAAGTGCAGATCAGCCACAATTACACAGACTGAAAGGGCAGGCTTGTGAGGCCAGGTTGTTTAATCCTGCTCCTATTTTCTGATCTGACACTCCTTTAGAATATGTAGAAAAGCAAATGGCGTATAACTAAGTGAATGAGTAAAAAGTTTTGATTTCTTATTTCCAACATATGAGCATAAAATGCAAGAA
Source organism: Hypanus sabinus (assembly GCF_030144855.1). NCBI lineage: Eukaryota > Metazoa > Chordata > Chondrichthyes > Myliobatiformes > Dasyatidae > Hypanus > Hypanus sabinus. The sequence goes on from NC_082710.1 coordinate 61,227,288, forward strand.
TAAGAAAAGTGTAATAAAAAGAAAATATACTGTTTTCAGTTATTGAAGCACAGCAAACAGAAAATGCAATATGCAGGTATACTATTTAATTCATGAAGCATTATTGTAATTCTTTTTAAATATTATCTTGGGAATGGTGTCAGATGTGCCTTTTTTAAGACAATGGACAGGAGTAGATCCTTTTAGGAGGAACAATACAATTTAGCACTTGATCTGTTTCTGAAAATTGCATGTATTAAATTGGATTATATTTATCAAACCAAAATGTATGAGCCATTGTTGTTCCTACAACTGCATTTGTGATTTTGTTCCACCAAACGAGTACTAAAGGTTTTAATCATGATTTGAATGCAATGGAACGACTTGAATGCAATGGAACAGAAGTACGTAAACTAAATTTCTATGAATTAAGTTATGGCCACACCAACTTGTAAATCTTCATTTAAGGAAGCCACAGAATATATGTGCACTGAGAAGGAACAGCAACATTTCCAGACTTGATCAACTGAGTCTAAAAACAAGGTAAGCCAAAGCAGCACATGCAACTATAGAGTATGTTAAATGCTACACAATGAAATACATCTCAACACAGAACAGAAAATCTCTTTAAATCAAACACCTCCCCTTGCTCAGGTTAGTCGCAACAACAGATTATCATTTCCAAACAGCTTACCAGTTATTTTCAGGATACCTCAAGGGACAATTTCAGCTAATTGTTTTGGCATGCTATGCACAGTAGGATAAATCCCACTATAAGTATACTGATCATAACCATCAGGTTACTTTGTAAGATCACTGCATGTAGCTAGAGATCACCACACTAGAACGTTTTGTAAGAGGAAAGCAAAAATTTTCTTTTATCAATATGAATGAAATGCATTTGTACCAATTTTATCAAGAAAGGAACTAACACGAGCAGCACCTAAAAAAATTCAAATTAAGAGATTCAAATGAGTGATACTCTATTACGTTAGAATACTCACAATTGTCACTATTGTATTAAAGCAGTACGACAATGTGTGATGTGCCAGGTGACAGATTTCCCACAACTAAATTAGAGTCTTTAACAGTATACTACACAAAAAAATGTCCTTCAGTCATGCAGAACTCTTCTAGGTCAGGGGTTCCCAACTGTGATCCATAGACCCCACGGTTACAGGTAGTGGCCCATGGCATAAAAAAGGTTGGGAAGCTGTGTTCTAGGTGCAAAAACTCCTTCCACCATTACTTTCTGCTTCATCACTAAGCCAATTGTGAATCCAACTTGCCTTTTCACCTTTGATCCCACTGGTTTTCACTTTTCTGATTGGTCTTTTGGGCTTTTATGTAAAAATCAAATACAGTACATCAAATTTAGTACCCTCAACAATTCTCTTTGACAGATTGTCAAAAAAAATCTGTACTTCATTAATTACAATCTCCGAATAAAAAATACACCTTTAAAATTATATGTGCTATCCCTTAAGATTTTTTAGTGATAAGCCCATCACTGCTGAAATTATTTGCCAAATATGATTCAACAATTTAAATCTTTTGCTTTCAATATAAACAGAAAATGTCAGCCTAACTTTTCATAAAATGGGTTTTCTGTTGTTGGCATCATCCTGGTGAGTATATATAATAAGCCCTTTAACATGCTTTCAATTATGGAATTACCAGAATTGTTCCTATTTCTCTGTATGACCTAACCAATTTTAGACATATTCACAGTTACTAATTTAAGCATGCAATTATAATTGTTAATTATAAATATAAATTATAAATTATACTAACCTCTTAACCACATTCACAGGAATTACAAAAAATGTTGGCACTCCTATAATCCATGCTTGAGAGTCAGCATATAGTCTCTTCCCTATTTTTCCCTCACACTAAGGTCCCTCGTGAAAAGCAAAATTAAAGTGCACCAGCTGCAAGCTCAGTTCACTAACATATTCATGTTTTATCGGTTCTCAGTTTACCAAATACATGCAACTTCTACATCATAAGCAAGCTTTGAGGTAATGCTTCCCTTCTCACAGTACAAAACCACCACAAATACTAGGCTGAGGAGACCGCTAGTAAACCAACAAACAATTTCTGCATAACCCTGAAGGCCATTCATTGACCTGAATTAGTTGCTCTGTGTCCCTCTCCATGACTGATGTCAGATCTGCTATAGCTTACTGTTTACCATTTGTCACTTTCGTCAGTTTCTTATTCTTCCAAGTACTTACCCAGGCTGCAGCACCTCATCTCATGCCAATAACTCAGTTACTATAACCATGCACATCCCAAAAATGTATATACTGTACCTTCCATCACTTACAATTTTTTAGGGCTTTCCGATTTGTTTTGTTAATGTTCAGTTACAATTTGTCGCTAACAGATGTAATATTGGCCCATTCTTCCTTTAACCACTGAAGGCCAATTTTATCTCAAATTATGGATTCAATGATTTGATCATCAAATGTAAGAAATGCCCCACAATGCTACAGTTATTATTTTTAAAAATTTATTCACAGAAACTACCTTAATATAGCAGCATAACATCAATTTAAGCTTCATTAGGCCAATTTTATATTATGGGCGCTGGCCATGAAGTGCAGTCATAATTCCTGCAGAAAAAACTGACAAAAGTATCAGCTCTGATGATTTCACAACCAAAGATAATACATGTGTGCAATAAATTATTATTTCTTCTATCTAAACAATACATGATATATATGAAAAGGGAGACACAAAAATCCAATGAAAGTAAAAGCTTGGTGGAACCATTACCTCTTCCGGCAAGTGAAGAATTGTGTACTCCTCAGGACTGAAAACTGAAAGAGCTTTGTATGCAGAGCTGGCTATGATTGAGTCCTGCAAAGAAACAAAGTAATTCCTTCTTATGGACCATTTATAAAACAACAATTCTCTATGAAAGCACAATTACAACATAAAAATTAAGTCAAGACTTCCTTCTTGCTGATGAAGCTAGTTTAAAATATATTTATAAAACTTGCACAAAATACATTAGGACACCAGAAGGTACAACAGAGTGGTGGTTGTTGCTGGACAGGTAATTTGGAGGCCTAGACAACTAACTAAGGAATATATCTTCAGATCTCCTCTGCAACAAAATTATCATGTTATTTGGCATCAGGTGGATCTGTGGTTTATTCATAAACAGTTATACCCATGGAATCCTGTAATAAAGAAAGTGATGGCAGATAATGTGCATTAACACTGGGTGAGTACTATGAACAACAGATTGAAAATTTAGGTTAAGAGCATCTCAATGAGTCAAAAAGCATTAAAAACTCAGTACATTCTGACTAAATTTTACCACTGTTATAGCTAAAGCAAGAAAGTGCATTGCATGTGTTTACATGGATAAAGGTTACTTGAACATTAGTACCTTATTCTGGGTGTGACTCCACAACATGCTGACAACTTGCTCTCTAAATTTCTGCAGAGAAAATAAGAAAAAAAACTCAAAACTCATAAATTAATATAATCTAGAAATATAATCCCCAGGCAGTCCAAATACATCAGACATTGGTTAAGTTTTCAACAAACCAACAAAAGGCATTTCAAATCAAATTCACAATAACAAGAACCTTTTAGATACAGGCAGGCAGCAGCACTTTGGCAAATCCTCAAAGCTGAGTAACAATACACAAGGAATTAATCACTGTATTATTGGATAAAGCAAAACTCTGCTGCCATTCTGGAGAAACAATGATAACTGGCATCATGTTTAAAATTAAGTCTCTGGGGAAAGATGTCCTCATATCGATACTGCCCAGGAGAGGATTCCACAAGCAGAAGTGCTGTATGAAACTCAAGTCATCTGGGTACCTTGTAACACCCTGCATGATAATGGACCTGGGCAAAGATGATCTTTACCTCATTCCCCAAAATATGTATAATGTGCAAATCAATTAAGTCTTCAGCAGTGACTTTCATTTTCCATCCTGCATGAAACATCTATCCTGCTTTCCATTTCAGATTCTTCTCGAAATATTTTATCTAAAATTAGAAATCAATGCTTCATTTTAATCTTTATTTAGTTTCACAGAGATTGGTGTGGAACAATTTTAGCAGTGTGGTCCAATCAACTCTCTTACCAAAATTGAGTATGGGTGTGCTGTCTCTTTCTGATGTGATCATTTTCAAAGTTTGGAGTGCAGTATGTCCAGATGCAAATCATCTGGCAAACCACAATGTCTCCATGATAGCACCCACACATGATAACATGCATTGGCTTGGAAGATCAAAATTCATGAAATAAAGAACTTCTCATTCTTTGGTCCTTTTTAAGCATTCTCTCGCCATGGGTTTATCTTTGAGTTATATTTGTATTTTCCCCTATCAAGCCATTGGCTGATGCTACTTACCTCATATTCTGTGGATTTAACATTTAATGAAGGAACCAGAGCAAACATTTCATTTAGGGCTTTGACAACCAGAGGACGTGTGTCACAGCTGAGCTTCGAAGACAGAGCATACCACGTGGAACGAATGTCAACCACCTAAAGAACAGAAAGGATTCCCAATAGGATATTTGCTCTCCAGAAATTCATTATTTAACTTCTATGGTTCTCTTCTAATTGCTTCAAATTTCCTGGATCCACCTTCAATTCCTTTTTTTCTCTAGCAACCAGATTTTCCCTTAAAAATTTCCTAAGAAAGATGAACTTGAAAGAACACAGTAATGCTAAGTGCACCAGTAATCAATGAGATGAGCATGACACTGGGGAAAATTAACAGATTAAAGGAATGATGAGAAAAAACATAAGACAACAAATAAAAAAGTTTAGTGGTGAGTCTTGGGAGGTTTAACTGTGTGTGGGATACTCAAAGAAATATAGGCATGGGAAAAGTTTCAAAGTCAAAGGAGTGGTGTTTCATTTTGAATTAATACTCCATCTGACAGTACTGGGAAAAGTTAGCATACGAATTTGAAATTCATTCACTCTATTTGTGTGCTGAAAGGGGATTCAGAGAACCACACACAAAATCAAAACAAGACTAAATACTTAATTTATGCCACAATTTTGAATTCACTGAATACCAGGAGTCCCATTATTCTCTAGGCATCAAACTGGTATACACACCATGAATGCCAATAAATAACCATGTCCAGATGTTAGTCAGTAGCTTCAAATTAGGAACCTTCCATCAGGAGAAAGAATGGGGAATACGTTTACTCTCAGCAAATCCTGCTATATTATACAATCAACAGAGTTGCTAAGAGCAGCCAGTACTCTGAGTGACTTTTAAGGCTTGACTGCTTGGATCAGCCTCAACAGAAATTAACTCGAATAAGATTTTGTGTGACGGTAATTTTTTATACTTTCCTACATAATAAGAAGGTATTACGCACAAGAACAGGCCCTTGCCAACCACAATGTAACTTTAAGATAATCCTATTGCCTGCACGTAGTCTACATCCCACTTTCCCATGTCTATTCACATGCCTATCAAAATGCCTCAAGTCCCATTTCAACATGAATCAGCTTTCCCTTTATGGATTCCCTTTATGTCTATACTTCTTAATGCCTCAGTGCAACAACCAGCATAATCAAAGATCCCATCCCACCAGATATTCTCTCTTCTCCCCTCTCCTGTTGCACAGATGATACAAAAACCTGAAAGCATGTTCCACCAGGCTCAAGGACATCATCTATCCCACTGCTATCAGAATCTTACATAACAACATGACTGTTGGACATACAATCAACTTTGCCCCTATAATACCTCTCATAATTTTATACATTTCTATCTGGTTGCTCCTCAGCTCTGGTGCTACAGAGAATGCGATCCAAGTATGTTCCTCCTCTGCTTATAGCTAATCCATGCAATGTCCTTATGAACCCGTTATGCACCCTCTCCAAAGCCACCACATTATTCCTCTATGCAGGAGGCCAGAACTACATGCAATACTCCAAATGCAGCCATTCCAATGAATTAATCAAATGCAACATGACTTGACACACAGCAAACTTGCCCTGACGATAAAAGCAGCAAGTGTGCCATATGTCTTCTTTACCACCCTATCCACTTGTAATGCTACTTTCAGGAAGCCATGGGCTTGCATTCCAGGATTCCTCAGTCCATCAGTGCTTCTAAGGATCCTGCCATTTTCTCAATACCTTCTTTTTACATCTGACTCCCAAGGTACATTTCAAACTAGTTAGGAATAAAATCCATCTGCCATTTTACTGTCTTAAAACTTGAGGGTTGTGATCACTGTTCCCAAAACGCTTTCCCACTGATCACCAGGCCAGCCCCATTTCCCAATACAAGGTCTACATGCCTCTTTCCCTAGTTGGAAAAGTTACATATGGTTTTAAGAAACTCTCCTGAAACCTCTAACCTACAAACACCACACAAATAGCACAAGGTCAGGATTCAATCTGGGTTGCTGGTGGTGGGCAGCAGCAGCACTAAGCATTGCACCAATGGTTCAAATTTCATGGAACATTTGGGTCCAGTGTAAACTATAGTTTTTTACATTTTAAGTTTGAGCATGTCATTTCTATAAACTTAAACAAATGCTTACTACATTTAATTGTGCTCTATTAATGCAATTTCTTATGAACTTCAGAAAGTGTTCAGATTTTGTATGTCAACAAATACACTCAAAACCTCTATTGTTGGACTGTGGAGAGCATTCTGAGAGGCTGCATTACTGTCTGGTATGGGAGGGGAGATACTACATGGGTCACAAGAAGCTGCAGAGGGTCGTAAATTTAGTCGGCTCCATCTTGGGTACTAAAGTACCCAAGACATCTTCAAGGAGTGGTGTCTCAGAAAGGCAGCGTCCATTGTTAAGGACCCCAGCACCCAGGGCATGCCCCTTTGTCATTGTTACTATCAGGAAGGAGATACAGAAGCCTAAAGGTACACACTCAGCAATTCAGGAACAGTTTCTTCCCCTCTACCATCCGATTCTGAAATGGACATTGAACCCTGAATACTATCTCGCCTTTTTAATATGTATTATTTCTGTTTTTGCGCAATTTTACATCTATTCAATATACATACTGTAATTGGCTTACTTATTTATTTTTCTTTAATATTTTGTATTGCATTGAACTGCTGCTAAGTTTGTTAAGTTAACAAATTTCACGATGCAGGTCAGTGACCTTGATTCTGATTCTGAAAGTGGCATCACACAGTCTGTGCAGTCGTTTTTGTAGATTGGGTTTTTCCAAGCTGCAGGAATACGCCATCATTATTGGAAGGCTAAACTGATGCTGAATAAACTTAAAGCCTATCATTAGTTCTAGTAACATTCCCCAACAACTACCAACATATAATTTTGTGCATATTGCATATTTTCTTGCATTACAGGAAAGTGGGTTAAATCTTTTTTTCAATTTGTAGTTGAATCATTTTGATTATTAACTGCCACCCACATTTCCAATGAAAAACAGAAAAGCTATTATGAGTTGCTTTTAAAAAACAGTAGTAGCATGATTCATAATAGTTTGTGGGCTGAAGGAAAGGAAGGATATTTCAAAAAGTCATATTTTACAAGCAAAGATAAATGCAGAAAATCTGAAAACCAAGACAGCATTTAGTTCTTGCACACAATTCATCTTGATTCAAGAGAAATAGCACATGAACTTAAGCAACCTGTGCTGATTGCTGCAGTAACAGAAAATAAAGTGCAAAATTACAAAAGGAAGATAATGAGTCAATACAGACACTTTAAGATGAGGAAAGGATATCATGCCCCTTCACAGAGGATTTAAGTAAATCCCAGTTTTTTTATTTTTTTCCAGCAACCCTTACAAATAAAAAATTTTAAGTGGAAGTATGCTATAGAAAATATTCTTATTTTCATTCTCAAATTTTGGCACTATTCACTCTGTGTAAACATCACATTGATCAACTTGTCACCAGCTAACCCTTGCTCCAGCACTTTCCTCCATCTTCTTATGCTCGTCTTCTTATCTGTCTTTCAGTCCAGATTAAGGGTCTCAACCCAAAACATCAACTGCCCATTCTCTTCCATAAAGGCTGCCTGACCCACTGAGTTCCTCCTGTATCTAGTGTGTTGATCCAGATTCCAGTATGTAGTCTCTGCTGTCTCATAATCAACTAGTCTGATGTAGTAAAAAACAACCCCAAGTATAAAAGTTAAAGCTCGCTTTCGTAAGGCATTGCTTCAAAGTGAAAGCAAAATTTCATACTAAAGTACATTTACTTTCCAAACCTTTTCAGTATAAAACACAAGTTGCTGAAAGTTGTAACAACTATTTCCCTTTTTTGAACCAATCTAATCAAGCTCACCTCAGTTTGGCACAATGCGTGCAGCCCTTGGAGTGCAAGCACTGCAGGTGTAACCTGGTCTGATTTTGTACATTCATTTAGCACCTTCAAGATCGCTGCCAACATATCAGCTCCATGCTGGTAAGACCTAACAAAAATGGGCAAAAACATGAAAAGAAACTGTCAAAGAATGTTAAAATATCAAAGATAATGGACTAAGCTTTCCCATCTAAATCTTGTGTAGTTTGAGAGGCAGGAACACCTGATCCCAGGGCAATACAATCTAAAATGGTATAGCCCCACAATGTCTCAGTCCTTTAGGACTTATGAATTGCAATGTGACTTTATTTGGGACTGAATACTGACATTAAACTTCAGAAACTTTCTGTATGCAAAGTAGTAATTTATCCTATTGTGTTCATGCTGGAAATGGTTGAAAAGCATCGGAAACTATTTTACTTCAACCGTGGTTAAAGAAATGAATTGTTTGAGTACCAAATTAATAAGCCTCAAGTAATGTTAGAAGTTGAAATTAAATTTTCTCCTGCAAATTGCTAAGTATATTGAGCAAAATCACAGTTTAAACTAATGTCGAAATGATAAATGCGTTCAAAGAACAACTGAGTTATATACAGAAGAAGAATCACACCCATAAGCTAAGATCTGGCATTCATTCATTCATTCACACTCTGCCAAATTCTTTTGCAGGTTTATGTAGATCAGTTTGCATGCAATGTGTAGAATGTAACATGAATTTTGCTGAAGTGCCATTCTCACCTCTTTCTGCAAATCTCCCTGATTGATGCAGCTTTGGCTATTAATTGCTCCCAGTGGTCTTCTTTTCCGCATGAGACGGATGGGAAATCGACTAATGCCATATATTTTTGTAGCTCTGGATACACACGATCCTAGCAAAAGAATGAAACAAATATGTATTTCTAATTAAGAATAAGATGCCAATTACTATGCATAATCAAAAATGGCATAATAGTTTTAAAATAAACATTTATAAAACTGCACTTAATTACAAAGAAAAAAGATTATAATTCAGACAGAAGAAACAGAAAAATTGTACATTGTGAATGGTTGGAGAAAATATCTAAATTAACAATATGCCTTTAGATTCTTGGAGACCAATCATGCATTTATTTTTCCATAGTAATGCAACAATGTTACAGCTCACAAGAACTCATTCTGCAAGAATGGCTGGACACTCACTTTGCTACCACATTAGGAGGTTCAGCAAGAATTATATACTTTGCCAAAGAAATTAACCAGAATGGGATGTGGTAAGCAGGAGTATAAATTCATTAAGATAATGTGCCCAAGCTTAAAATATAAAAACATACTATTTGCACAAGACACATTTGAAGTAACTCATGTTCAAAGTATATTTTTACAGTACACATATTAGCATATGCTAACTTAAGATTAATTGTACTGCAAGCACTAACAGGAAAAATACAGTAGAATTTTACAAAAACTGTACATAAACACCAACATGAAGACAAACTCTGCAAATAAAAATAATATTGAGAACATGAGTTGTAAAGTGTTCTCGAAAGTGAGCTAATAGGTTGTAGAATCAGCTCAGAGTAGTGGTGAATGAAGTTATCCACGATGGTTCAGGAGCCTGATGTGTGTAGAGTAATAACTGTTCCAGAAGCTGAAGGTGAGAGACCCAAGGTACCTGTACTTCCTGTCCAAAGGTAGGAGCAAGAAGAGGCATGGCCTGGTTGGTGGAGTCTTTAACGATGAATGTTGCTTTTTCTGTGGCAGCGCTCTATGTAAATACATCCAATGGTGGGGAGAGCTTCGCCAGTGCTGAACCACTATAGTCTCCACGTTCTTTTCTGTTCCTGGCCATTGGCATTGCCATACCAGGCCATGATACAACTACTGTCCAATATGCAAGTTATTGGTGACATGCCAAGTCTACCCAAACTTTAAGAAAATAGAGGTATTGTCATGCCTTCTTTATGATGACACTCATGTGCTGGTCCTACGACAGATCTACCGATATGTTAACGCCAAGATATTTAAAACTACTGATGCTCTCCGCCTCCATTCCCCTAATGAGGACTGACTCATGAACCTTTGGCTTCTTTTTCCTGTCGCTAACATTCAGGTCTATGGATCTGCTTAAATTTAGTGAGAGGTCGTTGTTTTGGCACCATTCAATCTCCCTTTTATAGGCTGATTCATCACCGCCTGTAATTCAGCCAAAAGTGGTACTGTCAGCAAACTTACATATGGCATCGGAACTGTATTTAGTATAAAATGAGTAGAGCAGGGGTCCAAGCACAGAGCCCTGTGATTAACTGTAACCTAACTACAGATCCAAATAATCCAGCATAAAACATTCAACAATTTGACCAGTCACATTATATGGTGAAATATGTTAACTTTATAATTATTAAACAACAAACATCATTATGCATTTATATTCTCCATTTTCTGAAAGCAAAACTTACTAAAATTCACCTTGTTATTCTATACACAATGTATTCTATTGAAACTCCACATACATAGTTCTAGTCTGGTGAGTTGCACATAATCAAAACCAGCAAAATCCATCTCACCTGATTTTCCCACAGACTTGTCATAAGGCGTAGTGATATGGCTTTAAGTTTTGGTGTTTTCCACATCACTTGTAGGGCATGAATTATCTGAGAAACACAAACCTAACACCAGAAGGCAAAAGAATTAGAAATCAGTTTAGCAATAACTTCTTATGATTACTTTAAAGTCAGAACTAATGTTTGAACATGCTAAACATGAAAAAGTTTTTCCTCATTTCATCTTCAACTATACTTGAATCCTTCTCAAAACTAGACCATATTTTCTAATCTTCAAGGAGCCAAGTGATCTCTCAATATAATGTTTAGTATAATGTTTCTTATTACAAACCTTGTGAGTGCCCAGAGTAGGAAGAGTATAAAGGATAGCACGGCACAAAGCTGGTTCCAATGGCCTTCCCAATTTGAACATCAAAACAGAAATAAGGTGTGGTACCTACAATTAGAAGCAATTGAGAAACTACATTACTTGACCACACAAGGAAATATTGACATATCATTACATAAATGTAGATTCTTCCTCAATAGATAGCTAAAATTAAGAGATCAAAAATTCACTTTGTCAAAATAATAATTTAAATGGCTCATCATGAAGATGGTGAAATATTACAATAATAGAAACGTAGCACAGAAATAGGTCCTTTCCATCCATATCACTCATGCCAACCATGAGGCCTATCAACAAGTCTCATTTAACTGCATGGCCTGTATTCCAATACTTAGCCTGTGCAAGAAATTATTCACACAACTTTTATGTATAGATACACTGCAGTTGTATCTGACTCTGCTACCTTGTTTATTTTTTTTATTTATTTAGTTATTTAGAGATGCAGTATAAAACAGGCCCTTCCAGCACAATGAACCGCAACACCCAGCAACACACCTATTTTAAACTAGCCTAATCACTAGACAATTTAATTGACCAAGTAACCTATTAACTTGTACATCTTTGGACTGCATGAGGAAACCCATGTGGTCACAGGGAGAACATACAGACTCCTTACAGACAATGCTGAAATTGCCCCAACCTGTAATAGCATCATGCTAACCACTATGCTACCATGGCGACTCTTCTGGCAGCTCTTTCCAGATATTCACAACCCTCTGTGTGAATACTTACCCCTTGATCTCCCTTAAGCTGCACTCTCACTGTAAATCCATGCCCTCTAGTTCACGGCTTCCCTGCTTAGGGAAAAAGACTGTGACAATCTATCTCATCTATGCACAGCATAATTTTATTAAATTCTATAAAGTCAATGCTCAGCCTCCTATATCCCAGTGAGATTAACTTCAGCCCAAACAATCTCTCCTGATGACTACAGCACTTCATTCCAGACAAGACCCTGAAGAACCTCTTCTACACTCTTTTTATGTCTACTACATCCTTTCTATGGTGTGGCAACCAGAGATGTACAAAATATTCTAAGTATGGTCTATCCAATCCTTTGAATAACTGCAACATGACGTCCCGACACTTGTACTGAATGCGCCAGTAAACAAAGGCAAAAATATCAAATGCCTTTTCCACTATCCTATCCAACCATGCCACCACTTTCAGGAAACTATGATCTTGCACCTGAACATCTCCCTATATACATATTATTGTCTCTATCATTTAATCTATACTGTATGTCCTATCAGATTTTAATCTCCTAAAGTACAGTAACTCACATCTGTCTGGATTAAATTCCATCTACCTCCCTTCCGTCCAAACTTCCAGCTGACTTGTGCCCTGCCATATCATTAGACATCCTGCTTCATTATTTACGACTCCACCAGTTTCTATACTGTCTGCAGGCTTGCGAAGCAAACCCTCTCCATTCTCATCCAAGTTATTTATATATTATAAATGACAAAGATTCTAGCACCATAACATATAACAGACTTCCATTCAAAAAAACACCCATCCATTACTATCACACAGCCAACTTCAAATCTAATTTGCTAACACAATCCCTTATACCTCAACCTTCTGGACTAGCTTACCACCAGAAAACTGTGTAAAACCTTTAAATCACTCTTTTCTTTAGCACCATCTCAAAAAGCTCCAAAAGATTTGTGAAAGGACTCCTCCATATACTATGCCAACTCCTCCTAATCACTTGCTGCCTTTCCAAGTGAACCCTTCAGAATCTTCAACAATTTCCCAAACAGTATATTGGAAAGGGTCACTGGCCTGTTGTAATTGACCTTTCCAACCAGGGGCTGTCAAAGTGACTGTTCTTTTTCTATTCCTAAGTTCTACCCATATAGCCTCATTGGTTCAGTCCATCTGAATATCCTCACTGAATACTGCCATAATGCTCTCCCTGATCAGCAGTTCACCACCCCCTGTAATGCCTGCAAGTTGTATATCTTAGAACACTGAGTTGCAGTCCTGCCTTCTCCAAACAACATTTCTATGATTGCAACACTACCAAAATCCCTTGCGCTGTTCCATGCTCTCAAATCATCTGGCTTATTGATAAGGCTCATTGCACTATGATATATGTAGTTAAGCCAATTGACCCCACATCCTTTCCTTCCTCTCTCTGGACTAGCCTGTTCTATTTTCTACATAGAAGTCAGCCTCTCTGCTGGCCACAACGTCATTCTGGATCCCATCCAAACACCTTCCCTCACAAGTTTAAACCTCATCAAGTAGTACCAGCACACCTCCCTGCAAAAATATCCATCTCCATACAAATCAGGGACTGTCCCTCCATTTGTACAGGTTAATGTTGCCCCAAAAGAGATCTGAATGATCCATCTACATGAAAGGGGCTGGTGTGGCCCTGTGTATATTAAATATTAAATCATTAGAAAGGAATGACATAGAATCAGAAGGTGCACAGTCTCTATGGGTTAAGAAATGGCAAGGGTAAAAGGACCCTAATGGCAGCAGCTGGGATGTGGATTAAAAATTACAGCAGGGCATAGAAACGGTGTATCAGAAGGGCCATGTCATGATCATCACTGGGGATTTTAATATGAAAGTGGATTGGGAAAACCAGGCCAGTACTGGACCTCAAGAGAGAGAATTAGTAAAATGTTTCTGGAGTGGCTTTTTAGAACAGCTTGTTGTTGAGCCCACTAGGGGATTGGCTGTGCTGGATTGAGTGTTGTGCAATGATCTGGAGATCTGGAAGTGATAAGAGAACTTAAGGTTAAAGAACTCTTCGGGAACCAGTGATCACAATAGGATCGAGTTCACTTTGAAATTTGAGAAGGAGAAACTAAATTCCAATGTGTCGGTATTTCAGTGGAATAAAGGAAATTACAATGGCATTTGAGGAGAACTGGCCAAGGTTGACTGGAAAGAGACACTAGCAGGAAGGACAGCAGAGCAGCAATGGCAAGAGTTTTTGCAAAAAATGAGGGAAGTGCAAGTCTGATATACTCCAAATAAGAAGAAATTTTCAAATGGAAGAACACTATCAAGTGAAGTCAGAGCCCAAGTAAAAGCAAAAGAGAGGGCATTCAAGGAAGCCAAAGCTAGAGGCAAGATAGAGGATTGGGAAAATTTCAGAAGGAAACTAAGTAGGTCATTAGGAAGGAAAAAGATGAATTATAAAAGAAAGCTGGCGACTAATATCAAAGAAGATACTAAAAGCTTTTTTAAGTATACAAAGGGTAAAAGAGAGCTGACGGTAGAAATAGAACCAATAGAAAATGACTCTGGAGATATTGTAATGAGAGACGCATAGATGAGAGGAACTGAATGCATATTTTGCATCAGCCTTCACAGTGGAAGACATCTGCAGTATACCAGACGTTCAACAGTGGTCAGGGACATGAGATATGTGCAATGAAAATTATGACTGAGAAGGTGCACAGGAAGCTTAATGGTCTAAGGGTGGATAAATCTCCCGGACCTGATGGAATGCACCCTGGGGTTCTGAAGGAAGTAGCTGGAGAGAATGCAGAGGCATTAACAATAATCTTTCAAGAATCGATAGATTCTAGCATTGTAGCAGATGACTGGAAAATTGCAAATGTTACTCCGCTATTTAAGAAGGATAGGAGACAGCAGAAAGGAAACTATAGACCTGTTAGCCTGATATCAGTGGTTGGGAAGTTGTTGGAATCGATTGTTAGGGATGAGATTACAGAGTACCTGGAGGCACATGACAAGATAGGCCAAAGCCAGCAAGGTTTCCTGAAAGGAAAATCCTGCCTGACTAAACCTCTGCATTTTTTTGAGCTAATTACAAGCAGAGTAGACAAAGGAGATGCAGTAGATGTGGTGTACTTGGATTTTCAGAAGGCCTGCTTAGCAAGATAAAAGTTCATGGAATTACAGAGGGGAGTTACGAGCATGGGTGGATCATTGGCTCATTGGCAAAATACAGAGTGGAAATAAAGGGATCCTATTCTAGCCGGTTGCCAGTGATCAGTGGAATTCCCACAGGGGTTGGTGTTGGGACCACTGCTTTTTATGATGTATGTCATAATTTGGACTAAGGGATTAATGAATTTGTGGCTAAATTTGCCGATGATACAAAGAAAGGTGGAGGCGCAGGTAGTGTTGAGGAAACAGAGAGCCTGCGAGAGACTTAGATAGCTTAGGGGAATGGGCAAAGAAGTGGCAAATGAAGTACAATGTTGGAAAGTGTATGGTCATTCACTTTGGTGAAAGAAATAAACGGACAGACTATTATTTAGATGGGGAGAGAATTCAAAATGCAGAGATGCAAAGGGACTTGGGAGTCCTTGTACAGGATACCCTAAAGATTAACCTCCAGGTTGAGTCAGTGGTGAAGAAGGCAAATAGAATGTTGGCATTCATTTCTAGAGGTATAGAATATAAGAGCAGGGATGTGATGTTGAGACTCTATAAGACACTCGTGAGACCACACTTGGAGCCCAAAACTGCACACAATACTCTTTATTTTCGAAAGGATACACTGAAATTGGAGAGGGTTCAGAGAATATTCACGAGAATTATTCCAGGAATGAAAGGGTTACCGTATTAGGAACATTTGGCAGCTCTTGGGCTGTATTCCCTGGAGTTCAGGAGGATGAGGGGGGATCTCATTGAAACATTCTGAATGTTAAAATACCTGAACAGATTAGATATAGCAAAGTTATTTCCCATGGTCGGGAATTCTGGGACAAGAGGGCACAACTTCAGGACTGAATGACATCCACTTAGAGTTATGGAGAAATTACTGTAGTCAGAGGGCGGTAAATCTGTGGAATTTGTTGCTGCAAGCGGCTGTGGAGGTCAAGTCATTGGGTGTATTTAAGGCAGGGATAAATAGGTTCTTGATTAGCTAGGACATCAAAGGGAATGGGGAGAAGGCAGGGGGGTGGATATGACTGGAAGAATTGGATCAGCCAATGACTAAAAGGTGGAGCAGACTCGATGGGCTGAATGGCCTACTTCCGCTCCTATATCTTATGAAACCCTCTCTCTTGTATCAGCACAACACTCATTAGCACATGGCACAGGGAGTAATACTGAGAACAGAACACTAGAGATCCTGCATTTCTTCTTTCTACTTAACTCTCTAACTTCCCTGTACAGGACCACACCTCTTTTCTTCCTTGTGTTTCTTGCACAAATATGGCTCTTCACACTCCCTTTTCAGAGCATTCACATCCTACTTCAAGACAATCTTGACCATACCACCAGGGAAGCAACACACTATTCTGACTTCGACAACTGCTTAGACACTGGCCTTCTCTTGCTTTCATGTGAGAGGCCACTCCTGCCCATAGCCTGCCCCAACAGTAACACGGAGCTATTCCCATCCTGACAGTACCTGTAGACAGGGAATAGTCACCAGGGAATCCTACTGGCAGAATCAGAATTATCATTATAGAACATAGAATAGTACAGCACAGTACAGGCCCTTTGGCCCAAAATGTTGTGCCGACCCTTAAACCCTGCCTCCCATATAACCCCCCACCTTAAATTCCTCTCCATATACCTGTCTAGTAGTATTATCAATGATATATGTTGTGAAAATTGTTTTGCAGCAGCAGTGCAGTGCAAGACAAAAACTTACTGCAAATTACAATATAGTTTAATAGTGCAAAAGGCAAATAATGAGGTAGTGTGAATGGGTTCAAAGACTGTTCAGAAATTTGATGGTGGCAGGAAAGAAGCTGCTCTTAAAATGCTGAGTGTGGGTCTTGGGGTTCCTGCACCTCTTTCCTGATGGTGGTCATCCGGCTACTCTCTGGCTGAACCATGATGTGACCTCTTCCCTGATGCTCCTACCTTTTTGCCTTCTATATGCTCCTTACTGAGTCCAACTGCTATCCCAGTCGATTCATGGAGCTAAGAGGAGCTGAAGCTGAACATTTTCTTTATTGCTTTGTTGTAACTACAACAATGTCAGAAATTGCATCAACAAAAGTGTCAGCTTGAATATTCTTCATGGATATTAGTATCAGGATATTGGGGCTAGGTAGCACAGTGGTTAGCACAATAATTCATGCACCAGTGTCCCAGGGTTCAATTCCTACTGGTGCCTGGAAGGAGTTTGTACATTCTCCCTGTGACTGTGTGGGTTTCTTCCGGGTACTCACGTTTCTTCTCACCTTCCAAAGACATAACAGTTAGTTGATTAATTGGTCATTGTAAATTGCCCTATGATTAGGCTAGGGTTAAATTGGGGGATTTTTATTCTAAATAAAAATTATTAAAAATGTTTTTATTATTTTTAGAATAAATTAGCAGCATGAATACATGATATCTCATACATTCTTAAACTGGACAAATCCTCAGGTCATCTAAAGTACCAAAATAAACAATATATACAACAGCAACTTACAGCAGCTATGGAAGGCATGTGAAGCATTCCACCCACCATGTAATTTTTAGCCCGACTTCTATCAATACAGTTAATGTCTACTAAACTCCTGGAGCAGCACTTGAGATGCTGGACAAACTCAGTGGTCAGGCAACTTCTATGGAGGAAAATAAACAGTCAATGTTTCAGATCAACTGCTCCTTGTTCTCCATGGATGCTGTCTGAACTAGAGTTCCTCCAGCATCGCATGTCACTCCAGATTCCAGTATCTTTCATCCCCAATAAATCCCTGCTCTTTTTAGGTTTTGCTTAGTAGTATTACAGTCCTTACCTGGGAAGCATCAGCTTTAGCTAGTTCTGCAACAGTTTCCAGAGCCTTCTGAAGGCATAGTCCATCCTCTCTTAAAATTATATAAGCAATCAGGAGAGTGATGTGTTCAGGAACTTTGTCATTTAAAGGCAGTGTTGATTTGACAGAAGACAACCAAACTAAAGTGGAGTCGGCATCAGCACTGAAACTATACAGCAGTTTCCAAGTTGCAATGAGAGTTTTATACTGACCAGTAATGGGAAATGCAAGCTCAGGTGAATACTGCAAAGGGGGAAAAAAAACAACTCTTGTAAAGTCACACACACAAAATAACAACAGAAAGCATTCAAGTCCATATAAACAAATGTTGAAAACAACTGTCTTTTAATAATATTTTTATAAGTTCTGTACTTTTTAACAAACTCATGCATTTTTCACACTCTGGCAGAAAGTGGTATAGCAGATTACTAACGGTTTATCACCTTTCTCATTTTTCTTTGGCTAAGTATTAGCACATTGCTTTGTTATCTTAGCTATAAAAGTGATAGATTTTGCAGAAACACCAGTTTTATTCCTTTGTTTTACACTCTTTAGTATTAATTCCCCTCTAAGCATTGTCTCTCAGCTCTTTATTTAGTTTGCTTAGTATCTGTATCACAAAGAGAAAATCTGCAGATGCTGGAAATCCAAGCAACACACACAAAATGCCGGAGGAACTCAGCAGGCCAGGCAGTAGCTATGGAAAATAGTAGATGTTTCAGGACAAAACCCTTCAGCAGGACTGGAAAAAGAAAGATGAGTCAGAGTTAGAAGGTGGTGGAGGGGAGGGAGAAACACAAGATGATGGGTGAAACTGGGAGAGAGGAAGAGGTGAAGTAAAGAGGTGGGGAGTTGATTGGTGAAAGAGACGCAGGGCTAGAGAAGAGGGTATCTAACAGAAGAGGACAGAAGGCCAGGGAAGAAAGAAAAGGGGTCAGAGCACCAGAGAAAGGAGATGGACAGGCAAGAAGATGAGAGAAGGAAATGGAGATGGGGAAGGGTGAAGGAGGGATGTGAGTGGGGGGTGGCCAATACCAAAAGTTCAAGAAACTGAGGTTCACACCATCAGACTGGAGGCTACCCAGACAGAATATAAGGTGTTGCTCCTCTAATGTGAGTGTGGCCTCATCATCACAGTAGAGGAAGCCATGGTCTGGCATGTCAGAATGGGAATGGAAAGTTAAATTAAAATGGGTGGCCACTGGGAGATCCGGCTTTTCCTCGTGGACAAAGCATAGGTGCTTGGCAAAGTGACCCTCCAATCTATGTTGGGTCTCACCGATGTACAGGAGGCCACATCATAAGCACTGGATACAGTTTATGACCCCAAAAGACTCACAGGTGAAGTGCTACCTCACCTGGAAGGACTATTTAGGGCCCTGAGTGGTAGCGAGGGAGGAGATGTCGGGGCAGATGTCATACTTGTTCCGCTTGCAAGGACAAGCGCCAGAAGGGAGATCAGTGGGAAGGGACGAATGGATAAGGGAGTTGCGACGACGGAAACACTCAATCTATGGGGGCCAATTTGCTGAGCACCTACACTCTATTCGCTAGAAAAAGCGGGATCTCCCATCCATAATTTTAATTCCACTTCCCATTCTGATATGTCAATCCATGACCTCCTCTACTGTTGCAATGGGGCCGCACTCAGGTTGGAGGAGCTACACCTTAAATTTCATCTGGGTAGCCTCCAACCTGATGGCATGATCATTGATTTCTCCAACTTCCAGTAGTGGGCAACCACACCCCCATCTCCTTCACAATTCCCCATCACCTTATCTCCTTTGTATTTGTATGTTTGTTTGAACTCTAAAATAAATTGAAATTTTGGCACTAAGGCTGCTCGTCATTCCTGACTCCTGAAAGAACCCCAAGGATCAGAAAATAAACAGAGATCCAACAAAACATAATAAATATTTTCAAGGGTTTGAAAATGTTATTACCCAGTAGCAAATTCCTAACAAATGAAAGTGTCAAGTGGAAACAGCTCTTCTCAGCTTCATCCATATTCAGAGAAACTCCTAACTGACAAGCACTACTGTGGGCTGTCTAGAATCATTTGTCAAATTAGTTAAGTGCTTTCCTTATTGATCAAAAAGAAAGCAAAGTGCACACCCAGAAACTTTCTTGACTGGACCAACCAATACACTTCATTGAAAATATTCAAATGTGAAGACCAAGGTAAAACAGAGGCCATAAGTTTTCAATGAGTGTAAATGTGAGATTGATAATGTTGGAAATCTGACAGAATGCCTCATATGCACTCATGGATAGTCAAAGCTGGAGTCCAGAATAATAGACAGTGATTCCCTACACTTCCAATTTGCTCTCTTTCTCTATGGATAACAGAAATTAATAATTCCACCTTCTATAAATTTTTCTTATTACAACAAAAAACAGGAAAGGTATTAGAAAGTAAGAAAGTCAAGATGCTTTAAAATCAAGTCACAAATATCAAGGAGTATGACTATCACTATAGTTCCATATTTATAGTTCCAGATTTATACTTTTGATGTGTCAAGGAGAAGGTACATATAGCTACACTGTTTATGAGGAAACTTGAAATGAATACATAACATGCAATGATCCTTAACAAAATATCACTTAACTGTGGATAAACTTTCTCCCAAAATATAAGGAAAATCATTTTATACAATATAGTAATTTGTAAATCAGAAGATCCAAAAAAAAAATCCTTTTCCTACCTCCTGTCTGCGTACAAACTCAATCTTGTCACTCTGGATAATGTCAAGCAGTTTTACAGCTAATTGTTGGTTGTTCATAGTAACATCTGCATCTGATGTACATTCCATAGCCACTGCAGAAGATGCTATCTGCAGCAAAGGCATCACTAGGACCAGAGCTACTTTGGATGAAGTACTCAAAGGTGACAAAGTCAGGATCTTCAATGCTGTCAATATTGGAAAAAACATTTCATTCTCCTTTATATTTTATTATACATGAAAAATTTGCAAATCACATTCATCTATACTCCATGTGAAAAATGCCTTCAAAATCCAAGCAGCAAGACAGCTTTGATATTCTTATTTTCGTAGACAAATTTCAAAGCAATAAACTTATTAATAAACTTATTCTAGCAATGCAAAATACATGTTTCAAACATCTACAGTATATAATTGATTTGCCACAACTGTGGAGCTTAATAAGACTATGACATAATATTATTGGCATGGCTATACACTGGGTAAACCACAACTAGTAGGCAATATTCTGGGCGATTGATCCAGAAACAGAGTATAAGCCTCACCCTCACAGCTAAGAAATTAAGATAATTTTTTTTTTAAAATTGAATTTGAAAACAGAGCTAGTCTCTGTAATAGTTAACCATGAAACCATCACTTTCTCATAACGTCCCCCGCCCCCTAGTTTTCACTGTTGTCCTTCAGGAAAGGAAACTGCCATCCTTACTCTTTCTGGTTCACATTCAACTCATGAATGCGTTAGACTCCATAATTCTAGGGCAACAAAGGGTAGACAATAAATACAGTCAATGCCAGTAATGTCTAAATTTTTTGAATAGAAACAATTTTTTTACAAATCTCAATAACATGCTAAGTATTGAAAATTTATGAAGACTGTGATCAATACCAGAATAATGTTTATGGCAGTTTGCCTTGCACCTTTTCCCAACATGAAATACACCATGAATTCCAATTAATTTGAAGCTTCCAAGCTGGTAAAAATAAATGCTTATTTTGTTCCATTTAAGTCAAATTCATTAACTTAGAAGGTTTGGAATGCCATAATCGTTGTCAAAATGACCTAGACCAATTCATAATTTGTCACCATGTAGAGAGAACAATCTGAAGCAGTGTGATTGCTCTCCAAATGGAATGCAGATTGACAGCATTTCAAATTGAACAGCAGGGGTGCAACTGAAGTTGTCGCTTGAAAACTGAGGTGGGAAATTGGAGTAATTAAACATACTAGACTGACAGATTTCATACATTAACAGGGCAAATGATAGTGCAAATATATAATCCAATGCTAAAATTAGAAAATTATATCAACAGAACTAAATACATAAATGTATAAGTTAACATAAATTATGTAGTTTACTTGGACAGTCATAAAACAAGCCAGCCCATTGCAATTTCTCTTCCAATAATCAATCTTGCTAGTAGGCTTGTTGGAGCTTCCAAAAGATAATCCAAGAATTTTAAGAGCATGTAAGAAAGCAAAGGGATTCAAGGTTTATAAAGAAATGTCACAGGAACTATACTTGTAGGAGCCATGTATCTATTTTCTGTCTGTCTGCATTGTATTTCAGAATCAAGATTTATTATATTACTGGTGTGTGTGTATGTATGTATATATATATATACACACACACACACACACACACACAATTGAAAAATGGAGTGCAGAAAATAAAAATAAAGAAGTATTAAGGTACTGTTCATGGGTTCAATGTCCATTCAGAAATCGGATGGCAGAAGGGAAGAAGCTGTTTGTCACTCTGTGTTAAGGTAACTTGTCACATGGTTTTGGGTGGCAATAAAAATAAATGAACCTAGTCGCCTGTTCACCTGGCAGACAGCAGTGAAAACAGATGAAATGGGAGCACATATTTTTTGTTGACTGCTCATCTTTGTTTGAATCTAATCCAATTATGCTCCTCTCACTTGTTTTTGTTTTAAATGAATTATAGAAGAGTGGAATAATTTTATTGTTAGTTTTTTAATAAAGGATTAAATGTACTTTTTCAGCTTGGAATTCGGCTAGTTGGAAGTGTGTCATACAGCAAGATACTCCCTCACTGAGCCTCTCAGTGACTTTTAGTTTGTTTTCAAGTAGTCGCTACAATAGCAACTCACACAAAACGCTGGACAAACTCAGCAGGTCAGGCAGCATCTATGGAGGGAAATAAATAGTCAACAGTTTGGGCTGAGACCAGAAGGGACGGAGGCAGAAACCAAAATAAGGTGGTGCAGGAAGGACGAGGAGTGCAACTTGCATGTATAGGTGAGATCAGGTGAATGGCTGGACATGGGAGGAGGTGATACGAGAAACTGGGATATGATAGATGGAAGTAGTAAAAGGATGAATAAGAAATAACTTTGACTATACTACCTCTTTTGTAAAAATGCTCTTCTCTCAGTTCTTCCACCTCCACCAGTTCAATTTTCAAGATGACAGTGTCCATTCAAGAACATCCAAGATGTCCTTTTTTTTTAGGATTATGGGGCTTCACTTCTACCATTATCAATTCTGCACTCACAGTATCTCTTCCTTTTTCTGCACATCTGCCCTCATCCCATCCACACCCCCAACTCCCAAAATAACAGGTAAAGGGTTGCCTTTTATCCTTACCTACCTTCCCACTAACTTTTTGTATCTTGCACATTATTCCCTGCAACTTCCAATATCTCCAAAAGAATCCCAACATCAGCACATCTTCCATCCTCTGCCCCTCCACTTTCCACAGAGATCACTCTCTACTTAACTCCCTTGTTACATTGAAAGTGGGGTTACAAGCTGGAAGGTGATAGGTGAGGCCAGGTGAAGAGGGAGGTGGGTAGGTAGAGGAGGGGGGATTAAGTGGAAAAACTGGGAGGTGACAAGTAGAAAAGGCAAAGGGCTGAAGAAGTAATCTGATAGGAGTGAAGAGAGAACCACGAGAGAAAGGGAAGGGGAACCACGGGGAGGAGATCAGCGGGTGAGGAGAAGAGAAGAGTTAAGAGAGGAAGATTGTAAACATGGATATCCAGGAAATGGAGGAGATACAGGTGAGGGCAGCATCAATGACAAAGGAAGGGAAACCCAGTTTTTTGAAGGAGGTCATCTCAGATCATCTGGAAAGGAAAGACTCATCCTGAGAACAGCTGTGGCAGAGATGAAGGAACTGAGAAAAAGGAATGGCCTATGACTTCCCTGACTAGACAAGTTGCAGATTTGGGGGCTTGAGACTGAATTATCAGAGAAGCCTTTCCAGTTTGTGCCATGAATCTTGTTAACACAGATTTTCTCCTTTCCATAGATATTATCAGAGCAGATGAGACTTCCAACATTCTCATTTAATTCAGATGTTAATCAACCACTCTGTCACATTTAGTACACATCAGTCCCTATGGCCCACCAACTCTTTGTTGAGCATCAACCACCCATTTTTACAATAATTCAGTTTGCAATCCACAACTGCAGCAATATTTTATATTCTATCATCTTTCTCATTCACCTCTCTCTATTTAGGTCTCCTCCAAACACAACAACTATCATTAAAAAGCCTTGATGACCACTGTTTCTCAATTTCTTTCTTGTTCATCACCACAATGTTCATTTGATTCACTTGGTCTCTACCGTTACACTGCTAACACTGTTGACCTGTTGTTCCCTTTGAATTATCTAGCCCTTCTGCTTTCTCCAGCAAAAACAAACCTTGTTTTCTCACTTCGTCCAATTCTGATTAAAACCCATTGACTCAAAATATTCTTTACTTCTTTTTCCCCAGGTGCTGTCTGACCTGCTGAGCATTTCCAGCACTTCCATTATATTTCTGAAATCCTTCTACAACTTCATTAAATCTCCAAATGAAGCTACTATCTTGTTTCTTAGTCAGTTTTTCTCCATTTTTCATTATCCATTAACTTCTCTAATCATTTATTTCTTAAGATTCTTGCCCCTTTCTCACTCATTTCCTCAATCTGTTTCATTAGCTCATGATAGAAAACATGTATTTTCTCTGCTATCTGAAGGTAATAGACAACATTGAGAGTTGGTTCATAAAGGCACTAAAGCATTTATATTCAGCAAAGAGTTTCCTATTTGCTCATATTTGTTGATGTAGAGAATGGAGAAGGGCAAATCCTGGTTAACAGAGTCACCTGACAGAGATGGAACTATTTAAAGAAATGGACAACTCAGCAAAAGTAGCTTCAATTCACACAAATTGATTACCAATAGTGAAATACTATGTAGATAAGCTTGGACATTAGAGAATCACTCCTAAAAGCTTTCTGTTCATTTGAAATGCTTCAGTAATCAGTTCAATCATTTATCAAGAAATACAATGATTCAGTACAAGGTACTCTTTACCAATGTTAGAGGACCATCAAATAATCCCCAATATGAAGTGTTGTCTCTGTTAATTTCTCTAAGAACATGACTAGCCCAGGTCAGCTATCTGAGGTAATGAGGGTGAAGAAGCTTGTTAGCCCATTTCAATTCATCCAATTAATAAGTTACAAAGACCAGTCACACTGTACAATGCATTTTTTAAATGTGAATAATGTCTTGCCTCAACATTCTACACTTTGATCACTTTTAGCAAGAATATGAATTTAATGCCATGATCTCTAAAATCATCTTCACTGGACTGAAAATAATATATTTCCAGCTTTTGCATCTGTAATTTATAGTAATATTCCAGATTTTCTTTGTCTATACAATTAACATTGTAAAAGGTTGTAATTCAAAACACTGAAACTAGGGGTCATTATTATTACTTCCTGCTGAGCAGAAACTGATATTGTATTTAACATACAATCAGGAAGACACACCTGTTCCATGTTTCCAACCTCAGCTCCAGTCACTTCCTTGGCCACATTCCCAGAATAGTGTCAAACAAAGCTGTATCATTACTGTGCACTTCTTTTTTAATCTTTCGCATCTCTGACAAACTGATAGGCTGGAAATTTGAAATATAACCAAAAAAATCTGGAAATACCAACATGTTCGGCAGTATCTTATGGATTTAGAAATGTAATTAACACTTCCAGTCAAAGACCAGTTTTCAGTTGCAGAGAAAATGAGATAGGGATGTATAGCACAAATGGACTTTCTCTAATAGGCCGAAGCTAGTGTTGCCATAAATGAAGTCATCTTTTCAATAGTCTAACAGGGCCAGTCAGTTCAGATTCACAGAGAAAAGTTGCCTAAAGTTGTAGAATTGAGATCATAAGGCTACTTATCTCCCAGAC
Organism: Hypanus sabinus; assembly: GCF_030144855.1. Taxonomy (NCBI): domain Eukaryota; kingdom Metazoa; phylum Chordata; class Chondrichthyes; order Myliobatiformes; family Dasyatidae; genus Hypanus; species Hypanus sabinus. The sequence goes on from NC_082710.1 coordinate 61,253,149, forward strand.
AGAAGACAAGCTACTGTTCCTCAAGAATTGATTGATCTCGATATAACAGTACAGGAGACCACATTCAGTTATGTCAGAATAAGAGTGGGATAAAGAATTCAAGTGTCAAGTGACATCATCTATCTGTGAGTGTTGCAGCTGTCCATATTCAATATTGAAGCCTACAACAGAGCTGGTCATTTCTGTTTCTTCACTTGTCAGGGCAGTGAGTATAACAGTAAGGAAGGCAAGTTGCAGCTAGATAAAACTCTGATTAGGCACACTTCTGTACTGTGTGCAAATCCAGCCACTCCGTTACAGGATGGACGTAGAAGGTTTGAAAAGATTTCAGATGTGGTTTACAAGGATACTGTCTGGATAGAGGGTGTGGGCTACGAGAAGAGGTTAAACAAACTCAGATTATTTTCTCTGGAGCATCAGAAGCTGAGAGGAGGATGACAGAACTTTATAAACTTATGATTAGCATAGATAGGTATACAGTCAAAATCCCTTTCCTAGGGTAGTAATGTCAAACAGTGGAGGCCATGCATTTAAGGTGAAAGGTGGAAAGTTTAAATGTGAAGTGTAGGGCATTTTTGTTTTAAACAGAGAGGTACACACTCAAGACAGACTGCAGGGGTGGTCTCCATCTCCCTCTCCTTCTCTCATACTTGCATTTTTTTTTAAAGCTTTTTAAAAAAAAAATTTCTGTACTATCATCCTACGTGCTTCAGAGCTATAAACTACCTCCAGAAGGCATCTCAAACTACAAGAGAGGTACCACCAATGATCATTCCACAAAATCCTCTAAACCCAGTGCAGTACAATAGCATAGTAGTTAGCACAACACTTTACAGTAAAGACAACCAGGGTTCAATTCCTGCCACAGCCTGCAAGAAGTTTGTATGTTCTCCCTGTGACTGTGTGGGTTTCCTCCAGGTGCTCTGACTTCCTCCCACAATCCAAATCTGGTTGGTAGGTTAATTCGTCATTGTAAACTATCTTGTGATTACGGTAAGATTAAATTGAGGGACTGCTGGGCAGTGTGCTCAAAGGGCTGGAAGGGCTTATTCCTCACCATATCTCAATAAAAAAAAATGAAGTGAGCAGATATCAGCACACTCTTCCACTCAACAAGATAGCTCCAATGCACAGGCCACATTGCTCTTACAGCCGACACTAGACTCCTGAAACAAGCCATTCTACTCTGCAATCTATTACTGGCAGATTGCTAAATGAATACAGGAAATAATTAGGGATATTCTTCAAGTATTCATGAATATATTTAACATTGCCACAGATTCATGGGAATCCGAGGTCCATGGCCACTCATTCCAGCTGACACAGAAACTCTTGAATCTATTTAGCAAGATCACATGTAAGTGATGCAAGCAGTGCACCACCATTGTTTCCCTTCTTACTCCCCACCCACCTACACTAGCAAGCTCTTCAAAATCTGCAGCTTCTCACATTCTCCTCAGATACCTCCAATCCCACAGAACTAGAGCAGAAACAAATCCTCAATTTAGAGGAGATGCCAAAGAAGAACATGCAAGAATTGCCCTTTTCCTTTGTCCACACTGTTGGAACGGTGTAATGGGTGCAGTGGGCACTGCTGTTGCTTTAGAGCTCTAGCAACCTGGGTTCAAGCTTACCCTTAAAGACTATCAGTTCTCCCTGTGATCTCATTGGTTCCGTCTAAGTGCTTTGATTCCTTCCACATGCCGGAGGTGTACTAGTTGTAAAGTTAATTGACCTCTTTATTTTGCCCAAATATAGATGGCAGAAGAAAAAAGGAGGGTGGATGTATGGATACGCAAGAGGAAAAAAGGAAATTACTTAGATGAGTGCTTGATGGTTATGCTTAGTGGTAGGCTGTTTCAAAGCCATGCGATTCTCCAACTACTCTTATTATTACTAAGACAGTCATATTCACCCTTCCTCTTCCCTCTTCTTCATTCACCAATCTGGCTCCCCTCTTTTCTCTTCTCCTCACCTGCCTATTACCTCCCCATAGTGCCCCTACTCCTTCCCTTTCTCCCATAGTCTACTCTCCCCTTTCAGATTCATTCTTCTTCAGCCTTTTAACCTTTTCCACCTACACCTCCCAGCTTCTCACTTTACCGCCCCCACCAATCCCCATCCACCTGGCTTCACCCATCATTGTCAAGCTTGTACTCCTTCTCGGCCTGAAACATCAACTGTTTATTCCTTTCCCTTGATGCTGTCTGACCTGCTGAGTCCCTCCAACATTTTGTATGTGTTACATTGCTAAGATTGTCTTGTTTAAGAATCACAAAAAAGCTACAGCTAAACGATGTTATCTCAAAGTCCAAAGACATGGATTATGGAAAATAACATGAAAATGCTGTTAAAAATAAGTGACATTACCCAGCCATCACTTCAATTCAGTCTCTATTGTTGATAGTTCAACTTCATCAAAAAAACATGAGGATTATGATTATGAAAGAATATCCATCAATTTTGATTGCCATTTTAAATGCAAGGAAAATTGGATTTGTTCCTGACATAGGGATATTCCTGGCTTCTTCTTTCCTTCTTTCTTCAGCTTTTGTCTCTCCCTGTTTCTCACATCATTTCCTTTACAACTCTTCCCCACCAACCTTTCTTACCACCTCACCTGAATTCACCAATCACCTAGCAACTTGTGCTCCTCCCTCTTTCCACCTGCCCCCCACCATTTTATTCTGACCTCTCTCCTCTTTTTTACTAAACCTGATAGTGTCTTGGCCCAAAACGTCAGTTGTTCATTTCCCTCCATATATGCTCCCCGACCTGATGAGTTCAACCAATATTTTAGGATATTGAACAGTACAGCACAGCACAGGTCGTTGGGCCCATGATATGGCGCCAGCCTTTTGACCTACTCTAAGACCCATTCCCTCCCATATATCTCACCATTTTTCTTCCATCCACGTGTCCATCTAAGTCTTTAAATGTCCCTAATGTATCTGCCTGTACCATCACCCTGGCAGTGCATTCTGTGCACTTCCAATCTCAAAAAAAAATACTACCTCTGACAACCCCCCCCCCCCCCAATACTTTCCTCCAATTGCCAAAAATCTATGCCATCTCATATTAGCCATTGCCACACTGGGAGAAAGGTACTGGCTGTCCAGTCTCTCTATGCCTTTTATTATCTCACAGAATTCTCTCAAGTCACCTCTCATCCTCATTTGCTCTGAAGAACTTTTTCTCATCACCTTTCCTCATAATTTTCTAATCAAAGCAGCATCCTGGTAGATCTCGTCTGCACCCTCCCTAAGGTTTCCATATCCTTCCTACAATTAGGCAATCAGAAATGAACACAATACTTCACGTGTCGGCTAATCAGACATTTATAAAGCTGTGAAGTTTTGTGTTAGACCCCATTGCTGCTTAGTGTAATGTGCAATTCATCCCTTTAATCATCAAATAACAACTACAACCATGAGCAGGGCAGCACTCAAAAGCTACAAAAAATGCATTCCACATAATTTGTTTCTACAAGAAAAAAAATGGAAGTTTGCAATGAGGAGGATCTATTTAAACCCCATTCTGCTTGCAGTGCATCAAAAACAACTCTGAAGCCAATGCATTCAATCATATATCAATATGAAACCACACTGCACAAATGTTTTAGAAAATAATTGCCTTCAATATAACAAAGGTTCAATTGTAATATAAGCAATCTTTTGCCAACAGTTTTGAATACCACTGAAATGCCTCACTGCCCAAGTTCTTGACCACCAACAATGTTCCAGTAACAAAGCAAGGGGGAGTTAGTTATTTTTGTCGAGAGTACCCATCGATGCAGAGAAGTGAAATGGCCCTTCTGCAATGAATAACATCTGACTTCACTTTTAAGAAAATATAGTTACAGATCTATTTCTGGTCCCATTGCACATAACCAGAATTGTTCTCTCAGAAACACACTCTTCCCAAGTCACCAGCTACAGTTTATGCTTTGATTAAAACTGTACTAGCTGTTGGGATAGCATAAACAAACACAGAAGAAATAGATACATATCTTAAAAATTAGAAATCAAAATATTTCGGCACAAGTCAAATGCTTATAAGGTACTCCAACATTCATGTTAAATCTGGGTTATTTACTGTGAATAATAATAAATGTCATTGTGTTTCATTTGAGATCATAGGTGTAATCATCAAGTATATTGCAATTAATAAATACAAGACTTGTTTTACTGCTTGGCACAGATGCTTCAGATTTTAACTGATCAAAGTTAAGGAGTATCTGTAGGAAAATCATTCTACCTATTCCCATCAAGGTTAACTGAAAATGAAAATCTGTGTTCGTCATCTCTCATACGTTGCTTAAAATTTTATTTAAGATACTAAAATTTATTTAAGATACTAAGCTGGTCTTTTCTTTACAACCATTATTTAAACTCAGGCTCACCAAGCTCCAAAATGAAATGCTGCTGACACACTGGAGTATGGAGAAGAAGTAAGCTCAGTCCAACAAGCATCTCTTCAGCAGGAATACTCTGTAAAAGAACAGATTAATTTGTTTGCTTTTACAAACATAATCAGAACTAGCTCCCAACTTCTCACATCAAGATGACACCAGTGACCAACGGTGCAATGTTACAGACAGCTCACAAAACTACTACCATACTCTTCTTCTAAATATACTTCTTCTGAACTGCAATCAATTGCAGTCTGTAATTTCCCTTTTAGGGATGTACTTCTGAGCTGACTAAATGATCTGCAACTTCTGCGATCTCCTGAGGGATTCAGCAAACTAGACAATCAGGAGTGCAGGTACAGCTGAGGTTATCACGGAGGGTATACACTGCGTCGATACCTGATAGCAGAACATGAACCCATAGTCAGCTCCATTACTCTGTGCCGATTAAAGCGCTGAGCAAGATTAAAATGGTCACAGATGAGAACAGAAAACAAACAAGTGTTCAGCGCTGTCAGCTTGCGTTTAACCAGTCTTCTTCTGTTCTCACTATTACCATCAAGCTGCAGGTGCAGGAATCTTGAGTCCAACACCGCCAGGTTCAGGCGCAACTGTTGCCCTGCAGCTATCGAGCTCTTCTATGGGCTTCACTCATCCTCAGTGCTGAGCAGGCTCCACAGCTGTGGACTCAGTTTTGAGGACTCTGTGTTTCATGTTCCATGTGTTCTTGTTCGCTTTTTGTTTTACTATCTGAGTGACTTGATCAAGGTGCCTCAACATTAAACTGACTCTGCAACTGCAGCCCGCACCCAATAGCATTTGCCTCAACGCTGACTGACTCTGCAGCTGTGGTCTGTCACTATCAGGCTCCTGGGCTGGCTTTATTCAACTCAGTGCTGAACCGTCTCTGCAGCTGTGGTCTGTCGCTATCAGGCTCCTGGGCTGGCTTTATTCAACTCAGCGCTGAACCGTCTCTGCAGCTGTGGTCTGTCGCTATCAGGCTCCTGGGCTGGCTTTATTCAACTCAGCGCTGAACCGTCTCTGCAGCTGTGGTCTGTCACTATTGAACTCCTGGACTGGCTTTAGTCACCTCATTTGGAGCACAATCAAGACTGCATTATGCATCTGACAAGTTTTTGAGAATTATTAAAGAAAACCAAAGTACAAACATAATGATGAACACAATTAGACAAATCCCCTCAAAGTACAAATGGGGATACAATTACTACTTTACTCTTTCCTGGACAGTGAATATATTTAACAAAAAATGCTGGAAGAAATATAGCAAAGCTTGAACATTTTCAGATTCGCTCATGAATAATATGAATACTATAACATCAAATCATCTATGTGCATAATGAAATCTTCTCAAAATACTGCACCTCAAAAGAATATACATAATTCCAATTCACAGAACAAAATTTAAAACATAAAATATATTGCTGAACAACTGGAAAAGATGTTCCAATTCAAGACCTCATACTGCCTACCCAGAAAACAAGCAGATTTATGCTTTTGTAAATTTGGAGGACATGAGCAATTTTGTATGGGTGACTCTAATAAACTTTTCAATATTCAGTGATGTCGCTGAGTTAGCAGCAAACAACAGAGTTTATAGGCACATCAATTTCATAGAACCCAAAGGAAATAAAAACTAAGTTACACAATCTGAAAGTTGGAGTTGGGCCTACAATTGTTTCATGAGAATAAACCATTAAGGAGGCATTTATTAGCTCAGATTTTTTCTAAAGCACAATTCAATTCGTAACAAGAACCACTTCTTTAATTGAAATATTTTAATTTGGAGCCAAGCACCTGGAGAGGCAGGCACCCTGCTTTCTAGACAACGTGAACCCAATGTTAATGTGCAAAGCCAGTGAGTACAATGTGACCGGTAGATTATGCCAGGTATTTGATTTGACTGAAATACCCACAGTACATTACTCAATCTGGGTTTTTGATACCCTTAATCTTTAGTTGATATCCCTGTAACCAAGGGTTCCCAATGTTTTTTTCACGCATGGACCAATACCATTAAGCAGGGGTCTATGGACCCCAGGTTGGGGACCCCAGCTGTTGTTGAGGCCTTCACTGGTCAGAGTTGACCATGGATATTGCATCCTAGCAGCCTAGGTACACAAGCCTGAGCAACACAATAAGGCAATGCAAGCAAGCTCCTCCTCTCCATGTATCTGATGAACCCAAAGGAATGGCAGAGACCAATATGTATGGTAAGGCACAAAAGCTGTGGGCCAAATTCAGATAAATGGATTTTATATAAGTAAGTACAATGGCCAACATGGACAAGGAAGGCTTCTTTTCAAAGTTCTGTGATTCTACCTTTGGTGAACCTCACATGCATATCATGCATAACACAAGATGTTTTGAGAAAATGCTGAACATCAATAACTGCAACTATTTGTCCAGGTTACAGTACCATACAGTACAATACCAGGATACAGTATTTATTAGTGAGAATAGTGCAGTTTTCATTACACTCAAACATGACAATGCACTGGCATTTCTAACAGGAAATATACTTAATTGAATGATATGAATGGAGGGTCAAAATATTACCATAATCTGTCACAATAAAGCTTCGGGACAAATTTAATTTGTCCTCTACACAAGATCTGCACCACCTACCTTAGGAACAGTGCTGACAATCATCTGAATTTGATGAATAAGGGAAAGGAATTCTCCTGTAATATTTAGGCTAACTTCACAGACACATAGCAGTTGCAGAGAAAGCTGGGCCAACTCAGTTTTCCAAAAATGAGGATGGCGAAGTAAAGCCAGTGATAATGCCTTCAGAAAAATAGCAGCTTCCGTAACATGCACCAAACTGGTCACCTGGTGAGATAGAGCAGAAATTTTGACGCTAGTACAGCACAATCACCCCAGCTGCACACAATTTTTCTTTGCAATGTGCTTCATTGAAAACCAGACTCGTATTCTGAGATTTCACTTTTTAACATGGATGGCATTAAAAGTCCAATAGTAAATCCAGCTGGTGCATTAATGAAATGCAGAGGTTTAAGCACAGGTGTACCAAAAAGAAACAGTCTTCTAATACAGTTAGTGCCTCATCTCTGCTCAAATTGATTTTTTACACCAATGTTTTGACATGCAACACCTGCTGAGCTGACAAATCTAGTAGGTGCTTTGTGAATGGAAAGAAACGGCAAAAAAAAGGTCAGAAATAGAGATAAAACAACAAATTCTACCTTTTGTTGGCACAAAGACCAAAAACTATCCCATTGTCAGATCTTCAAATACTAGAAGGTCAATTTTGCTTTCCCTCTCAAGCTCTTTGTTGAGAGATAAATCAAAAGAAAGGTAAATTTGACAAATACTTTGAATCTTCCACTTCCAGAATTTCCCATAATACTCCACAGCTAATTAATTATTTTTACTGGCAAACACACCAAATAATTGGTAGAGTTCAGTCCCATAAATAGTATTAAAATAATTAACCAAAAGAAATTTATCTGTACAGATATTGGACATAGAGTCCAGACAGGATATAAAGCATTTCCTAGATAATCTTTTAATGCTACTGTGATCCTATGTATCTGAAGAACAAATATTGTGATTTAATACATCAGAAAACTGGCAACCCAGCAACACAGTGGTCCCTAAACTCAGACTAGTTAATTAAAATGCAAATAAAAAAATAGATAGTGTCATGAATAGAAGTAGCATACAGGATGTTTTTATAGAGAAAGATATAAAACTGAAACGAAAAGGGCAGACATAGAAAAAGGAAGATAAATACAACAGAGATAGTTCACTAACTAATGAGAGGTTACAGCTCATCACCCTTATATTAGTACTTTGGAACAGCTACCAAATTAATTTTACTTCCCTGTTTTGTTTACAATAATGCTGCATGTTTTCATACTTGCATGAAGATGGCACCGATAACTGGCGCCACTTTGTGTACAGCTACAATGGTAATTATCAAATATTCCACAGTCATGGCTCTGGATACTTTAGTAAGCAGCATTGTTTTGATAGGTTTAAAAAAAACAATCAATACTCTAAATCAACAGATCCTGGACTGCAGACTCAGGTCACGAGTGCAGTTCCCCTTTAAGAAAACACAAGTCAGGATGGCACACTAATTTATCGGTAAGACTGAAACGTCAAGGCCTTAGACTCCGACTCTTGACTATACTGCTGGTGAATGTACAGTCTCTGGAAAATAAAGATGAAGTTCTTTGAGCAAGAATGCTGTACAAAGGAACATAACTGACTGTTGTGTACTTTGCTTCACAGAAACATAGCTGTGTTCCACCATTTTGGACTCAGCACTGCAGCCGTTGGCATCCCCATTCTCCATGAAGACAGGACAGGTCAGTCTTTTAAAGGTAGAGGGGGTGAAATATGCTTTATGATTAACTCATCGTGATGCACAATGTGGCAGGTCTCAGCCCTGCTCACCCAACCTGGAACACCTAGCAGTCAAATGTCATTCTTTTTTTAAACTACCAAGGGAGTTTTCCATGACCTCCTTGGTAATAGGGTAAATTCCATCTTAGGCCAACGTCAAGCAGGCACTGAAGGAGCTAACCACTGAAGGCACTGGCATCCTGTCCCACTCAACTCAATAATAAGCAAATGCTTTATGAGGCTGGTCAAGGACTACATCTGCAGCATGCTACCACCCCCACTGGACCCCCTAAAATTCACCTACCAACACTACCAATAGACAAATGACACATTAGCCACAGCTCAACACACCGTCCTTACACACCTGGAGAAGAAGGATGCTTATGTGAGAAGGGTGTTCTTGGACCACAACTCACCATTCAACACCATAATTCCCTCCAGGCTTGACAAGAAGCTCAGAGACCTCGGCCTTCACCCTGCCTTGCGTAGCTAGATCCTGGACTTCCTGTCAGATCACTGGCAGGTGTTAAGAGTGGGCTCCTTCACCTTGGCCTCACTGATCATCAACACAGATGCCCCTCGGGGCTGTGTACTAAGTACCCTACTTTACTCCCTGTATACCCATGACTGTGTCACCACCCACAGCTCCAATCTGCTAACTAGATTCGCAGATGCTACTACACTGATTGGCCTTCTCTCAAATAATAATGAGGCAACCTACAGAGAAGAAGTTATCATCCTGACACAGTGGTATCAAGAAAGCAACTTCTCCCTCAATGTCACAAAATCAAAGGAGCTGGTTGTGGACTATAGGAGGAATGGCGACAGGCTCACCCCTGTTGGCATCAATGGATCTGGGTTTCAGAGGGTGAACAGCTTTAAGTTCCTCCAAATGCACATCATCAAGGACTTTGCATGGTCTGTACATAACAGCTGAGTGGTGAGAAAAGCACAATGGCACATCTTCCAGCTCAGACAGTTGAAGAAGTATGGCGTGAGTCCGCAAATTCTAAGGACTTTCAACAAGGGCACAATTCACAGCATCCTGACTGGCTATATTAGTGCCTGGTATGGGAACTGTACATCCCTCAATTGCAAAACTCTGCGGACAGCCCAGCACATCTGTAGATATGAACTTCCCACTATTCAGGACATTTACAGTGACGGGTGCATAAAATGGGCCCAAAGGATCATTGGGGACCCAAGTCATCCCAACCACAAACTGTTCCAGCTGCTAACATCCAGGAAATGGTACCACAGCGTTAAAGCCAGGACCAACAGGCTCCGGGGACAGCTTCTTCCACCAGGCCATCAGACTGATTAATTCACGCTGACACAATTGTATTTCTAAACAATACTGACTGTTCTGTTGTACATACTATTTATTATAAATTGCACATTGCACATTCAAAGAAATAACAAAGTTTTTTTACCCCTCGTGTATGCGAAGGACATAAGAAATAAAGTCAATTCAAAACAGTGTATCTGATATTTTTCCCTAACATCGCAAGGAATTTAAACCAGCCCATTTGAAGAAGTTTCTGAAGAGCTGCCACCCACCTATCACCTGTGGAACTAAAAAAACCAACACACTTGCCCGCTGTTATACCACCATCAAGAATGCTTAGCGTGCCATCCCACACCCACACTTTGGAATCTCCAATCGCCTGGCCATGCTTTTATTCCCAGTTTACAGGCATAAACTAAAGACTGCAGCACCAGTAGTGAGGATCAAGAAGGTATGATCAAGGAGGGTGGAGGACTGCTTTGAGTTGGAAGGACTGGGCAGCATTCAAGGATTTATCTTTGAATCTGAATGAATACATAAGTGCCACTGTCTTCATCAAAAACTCTGCAGATAATTGTGTGCCTTCCAGAAAATACCAGACAAACCCAAATCAGTCTGCTGAGGGATAGATCTGCAGCAATCAAGACTGGTGATCCAGAACTCTACAAGAAGTCAATCTACAGAAGGCTATTTTAAGAGTGGAAAAATTATTCTGATTGAGGTTAGAAACGGAATCAGAGGCACGCCAGCTTTGACAGGCCATTACTTCCTACAAAGCGAAACCTAACATCATGAATGGTTCTGATACTTCACTTCCAGATGAACCGGATGCTTTTTATGCACACTTTGAAAGGGAGAATAAAAGGTATACCTCAGCAAATCCCTGTAGCATTTGGTGTCTCTGTCTCAGAGGCCAACATCAGAACACCTTTCAAGATGGTGTACCTGGTAGGGCTCTGAAAACCTGCGCAAACCGACTGGCAGGAGTGTTAAAGGTCACCTTCAATCTCTCGTTGCTACAGTCAGTGGTTCCCATCTGTTTCAAAAGGGTGACAATTGTAACAATGCTCAAGAAGAGCAGGGTGAGCTTCCTCAATGACTATCGCCCAGTGACACTCACATCTACTGTGATGAAGTGCTTTGAGAGGTTGATCATGGCTAGAATCAATTCCTGTTTAAGCAAGGGCTCAGACCTGCTGCAATTTGCCTATTGCCACAATAAATCTACAGCAGATGCAATCTCACTGGCTCTCCACTGGGCCTTGGTTCACCTGGGCAATAGTAATACTTATGTCAGGCTGCTGTTTATTGACTACAGCTCAGCATTCAACACAATCATACCCTCAGTGCTAATCAACAAGCTCCCAAACCTGAGCCTCTGTAATTCCCTCTGCAATTGGATCCATGACTACAATCTGTCAGGATCAGAAATAACACTTCCTCGCTTACAATCAACACTGGCACACCTCAAGGCTGCATGTTTAGCCCACTGTTCTATTCTTTCTACACCCACAACCATGTGGCCTAAACAGCTCAGACCCCGCCTATAAATTTGCCAACAACACGACTATCGTTGGCAGAATTTCAGATGGTGATGAGGAGGCGTACAGGAGCGAGACAGATCAGCTGGTTGAGTGGTATCACAACAACAATCTTGCACTCATCATCTGTAAGACAAAGGAACTGAATATGGACTTCAGGAAGGGGAAATCTAGGGAACACACTCCAGTCCTCATCAAAAAATCAGCAGAAAAAAGGGTAAGCAGTTTCAAGTTCCTGGATGTCAATATCTCTGAAGATCTATTCTGGGCCCAGCATACTGATGCAATTAAAAAGACACAACAGCGGCTGTATTTCAAAAGAACTTTGAGAAGACTTGGTATGTCATCAAACACGTTCACAAATTTCTCCATCTTTGCCACTAGCCTCCCCACTATCAAGGACACCTTCAAAAGGTGGTGCCTCAAAAAGGTGGCACCCATAATTAAGGACCCCCATCACCTAAGATGTAGCCCCTTCCCAATGCTATCATCATGAAGGTGGTACAGGAGCCTGAAGACACACACTCATTGTTTCAGGAACACTTCTTCCCCTCTGCCATCAGATTTCAGAATGGACAATAACTCCATGAGCACTACCTCACTACTTTTTCCTCTTTTTGCACTATAATTTATATATACATTTCTTATTGTAATTCACAGTTTTTAAATTAGTGTATTGCAATGTACTGCTGCCACAAAACAAAATTCACAACATATGCTAGTGATATTAAATCTGATTCTGAGTCTGATTCATTGAAAGAGGCCATTTGATTGCTTTCCTCTATCCCTACAAGCAGCACATTTCAGATCCTTGTCAGCTTAAAAAAGGTCACTTGTTCTTCAGCAAATCAGCTAAAATCGGAGTTCTCAGCTTCACCAACCATTTATTCTAGAGTGCTTCCCTTATTTAATTTAACCATTTATGAATTTGAGCACCCTTATCAGACATCCCTTTGTCTGCTGCAAGCAATACAATCAAGTTTTTTTTCTATCAAATGTTCTACTGCTCTTCTAAAACAGGCTGATGACAACCGTTCAGATGAAGTCCAAAATGAGTTCAATTTCAAGGGAGCAAATTTCAACAAAATATGAAGAATAAACCCAGAGTTAATGTCTTCAGTCCCTGTCACAAAATCCACTCCTTAGCCAATGAGTCCATTGCTCTTCCTGGCACTGTCCAAAACCCAATTATATAATTGGAAAACTTCCAATTCCAACCTGAACACAAATTTCAAACTATGTCTCCAGATCAACACTCCGGTCACAAAATCCACCTCCAGAATATTCAACTCAACCTCTGACTATCTACAGGCTGTTGAAATCCTCTCCTTTGTCTGTATTAACTCTAGACTCAAACAAACCAATGCATTCCAGGCCAAATGCTTTGTTTCATCCTTCATAAATATGAGGTAATTCAAATGCTGCTTTCATGTAAAGTGTCCTCTCTGACTGTGATGACATGTGGAGCTCAGTGATCATGATGAAATCCAAACTGGGTTTTGCTGAACAAGTTATCGATGAGTAAGTGCCATAGTCCTTCAATTCTGCCATATCTCTCTTTGCTAATGACTGAAAGTAGATTGCTTAGGTGATATAAAGCAAGACTTTATTTGTCCTTACATTTTCTGCTCAGGATATAGCTAAGCAAATCTCCACATTCTTGACTATATGCAGGTTCTAAAAATGAACTTGTTTTTGCAGTATTTTTTCTACAACTTTTTGATTTCATTGCGAATGAAAATTTGGTTTAAAATCTGGGCTCTGGATGTCATTGACCTCAAGGATACAAAGATAGAGGGATGGATAATTAACTTAGCACTACTTGCTGAAGGTGATTGCAAATTTGGCTTTGACATTCACTTACATGGATCTGTCAGTGAGGATTAAGATTTTTTTCAAGAGCCCTCTCCATCCATTAGTTATAATTTGATGAGGCAGGACGACATAGCTTTGATCTGATCCCTTTACTGTGTGATTCCTTTGTTCTATCTGGTACCGTCAATTTACTCTAATTCTTATTGACAATACTGTGATTTCCCTCAGCATTCCTTCATTTTGTCCAAATTCAATAAAGATTTATTCTTATGTTCTCTTTATATGGTTCTTAAAACTGAATAACTTATATAAAGAGCAGTTAATGTCAACCCTGGTGCTGTGCATCAGGTGAAGATTGCTGTTTTTTTCCCTCCCAGAAGGACCCAAGTGAAGCAGTTGAGTTTGCAAAGCTGTTCTTTAACTTCATATCGATTTTTCCCAACAATGGATTATTCTTCCAATTATTTTTTGTTAACTGTATTTGTCTCCCTCAACTGCTGTTGTTCTGTTTGAACTCATTTTTTAGATGCAAAAATTTAATAATTGTAGCACATCCTCAATTTAAAAATATCATCTCCACCAATGACTCACCCCATGTAATGCAATCTCCTGGTAGTCAAAGAAAACTGAAGTTGAAGTTGACAGTGTGGGGGTTTAGGTAGAGGGTAGTTAAAAATGAAAGCCAATGGAAGAAAACAGGGAAATTCACCACCAATTTTTACCTAATCAAACAATATTACCTAATTCTTCCAAATCCCAGCTAACTCACAATTACTTACAAAACTACAAAAACTGTAACTGTAACTTTTTTCTTAGAAGATATACATTCCTGTACCTTTAAATTTATTCATGAAATTGAACAATCAGGGTGGAGAATAATTAAACTTTTGTGGCTTATAAAATGACTAAACAGTGAATGTACATGTTATTTTAAGATTGTGGTAAATAATAAAAAAGAGTAGTGTCTTAAGTTCTTTAAGAATTCGAAACCCACAACCTTATCTAAAAGATCACTTTCTTGAAAAACAGTTGGTTTTATTTTAACAAATAAATTCTCTGTATCCTCTTGATCATAGTGAAAAACTGCATTTTCTTACACTTAAACAATGCTTTACCATTACCATTAACGTGAATATTACAAAAAAAATTCTGACTCTACAATATTTATGGTGTGGGTAGTACTACTTCACACAGACAAGTAAAATTTTAGGTTTAAACACTGTGTTCAATCAGTTCATCTCTACCAGGATGGCTACAGGACAATAATGAAAAAAAGACAGCAATGATATTCTCTTTATTCCTGCCGGACAGTTCACATATAGGCAGTGGAACCCAGATTTAATTTGTTAATGATGAACTCCCGATGGATTTGTGCTTTGGACAATAGATTAAAAACAAAGTCCCAGCTCTTTACTTCATCCCCCCCCCCCCCTCCTGATTTCACCTATCACCATGTGTTTCCCTCTACCCTCCCCCACCTTTTAAATCTACTCCTCATCTTTTTTTCTCTAATCCTGCCGTAGGATCTCAGCCCGAAACGTCAACTGCACTCTTTTCCATAGATGCTGCCTGGCCTGCTGAGTTCCTCCAGCATTTTGTGCCTATTGCTTGGATTTCCAGCATCTGCAGGAAGCAACTGTTCCTGAAATGTTGAGTGTGGGTCTTCAGGCTCCTGTACATCCTTGATGTAATTTAATGACGAGAAAAGGGCCTGTGTCCTTCATAATGGATCCTGCTTTCTTGAGGCTCTACCTCTTAAGATATCTTCAATGGAGAGAAGGCTTGCGTCTGTTACGGACCTAGCCTAGTCAACAACTTTCTGAAGCCTCGTACAGTGAATGAATTGACATTGACTCAGGTCAAGTGTCCAGAAACTGACCAGAAAGTGTCCATCATTTGTGTACCATGAGGAAGAAAGGTGGCAAGATTCGGGAAACTTGTATGATGAAAGATACTACAAATTTATTCAAAAAAAGAAAGGAAATACAAGTAAGGTTTAAGAAACTGGATAACACCTTTGAGGAAGCAGAATAGAACTTGAAAAGTATCCTATGTGAATGGAATTAAACAAAATCTTAAGACGTTCTCTATATATATTAAAAGCAAATAAAATTGAGGGTAAAACCACTTAAGGACAAAGGAGGGAATTTATGCCTGGAGCAAGTGAAAGTGAGCAAGATAGTAAATGAGTACTTCACATCAGTATTCACTAAGGGACATTCCTCTCGTCAAGAAAGGGTATGCCAATATTCTTAAGCAGGGTTAGGCAACCTACAGCCCATGGGCCAGATCTGGCCTGTGAAGGTATTTTGACCAACCTACGAGCAAATATTGGGATACTATGCTTATCCAGCCTGTGAGCAATTTTTCCTTATTCTGAGTGTTTCACACGACCACACTGATGGACATGCATGGAGTCTTGTTACACTGACCCCAGGTTCCGTTTTGTTCCATAACAAACACTGGTACATACGAATGACGGGAAGGCAGACTACCTTATTAGATACTCTCTGTGCACGTGCAGGTTTTCAGATGGGATCATTCAAATTTATAAACAGAAACAGTGTCACTGTGTTTTAAGAAGAAATCCATGCTAAATATACAGATACTTACATGTGCTACACTACTTGTTGAATAACTCGTGATTCGAAATAAAATTGAAGAAAAAACTTCCAATGGCAATTATTGCAAAACGCAGGAAGATAGAGACTGAGTGTCAAAATTTCCAAGACACTTCAACACTAGATTACTTCTTCATTAAGCAAGCTGGAAAACCAGTTTGTCTCATTTGCCTAGAAAATGTTGCTGTGACGAAGGTGGCAAATATCAGGCGACATTATGAGATCCGCCATTGTGGAAATTTTAACAAATTTACTGGTGTTACGAATGTGGAGCAACTCTGAGGGGCCGAAGGGTAAAAAGTCGCCCCCTCCTTTTTGAGAATCGCAAGATCGCTATTATTTCGGGTCTGAGACCCAGGAAATGAGAGAGATACACAGGAGAGAGGGGGAGGGGGAGAGGGAGAGAGGGAGAGAGGAAGAGAGAGACACACACACACAGAATACACAACCAGGTGGAATGTCTCCTGACATAAGCGGAACGGAACCACTGATTACTGCCATTGTCTCTTGGAGAAGGAATTGTGTATTGAGTACTATACTATTCATTGAAACCCCTCAGGGGACAACCAGAGTGGTCTGGTTGAGGGATTGCATCATCCCAACCTGATTGACATCTGAGACCCCGTGAGTAAGGATAAAAGAAGGGTCTGGGGAACACCCCTTGAGACGCACCAGGAGAAACGCTAGAAATCCAGTGACAGCGTTTTATAGCGAAAGCAGGTGGGAGCTCGTGTGCGTCCTCCCTTGCCTGGGTGGCGGGCTCATCACGGAACGGTCTAGCTAAAGGACGGACACGGATCAAGACCGTACTAAGGAAAGTCGACAAGTTTTTCTCTTTCTCTCTCTCTCCAACAATTACAACACAGCGATGACCAAATGGCTGCAGCCTGTATGAACTGAAATGACCTTTAGATTTCCATCAGACAATTCATTATCCCCTAGACAACGATAGAGCTTGTTTCTTATTATTATTATACCTGCACTTTTAGGTTTAGTATTGACTACATATATTATCTGTATATTTGCATTGATATTATTTTTGTGTGTTTTTGCTAATAAATACTGTTAAAATTAGTATCATCAGACTCCAACTCCAACGTCTCTGCCTTTGCTGGTAAGTAACCCAGTTACTGGGTTCGTAACACTGGACAAGCAAGGAAAGATGAAGTTGAGCGAATGAAGGCTAGTTTTGGAAAACAAACATCATTTTTTGCCAAGAGAAGCAGTGAAAATGAAGGAAATACCCGTGCCGGCTACAATTGTGGGAGTAGCAGCTTCAAAAAGGAAATTGTGCACATTTTCCCACTTTTCAAGAAAGTAAAGCACAAGATCTAGGCATTTTAGTGAATATGGTCCAAGAATTGAGAAAAGAGTTTTCATCTCATTGTGCTGATTCTTGCTTGCATGCAAATGAGTTCAAGCTGTTTGCTACTTCATTTGATGTGGAAGTGGACACTGCATCAGAAATTTTTCAAATGGAATTGATTAAGATGCAGTGTGACGAGATACTAAGATCAAAATTTCATTCTGAAGATGTGTCAGTGCTTGACTTCTATAGAAAATATATTCATGGGAAGTATCCTAACTTAGTGGACCATGCAAAAAAGATGGTGTCATTGTTTGGCAGCACTTATGTTCAATTATTTTCAAAAATGAAGCACACCAAAAACAACTTGAGAACAAGACTGACTGATGCCCATCTGGATAATGTCTTGCTCTTGGCATCAGCAAGTCTGACACCCAATATTGAGAAGCTTTCAAGCAACAAACAGCATCAAGTTTCATATTGATTTATTGACTGTTCGTATTAAAATTTTCTTCTTTATTATACATAATTTACCACCATTCAATGCATCATATTCAAACATTTTATGTTCAAAGATCCATTGTGTCCTTTTAATAGATTCAAAAGATGCCTTGATTGAAATAAACTGCAACTAAACTGAGTGTTTTGATTACTACTTGGCATCCTTGGTTAAGCACAAATGATTTTCTAGCAAGCATTATTCATTAATTTGCGGTAAAACATAACTAGTTGTATCTCAATAGATAATTCCCATATTTCAAGTTTTTTATGGCATTTATCTGGCCCACCATCTGCTCATTAACACGCAGTCCGGCCCACAGAGGCAAAAAGGTTGCCGATTCCTGTTATAAAGCATTTTGATATCAAGGGGTAATATCCAAAGGTGATATCAAGAAGTGTGGGGGCTTTGAAGAACATTAAAGTGGATAAATATTGAAGATTTATGGGATTAATCCCAGGTTGTTAAATGATGTAAGAGAGGAGAGTTCTCTGTATCCTCTTTGGCCACAAGTGAGGTCCCCAAAGTACTGTAGAATAATCCATGTCATTCCTCACTTTAAGAAGGGCAAAAGAGACAAGCCAGGAAATAATAGATCAGTGACCTTACATTAATGGTAGGGAAATTATTGCAGAAGATTCATAGGGATAAGATCTACTCACATCTGAAAAAGCACTGACTTTATTAGGGATAGCAGAATGGTTTGTACAGAGAAAGCCATGCCTCACAAACTTGATTGAGTTATTTAAGGAGGTGATGAAGGTGATTGATAAGGGTAGAGCAGAGGATATTGTACACAGTGTGTAGATGTTAGTAAAGCTTTTAATAAGGAACCTCAAGATAGGCTGATCCAGATTAAGGCACATGATATCCAGAGAAATTTCATGAAATGGCTTCAAAATTGGCTTTGTCATAAAAGACAGTGTTGTAGTAATGGAGGGATGTTATTCTGAGGAGAGGCCTGTAACCAGTGCTCAGCAAACATCAATACTGTGACTAATGTTGTTTGTGATCATTTGGATGAAAGTGTAGATAGGCTGATTAGTAACTTTATAGGCAACACTAAAGTTAATTTGGAGAGAGAGGGAGAGCAGGCCAATGTCTTAGTATATATTGGTACCAATAATATAGGAAGGAAAAGCAGAGGTCCTGAAAAGAGATTTTAGAGAGCTAGGGAGAAAGCTAAGAAGCAGGACCTCCAGGGTAGTTATTTCTGGATTGCTGCCTGTGCCACGCACCAGTAAGGTTAGAAACAGGATGAGCTGGCAGATAAATGCGTGACTGAGAAGCTGGTGCAGGGGGCATTGGGATCTATTCTGGGGAGGGTATAACCTGTTCAAAAGTGACGGCTTGCACCTGAACATGAGGGGGACCAATATTCTTGCAGGCAGGTTTGTTAGAGCTGTTGGGGAGGGTTTAAACTAATTTAGCAGGGGGTGAAACCAGAGTGCTAGGACTCAGGGTAGGACAGATGGAAAAAAAGTAAAGGTAGTATGCAGTCAGGATGTCAGGAAGGGCAGGCAGGTGATGGGGCATAGTCGCAGCTAACAGGGTAAGTATCAGTACATCAGTAATGCAAAATCAAAAAGGGTAGCTAATACATTACTCAATATCTCAATACGTAGAGTGTAAGAAATAAGGTGGATTATCTTGTTGCACTATTACAGATTGTCATCACTGAATCATGGCTGAAGGATGGTTGGAGTTGAGAGCTGAATGTCCAAGGTTATATTGGAGGGATAGGAAGGTAAGCAGGGGGATGGTGCAGCTCTACTAGTAAAAAAAAATGGCATCAAATCAGTAGAAAGATCTGACATAGGATCAGAAGATGTTAAATCCTTGTGGGCTGAGATAAGAAACTACAAGGGTAAAAGGACACTGATGGCAGTTATATACAGGTGTCCACCGCTTTACGAATGTCTGCTTTATGCCACTTCGCTTTTACAAAAGACCTACATTAGTAACCTGCAGAGGATTTTGGTTTTTACGAATATTTTTCCCATACTGTATTGGCTATTATGTAATGAACCAGAGGCAATGAGGGAGCTTAAGGTAAAAGAACCCTTAGGAACCAGTGATCATAATATGATTGAGTTCAACTTTAAAACTAATAGGGAGAAAGTAGAGTCTGACATAGCAGTATTTCAGTGGAGTAAGGGAAATTACAGTGGTATGAGAGAGGAACTGGCCGAAGTAAATTGGAAGGAGCTGCCGACAGGGATGTTAGCAGAACAGCAATGGTGTGAGTTTCTGGGAAAAATGAGGAAGATGCAATACATGTGTATTCTAAAAATGAAGAAATACTCAATTGGCAAAATAGTACAACTGTGACTGACAAAGCTTGTGTAAAATCAAAAGAGATGGCATATAACAAAGCAAAAATTAGTGGGAAGAGAGAGGATTGGGAAGTTTTTAAAAACCTACAGAGAGCAACAAAGTATCATTAGAAGGTAAAAGACAAAATACAGATGCAAGCTAGCAAATAATATCAAAGTGGACAGTAAAAGCTTTTTCAAGTATGTAAAAGAAAGTAAAAGAGAGATGAGAGTAGATATAGAACTGCTAGAAAATGAGGCAGGAGAAATAATAACAAGGGACAAGCAGATGGCAGATGAACTAAATGAGTATTTTGCATCAGTCTTCACTGTGGAAGACACTAGCAGTGTGCTAGATGTTGCAGTGTGTGAAGGAAGAGAAGTGGGTGCAGTTACTATTACAAGGGAGAAGGTGTTCAAAAAGCTGAAAGACCTAATAGAAATAGACAATAGGCGCAGAAGTAGACCATTCGGCCCCTCGAGTCTGCACCGCCATTCTGAGATCATGGCTGATCATTCACTATCAATACCCAGTCCCTGCCTTGTCCCCATATCCCTTGATTCCCCTATCCATCAGATATCTATCTAGCTCCTTCTTGAAAGCATCCAGAGAATTGGCCTCCACCATCTTCCGAGGCAGTGCATTTCACACCTCCACAACTCTCTGGGAGAAGAAGCTCTTCCTCAACTCTGTTTTAAATAACTGACCTCTTATTCTCAATCCATGCCCTCTGGTACTGGACTCTCCCAACATCTGGAACATATTTCCTGCCTCACTCCTATCAAATCCTTTAATTATCTTAAACGTTTCAATCAGATAATGGTACATAAGTCACCCGGATCAAATAAATAGCACCCTAGTGTTCTGAAAGAGGTAGCATTAGAGCTTGTGGCAGCATTAGCAATGATCTTTCAAAAATCAATGGACTATGGCATGGTGCTAGAGGACTAGAAAATTGCAAATGTCACTCCACTCTTTAAGAAAGGAGGAAGGCAGCAGAAATGAAATTATAGACCAGTTAGTGCAACCTCAGTGGTTGGGAAGATATTAGACTCAATTGTTAAGGACCAGATGATGGAGTACTTGCTAACACAGGACAAGATAGGACAAAGTCAGCAGGTTTCTCTCAGGTAAAATTCTGCCTGAAGAACCTGCTGGAATTCTTTGAGGAGATTATAAATAGGATAGATAAAGGGGATGCAGTAGATGTTGTATATGACTTTCAGAAGGCCTTTGACAAAGTGCCACACATAAGGCTGCTTAACAGGTTAAAAGCCCGTGGTATTACAGGAAAGTTATTAATATGGTTAAGAGCATTGGCTGATTCGAAGAAGGCAGCGAGTGGGAATAAAAAGATCCTTGCCTGGTCGACTGCCTGTGATGAGTGGTGTTCCTCAGGGGTCAGTGCAGGGGCCTCTTCTTTTTATGCTGTATTTAAATGATTTAGATGATGGAATAGATGGCTTTGTTGCCAGGTTTGCAGATGATACAAAGGTTGGTGGAGGGGCAGGTGTGTTGAGGAAACGGGTAGGATGCAGAAAGACTTGGACAGATTAGGAGAATGGGTAAGAAAGTGGCAAATGAATTATAATGTTGGAAAATGCATGGTCACACACTTTGGTAGTAGAAATAAACTGCGGACTATTTTCTAAACGGTGAGAAAATCCAAAAATCTGAGATGCAAAGGGACTTGGGAGTCCTTGTGCAGAACACCCTAAAATTTAACTTGCATGTTGAATTGGTGGTGAGGAAGGCAAATGCAATGTTAGCATTCATTTCAAGAGGTCTAGAATACAAGAACAGGGATGTGATTCTGAGGCTTTATAAGGCACTGGTGAGGCCTCATCTTGAGTACTATATTCAGTTTTGGGCTCCTCATCTTAGAAGAGATGTGCTGGCATTAGAGAGGGTCCAGAAGAAGTTCACAATGATTCCAGGAGTGAAAGGCTTATCATACAAGGAACTTGTGATGGCTCTGGGTCTATACTCACTGGAATTCATAAGGATGAGGGGGAATCTCATTGAAACTTTCCGAATGTTGAAAGGCCTAGACAGAGTAGATGTGGAAAGGATGTTTCCCATGTTGGGAGAGTCTTGGACAAGAGGGTACAGCCTCAGGATAGAGGGGCGTCCATTCAAAACAGAGATACGAAGAAATTTCTTTAGCCAGAGGGTGGTGAATTTGTGGAATTTGTTGCCACATGCAGTTGTGGAGGTCAGGTCATTGGGTGTACTTAAGGCAGAGATTAACAGGTTCTTGGTTGGACATGGCATCAAAGGTTACGGGGAGAAAGCCAAGAAATAGGGTTGAGGAGGATTTTTAAAAAAGGTTCAGCCATGACTAAATGGCAGAACAGACTCGATGGCCCAAATGGCCTAATTCTGCTCCTATGTCTTATGGTCTTAATGGGAGTTGTGGATCGTGAGGAAGGTTAACAAAGAATTCAGTAGGATATAGAGTAATGACAAATGGAATTCAATCCAGATAAGTATGAGTTATTGCATTTTGGAAGATCAAACAAGAGGAACACAGGGTGTACGTTGTATATTGTAAGACCCTTTGCATTACAGAGACAGCTTGCAGTGCAAAATCAGCAACACAAGTAGGGTAGTATAACACACTTGCCTTCATCAGTCGGAGTGCTGAGTATCAGCATATGTTGCAACTGTATAAAACTTTGGTTAGCATGTATTTTGAATGTGCGTCCAGTTCTGATCACCATACAAGAAAGAAATGTAAGCTTTGGAGGGGATACAGAAGAGATTCAGCAACATGACTTCTCTATTGTTTTGGCAACTGGACATATCCTTACTTGAAGATAGTTACAATTACAGCATCTTTGACATTGCTGTTTCATACCCTTCTTCACAGATTTTGGCATTCTTAATCACCTGACAGTTCCCTTTTGGTAGAGAAGCCAAAAGCCTCTTCACCAGTGGATTTCAGAGCAATTTCTGCCTTCTATTGGAAGGAAATTAACGAGTTACCTGTGAGGAACCATCTGAGAAAACCTACATTTGTGAGATCCTTGATATCTTCCACATTCAGCTTTTTACTTCTCTTGATGCTGATGCTCTGAAGCCACACCTCTGTAGATATGAGATTGGATTTGGCACCAGTGGTATGAATATCTTTGTAATCCCCTGATTGGACAATAAAATAATCTCTAAGGTTTCTGTGTCAGACAACCTGCATTTGGCCTGCTGACAAAGAAAGGGGATTGCTATGATAAGATTCTGCTCTATGCATTTTGTTAAGAGAAGGACCTGTTCAGAGTTGGCTTTTTTCCCTATTAATCACAGTTCATCAGACAGTTGTGAGCCCAAACAGACTCAATCACATTCACAGCCACTGGCTGCAGCCTCACACCTAAACACTTTCCCAGTTCCTGGTGCTGGTGGAGGATCGATAAATTTCCCAGTTCTGATGCAGACCAGGATTCCCTCAAGGTCATGGTACAAGCTATATTTGAACCTTTTTAGGTTGTGAGAAATGCACTGATGACAAAGGCATATTGGTTTCCAGCTTGAGCAAGATGACGTCAAATAACTCCACAGGGTAGCTACTGAGACGCTGGAGAAGTTCAATCTTGATGATGAAACTCATTTTGTGAAGATCTGTCCTTCTGACTGGCCCTCCAAAACTTATACCCACTGCTTTGTTCTTTAAACTGTCCATCCCCTGCTCTTTATGTCTCATTCAGTATAGCAACTCTAAATAACTGAATTCCTGATCTCTAACAGCAGAGCCTCTCAGTTCTGACATGTTTGGACATTTCCCAAGGGTCCCAACGGTCCAGGTGCCAAACTCCAATATTTTGGAGTGGAAGTTGCCTGTGCATGGCTTCTTTTCCCATGGAGTAGATTCCGGACACAGGCTACTACACTCAGCTCAAACTGCAAATATTCTGAGCCAGCGGCAACAGGGACCAAGATATAACCGGGCTCTACTGCACGGGAAGTAATGAGTCGTTAGACCTGCAGCCACGGGAGGGACTGGGAATGTACTTACATGTGAGGCTGCAGCTTGGAAGCAGGAATAGGGGTCAGTCCGGCTGGTGACCAGACTGCTAAGCCTGAGCAGGTGAGTGTACACGTGGGTAATGCCTATATGTGTATACACCAGAATGTGCTCATAGAGAAACTCAAAAGGCTCTGTTTTTCTGCTGTACTATTCTATTCTATGATCTTCAGAAATTTCAGAAGTTGGCAATACTGACATTCACTGCATACTGTTCACGCATAAAGATAGTACGAGAATTCTACTGAACTTCCTAAATTGTGTGAATAATCTACCTATTGCTTTGGAAATGCTTCTTCAGAATACAGTATCTTAATTAATTAATTTATAGCAACTGTGTGATTTTCTCAACCCCAAATGGCATGCTGAAGCTGTGTCGAGTCAATGCTTTATTCAATCTCTGGAATTATTTCATATTCTTACCTGCAAGTGTGGAACAAAGTCAAAGAAGAGTCGGAGCACCTGCTGAGCAAACAGATTGGGTGCATCCTTTTCCTCGTTAGACTGAGACTGAAGTACAACCTGAAGAAGACCAAGTCGAAGCTCAGCATTCTCTCGCAAACAGTGAGGTTCACAGTACAAATACTTGAAAAATGGTGTCATCATAAGCACAATGGATGGCTTTAGCCTTTAAAAAAAATTCACAGAAAAACATACAAGGTGAATATCATGTTAAACAGGTGGATAAGCAAATTAAATCGGAGATTACTTTTGTTTGCCTTTATTAGTTTGGAATTTTAACCTAGTCCCATATTTTTTTCTTCTAAGCAACAACAGCTATTCTGTTGCCATATCATATCATTAGTTGCGACAGACCAGAAGTCAATGAAGAGGAGTAGCATTGAGGGAGGCTCACAATAATGCAAGACTCTTCATGGCAGGCAGTTAGCAACACTCAAGAACTTCACCAGCAAAGAGAAAGTCATGATTAAAAGTTCAGAAGGGAATGAATCAGTTGCTTGTAGGCCAATAGACCGTAAAACATAGAAGCAGAATTAGGTTATTTGGCACATTGAGTCTGCTCTGCTATTCCATCAACCCTCTCATCCACATTATCATGCCTTCTCCCTGTAACTTCAGATGGTGCTACTGAAGGCAAGCGACTGGTAGTTCAAAAGGCAAGGAAATCAGAATCAGAATCAGACTTTAATCGCCAAGTACCTGTGCACATACAAGGAATTTACTTCTGGCAGATGTTGTCTCTCTGCTCATAACAATAATAATGATAAATATAAATTAAAATGTAGATTATACATACAAGTAGTGCAATCCAAGTAATAGTTATTAATTATTAATAACACCTTTCCTGAAGTAAATCGTTCACCTGACTCCAAATAGCTTTTGTAGAAGGCATTACTGCAGAGGTTCACATACTTATTCAAAATAATATATGTACCATTGGATCATTTTTCTCAATAAATAAATTAACACGTATAATTGTGTTATTTATCTAATTGGGTTCTCTTCATCTAGTTTTAGGGGCTATGGGAAGATCTGATCACATATTAGGTAAAAAAATTTATGCAGAAATAGAGAAAATTCTACAGAGCACATACTTTTTAGCAGCACTGTACATTCTGGAAACTGCCATTATAGCAGAACTACCTCTACTTAGATGACATCCACTAAAATATATTATGATTATCTTGCACAATAAATACTCTGATAGGATCAACACTGCAAAATAAATTTACTTTTGATAAAGCATATTTATTACTGATGTAACTTTTTTTTACCTTTCTGGAGGCTGTTGAAAAATAGATGATATCTGCTGAAGGAGATACGGCCAGCTATCGGGTCTATTTTCCAATACAACAATATATGGATGTGGAGGGTTCCTAAAACAAATTAAAGTACTTAACAGAGAAGATACTGCATAACTCAAGTCTCCACTAATAACACCTTTTTTGAAATACATCAATAAACTTGTACCAGTCATTAATTAAATTATAAGCAAATATATCGAATAAATACAACATACAAACTCTAGATGATTAATTATACTGATTGTATCTTATTAAGGATGCCTCCATTTATAATGCATTAAACCATCTTCTCCCAGATTGCTGGCCACTTTTTCCAAGACCAGCATGGCCCTAGAAATGAGTAACACCAGAGGTCTGGCTCCCAGCTCATCAGCATGACTCAGCACACTGTCAAACTGCTCCCAAAACAAGTAGCCATTTAGACTCAGGACAGCTCAGACAACTAATAAGGCCCCACCAACCAGACTACCAGCTGTCAATGAAATGGAATATTTGCAATTGTCTGATATTAAAAAATACCCCAAACCTAAAGACATAAAACTAAAACACATTTATATTCTTTGCTTTTATTTTATAAATCAAAACAGACAAAAATCACTCACGCACTTCTAAAACCAATGAATTAAATCAATGAAGGTCTACTTATATGCCTTCTCCTATTGCTTTCAACAGGCCTGCCCTACTTGCACCAGATTTAACCAGGTAAGGGTACAAGGGACAGATTTATCAATTCTGAATTTTGAAATCTGAAATCTGTGCTCCAATGTAAGTCAATCAATGTAGTACTTGGGCATCTGGCAGTCCAAGACAGATAGTATCATTGTTAGATGAAGACACATTAAGACTTTCTGAAAGGTTCATCTCCTAGTACAAGGGGATGGGGAGGGCAAAGGACATGGTTAGCATTGAGGGAAGACTGCCCCCAAGCTATTCATATTATGTGCAAGTTCATATGTTTTTATCTGAAAACAAGTACTTGTCTTCCACCCATCCCCCCTCCCCTGCAAAGCTGCCAAATATAATAAAACCAAACTGGCCACTTGCAGTACATACTCCAGGAAGCAAACTTATACTCTTTCAGTGACCTAACCTGCACATAATTACAGTCAATAACAATGGAGTGATATTGAACCACTCACTTGATTTTAACTTCTCCCAAAGATAAAACTCCTTGTCCAACATGACCGTGTAAGGGGAACTTCACCACACAAACCCCAACAGTTCAATATGGACAGCCACAGGCTCATAGCCATCAGAAATAACCAATAATTGAAAGCCAACGAATGTCAGCCACATACCTGAAACCATATAGAAGCAGCAACAAGTAGCACGTAACCAAATGCTTCTTACTTAAATATACTGTACTATTTCACCCTTCCTCTGTCAGCTGCAGCACTGATTGATTATTCATATTGACTGAGACTGATACAGTCATCTGAAACTAACATCTTAAATTTAAAGAACACAGAGATGAAGGGGAAGTTGACCAAAGTGGATTGGATGATTGGGTGATTAAATTAAAAGATATGACTAAAGAAAATCAGTGCCAAATGTATTAACAAATTATTTATATTTCCAAACAGGCATACATACCATTATGGAATACAAAGTCCACAGGAAAAGTATTCCTATCTTGGTGAAATAACAAAGTAACAACCAGGCTTGTTTGAAGAAAATCTTGCCCAATTACAATCAGCATATAACCTGTAGCACCAGAGGTCCCAACATACGAGACCACTGTTACACTACATTAAGGAATGCCTACCATTCCATGCCCAGACCGTATTTCAGTAAATGGGATCACTTGACCATCCTTTTCCTATCCACATACAAGCAGAGGTTAGGGCAGCAAAGAAGAGCAGCTATGAGGTGGACTGGGCCATGTTTAAAGACTTATCTGGGGATCTGAATGAATACATCATAGTTGTAACAAACTTTATTAAATCAGCTGTATTTGAGTGTGGCCCCACAAAATCATTCAGAGTCTTCCCCAATCGGAAGACCTGGGTGAACTACAAGATCCAAAATCTACTGAGAATCAGATCAGAGGCACTCAAGTCAGGTGACCAAGAAAGTAACAAGAGGTCTAGCTACAACCTCCAGAAAGCCATCTTAAGGGCAAAATGGTAATTTTGATTCCAAACTTGAATCAACAAAGGATGCTCGACAGTTGTAGCAGGGCTTAAATACTATCACCTCTTATAGAATTAAATCCAGCGGCATAGGAGAGAGCAGAGCTTCACTTCCAGATGAGCTCAATGCCTTCTATGCTCACTTTGACCGTCAAAACATAGAGGAACTATCACAAACTCCCACTTGCCACAGGGAAGACACACAGATGGAGCCGGAACTGAACTTTGAACTCAGGAACACATTGAGCTGTAATAGCATTGAGCTAACCGCTACACTACCATGGTGCCCATTAACTGAGCTTTAGGGGAACAGATCAGTAATTATTATAAACAAAGACAAATACTTTATTAAAAGGGCATATGGTCATATTTGCATGGTCTATGCATAAGCATATGGATATGCACATGGATTTCGACGTTTTGTTGGTAAGAGAAAAGGGAAAGTGAGTCTCAGTTGCTTACTCATGAAGTAGTGTGGATGTTTGTCAATTAAATAATTTACCTACATTATGTGAACATGCATGATATTTTTGATACTAGTTTATCTACTTTGTCTTAATGCCTTCACCCCTACAGGGACACAGGCCGCTGATAGCAGCTTGCCAGAGTCCTCCATCAGTCTTTCAAACTGTCCCAAAGTGTAGCCCATTTTCTTGGTGTATCCTTCCTCTTCCAGGGATGAGGTCTTTGGAGCTTCTGTTGTTGTTTTTGGAGATCTGGGTTTTTAATGAGTTGTGGTCACTAGCCCCATGCCTAGCCCTCCTCCTTGAGACCACCCATTACAGAGTTAATAGACTTTGTGGATTTGGATAAAATCTTCTCTATTAAATTGTTGGTCATTCTCTGCTGAGTTTTGAAATCCTGTTAACTGCTTGACAATATTAACAACTACTTTTTGAATCTGATGTTATTCTTAACTTCAAAGTTCAAAGTAAATTGTATTATCAAAGTACATAAATGTCACCATATACAATACTGAGATTCATTTTCTTGTGGGCAAACTCAATAAATCCCTCAAATAATCATAACAGAATCAATAAAAGACTGCCCAATTAACATGTTCAACAGAGTGCAAAAGGCAACAGTGCAAATATAAAAAGAGAAATAAAAATAATAAATAAATAAGCAATAAATATCAAAAATATGAGGATAAGAGTTCTTGAAAGTGAGTCCATTGGTTGTGGGAGCATTTCAATGATGAGACAAGTTCAGTGAAGTTACCCATTCTGGTTCAAGAGCCCATTGGTTGAGGGGTAGTAACTGTTCCCAAACCTAGGTGGTGTGAGTCCTGAGGCTCCTGTACATTCTTCCTGATGGCAGCAGCAAGAAGAGAACACATCCTGGATGGTGGGTGTCCCTGAAGATGGAGTGCTTTCCAATGACAGCACTTCATGTAGATGTGCTCAATGGTGGAGAGGGCTTAAGCCATGATGGACTGGGATGTATCCACTACATTCTGTAGGATTTTCCATTCAAGGGCATTGGTTTTTACATACCAGGGGGTGATGCACCCAGTCAAAATACTCTCCACTACACATCTATAGAAGTCTAAGTTTTAAATGTCATGCCACATCTTTGCAAATTCCTAAGGAAGTAGAGGCACTGCCATGCTTTCCTCACAATTACATTTATGTGCTGGGTCTCCGAAATAACAACATCAAGGAATCTATAAGTTGCTTATCCTCTCCACCTCGGATCGTCTGATGAGAGCTGGTTCCTGAACCTCTGGTTTCATAGAACATAGAAAAGTACAGCACATTACAGGCCCTTCAGCCCACAATGTTGTGCCGACCCTCAAACCCTGCCTCCCATATAACCCCCCACCTTAAATTCCTCGATATACCTGTCTAGTAGTCTCTTAAACTTCACTAGTGTATCTGCCTCCACCACCGACTCAGGCAGTGCATTCCACGCACCAACCACTCTCTGAGTGAAAAACCTTCCTCTAATATCCCCCTTGAACTTCCCTCCCCTTACCTTAAAGCCATGTCCTCTTGTACTGAGCAGTGGTGCCCTGGGGAAGAGACACTGGCTATCCACTCTATCTATCTAGACTTCCTCCTCTTGAAGTCTATAACCCGCTCCTTGGCCTTGCTAGCATTGAGTATGAGGTCATTGTTACAGTGGCATGCAAAAGTTTGGGCACCCCTGGTCAAAATTTCTGTTACTGTGAATAGTTAAGCGAGTAAAAGATGACAGACAGTGTGATGTTTGCTTCCAGAATTTGCTGGTATTTAAATGAATTCATTCTTCCCTCTACCAGTGAAATGTTTCCTGTGCCACTGGATGTAACACAAGCCCAAACATGATCAATCCACCCCCATGCTTAACAGTTGGAGAGGTATTCTTTTCATTATGATGTGCATCCTTTTATTCCCAAACATACCCTCACTCAATTGCAGCCAAAAAGTTCTATTTTAACTTCATCAGTCCACAGGACTTGTTTCCAAAATGCATCAGGCTTGTTTAGATGCTCCTTTGCAAACTTCTGAAGCTGAATTTTGTGGTGAGGAAGCAGGTAAGGTTTTCTTCTGGTGACTCTTCCATGAAGGTCATATTTGTGCAGGTGTCACTGCACAGTAGAACAGTGCACCATCATTCCAGAGTCTGCTAAATCTTTCTGAAGGTCTTTTGCAATCAAATGGGGGTTTTGATTTGCCTTTCTAGCAATCCTATGAGCAGTTTTCTCAGAAAGTTTTCTTGCTTTTCCAGACCTCAACTTGACCTCCAACGTTCCTGTTAACTGCCATTTCTTAATTACATTACAAACTGAGGAAATGGCTACCTGAATACGCTTTGCTATCTTCTTACAGCCTTCTCCTGCTTTGTGGGCATCATTTATTTTAATTTTCAGAGTGCTAGGCAGCTGCTTAGAGAAGCCCTTGGCTGCTGATTTGGACAAGGTTTGAAGAGTCAGGGTATTTATAAAGCTTTGAAAGTTGCATCACCTGGCCTTCCCTAACAATGATTGTGACCAAGCCATAGCCCTAACAAGCTAATTAAGGTCTGAGACCTTGGTAAAAGTTATACAAGAGCTCAAATCTCTTGGGGGTGCCCAAACTTTGCACGGTGCTCCTTTCCTTTTTCCCCCACTCTAAAATTGTACAAAACATAAATAATACACTAAGCTTGCTTAAAATTTTGAAAAGGATGTTTCATCTTTAACTTTATGACTTTTGGAGATCAGTTCATCTTCTGCTCACTTAACTACTCACAGTAACAGAAATTTTGACCAGAAGTGCCCAAACCTTTGCATGCCACTGTATGACACCACCCAGCCAGGTTTTCAATCTCCCTCTTAAATGCTGATTCAACACCACCTTTGCCATCAGCAGACTTGAATATGGCACTGGAGCTGCGCTTAGCCACACAGACGTAAGTGTAAAGTGAGTAGAACAGGGGACTAAGCACACAGCCTTGTGGTGCATTGTGCTGATGGAGATTGTAGAAACGATGTTATTGCCAATCTGAACTGTCTGAGGTCTGCAAGTGGAAAAAATCCAGGAACTGAACAAGGAAATATTAAGGCCAAGATCTTGGAACTTATTGATTAGCTATGAGGAGATGATGGTATTGAATGCTGAGCTGTAGTCCAAAAAAAGCATCCTGATGTATACATCTTTGCTATCCAGATGGTCCAGGGTTAAGAGAAGAGCCAATGTGATGGCATCCACTGTGGATCTGTTAGACAGCAGGCAAAGTGAAGCAGCTCTAAGTCACTTCTCAGGCAGTAGTTAATATGCTTCATCACCAACCTCTCAAAACATTTCATCACTGCTACTAGGCGATAGTCACTGACGCAGGTCACCACACTTTTCTTGGACACTGGTATAATTGAAGCCTGCTTGAAGCTGGTGGGTACCAAACACTGCTGAAGTGAGAGGTTGAAGATCTCAGTGATCACTCCAGCTAGTTGATCAGCACATACCTTTAGTACTTAGCCAGGTACTCTGTCTGGGCTGGATGCTTTTCACGGGTTCACCCTACTGAAGGCTGCTCACTCATCGGCTTCAGAGACTAAAATCATAGGATCATTAGGGGATGCAGCAGTTTCTGATAGTTCTTCCATGTTTTGACAGTCAAAGCAAGCACCAAAGGCATTGACAAACAAGAGAAAATCTGCAGATGCTGGAAATCCAAGCAACACACACGAAATGTTGGAGGAACTCAGCAGGCCAGGCAGCAGCAATGGAAAAAAGTACAGTCAACATTTCAGGCAAGAGTGAAGAAAGAGAAGGAGATTTAAAGATGGGGGGAGGGGAGAGAGAAACACAAGATGATAGGTGAAGCCAGAGGGGGAGGAAAAAGTGAAGAGCTGGGAAGTTGATTGGTGAAAGGAATACATGGCTGGAGAAGGGGACTCTGATAGGAGAGGACAGAATGCCATGGAAGAAAGAAAAGTTGGGGGAGGATCACCAGAGGGTGGCGATGGGCAGGTAAGAAGATAGGTGAGAGGGGGAAGAGGGAATGGGGAATAGTGAGGGGAGGCATTACCGGAAGTTCAAGAAATTACTGTTCATGCCATCAGGTTGGAGGCTGCCAAGGCGGAATACAAGGTGTTGTTCCTCCAACCTGAGTGTGGCCTCATCGACAGTAGAGGAGGTCATGGATTGACATTTCAGAATGGGAACATGAAGTGGAATTAAAATGGCTGGCTGCTGGGAGATTCTGCTTCTTCTTGCCGATGGAGCATAGATGCTCAGCAAAGCAGACTCCCAAGCTACATCGAGTCCCACTGATACAAGGGAGGCCAAACCAGGAGTACCAGACACAGTATATGACCCTAACAGACTCACGGGTGAAGAGTCATCTCACCTGGAAGGACTGCTTGGGGCCCTGAATGGTGGTGAGGGAGGAGGTGTAGGGGCAGATAAAGCACTTTCTCCACTTGGAAAGATAAGGCCAGGAGAGAGAGATTGGTGGGGAGGGATGAATGGGTTCACTTTTCCCTCTCTCACTTTATCTCCTTGCCTGCTCACTGCTTCCCTCTGGTGCTCCTCCCCCCTTTTGTTTCTTCCGTGGCCTTCAGTCCTCTCCTATCAGACTCCTCCTTCCCCACCCGTGTCTCTTTCACCAATCAACTTCCCAGCTCTTTACTTCATCCCTTCTCTCTCCCGGTTTCACTCATCACCTTGTGATTCTCCCTCCCCTCCCACCACTTTTTAAATCCACTCATTTCTTTTGCCAGCCTTGCCAAAGGGTCTCGGCCCGAAACATATGAAACTCTGTTCCATAGGTGCTGTCTGGTCTGCTGAGTGCCTCCAGCATTTTGTGTGTGTTGCATAGAAGGCAATGACTCATCTGGAAGTGAAGCCCTGCTGTCTCCTAGGTTGCTTTTTATAAGAGGTGATAGTATTCAAGCCCTGCCACAACTGTCGAGCATCCTTCACTGGTTCGAGTTTGATCCAGAATTGCCATTTCACATGAGGTGCCTTTCTAGCAAAAAAGATGAGTAGGTGACAACGAATGCAGATGTCAAGGTCACTTCAAATTTGACAATCATATCCTCCAGAACATTCTTAATCCTGAGCAAATTCCTGTATCAGATGAAAATCCTTTAGAAGACTACAATAAATCTGATCCAGCAAAAATAGCCTGGATAGATGCTGGAAAAGCTCTGAAATCATTTATTGCATTCTGAGAGACAAATTCAAGTTGTTCTCCAAACAATTGCACGACACCATCATAATTTTCTGAGGTAAAGACAGCTTACTTTGGGCAAAAACATAAAATGCTGGCAGAACTCAGCAGGCGAGACAGCATCTATGAGAGGAGGTAGTGACGACGTTTCGGGCCGAAACCCCACTCCTGATGAAGGGTTTCGGCCCGAAATGTCGTCACTACCTCCTGTCATAGATGCTGTCTGGCCTGCTGAGTTCTGCCAGCATTTTGTGTTTTTATTTATTTCCAGCATCTGCAGATTCACTCGTGTTACTTTGGGCAATCACACATTTGAAAGTTGTGACAAATACTCCCGCAGCTAGTGCAAAATCTTCAAGCATTTTCAATCATCCTCACCATCAATGTCTGGTATGGTACATTACCCTCCTGAGGCAGCAGAGCATCAGTGCAGAGTAGAACTATAGCAATCTACAGAAATGTAGTGATAATTTAGAATATATATGGTAATGCAGTGATGTTACTCATAAAAAACATACAATATTAAGTTATTTTATACAGTTGTTTTTATACCGTTCTGTATAATACAGTTCACAGCTGAACCACAATAATTGGTTAACCACTCTATGGAATACACTATTTCATTTCCCTTATTCTAGAAACTTTATTCTTCATTTTGAGAAATTACTTTTAATGCTTGACTAACCAGCAAACCCAATTTCCTATAAACAAGATAGTAAAGCATTTCTTGCATTTGTTTGATTTCAGCTAAAAAAAAATACAAATACCTTATAGGAATATGTGGCAGGTATTTCATATTTAATCTACAGAGATAAAACATCAAAAATATTTCAGGACCATCTAAAATAGCTCATGACAATTCTTGTTTCTTCTTTGAATACGATGCTTTGAAAGTAACTCAACCCACCATGCCAGTAATTCTCCAACCCAACATTGCCTGTCCAAGCACCATGAAACTTCATGTGCTTTCCCTCTTGCTTGTCTGCAAATGGTGAAACTCAGCAACACCAAGTTCTGACATCAGTTCTTCCACATGCAAAATTGAAGTGCTGCTTGTCAAAGTACTGTACAGTATAGGCTATTAATTGGCACTGAAATCAAATCTTACTTCCGTAGTGAAACAGTTGAATACTTCAAAAATACACGGACTAAATTTAAGTTGCAAACCAATTTATCAATAAGATTTAATGCTTACAGCCCAAATACCCAACAAACAAAAAAAACTCAGTTTTTCCAAAGGTCAACAATACAGAGTTCAAAAGGTCATGTTCATCCAAAATTTATCACTTTGTATGACAAAGTAACCAGTTACAATCTGCATGACCATCTCTGTCCTCAGAGGTGTTTCCATGGAGATTTGTCACATTAAGGACGACAAACCTGCCTAAATGTCATTACATATAATTTATCAGATGCACATTTAAGGTAACTGCTTGAACAACATCATTTGTTGCCAATAAGTACTTTTGTGTTACATTAACCTTGCCCTTTCACCGGTCAGATACAAGTTAGTATACAGTGCATTGATAGGGTTGAAGTACCACATGAAATGAGGCATGGAGTTCTTTCAGAAGTGTTTCAGTAACAACAAAACCTATCTACCAGACATGTTCAAAGTTAACCTGTTCCTTTCCATACTTGGTTAAGCACATGAAACCAAATTGGTTATTGCACAGCATGACATGGCTAACAAAAAAAAATCAAAAATTCCTTAACTCTAACAAATGCATAAACCTCCACTTAACTAAATAGTGAATACACCTGTTGCATAATATCCGATTCCAAACAAAACACA
Organism: Hypanus sabinus; assembly: GCF_030144855.1. Taxonomy (NCBI): domain Eukaryota; kingdom Metazoa; phylum Chordata; class Chondrichthyes; order Myliobatiformes; family Dasyatidae; genus Hypanus; species Hypanus sabinus. The sequence continues at coordinate 61,288,695 of NC_082710.1, forward strand.
AGATAAGGGGTTAAAAGAACAGCAAGTATTCAGAATTGCAAGCATTTAGACACTGTTGGTCTAACCTCAGCCAGACCATTTGCTGGATGTCTCTCAGGACTATTTAACACAATGGGGCAATTTGCTTTTGTCTCATTTATCCACAGGATAAAGTCATTACAGGTTAGATTGAGAGCCTCTGTCTGACAGGACCTTAATGATGCTTAAAACAGTGTCTTCTGAGAAATGGTAGTGTTTAATTCGATGAGGAAACACTAACAAGACAAATGTTGAACTTGATTACACTCCAAGCTGAAATCAATAGCTAATTTTGCACATTAAATCTTCATATTATTTTACACCTCCCAATACACCTTACTGGGTTAATTAATAGGTTTTGTTGTAACAAATCTATTTTATTTCTTTCCGTTTAAAAAAAGTGCAAGCCTCTTTTGGTGATCAGTTGAAGTTGAAGCAAAACCTTTTACATTTAAGGACATTGAAGTTTCAGAAGAGCAAAGGGGGAATTAATAATGCAGTATATATGGAAGAACTGCTGGTCTTCCCTACAACCTTGCCCAGGCCTGCGCCCTGGAAACCATTCCAGGTGCAAATCCATGGTCTCACAAGACTAACAGATGCCACCATATATGGAACAATAGTTGTTAAAATTAATAGAATAAACACATATTTAATCTAGAAATATGGCCTGTAATACTAAAATAATGCAAAAGGAAGACTATAAAAAAGAATTGGGGAGTTAATATGTCCAAGCATTGCATAGCCAAAGACCTAGCAATAAAGGCTTCACCTCCTCTATTATTACTTCATGTGCCCTTCAAAACTGTCAAAGGTCCCTACATCTGCACCCTTAGAAACATTATCCAATAAATTAATGTTGGTTTCTTTAAGTATTCATGACACAGATTTAACTCATCACTGTTTCTTGACCTTTGCATTGCTTCCAACTTGTCAAACAACTTTTCCAATACCTAGATAAGTAGGAACTTCTTCTCAAGCATACTGGAGACAAAAGCCACCGGCTTCAACTAAAGTCACATGCTCTAATCCACAACCCATATTTCCATCCTTTTCTTTGTAAACAGTCCAAAACCAATCAAAACTGCTCAGAATCTGGTGTCCAAGTTCACACAGAAATCAATTTTGGAACTCTTATTTTTGCAGCCTAAGGCTATCAATTTTCAGCTCGACCCCTATCTCAGAATTGTCTCCCTCTTTCTCATCTTTCTTTAACTCAAGCTCGTGCCAAGCTCTGCTGCTCATGTCCTAACTAATTCCATTCACCATTCAGAGAAGATTAATTAGAGATATACAAGATCACGACAAGTGTAGATTAGTAAATGCACTGCTTCCATTAGAGGGTAGCTTAAACACAATGAAACATAACTTTAAAAGGGATTGGCAAAATACATAAGAGAATGCATGACTATTTTCTAAGTGCAACGATAGGCATTACCTGGAACATCATATCCACTATTCTTACAGACAGAATCACCAAGTGTTTCCAAAGAGAATCAAACAGCCAGGTATCAAATAATATAGTGGTCTAAAGGCAAGTGAGGGAATAGGACTGAACAGATTGCTCCACATGGAGATCTTTCCATAAGAAGTCAGGATGAACGACAGACCAAATAACCTGCTTTCTCATGTGTAGAAGCTCCATGGTTCCATTCTTTTCTGCTGTTGACTTGCATTGGCTTTCAGCCAGGTAACAAATATGTTTTAAAATATTAATCCTTGTTTTCAAATCCTTCATGGTCTCAAGACACCATCTTCAAACTCACTCACCCTTTTTCATACTGTGTATTTTGACTTTCTAAGCATTCCTGGATGTCATAACTGCATCACAGGTTAAACTGCTTTCATCTGTCAAGACTTTGTGTTTTAGAATTCTCCTGATAAACTTCTCCTCCTAACTTTGTGTCCCTCTCTGAGATGCTCTGTGAAGCCTAATTCTGGATATCTTGTGATTATCTTCTCTGATACATCAGATTTTTGCTTGATAACCTTCCTGTAGTGTGTTCAGACATCTTGTTCCATTGCTCCATTGAAAGTGCAATGAAGATAGATAATGATATTATAATTTTTGAGGTCAGTATTGAGAACTGACCCTTTCCAAATGACTGGAAAATCCAAAATTCCACATGCATCAAGGGAATGCTCATCCACAAAGGGAACCAGACATACTGTATAAGCTTTTGTTTCACTAAAAGATCGATCAGCAGCAAAACCAACAATAAAACAGTGATACCATAGGTAGCTAAGGCTATGTTGTTTTTGAAAGTGCAGCAATTAAGAGAGCCATGATATAAGTAATACTTTTGATTTTCAAAACAATTTCAAAATTCTTATCAAAAAATTTTCAAGTCAGATGCACTGGCTTTGAGAATATGCTTTATAATGAAACAATCCACGCGATTCTTTCTGATGTGACTGTCACAGTCAAATTATAATTTTGACAGTTTGACTGCAGTTACAGTTAAATACAAATGGATGAATACCAAAGGAACCAAAACAGGTTGTTTTTAATCACAAAAGGCAAAACTAACTTCACTATATAACAGTCTGCAAATAAGTCACATTTTTAATTTTTTTCCACTTCTATTTCACTGGTCAATGATTTAACCAAAACAAATAAACTTAGCATCATCCTGTAGTACTCTAATGCCACTTACGGGGGAATTTGTTCCATCCAGATCTGACTCAACAAGGTTAACAAATCGACTATTTATCATAATTTAGCCGAGGTGACTTGAAACAATATGACACGAAGCGTGCTCACTTATGGTCAGTAAGGCCACAGAGAACCATAAGCAATGACTTCCTTGAAAACAAGCTCATTATCATTACCAGCTTCAGTATCCTTCACATTACAATACAGAATTCACAGACAATCTAGAGGTCAGTTGGCAGGACATCCAACATCCTGTTCTACAGGAGTGCTCAATATTGACTCAGCATCCCCAGCAGAGCCACAGGACGTGCTTTATATCCATGCCATCAACTTTACAGCAGCCAAGGCTGAAGTCAGAACCACAATTTAATTGATTTGAATGCAGTTTCTGCTGATGATTGTAAAGGTACGTAGCAGCAAGTAAGTGGTTTATTTTCCATCACTCTGTCATTTTGATTAATAAACTATTTTAATTATTTTTAACTAACTTAAATACTTAAAAATAATATTTTTAAGTATTTAAATCTATGTGGACTATTTATATCAGACAGATTTAAACACAATGACTAGACTGGCATGGACTGTCAATAGACGATCAGTGGAGACTCAGACTCTACTGCCTGAGTTAGCAGTCATTCTATGAACTAGATCAAGCAAAATCTGATCCACTGCATTTAAATTCAAGCAAATTCCTCAAATCAAGAAACATCTGCACAATTCAAATGGAGACATCATCAGTTAAATTACTTGGTTAAAAAAAAATTGCCCAAATATGACTTCCCTCCCTACTCTCAATCTCAGTAATGGATGTCTCTGAATTCTAATAGTTAATAGCTGGAGGAGCTGAGTGGGGGCAAAAAAATCAGAAGCATTAATGTGTATACCAGCATATCTCTTTCACAATTTCAGAGTAGGAGCAAGGTTGGACCAAAATCTTGCTAAAATGTTATGCAAGTCAAGGGGAAGAAGGAAAAAAGGAAGTTTCACCTTACAACACACGATCATGTTCAGAAAGCTAGCCCAAAAGGTTTTTAAATGCCATTCAGGGTCACATCCTTTACACTAATAACATTGCTAACACAAAACAGCACCATCATGATGTAATAAATGCAAGTTGAAGAGTGTTCTTAACCTCCAGTTCACCTTGATCTCTGGTTAAGATCTCAAAGCTTCTTTAGACACTGAATTTGATTTACGTTTACAGATCCCCCCCAATAAATAACCATTAATATGGTTAAGTATTATTTATAATTCTGCTACTGAAACACAAAGAGAAACAAGGCATCCCTAGACACATGATGGTTCCAAGAATGTTTCTACACAAAATTTATTTTGTTGCTTAAATGACATTACATAGCATCGCACTAGATATATTTGTAATTAAATGCATCCAAAAATTACTTGGTTGTTTTTGCTACCATTTTATTTTGTTCAATAAAAATGTTCAGTATAATGAACTAATCAGAATTAAACCACAACATTTCGAAAGGATCTCAAACTGAATAATTCTGGAAAAAGGATTTGCAGCACCAACTGCTCCCCCAGGTCTTGCTGTTTGTCAGGTCTGTTTTCATCTCATCCAACTCCAAATCTGCTAGCCAATCCATTGAACACTGCTATAGTCTGAAAACCTTGGAAGACTTCTAATCCCATACACCGCCTGCTATAAATATCATTACGCTACTGAAATACAGGAGAAAGCCACTTACGCAAGAGCTGTGCAGCTTGTCTCTTTTTCTCCTTTTCAAGTCAATTCCAATTTACTTTTGAAATGTTCTGTGGTTTAGCTTCCACGATTTTCTCAGGAACTGCATGCCATTTTGAAGCATAAAAATTCTCATCTCCTCTCCAAGTACCCCATTACTGGCCTTAATTCTATTGAACATGTGTCCCTTCATCCCTTTCTGAATATAGTGGGAAGTTTTTCTTTTTCTACACCAAAGGCTCCCAACCTTTTTTATACCATTGACTCCTACCACTAACCAAGGGGTCCATGGTTGAGAATCCCTGATCTACACCATCCATAAAAATCATCACAGAAGTCTCCTTAACTTTCTCTAATCTACAGAAAACTATCAAAGCTTCTCCATTCTACTGACAAACTGAAACCTTCTCTGACGTCATTTCATCTCTGCACCATATCTATAAGTATGTTGCCTGGATATGAACATGGCAAACCGAGACCTAGCATAAAGATACTGCATACAGTCTTGTTTTTGCATCCTTTATAAAATTAAGGATTCAAAATGCAACCTAGTCAACTTAACTTCTCAACTTTGGGTGTAACAATGTATAAGTATATTTGGTTCCATCGTGAGTTAATATTATGAGAATTATATAAACTATTAAGATTCATTTTATTTCTTTAAAGTCTAGAATCTAGATTTGCTAACAAAAGCAAAAACTAGAAATCTGCATGACAGTTAATTTTTTTTTACACAGATGGTTGATTTAAGGAAAATTAGGTGGTATTTCTCAGTATATGAATTATGGGACAAAATATTCAGTTGAAGGTACTGGTACAACTGCACATGGTGTGCTGAATGAAGTCAGTACTCATTGTTCACTTGTGGTACAGAACTGGGGCTGTAGAGATGATCAGAATGTGGGAAGGTGGGTGAGCATGAAAGACAAGCAGGTAAACCTCAGAGCTCTTAGCTGTAAGGGTGAAGATCCACAACCAAGGATTATTTACTTTGGAGAAATATAGCTTTACAGGAGATAAAACTTTTTTTAAACAAGAAGAAGACTGAATGCAGACCATTTAGGTGGGTTACTTGAAGCCAATGATAAAATTAAAGGTTATCCTGATACAATCTACAAAGATTTAGTTTCGATGTCAGTAAGTATTCTTTATATACAGACAGCCTTTGAAGCAAACTACAATAAGTAGCAAGTTTGGAGTCACTACAGTTTTTTAAACTGAAACTGAAATTCCTATGAAAATATACTATTTGCATTGGGAGGTACAGTGCCCATAATAAGTATTCACCCCCTGAAAGTTTTCATGTTTTATTGTTTTACAACAGTGAACCACAGTGGACTTAATTTGGCTTTTTGACACTGATTAACAGTAAAAGACTCTTCTGCGTCAAAGTGAAAACAGATCTCTACAAAGTGATCTAAATTAATTCCAAAAGTAAATCACAAAATAATTGATTGCAATAAGTATTCATCCTCTTTTAATATGTCACACCAAGTTATCACTGGTGCAGCCAATTGGTTTTAGGAGTCACATAATTGGTTAAATGAAGATCTGCTTTTGGAGACCTCTATGCAGTCAAGTTGTTTCAATTGATTGTAGTAAAAATGCACCTGTATCTGGAAGGTCCAACTGCTGGTGAGTTAGAATCCTGGCAAAAACTGCACCATGAAGACAAAAGAGCACTCCAAGCAACTCCGCGAAAAGGTTATTGAAAAGCATAAGTCAGGAGATGGATACAAGAAAATTTCCAAGTCATTGAATATCCCTTCCAGTACAGTCAATTATCAAGAAATAGAAAGAATATGGCACTGCTGTTAATCTGCCTAGAACAGGCCATCCTCAAAAACTGAGTGACCATGCAAGAAGAGGATTAGTGAGGGAGGCTACCAAGAGATCTATGACAATTCTGGAGGAGATACAAGCTTTAGTGGCTAAGATGAGATGAGATGGGAGAGAATGTGCATACAATAACTGTTGCCCAGGTGCTTTTCCAGTCACAGCTTTATGGGAGAGTGGCAAAGAAAAGCCACTGTTGGAGAAAACCCACATGAAGCTAGAGTTTGCCAGAAGACATGCGAGAGACTCTAAAGTCAGCTTGAAGAAGATTCTATAGTCTGACAAAACCAAAATTGAGCATTTTGGTCATCAGACTAAATGCCACGTTGGGCACCAATCATCATCAAAAGCACACCATCCCTACTGTGAAGCATGGTGGTGAGTGCATCATGATGAGGCAATGCTTCACTGCGGCAGGCCATGGAAGGCTTGTGAAGATAGAAGATAAAATGAAGGCAGGAAACACAGCAAAATCCTGGAGGAAACCCTGATGCCATTTTGTAAGAGAATTGCGACTTGGGGTCATAGCCTTGCTGGAACACAAATCTTCTTCCAAGCATTAAGCTAAAGCTATACAGAAATGGCTTTAAAAACAACAAATTTAGTGTCCTGGAGTGACCAAGTCAGAATCCAAACCTCAATCCAATTGAGGATTTGGCTGGACTGGAAAAGAGCTGTTTACTCACAGTCCCCATGCAATCTGACAGAGCTTGGAGCTTGAGCAGTTTTGGAAAGAAGAATGGGGTAAAATTGCAGTGTCCGGATGTGCAAAGCTGACAGAGACCTGCACAGACTCAAGGCTGTAAATGCTGCCAAAGGTACATTCACTAAATACTGACTTGAAGGGGTGAATATTTATGTGTCAATTATTTTGTGTTTTATATCTGTAATTAATTTAGATCACTTTGTAGAGATCTGTTTTCACTTTGACACTAAAGAGTCTTTTTCTGTTGATCAGTGTCAAAAAAGCCAAATTAAATTCACTGTGATTCAATGTTGTAAAATTTAAAAAAACATTTCCGGGGGGGCGGTGAATACTTTTTATAGGGACTCTAAATAGTTAGTTAAATGAGAATACTAATGTCAAGTTTTATATCTCTTGATATAAGAGATGTCTCTTGATTCCCACAACTGGTTATCCACGTTGTCCACTGTCACTACCAGGTGATCCGAATTCGCAAAATTTCAGGGTTTGAACACAACAAAGAGAAACATTTTCAAGTAGCAAGATGACAGGTTGAAAGCAATTGGCAAAAGAACCAACTGAAAATATTTGCTGTGATCTAAAAATGCAATTCAAGAGCAGAACCACAGGGAAAAGCAGAGAAGGCCAAATATTTGAATAGCTGATATTGACATGGTTGTCAAGTGGCCTCTTCTTGTACTGTATTGTAGCCTGCAACTTACTGTACTCGATAAAGACCATGGAGTTTACATAAATAATTACTTTCAGCTGACAAGTCATTTAACAGCACATACATACCATTTGTTAGTTATAAACACCCCCCGACTTATGGACACCCATGCATACAAATGGACTGCTATAATATTATTAAATTCAAAAATCTAACATACTGTTCATTCCTATAAAGAGCAGAATTAATTTCCTCTCTCCACTTTTAGCAATTGTTCCTAATTGCAATTGTGTGTGTTTTGATGCCATTCATTATAATACCATGGAATTATGTAGGGTTACTATATCGAGTGGCTTTCATGTATTTTCTGACCTACCGGCAAAATCGACTCAAGGGCATCTGTAGTGACAGAACCTGTTCACTACCTGGAGATGATGCCATCTGCCACAGTAACAGCTGAAGGAAATGAAATATTGAGCAGAGAAATTCCAGAGGGGACATGACTCTGTCCTTGATATGAAAATAACACTGAGCAGCATCATGTGAAAATTAACCATCAACTTCATAAGTTGCACACTCATTGAGCAACAAGCTGCCATTTATATCACAATTTCAAAGCAATGTAGACCACAAGTCACAAAAGAATAGCATAATCAATCAGAATTTCTAAGAATGAACCAGGAGATATCAAGTCAAGTGGCCAAAAGTGTGTACAAAGTAGAATGGTTTAAGGGACATCTTATTGGAGGAAAGTCAGAGCATGAGGCAGAAAGGCCCAGGGAAGAAACTCCAGGAAGATGAAATTAGAGATATTGGAAGCTTTTAGGACTGGAAGCAGATATGGTAACAGGGAGATATGATGCCAAGGATGAATGTTGAAAGAATCGAAACAAAACTTTTAAGTGAATTGTGTTAAGAAACACAAGCTGGTGGGCAGTTTTGTGCTGTAAACCGACATGCACTGGAAACTGGATGGACAGAAAATAAAATGATTAATGTAAACAAATACATACTTCCTCCAGCAATTTAAATTGAATTCACTTCCTGTGCTATATTTAGTGAAAACTGGCAGAGCTTGAAGCTTGCCAAGCATTGAAATAGGCAAGATATCAAACAGTAAACAAGTTTTAACCCAAGAATTACCTGATGGCATAGGGGCATAAATATGGCACTTTTCCACTTTGTTTAGCACTCTGTACTTGCATCTGTAGCAGTTTTCCAATACTTCTGATCAATCCTTGTACATTTCTGAAAAAGAAAGATATCATTCCATACTATAGACTGTTAAAGCGAAATTAAGCAACTAAAATACCAGACCTGGAAGGAAACATAAATTCAACATTTCAATACTAGAGAGTCAACCTGGACACCTGAGTAGGAACAATTCTGCATGATTAGTGAGCAATTCTGCATTTCAACTCAGTGGAGAACCAAGTAGAGAATCTTCACTCTTCAAAAAGAGCAAATTCACTGAATAGTTTCATCTTCTCTAGGCCTATCAGACAGGGCAGAAGATAGGCTTGCTCATAACAGTGAAAATGGACAGAGACTCCTTACTCAAAGAGAAGTACGTACATTCCATTCCCAGTTGCCAAAATCCAGAAGCAGAAGCATGCAAGAATTGCATGCAACCCTATAGCACACTAGAAAAAAGAGATAGCACGGTGGTCACATGAGACCTTCTTCATAAATAACCAACTCTGGGGACAGAGATGCACTGATACACTAAACAACAGATAATCCTAACATCATATCAAATCCAAAGTTATTTTCAAATTACTTTTAGTATTTTTCAAGCACAGAGAAATGCAATTGGTGTATTTTTGAAATGAAACAAATCCCACTGATAAAAGACCATTAGCCTTAGTTAAACAGTCACATCAATTTAATAGAAAAATTAAAAAATTAAAGTAGCCAGTAAAGGAAGGAAGGAAGGAAAGAATCCAACACTGAAAACAAATAGATAATTAAATCTACACTGGCATAGTAAACCTAATCTGCCTTTAATTAAAATGAGATTGCAATATTCCAGGAAAAAAATTCTCATTCAAAGAGCTGCTGTTCCAGGAAGATGACATTTTGTGGGTAGCTCACAAAATAACAGGATACTCTACTAGATACACTTCTTCTGAACTACGATCACTACAATCCACAGTCTGTATTTTCCCTTTAAGAAATGTACTTCTGAACCATCTAAACCAGTGGTTCCCAAATGGGTTAATATGCCCCACCCCCTCGGGGGCAGTGGGAGTTTCTAAAGGAGCGATAAAGATAAAGGGGGCTGTGAGGAGAGGGCAGCTGAGGAATTATAGGCTTATTTAAGAAATGAACTACTTATTATAAGCATTTGATCCTGAGTGCCTCAAAATTGATGACAATGATTACGTAATCACCTCATCTCTTGGTAACCTACCATTCTCTTAGACTTTGCTCGAAGTATATTATAGTTGTTGAAAAGCACTGTGAGACTTCTGTATTTGGCATCTCATGATAAATCTGAAATTATAAATTGTGTTATATCCTAGCCTATTCACTACCGTAGTATAGTGTAAGTTAGTATCATTCCCATACTCTAATCATGCAATGACACAATTCCTGTGAACTACTATATGACATTCAACACAGTAAAGTTCAGAAGCCGCCCTTTCGAATGGTCTTGGATTCATTTCTCTATCCTAGATATTGCTGCCCCATTTTACGTACTTTCAGGCAGAAGATCAGGTGTTGCCTGAGCCATTATGATGTCATTCATCATTGTTCATTTAACCATATAACCATCTAACAATTACAGCACAGAAACAGGCCATCTCGGCCCTTCTAGTCCGTGCTGAATGCTTACTCTCACCTAGTCTCACCTACCTGCACTTAGCCCACAACCCCCTATTCCTTTCCTGTCCATATACTCATCCAATTTTTTTTTAAATGACGAAATCGAACTTGCCTCTACCACTTCTACTGGAAGCTCATTCCACAAAAATCTAAGTCTAGAAAGCCCCATACAATGGGAGAAGAACTGATTCTGCCAGCAGTAAGGGAAGTTCTGAGAATGGTTTTGTATCAGTCACCAGATCAAATAATTAGAACAATTCTGCTCTGCCAACTCTGTTCAAAGACGAATAGATGAAATGTCTGAGAATGTGGAAGATACATTGTGTAACATACTTAGGACAATAGTATTTGCTCTGCAGTTGAATGAATCAACTTTGCCAGGAAGCAAATCTTTGCTTCTTGGTTATGTTTGCTTCATAAAAGGCGAAAGCATGGTTCAAGAGTTATTACTTGCAAGGGGACAAAAAACAAATACGAAGGGGAAGTCAATATTTAGGTTACTGAGCAATTTTTCAAAGTGAAGAACATTCCGCTCACCAACATTCTTGTTTGTGCAACAGATGGGACACTATCAATGACAAGACATCACTGTAGGGTTATTACAGACTTGACAAAAGCTGTATCTAACATATTTACCATTCACTGTATAATTTACAGATAATATCGTGTCACAAAATAACCTAAGTGATTAGCTGCACAAATCATGAAATACTATTATCACAGCGGTAAATACAGTCCCATGCTCTCAATTCTTGACAATTTTGAGAGCTTAGTATTGGGAATGATGAACAGTTTGAATGCTTGCTGTTGCACACAGAAGTCAGATGGCTCTCAAAAAGAAACTGCTTGAGACACTTTCGCATGCTTTTCCAAACTGTGATAAAATTCTATGAAGACTTGAACGCCTCATTCAGTAATCAACTCAAGAATATTAGGCATGGCATGAAATCAATCTTCAATTGCAAGGAAATGATGTGTATCTTATCAAAGTCAAATCAATCATCTCCACATTTCCGTCCAAGCTAACCCTATTTAAGTGCAACTTTGGCCATCACAACCTTTTACCTACTTCTGAGCCTCTCTGCGTTGGATGAGAAAGAAAGAATACCAGATGATGATCTTCAAGTATGCTGTGCCAACCTGGGTGTGCTGCATAAATATATGTCACAGAGATTTTAGGATCTTCTCTCAATCCAAATTCCAGATTGGATTGTAAATCCATTTCTGAATGCTTGTAATGACGAACTAACAGGAAAGATGGAGGAAGAACTGATCTTGCTACGAAATGACTTTATGCTTAAGCTGAGGTTCAATAAGTCATATCACGACTTTTGGTGCAGAAAGAAATCTCTGAACACGGTGCTGCACTATGAAAAAAGTCAAGATGTTCTTTATTGCTTTTCCACCATTGTACTTCGTGGAGCATAGCTTCAGTGCAGTAACCCAAGTTCTTTCAAAGCGATGGAACAGACTACAAATTACCGAACGTGGGGATCTGAAACTCATTCTGAGTGACATTCAGCCTAAGGTTAAGAAGCTGTTATCACTGCACAAGCCCATCCATCTCATTAAGAAGTAGTGAATAGTTATACCAATAACGTACACTCTAAAATTATTGATAAAAATTCTTTAACTGTAACTAACCAAATAATTTTATTTGTAGCTTTAAATAGATCTGAATAATTTTTGCAACTACTTGTCACTGTTTGAATTTGCAGTTCCTATTTTCTATCAATCTGCATCATAAATCAAAACTCTTTATAGTTTTTATGTAATGTCCAGAAAGGGAGAAGGAGGTGCTGGGAATGTGGTCTGGAAGCCTAGGGGGTAGTAACCCAAAAGCATATAGGTACCACTGGCCTAAACAAACTAGCAATTTTATGATCTCCTGAAGGAATCAGCAAACTTGAATCTCAAGAATACAGGCATGGCCACCGCTTGGTAGGGACACTGCATCGAGGCATAAGAGCAGAAAACCCAGGCTCAGTTCCATTACTCCATACCGATTAAAGAGTCGAGGCAAAGAATGGAAAACACTGGTTCATATTCAATGTTGCCTGCCAAGTTTGACCCCTCTCTCTCTTTTCTCACTACCACCATTGAGCAGGAGATGCAGGGGTCTTGGGTCCCATACCACCAGCTTCAGAAACAGATGACCTGCAGCCATCGGGCTCCTTTACCAGCTTCACTCGGCTCAGCGCTGAACTGACTATGCAGCTGTGGACTCACGTTCAGGACTCTGCAGCTCATGTTCTCTGCATTGTTTGTTTACTTTATTTTTAGACTGTTTGCATGACGTGTCCTCTTTTGCACATTGGATGTTTGTCGGTCCTGGCTGTATGTGGTTTCTGTGGTTCCACCGTTGTTGCTTCTGTTGTGTTTCTTTGTTCTGTGGGTACCTGGAAGAAGATGAATCTCAAAGTTGTATATGGTATACATATTTCGATAATAAATTTGAACTTGGAACTTTGTGCAGTAGTGCAACATTGGTACCTTAAGTGGTACAGCACATGTTCAAGATTTGGAAGGGTGACATATACAACAACTCAAGTTCTCTAGTTATATATCAACAAATATTATTCATAGCAGAGCAAACAAAGCTCCATTCCTGAGATTTTGATCCCATTTCCAGTTAGCAACCATGGCCCATTTTTCAAGAGTTCAACTACTGAACAGAGGCCAAAGCTGCAAGATCCACCTGCTAAGAACTTTTTCACCATTTGTAATTCAGGACTAAAGAAGAGGGTGAGGCTTCCCTCAAAGTATTTTTTAAAATAAAACTAACTTGATTAATCTCAAAACAATGCCAAAATCAAAACTGTTAACTACTCCTCTTTCCACAAGGGCTGCCTACCCTACAGAATGTTTGCAGTATTCTATGTTTTAGATGTCAAGATTGAAACTGTGATTGAAGCATGCAAGGCTTGCATGCTTTATTGAACAAACACATATCTACAAACAAGCATCGGCTATCAGCCCACAGTTCACTGCACAATAGTAAATAACTATATTAACAATACCAGGGGTAGAAGAGAGTAGGAGCAAGAGAAAGAAGAAACAAAGAGCATATACATACCATTACATACAAACACAAACTTACACATGCTTTACATACTTTATATCACCCCTCAATGCAGTTTTACATCTATTTAAAATAAAATCACAATCCTCAGTAAATCAGCTCAAGTCCTACATTTTACTAGGCCCCTCCCTGTTTGGGCCTTTCACTGTGCCAGGTACACTATAACAGAGTTCCATCTTTCCAAGTAAGACTCCATTTGCAGTTGTAAACTTGCAGTGGTATTTTCCATACAGTTCACTTCTTTCAATCTCTGTAATCATTGTTCCAAAGTGGGTGGGTGAGATTTAAGCCAATTAACAGTTATCATTTTATGAGCAATCAGAATCAAGACTCTTTAACATGTATAGTTTATTCTTCTCTAATGCAGATTGCAGGACGTTGCCTAATATGAAATGACTAGGTTCAAAGGGTATACTAATATCTAAAATCCTTCTCATTTCCTCAGTGACCTTGTACCAAAATTCCCTTAATTTGGGACAGTCCCAGAATATATGTGCAAAATCTCCCACTAGGCCACAGCCTCCCCAGCAAAAGTCTGCTGTTTTCTTCTGTGTATAATATTACGAATAGGATTTTAAAGTACCTCATCCTTATTTTCCAACTAAATTCCCTCCAACTGGGACTAACTAGTCAAGCATTTAGGCCATGACTCCCAAGACCTCGCCCACTCTTTCTCTTCTATTATGGCATTTACCTCCAATTCAAACTTACGCTTAACATCTAACATGTTATCCATTGTATCCAGTTGTATTTTTTTTATACATACAGGTAGTCCCCGAGTTACGAACGTCCCACTTAGGACAACTCGTACTTACAAACCGAGGAAGGAGAACACCGTCTGCCATTTGAAGTCATTGCTGTTGACACTGTGTTGAGTGTTTAACTTTGTATTTGGCTTAAGTTTTTCTTAGTAAGTTTCACCCTGACTCCGCCCGCCCCCCCTCCCAACCCCCGTTCTGGTCGGCTGGTGGCGCAGTGAGATCAGCACCGAGCTGGAGAACGGAGTTTCCCGAGTTTGATCCAGTGATTGACCGTTCACGTGCCGGGTTGATGTCGATCCAGTGACTCCGTACCATCTGGGCTGGGTTGATGTCGAGCTCACAACTCCACCTCGTAAAAAAAACCACTGCCACCTCCAGTTTAAATTCCCACGCAGAATATTGTGGATGATCAAATACCCAAACCCAGCACAACCCCCACTTGTCCCATATAGCTTGTTTCAATACAGTGGTCCTTAGGACCCAGCAGACCTCAGGAGCCGCCGCCTGCAGTGTTTCTGTTCCATTGATGGGAATCGATCGCGATTGAAAATAAAGTGGAAATAATAAAGTGTTTGGAAAGAAGTGAAACGCCATCAGTCATTAGAAAAGTTTTAGGCTACAGTTGGTCAACGATCAGAGCAATTTTAAAGGATAATGGATAAAGTGAGAAAAATGGAGCATGTGAAAGGCGCTGCCCCAATTAAAGCTACAATTATTACTAAGCAACGCAGTGGTTTAATTATTGGAATACATACGTTTCTTAAGTGTTTTATATGCATAGAAAGGTAAAATATATACTATATACTAAGACAAACATTTGACTAACTGATGCTAAATAATACCAGATGTACTTGTTCCGACTTCCGTACAAATTTGACTTAAAGACGGACTCAGGAACGGAACTCGTACGGGGGGGGTGGGGTGTGTATACGTACATATACACACACACACACACACACACAAGATACAATTTTCTGAGATTGCGTCCTACCCATGATGATCTCTATCCAAAATTTTTCCAAGTTGTTTGGCCATATTTTAACATGTTCCATTCTTTGTGTGATATAAGGTAATGTCTAATTTGGAGGAATCTATAAAAGTCATTTGATACAAGGTCGAATTCAGTTTGGAGTTGGGTGAAAGATTTGAGCACCTTGCCATAAAACATTTGGTCCACAAGTACCAGGGCTCTTTGCGCCCATGTATTAAAACCAGAATCCAGTCTTGCTGGAAGAAAATCTGAAATGAATGCAATTCTGGTTGTCCTTGATATAGTCCTTGGAAGATCTCATTTTTTTCCCAATTCTATCCCATACTTTCAATGTATGGTTAACCCATTCATTCGGAGTCTCAACATTCTTCCACATGTTTGGATTTAAAAAGGGAAGAGCTGCTGAAGATAACTCACCAATTGAATTTTGCTTGTGTGAACCCATCTTGAATCCACGTCTTCTCTGATCCATGACACAATTGCTCTTAATTGGGCAGCCCAATAATAGGTCTTTAAATGAGGAAAAGTTAAACCTCCCTGTTTTTTATTTGAGTCTCACCCTAGGCCTCCTTTTCTGCCATATAAACCTACTGATGAGTCTATCCAAAATTTTAAAGGTAGATAAAGGAACTATTATGGATAGAGCAGCAGCATCTAAGCTGCCACAGTAAGACATGTGGCACAAAGCCCCCTCACTGATAATAAGATGTATGACTCTAGCACGCAGCCCAAGAATGCACACATACAAAACATACAGTGTATCCAGAACGCATCCTCCTTTGTCTGTGGATAGATTCCAGGGAGTTGTGGGGTTGAGTGGGATAAAGGATCAGCCACGATTGAATGGTGGAGCAGACTCGATGCGCTGCATGGCCGAATACCTGTCTTATGGGTCTGTGAATTTGGATGGGGAAAAATTACATCTTTATTTTCACCAACCTGTCACTGAAATTTTGCATTCCCTTCAATTATGAATGTAAGCAACAAATCACAGCAGTAATAGCAGTACCTGTGACTTTGTCACCAATATAAGTCACAGATATTTTCATATCACATTATAGTTGCTACAAATATCTCAAAATATTGGATGAATGATTAGATTTTCTGTACTGCAGACCATGGTCTTTCTTGGGGGCTTTGCTATTGATTACTCGATGGGTGGAGAGCGCTGAAGGCTGTTTTGCTGACATAAGTTGGGGATGAGGAGGGTAAGGGCTGGTGCTTTGCTACTGCTTGTGTGTGGGAGAGGGGAAAAGGGGGATTTGGGGTTCTAACGTTTTACTGTCATTCATTCTTTGGGGTATTCTTCTGTTTTTGTGGATGTCTGCAATGAGCAAACATTTCAGGATTTATATTGTATCCTTTCTCTGATATTAAGTGGAACTACTGAAATATTGTTTACATCACTGTTTCAAAATTACTGAAGTTATCAAATGTGATAGCAGTCTTCCTGTCTGCAGATGCTCATGCAATGCAGCTAGCAAAATATTGGGCAGCCCTGCACCTCGTAAGCTGGCCAGTGGTGTAATGGCATCCACATCACAAGGTGAGTGGTCCCAGGTTCGAATCTGGCTGGCTCCTTCCACATCTGTGCTAGATTGAGCGTTGAGCTAACAATTTGGCCTCAAAAAAAAACAATGTTAAAGAAACAGCAAGGATACTCCACACTGCACCTTCTACAAGGATTGGAGAAGTTCATCAACTGGGCAAGGATGAGTTTCAAGCCCACAAAATCAAGATCATTGGTGTTGAGAAAGGACAGAGTCATTGACAGATTCTGCTTCAACACTGTAGGAACACTCATTCCAACCATCTCTGTAAAGCTAGTGAAGAGCCTTGGGAAGGTATTTGACAGCAGCCTGATAGACAGATTATCAATCCAGGCAACCTATTACGACCTGGAGGGCTGATTGAAACCAGCTGACCAGGCTGGCCTACTTGGCAAATTCAAGGCATTGATTCTTTGGCCACTGCTGGTATATGAAGTTCCAATTTCCATTGTCAAGAACCTAGAGAGAAACATCAGCAGCTTTCTTTGGAGGTGGCTGGGATTGCCCAGGACTCTCAGTAGCAGCACCCTCTATGGAAAGAACACCAAGCTGTGGCTGACCTTGAAATCCTTGGAGGAAGAGTTCAAGGTGACAAGAGCAAGAGAGATGATGCAATACAGGAATCCAGTGACCCAAAGGTGGCCCAGGCAAAGATCATTGTGAAGACCGGGAGAAACTGGAGAGTAGAAGAGACCATGCAGTAGCTGAATCTTCGCTGTGTCATAACGTCCTGGTGGGAGTGGTGATCCGAGGAACAGCTGGCCTGGGAAGCTTGCCAGCACCCAGGTACGACAAGGCTAAAAGGAGGCAGAAGTGCAAGTTCAACCAGGAGGAAGTGAGAGCATCCATGGATGAAGAGAGAGCCACCAAAGCAGTTTGTAGGAAGCAGCAAGGAGCTTGGATCAGGTGGGAGTAAGACATAGACAGGAGAGTGACATGGACTGATCTTTGGTGAGCAGAGCCACACCAAATCAAGTTCCCTGGCCAGGCAATATAAGACATCTTGCTCAGGCCATCCGTCCTGCATAGCTGAGGGAAGGTTAATGCCTCCAGACTGTCTGTTGTGTCCCAGGAAAGGAACCTTGGAGCACACTTTGAGCTGCTGCCCAAAAGCTCCTGGAGACAGCTAACGGGGGACGTGACCAGGTATCCTCGTGGAAGGAACCTTCTTGAAAATTAGTAACAGCAAACGAGCCCAACCCTGCCATCGAAGCATCAGCTTTGTGAGAGCAGGAGAGCAACTGGAAGCTAGAGAAAAGCAACCTTGAGGGATTCTGGCACCCGCTCATGAATGGCAGTTCATGATTGCCCTGAAGAAACAACGAAAGTTCCCACAGCACATTGTCAAGACCACCTTGAGACCAGATATCCTCCTGGTCTCAGAGGCATCCTGTTGGAGCTGTCAGTGCCATGGGAGGAGTGTCTGGAAGAGGCCAATGACAGGAAGCTTGCCAGATAAGAGGAACTAGGCAACGACCGTCAGAGGCAGGGAAGGAAGGCAAAGTACATGCCCTTTGAAGTGGGCTGCCGGGGTTTTGCTGAACAGTCTCAGCACAGAGCCCTCAGCGCATTGGGCACTACTGGTACAAGGAGGTAGACAGCCATCTGCAACATCACTGAGGCAGCAGAGAAACCCTCAGGATGGCTCTGGATGAAGAGAACAAGTCCATGGGGATCTGCAGCACATGCTAACTGTACACATCATTGCTTGATCAGCCATGACTGGGTTACTTCTGACGTTAAAAGACCCAAAATTCCTAATGACCCAAAGTTACAGCACTAATGTGATACGAAAATCATGAGATATATTCTTCAAATACATCTAAAGGCCATTGAAAGTGTGAAAACTTTGGATAAATTGTAAAACCTGCCTTATTTTACTTAGCATACAAATTTCTTGAATACCTTACACTACACTTAATTAACACATGATTGCTCATTTCTTTGCAGATTTATCAAATTACTTAACAACCAAACAAAAGTATGGAGTTTCAAAAAATGTCAATTTAACCAAATATTTATTTTAGCTTTATTTATGATTTTATTTGCAGACCCAACTTAAGTTGAATGGATCCATAGGCTTCACTGGATTGCAAAAGGATCCCATGGCAAAAAAAAACATCAGGACCCAAACTTTTTAAAACCACAAATTCCTCCTCATGCATTTAATGTCATAGTTCAATGATCCCTTGCAGAGTTTGCTGAATTGGAGACTGACAGTACCTAATGCAAGAAGCAGAATTGCAGGCTAGCTTCAACTTGAATGGCCACTCACAAAAATCAACCTTCTACTGGTGCATCCAGCTAAACTGTTGCACAGTTTAGATGCTGTAACCTTTGAATAGGTGATAGCCACAAAGCTGCAAATTCTGCAGTTAATGGTTACAAGTCAAAGGAACATCACAAGTCTGAATTGGCACATCCAAAATCTAGGGAGCATTAATTAAAGGCTAAAGTCTCCATTTTCTTCATATTCTGGTCAAATGCAATCATTGCTACTTCATAACATAATAATACATCTAAGATCCTTACTTTACATTGAACTTTGGTCTTACATTGTCTTAAAATATTAACTACTGTTTAATTGGGTTATATGAGTAGCTGCCGTCAGGTAGGAGGTATGGAAGCCTGAGGGCACACACTCAGCGATTCAGAAATGGCTTCTTCACCTCTGCCAACCTAAATGGACATTGAACCCTTGGACACCACCTCACTTTTTATTAAAATATATAATATTTCAGTTTTTTGCTTGATTTTTTAATCTATTCAATGTATGTATACTGTATAAAGTATACTCAATAAGGTTTACTTTTTCTTTATTATTTTTCTTCTCTATTATGTATTGTATTGATCTGCTGCTGCTAAGTTAACAAATTTCACGTCACATGGCGGTGATAATAAACCTGATTCTGATTCTCATTAATAACAGCCGGGTTGTCAGTGCCAAACAAGTTCAACAGCAACAGCTCAACCCTAATAGGATTTTATTGGATCCAACTGTTTAATTTTAATTGTTGTTTCCTTTGTAGTTTAACAATCAATTATATGCATTTTCAGTAGCCTTTATATACATAACAGTTTAATATGCCTTTAGTTGCTGTCCAAAGTATAATTCTGGGAGCTTTTTAGCTTCTTTGTTCTGAATGAGTATTTTCTCATCGGCTGTTTTTACTACCATATTAAATAAGAATAATCCAATCAGAAAATACTTATCTATGGAATTTTACTCATCTCTACAGTATTAAAGTAGCTGTATTGTGCTGGGCACCATCTTTCTTTAGCTTCCCTTCTTCAAGTAGTAGATTTCTGTCCCTCTTTGCTTCAACTTTCCTTTGTCCTATTAATTCTTAATAAAATGAACATGAAGCAACAAGTTTTATGCCTCGTTCTTAACTTCTAAGAGTTAAGGTGCCATTCTGAACTCCAGAATCTGACAACTTTTATTCAATTTGAACTGTTGCATTTAAATTGGGAAATGTGTTAAGTATGTATGATGAGCTTATAAGGGGTATCTGCAAAGCTTAAAGTCTAGAAGTATATATGGTACTAAATGACTTCAAAATTATATTTCAAAGCTAGATCACAGGAAGAAACAAAGGCATTAATTGGAGAAGAATATTTTTGTAACGTAACTTTCAAAGATAATAAAGATCTGGAAAACAAGTATAACATGTTTTTGTGACTTATTTTCAGATAATTGTTTTATGTCCCTTGAACAGCTGTCTAATAAATATAATTTGTCTCGAGCCCATTTTTTAAGATACTTACAAATTAGAAATTTTTTGAATAATATGTTACAGTCCTTTCCCAATTCACGCCCAATTGATATTACAGAAAAAATTCTAGGTTTAAATCCCTATCAGAAAGGTTTAGTAGCCGTCATTTATATGATCATGAAAATACAACCAGAGATGTCAGATAAAATTAAGAATGAATGGGAAAAAGAACTTCAATGTCCCTTACCTACAGAGCAATGGGAGAAAATTTTACAGTTAGTTAATTCCTCCTCTATTTGTGCCAAACATGCCCTAATACAATTCAAGGTGGTACATAGGGCTCATATGTCCAAGGACAAACTCACTCGATTTTATTCTCATGTAATCCAATCGTGACAGATGCCATTCTGAAGTAGCCTCATTGACTCACATGTTTTGGTCTTGCCCTTGCTTTCAAAAATGCTGGAAAGATTTTTTGGTATCATTTCAACAGTTCTGAGTATTAGCTTGCAACCTCATCCTATTACTGCAATTTTTGGCTTACCAATGGTGGATAACAGTTGTTTATCCCCCTCAGCTCGGCAGATGACTGCATTTGTCACACTAATGGCTATAAGATCTATTCTACTGAACCAGAAAGAAATTAATCCCCAACTACACTTCAATGGTTTTCCCATTGAAATTATATCTTGTTTGAGTTTAGAAAAAAATCGGAAGTGTCATTTTTGACCCTTTAGTCAAATTTGAAGAAACCTGGAGACTATTTATTCAACATTTTCATATGAGTTAAAATGACCTTTCCCGAACCTTCTTCTTATCACATTTAGTTATTTGGATAGAAGTGTGGAGTTATTGACACTACTGTGTATACCTGATATGATACAATAGCCCATGTCGGTTAGGTTAGCTGTTTTTTTTTAAAATGGTTTTTTTCCCAGTTTTCCATTTTTGTAATACACTATAATTTTGGGAGGTTATTATATTTGGGTTATTAACTGTTTATATTTGCATCCCAGCATTAATTATGTACTCTCAAGCTCTCTGTATTTGCTGTTTTCCTTCTTATGTTTGTTTGAAAATTAATAAAAAGATTTTAAAAGAAAAGATCTAGAATAAACTGTCAGGAATGGGAGTAGCAGGAAAGGCTTATGGTCATTGTGTGATATCACCAGATGCCATGGTGGACAAGTTCAAAAATACTGCAGAGATGAACCTTTCTCCATTCTGTAGTGTTCAAGTATACAAATTAGAAAAATTTGCAGCTAAAAGTGAAAGTAATTTCAGTCATTTATACATTGTTGACAAAACATTCAAAAAATTATTTCATGCTCTCCTAAGAAATGCAACAGAAGATTTATTTAGCCACATGCACTGAATCAGAAAAGGAACCAGAGCTACTGAGTGAGGTGATCAAGTTCGCACAACTACAAAAAACAGGTTCTCAAATTCAGTTTTGTGACTCAAGAGTATGCAACCACACATTCATATTTCAAAGGTTTTTCTTCCAACTACTGAGATAATAAGGATGTACATCTCACTAGCTCCCATTTTACCATCATGATGTAAAATAACCTACACTAAGCAACATGAGAAAATTCAACGCATACAAACAAGCTGGATGAACTCAGCAGGTCGGGCAGCATCCGTTGAAATGAGCAGTCAACATTTTGGGCCGACACCCTTCGTCAGGACTCGGTTCGAAATGTTGACTGCTCATTTCAACGGATGCTGCCTAACCTGCTGAGTTCATCCAGCTTGTTTGTATGTGTTGATTTGACCACAGCATCGGCAGTATACTTTGTGTTTACTATGAGAAAATTCAGTTCTTTGAGGAATAGTAGTCAGTTTTTCCAATGTATGGAGGCAAGTAACTCTCAAAATCTGATTTAAATCTGATAATATAGACTAGAAGAAAGCACTTTATGGTCATGCACTCTTCTGCTTGCATGCAACAGAGCAAGTCTCTTTCCAAATTCAAGGCAGTTGAGAATAGGAAAACCCTAAATTATAATTTTTTTCAGTGAATCCTTTGTCAAAGGGTATTATTCCTGAAAGGAACTGAAATGTCTTGCATCAACAAGCTATGCCAAACCTTACTTAATTACTTCTAGTACCTGGCAGAGGGGATCAGATTCAAAATTCCATTGAGCACATAATTAAATTCGGCATGATTCTGTGCCACGAGGGCAACCAGTGCCTCACAGCTGGCTGTACGAACCACCACATTGTCACAGCAGCACTTCTCCCACAACAAGTTCAATGCAGGAGTCTGCAAGAAAAAAAATAACCATTTACAATAGTCAACTAAAATGCCTGGCTTATTGCTGCAGCATACTACATCAGAAAAGGAAACATATAAATTGAGAGCAACCACAATGTTAAATCAATTCTGATAATTTAAACTATGAATTAATTCATAACTTCCTAAAAAGTAAAATCATAAGATTAAAAATTTTCGGAGACTCTATTGATGAGGTCATATCATTTTCAAATTTTTAACAATGTTTGATTGTTTTACAGAACTGAGCAGCTGCACAAACCATTTGTGGGTAGGATTTTTTTAGTGTTTGTTTTCATGGAACTCCCATTCCTAGGGATCTGCCTCCTCCTTCGTGGATGAGAAACTTATAATTTTGCAAAGACAACGTGTGAACCAATTCACTTCCTTATTAAATACTATTTATTTGCAGCATTTTAACGGTTTAATACCAACATTTGTTCCCGGTTAGTTTTAATAACGTTTTCTATCTATCAGCTGTGGTTCAACTTTAATTCACAAGAAAGGGGATGCATTTACAGTGCTATGACATTCATTGTACACCAAGGATAAAGAAAACATCACAGGTCTTTGAAAAGTTTGGCAAGTAACTGAATGTTGCCAGCAGAGGCAGCAAAAGGACAAGTTCTAAGGTCCAGTCTCATTCATTCAATCCAGCACTCCACTGTGCTCATAAAAATACACCACTGCATGTGATTTCAAATATTCTGCTACACTGGATTACTTTCAATGTGTGGGTACCATATTGCCTACTCGATCACTAAAAATTAATTAAGATCCTCCAACAGGAGTAAAAGCCCCAACATTAAAAAACCTTACAATCATTACACTGCTGACAAGCACACAAAAGATGCTTCCTAAATGCACAAAACAGATACCAGATGTAAAAATATCTAATTACATCAAAACAGTACTAAAACTTCAGTGTGGTTTCTTCAAAGTAATAAATGAAGGCAGACTTTCTGAAAAATATCAAACATTACTACGAATGTTAAAAACAGCTGAGCAAATTTAACAATATGAAGTACAAACCTGATCTGAAGAATATTTTATCAGAGATGATGACCCTTTTTCTTTTAAAATGGCAGCAACCAGATGTCCTACAGCCTGTGCAAAGAGAGAAATTAAATTATATTGATTATGTACATATAAATCTAAAATTGTCATGAGGGAGTTAACCTACGATGAGAGATTGAGTTGCCTGGGACAATATTCACTGGAAAACAAAGATGAGAGATGGGACCTTACAGAAACATACACAATTATGAAAGGGATAGTAATGGACACAGCCTCAAGATTCAGGGAAATAGATTTAATATGGTGATGAGATGATAATACATCAGAGCAGAATTAGGCAATTCAGCCCATCGAGGTTTTTCCACCAGTCAATCATGGCTGATTCATTATCCCCCCTCAACCCCATTCTTTTGCCTTCTCCCTGTAACCTTTGACGCCCTGACTAATCTAAATATGCCTAATGATTTGGCCACCAGAGTCAATGACAATGAATTCTACAGATTCACTACTGACCGGCAAAAGAAATTCCACCTCATCTCTGTAATAATTGGATGCCACTCTATTCTGAGGCTGTGCCCTCTGGTCCTAGACTCACCCACTATAGAAAATCTCATCTCCATGTCTACTCTATTTTGCCCTTTTAAATATTCGTTATTCCAAGTGCGATCTAGTCAATGCTTTATAAAGCCTCAACATTACAACTATGCTTTTATATTCTAGTCCTGTTGAAATGAATGTTAAGATTGCATTTGGCTTCCTTACCACCAACTCCACCTGCAAGTTAATCTTAAGAAAATCCTGCACGAGGACTCCCAAGTACACTTGCACCTCTGATTTTTAGGTTATGTCACCATACAGAAAATAAGTCTGTGCCTTTATTCCTTCTACCAAAATGCATGACCTTACACTTCCCTACACTATATTTCATCTGCCACGTTGTTCCCTATTCTCCTGATTTGTCAAAGTCCTTCTGCAGACTCATTGCTTCCTCAGCACCACCTGCCCCTCCACCCACCTTTGTATAACCTGGAAAACTGGCCACAAAGCCATCTATTCTGTCATTCAAATCATTTACAAACATGAAAAGAAGTGGTCTAAACACAATCCCTGCAGAACACCACTAGTCACCAGCAGCAAACCAGAAAAAGTCCCCTTTATTCCCACTCATTGCATTTGCCATTTTATTCCCCCATTATTACCCCTCCAGCATCATTTTCCAGTGCTCTGATATACACTCTCTCAGCTCTCTAACTCTTTATACTGTGTATCTGAAAAAACTTTTGATATCCCTTTTATATTATTGGGTATCTTACCTTCATATTTCATCTTTTCTCCCCAATTGCTTTTCAGTTGTCTTTCGTAGATTTTTAAAAGCCTTCCAATCCTCTAATCTCCTACTAATTTTTGCCATATTATATGCCCCTCTTTTCCTTTTATGCTGTCTTTGACTTCCCTTGTCAGTCACAGTTGCATCATCCTCCCTTTAGAATATTTCTTTGTCTTTGAAATTTATCTATCCTGCACCTTCTGAATAGCTCCCAGAAACTCCAGCCATTGCCATTCTGCAGTCAATCCAGCTGGTGTCTCCTTCCAGTCAACTTTGGCCAGTTCCTCTCTCATGCCTCTGTAATTCCCTTTGTTGTTTTTAAGTGTCATTGATTCGTCATCAACTCATGGCAACCCTGTAGATAGCTGCCCAAATATCATCTCTTGTGACCCAGGACGAACCTGATTTTTACAATCTACCTGCAAATTGAAATTCCCCCATTACTATCATAACATTGCCCTTTTTATGTCTTTTCTATTTACCGTTGTACTTTGTATCTCACATCCTGGCTACTGTTTAAAGGTCTATATTTAACTCTCATCCTGGTCATTTTACCCTTACAGTTTCTTAATTCTACCTTCAAGGACTTTGCATCTCCTGATCCTATGTCACCTCTTTCTAAGGATTTGATTTCATGTTTTACCAACAGAGCCACACAAACGCCTCTGCCTACCTGCCTGTCCTTTCCATAGTTATGCTCCCAACTATGATCTTCTTTCAGCCATGACTCAGTGATACCCACATCACATCTGCCAATTTCTAACTGTGCTACAAGATCATTTACCTTATTCCGTATACTACATGCATTCAAATATAACATCATCAGTCCTGTGTTCACCACCCTTTTTGATTTTGCTCCTCTATAACACTTCATCTCATCCTAATGACTTCAATTCTGCCCTACCATTTGCCCATCCTTCTTTACCAATACACCACACAGTGCACCTGCTTGTATACAAACTGCCCCATTCTCAGTCCTAGCACTCCAGTAGCCACTTCCCTGCCAAATTAGTTTAAACCCTTCCCAACAGCTCTAGCAAACTTTTCTGCAAAGATCCTGCCCCCTCAGGATCAAGCTAACACATCCTTTTTGTACAGACCATAACTTTTTCAGAAAAGATCCCAATGATCCATAAATCTGGCACCCTACACCAATTCCACAGCCACATATTCATCTGCTAAATCATCCTGTTCTTACCCTCACTGACACATGCCACAGGCAGCAATCCAGAGATTACCTGCTTTTCAGCTTTCTACCTAACCTCCCTATATTCGCTCTTCGGGACCTCCTCCTTTTTCCTACCTATATAGTGGGTACTTATATGACCCATGACTTCTAGTTGTTCACCCTCCCCCTTTTATAATGTTGTGGATGCAATCTGAGACATCCCTGACCTTGAAAGCAATATAGTATCCAGTTGTCTAATTCACATCCACAGAATCTCCTGTCTGTTCCTTTAACTATGGAATTCCCTATCACTACTTCACTCATCCTCTCTCCCCCTCCCCTTCTGAACCAGAGCTCAACTCAGTGCCATTGACCTGACCGCTTTGACTTTCCTCTGGGTAATTCACCACCCCTACACGAATAGGACACAAGCTGGTACACCTGTTGTTGAGGGGAACGGCCACAGAGCTAGTCTGGTGGCTGCCAACCCCTTTTACCCCAACAGTCACCAAATTATCTGCATCCGCCCTCTATGCCCCGTTGATCAACCCCTCAGTCTCCTGAATAATCTGGAGTTTATCTAGTTCCAATCTTTATCATGATCTGGCAGAAAGCTTTCACTGGATATACTTTTTACAGGTATAGTCATCAGGGTCACTGGAGGTCTCCCTGTCTTCCCACGTCCCACAAAAGAAGCATTCCACTATCATGCCTGGTATCCCCACTGCGTACCAAAGCCTCTATGAGCCAATGCCTGAGCTGCCCACTCTAACACTGGCTGCTCCTCTTAACCATATAACAATCACAGCACGGAAACAGGCCATCTTGGCCCTCCTAGTCCGTGCCGAACCCTTAATCTCACCTAGTCCCACCTACCCGCACACAGCCCATAACCCTCCACTTCTTTCCTGTCCATATACCTATCCAATTTTACCTTAAATGACACAACTGAACTGGCCTCTACTACTTCTACAGGAAGCTCATTCCACACAGCTATCACTCTTTGAGTAAAGAAATACCCCCTCGTGTTTCCCTTAAACTTCTGCCCCCTAACTCTCAAATCATGTCCTCTAGTTTGAATCTCCCCTACTCTCAATGGAAACAGCCTGTTCACGTCAACTCTATCTATCCCTCTCAAAATTTTAAATACCTCGATCAAATCCCCCCTCAACCTTCTACGCTCCAATGAATAGAGACCTAACTTGTTCAACCTTTCTCTGTAACTTAATTGCTGAAACCCAGGTAACATCCTAGTAAATCGTCTCTGCACTCTCTCTAATTTATTGATATCTTTCCTATAATTCGGTGACCAGAACTGCACACAATATTCCAAATTTGGCCTTACCAATGCCTTGTACAACTTTAGCATTACATCCCAACTTCTGTACTCAATGCTTTGATTTATAAAGGCCAGCGTTCCAAAAGCCCTCTTCACCACCCTATCTACATGAGACTCCACTTTCAGGGAACTATGCACAGTTATTCCTAGATCTCTCTGTTCCTCTGCATTCCTCAATGCCCTACCATTTACTCTGTATGTTCTATTTGGATTATTCCTGCCAAAATGTAGAACCTCACACTTCTCAGCATTAAACTCCATCTGCCAACGTTCAGCCCATTCTTCTAACCGGCATAAATCTCCCTGCAAGCTTTGAAAATCCACCTCATTATCCACAACACCTCCTACCTTAGTATCATCGGCATACTTACTAATCCAATTTACCACCCCATCATCCAGATCATTTATGTATATTACAAACAACATTGGGCCCAAAACAGATCCCTGAGGCACCCCGCTAGTCACCGGCCTCCATCCCAATACACAATTATCCACCAACTCTTAAAACCAACTTCTTTTTATTGGACAGAAGCAACTGTTCTTCCCAGAGAAGAGTGAATCTGTGGAATTCGTACTGCAGTGCACAGCAGCACCTCTACTCATGACACCTAAAAATTTGACAAACTTCTGTAGATGTGTGGCAGAGAGTATATTGCCTGGCTGTCTCACAGCCTGGCATGGAAGCACAAATTCTTTTGAACAGAAAATCCTAAAAAAAGTGGATAGGGCTCAGTCAAACATGGGTAAAGCCCTCACAACCATTGAACATATCTACACGAATGGACTCACTTTCAAGGACTCTTCCTCACATGTTCTCAATATTTATTTCTTATTTTATTATTATTAGTTATTTTTTCTCAGCTCAAGCTGGCAAAACCTGAGATACAGGTATAGCCAAGCACGCTCATTTGTTAATTGCTAGGAACTTTCAGACTATTTTACTGGCGTTTAGTACTGTGGCTTTCTGAAGATTTACACAGATATTACTGTGTAGCCTTAACTGTTTAATACTACTATGTAGTGACTCTGGGAAATTACTATCAAGACAATGTATACCCTGTTCATGTTCCAAAGTCTTTCTATAATCATTATTATTATTATTATTTCTTTTTATATTTGCAAAGTTTGTTGACTTCTACAAACTAGTTGAACACCTATGTTGGTGCAGTCCTTCACTAATTGTTATGATTATTATTCTATTATGGATTTATTGAATATGTCCACAAGAAAGTGAATCTCAGGGTTGTATATGGTGTCATATACGTACTTTGAATAGAGGCTACCTCACTAAATATATTTAAACACCTGTTCCTATTTTTTATATTATGTTCTTAACATCATTTCCAAAAATTATGAAATATCATACCTGTGACTGGATTACTGAATTTTGAAATTCAAATCTCCTCTTCAAATTCTCTGACATTGTTGCTAGGAATTCTTCATGCAATTCTCAAGTAGTGTCTGTAAAATAACAAGCAAAACTGTTAAGACTGGAATCCAAAGAGGATGATGTTCTAGTATCTTGAAAACTATGTCATTAAAACTAGCAATCAAACCAATTGTTGAATGACCAATTGACCTTTTTAGTGAACATCCTGCAATTTTCTATTTTTCAAAATGATCAGTATTCCTGTTCAAGTCAAACTCAAAGTCATATTGATTATCATGTGCACAAGCATATGTACGTACAGGTGCAATGAAAAGCTTGCAGCAACATCACAAACACATTGCATCACAAGAAAAACAAACTACAAATCAATTATACGCAGCTGTTTTTAAAATAAGAAAACACAATTAGAACAAAATTTCCACTTTAGAGCCAAGTGGTCAAAGTGTTCATAACATTGCTAAACTGTAGTGAACAGGATTTTGCCACTAGTTTTAAGAACCATTAACCATTGTATATGCTGATAAATCTGTCTTAAAATGTATGTGGAGTACTTCTTTTCCCACTTTTCTTTTGTGTTTGACATTAATACATCTCTAGATCTTTTGAATTTTGGAACTGAACCTGAAAGCAACTGAATTTAGGATGCCGGGTCAAATACAGAGATCCTTAGATCTTCATAATCTTTAGGTTGCTGGATTATACCGAGATGTAGGTCCTAGGTTTTTTGGTCCAACAGGGAAGGCATTCTTCTAAGAGCTTCAGAGCATTGTCTTCTTCATTCCCACAGTATGGAACCAACAAAAGGATGATAACGTGAATGAATTAGTGCCCCAATTAGTTATAAAAAATAAGAACCAGCAAGTGGCATTATATCAATTTAACTATTTGGTTGATTTTCTCACCTTTTTTTTTAAACTTGATGCTAATATATAAATCAACTAGGTACAGGAAACTAATGAAGGTTTTACATGGTGACTGGAACCTTGACAGCAGCAGAACAGCAGACATTTTAAAGTTAACGTTGAAGATCAGAGATCTGTGGAAATTAGGAAGCATGAAGTTTGTCTGGTACTTGTGTTACTGATTGTGATGTTGTTGACATTGAAAATAATGGTTCTGAAGCACATAGGACATAAAAACACAAGAAAGTAGGAACAGAAATAGGCCACCTGTCCTTTCAAGCGTGCTTGCATTTCAGTACTACTCTCGGCTTCCTCTCTGCCAGAGACCCACAGTCTTCATTATCTGATCTTTGAAATTTTCATCTACCTCCATAGCCTGTGGGCTAGACTTTATCTTTTGTGACACTTCTTTAAGTAGGTATTAAATAAATCGCTGCTGTCAGTACTTCTGTGTAAAGAATAACACTGAAGTTAAGATACCAACAGATTTAAATTAGAAATGCAGCATATAGTTGCACTGTAATTTCCTTTCAAGCAGAGAAATACACAATATTTGCAACAAATCATGTTTAGATTGGAAATGATTAAGGGGAAATGGTTTATTTTTAAATGGCACCAATTACTCATTCATAAAGAGAAATGTATATTCAATAAATCATCATTCACTGTCAATGATTAGAATCAAAATAGCTTCTAAACACGTTTCCTACAATCCCAACAAACATTCATCTCATTACTCCAGCTTCACTGGGAATCAAACCAACTGTTCGCTTTCTGGTCTCTCAATATTTCTATTTCAGATGCCGTGGAAGTCCATAGCAGGGGTATTCCCTTCTGCCGCCGGCGTGGGATGGCGAGTCTGTCGGGACCCTGGGGACTTGTGGAAACTGTGTGGTGGTTTCTTTCGAATTTTTAGTCTTTTAACATCTTTGGAATATTTTTACTGTGCCCATGGTCTGTTTTTTTTTAAATCAATTATGCTATTGTTTGCACTGTTGTAACTATATGTTGTAGCTATGTGGTTTTGTGCAGGTCTTGTAGCTTTAGTTTTTGGTCTTATTTGTCTGGTGGGATTGGAGCTCCTTTCCAGGGAACGTGCTAAGATGGTAGCGCAATATTAATGCACAGCAGCCTCTCCGGACTCTGGATTGGGGATTGCTAAACGTTATGTGGATTTTCTGGTGTAGTCTGTTTTGTCTTGCATTTTTGTGATATCATTCTGGAGGAACGTTGTCTCATTTTTTAACTGCATTGCATTTGTGGTTTTTAAATGACAATAAATTGAATCTGAATCTGAATTAGCAGCAAACTCATCTCAAAGAACAACAATGATGCAAATAGTATCAATAATAATAATGCTGCTGCCTGGGGATCACCAGGGTATGCCTGCAGCAAGGAATGGGCAGGAGAGTAAGCGAACCACTACTGGTGCACTGCTGAATAGGCGGGCAGGCACCGAGAAACCTGAAAAAATTACTGCCAGCATTCAAAGTAGCCCACCAACACCACAGGCTGCGATTCCTGCAGGTGCTTTTCAGGCGAGCAGTCCACTTACAACCGAAACCACTCAAGCGGTTAAAAGAAGAAAGACATGCATGAAACGGTCATTAGAAGTAAACATATTCAGAATTTGTGCATGTCGACAACGAAAGATATTACCAAGGGAACTTGAAACTGATATGACAGTATTCAGGGACATACTTCATCAACAGTTTTTAGCACAATATGCAAGTAAATGCACAATGCAAGATCAATGTAGAGTGGTAGTAAAAAAATAACTTAATCTCTATAAACTTGTTAAACCAAATGAAACATGAAGTTGCACAAGTGCTAGAAAGAGACCAACACAAGGACCACAACAATGCTATACAAGAAAAAAATGACGATGCAACCTCCCTGAAGTGCTGATGAAAATAGAACTACTTCAACAACTGACAACCTGACGGTAACTGCAACAACACAAATGTATAGCCTCCACAGAATGCTAATGATGAAGCTGAGCTTACAGATAAAATTACACTAACATTTAACACCACACTAGCAGAATATATAGGCACTGACCCAGCAAGAGATCCTACACAGCAAAACAAGTCATCAAAATTTGCAAAAATTGTTAATACTCAACAATATTATATTACCAAAATATTTAGAAAAACTTGAAACATTTGAAGAACTACACAGAATAACATAGGCACAACATTAACAGCAGTGCAGTGCAATGATTGCAAAATACAGGCATTGATAGAAACCAAAAACTGAGTAATGAAATGAGAACACCAACATAGCAGGAGAAATTAAGAAATAAAAGTGAAACATTAAGAACAGAAATAAATGTCAACAAGGAAGTGTTGAACACCTGGCTGAGAGTTGAAGACCTCTTCCCAGAAAGAGGGAATACAAAACCAGCTGATTAACACAGATCAAAAAATTCATAATAGAAAACCAACAAATTCAAGACAATAAAATGCAGAAAAATGCCAAAAGAAATCAGAAACAATTCAACATACTACAGAATCATGTAGCAGTTTAACACAATCTGATTACTTACCCAGACAAATCAGTGACCAAAATCTTGCTTTAAAATACAAACTCTTAAAAGACACCACACCTTCCTATAATTAAAAATCTGATCCAGTTTTAGAGTCTGAGCCCTACAAATTATATTATGACCATTACTACCGATTGGACAATCCATAAAAACCGTCCAAGTATAATATTACAGAATCAACAAGAGCAACTTACTTGATATAGCCCTTCCAAACACACAATACACACAGTTAGTAAAAAAACACCAGAAGTATGCTGAATTAAAAGAAATTTTAAAAAACTTTGGAAAATGAACAGGATGTACATTGCCCCAATACTTACATCTACAACTGGTGTCATCCCAAAGTCACTTCACAATATCATTAAACAATGATGCCTGCACTGCAACATTTATCTTCAGCAAGCTGCAATACTGAACACCACTAGAACAGTCCTCAAGTTCCTAGCAATTGAGAAATGAGTGTGTTTCATTCTGTGAATTTGTATTTGCGTATATTTACAAAATACAATTAAGTTGGCCAGTAAAACTATTGAAAATCTTTTCTTCGTACTTTTGTCAGTTAAATAAAGGTTCACGTGAATTAACGTATCACAGATTTTTGTTTTTATTGCATTTTGGAAAATATCCCAACTTCTCTGGAAATGGGGTTTGTACAAACAAAAATTATTAACAAAATTACATTCGTCAAAAGCAAGGTTAAATAAATAGGTTTTGAGCTGGCATTCCAAAGTGTCAGCTGAGTCTGCATCCCTTTTATTTTTAGATACTGAATTCCACAATTTATGAGCATAGTTAAGAGAAAGCTGCCCTGCCAACTTTCTTTTGAAGGAGTTTGTTAAATATAGAGTCCGACAGAAGTCCCGAGAGCTCAAGCAAGATTATGGAATAAAAGCAATTCTGTGATATACTCCTGCTCCAGAACATTGAGAGTTTTAAGAACAATTAAGAGAACTTTAAAATCAATTCTAAAAGATACAGGGAGCCAATGCAGAGTAGCTAGTACAGGAGTGATATGCTCCCTCCCCTGGTATTATTTAAAGTCCAGCAGTGGCATTCTGAACAAGCTGACGTTTATCAAGATTGGTTTTGAAGGCCAGTAAAAAGTGCATTGCAATAAACTGATCTATTTGATATAAAGACGTGAATTAGTTTTTCTGCATCATTTCATGACAGGCATATCTTTGCAATTTTTTTTAAAGTATAGAAATACTGCTCAATCACTTTCTTTCTATGGGATTTAAAATACAAACCTATATCAAAGGTAATACATAGGGGTTGTTACAACTGATTTTACATGGGGAGCCAAGTTTCTAAATTTATGAAGAAGTTTATCTCTTTTGGCTTTGAAACCAACTAAAAGTATTTCAGTTTTATCTTCATTAAGGTTTAGAAAATTATTGCTCATCCAGTTGTTTATTGCAGCCATACCAGAAGTCAGGGTGCTTTATTGTTAGGCTCTACTGAGATATGCAGCTGTGCGCCATCTACATAACTGTGGAAATCAAGTTTATGCAGGCTAATAATGTTTCCTCAGTGGAGTATGTATAGGGAGAAGAGTAGGGGACTAAGACTGCTTCCCTAAGCAACACCGGAAGTTAAACTGTATCTCTTAAAAAAATGGTCTTGAAGATTGACAAAAAACTCTCTAAGGTACATGCGCAAAGCTGAGGGAACCACCAGAGAGGACAGCCCAGTTCTCAAGGTGATCTACGAGGATGGTGTGGTCAATTGTGTCAAGGGCAGCACTTAAATCTGAGAGAGTTAGAACTGAAACCCTGTTGGCATCAGTGATGAGCCTAAGGTGGCTGACAATTTTGGTAAAGGCCATCTCCGTGCTGTGGTTTGTTCTAAAACCTGACTAAAATTGTTCCAGAATATTGCTCTCATTCAGAAAGTTGCTGAGCTGGTTGACTTTCTAAAGAATCTTGCTCAAGAAGAGAAGATTTGATCTAGGCCTGTAGATAGCTAACTGTCAAGTTCAGCTTTTAAAGTAGGGTTTGACAGCCACCATTTAAGGCATCTGAATAAATTCTACTTTCAAGTAACGGAATTGAAAACAGTATTAAGAGAGTCCTTAAAAAGTGCGGTAGGGACAGGCCTGAAACAGTAAGTAGATGGTCACTCTTTTTACAACCTTTAGAGAGTATTGCATCAGAAATGTTGGTAAACTTTGACATGGTTGCCATCTTTTTATGAGGTTGGCTGATGAGGTTACCAGTATCTGTGACTATGCTCTCCCTAATGTAAATAATTTTGCTATTGAAAAGAAACATTGTGAATTCCTCATATTTTGTGCAGATGCTTGACTGAAGACATTATTAGTTGAGACAGGGTTCAACAGTCAGTTTATGGTCAAGAACAATATTCTTGAATTGCTGTATAGCAGTGTTAAAAGAGGCAAGTTTTTCCTTGAAAAACTATGGTGGTCTTTCCACCATTTTCTCTCAGATGCTCTGCATGATCTCGAGCTCACGGCCATGGCAACATTTTACTAACTGATTTTTCTAACCCTGAGGGGCTCCTGTGTTTAATATGTTTGTCAAGTTATTGCTGAAAGAATCAACCATTTACTGAGCAGGCCACATAAACTAGCCAGCTCAGAGAATGTTGCATTGCAGCGTAGAATTGTTTTTAGCTGTAATTTCTTTCATGGTGTTGGCTACCAAAAAGTACATAAAGTACATAAAAATTAGTAGAGACAATGGAATCAAAGACACATTAATAATATTCAATCATTTTGTCATTACTATATTTCCCAGTCAATGGGTGGGCTCAGTGACATGCTCGGTAAGATCTAGGCTGTCTTGTAAATTCAGCTACCATACAGTTCACATTTGAGAGATCATTAAAATGAACACTGAAATCATCAGCAATGACAATGCTGGTAATTCTATGCATGAGTTCAATAATAATAATAGAGGATGAGGATTGAGAATTCCAAGTGAAAGCAGGCATTGGGTTTAGGAGGGCAATAAAGCAATAACACAGAGGACAGGATCTGTGCCAAAAATTTTAAACATATGTACCTCAAAATTTGAAAACTGGTTGACAGACAGTAGATTGCACTTGAAATGCTTTCTTAAGATAGTCACAAGCCCACCAGTCGGCCATTGGGCCCTGGTACGCTGAAACTGTCATAGCCAGGGAGACACAGTTCAAATAACTGGCTGTATTTGCTTAGCTTTAACCAAGTCTCAATTAAGAACATAAAATCAAGGTCTGTAGAGGTAATAAAATCATTTAAGATAAAAGTCTTAATTAAAAGGGATCTCATATTTAGAAGAGCTAGATTAAACAGAGTAGCCTGGAGTGAAGCAACTGGAGAGTTATTTTAAGATTTTAGATTTTAAGAGTAGAAGGTTATTTCTGTTGACACCTTTTATAGGATAGCTTCATCTGAGGGCCCTTCCAGTGACAATGGTCTGAATCAGAAGGGTAACATTTAAAGGCTGTAAAATAGAGTTGAGAGGATAGAAGTCAGGTCAGGTCTGATAGGGAAACCACTGACAGAGGCAGAACATCAGAATGACTGTGAAGAAGAACCGGTGGAGAGTGAGATTCCGGATTCAAGACTGTTTAATGTCATTTCCAGTACACAAGTGTAAAGGAGAATAAAATAATTGTTACTCTGGATCTGATGGGGCACAAAAAAATACACTGATAAAGGGCACAATAATCTAAAAAAAACACAATTAATATACCCATCAGATAGCTATGTACATAGCTTAATTGTATGTCCATAAAGTGGCAAAAAGTACAGGAGCGTCTGCAAACAAGTTGATTCTGCTAAGAAATAATAATTGGGAGTTGTGGAGGGGTGGGTTAATGGGTGGAAGTTTTGATCAGCCTTACTGCTTGGGGAAAGTAACCATTTTTGAGTCTGGTGGTCCTGGTGTGGATGTTACATAGCCTCCTCCCTAATGGAAGTAGGACAATTAGTCCATGAGCAGAGTGGGTATAATTCTTCATGATGTTACTGGCCCTTTTCCTGGCAACTTTCTGTATTAACAGTACTGTGCAAAAGTCTTAGGCACCCTAGACTTTTATATGAATTTTGTTTAAGATGTTTAATTTTTGTCTTCTCAATTAGTGTGTCCACAGAAAAGAGTAAATTTTAGATTTTCAAAACAATTTTCCAAAAACTTTAATGTTACATTTTTGCATTTTCTAAAAAAAAGTAACATATTAAGTAATAGACCACTTTTCAAATACAAATAATTACTTTGTAGGTACATAGCCCAGTACGTGATTAAACAAAGATAGCAAACAGGTGCTAATGATCAATGACAAAACAACCTCAATAACTAATCTGATTAACTGAAACAGAAACAGGTGTCATGGAATCCAAATGGGTGAAGGACAACTAAACTAAAACCCGAGGGTGTGACACATGTGAGAGTTTACCTTCAAATCATCAATTCTCACACCATGGCAACAGTGAGCATTGCAACACGACTCAAGGTGGTCATCCTGCATTAGCAAAGTCTCTCCCAAGCATAAATTTCACAGCAGACAGGAGTTTCAAGGGGAGCTGTCCAAGCTCTTCTGAAGAAGCACAAAGAAACGGGCATGGTTGAGGACCAGAAACGCAGTGGTTGGTCATGGAAAATGAGTGCAGCAGAGATATGAGACCGTCATCTCTTCTAAATCGGAAATAGTACAGCCCTGTTATCAGCTCTGAACTCACAGAAACCACTGGAACCCAAGTACACCCCTCTATAGTCTGAAGAAGTCTTGCCAGAAGTGGTCTTCATGAAAGAGTTGCTGCCAAAAAGCCATTCCTCCAAAGTGGAAACAAAGCCAAGAGACTCACCTCCGCACAAAAACACAAGGACAGAATAATGGCAACAATTGCTTTGGACTGACAAGTCATAATTTGGAATTTATGGCCCAAACAGGAGGCAGTGTGTCCATAGAAAAGCTGGAGAGTGCTACATGGATGCGTATCTGGCATCAACAATGAAGCATGCCAGCAATTTCCTGCAAATTTGGGACTGCATTTCTGTAAATGAAGTTGGTGATCTGGTCAGAATTAATGGAATCCTCAATGCTGAAAAGTACAAGCAGATTCATATCCATCACACAATACCATCAGGGAGGTGTCTGATCAGTTCCAACTTCAGATTCAGATTCAGTTTATTGTCATTTATAAACCACAAATACAATGCAGTTAAAAAATGAGACAATGCTCTCTGGAATGATATCACGAAAAAGCACAAAACAGACCACACAAGAAAAACCACATAACGTTTGGTAATCCCCAGTCCAGAGTTCGGAGAGGCTGCTGCGTATCGATATCACACTACCATCTTTCTCTAGCAAAAACACTGACCCCCAAACACAAAGTCAAAGCCATAAAGAACTATCTTCAGCTGAAAGAAGAACAAGGAGTTCTGCAACAGATGGTATGGCCTCCAGAGCCTTTATTTCATCATCGAGGCTGTCTGGGATTACTGTACCTGGAGAGGCAGAAGCAAGAGAGACAGCCAAAGTCCGCAGAAGAACTGTGGCAAGTTCTCCAAGACCCTTGGAACAACCTATCAGCTGATTTTCTTATAAAACTGCACCAGTGTACCTAAGAAAACTGACACAGTTTTAAAGGCAAAGAGCAGTCACACCAAATATAGATTTGATTTAGTTTTTATAGTGTTTACTGCTCTTTATAATTTCTTTTGATATTTAGAAACTTTTCATTTCATTACTTTTGCAAGCATCTTTGTTTTACAGAACTTTTTTACATGTACTTAAGACTTTTGCACAGTACTGTATGTCCTTGACGGTGGGTAGGCTGTTGCCATTGATGCGTTGAGTAGTTTTGACTTCCCGTTGTAGAGCCTTCCTGTCTGGAAAATGTTGTTAACTACACAACAGTTCAGGACACGTTGTTTTAATTTTCAGGAAGCTCTCAAATAGGGGAATAACTCATGTTACGATGTATGAAAATTTAGTAAAAATGGAAATGTTGATCTTTATAAAATAAAAATGGTATAAAATAAGTTTTGTAGCAATAGCTTAGGTTATTATTGAAACTATACTTGGAGTACTATGTTCACCTTTGCTCTGCTAATTTAAGGCAGGATATAAACAGCTTTAAGGAAGCTCAGAAAAAGATCATTAGATTGATTTAAGACCATAAGACATACAAGCAGAACTGGGTCATTCAGTCCATCGAGTCTGCTCCACTTTTCCATCATTACTGACCTATTACCCTTCTCCAACCCGTTCTCCTGCCTTTTCCCCATAACCTTTGACGCTCTTTAACCAAGAACCTAAGCTTCTGCTGTAAATACACCCAATAACTTGACCTCCACAATCTGTGGCAATTCTAAAGGGATGTCCTTGTATTCTGAAGCTGTTCTCTCTGGTCCTAGACTCTCATACTATAG
Organism: Hypanus sabinus; assembly: GCF_030144855.1. Classification (NCBI taxonomy): domain Eukaryota; kingdom Metazoa; phylum Chordata; class Chondrichthyes; order Myliobatiformes; family Dasyatidae; genus Hypanus; species Hypanus sabinus. The sequence goes on from NC_082710.1 coordinate 61,327,549, forward strand.
GAAAATCTTCTCCACATCCACTCTATCTAGGACTTTCAAATTTCAATAGGTTTCAATGAGATCACTCAAATTCTTCTAAACTCCAACAAGTACAAGGCCCAGAGCCATCAAATGCTCCTCCTATATTAACCCTTTCATTCCCAGAATGAAGCTCATGAACCTCCTCGGAACCCTGTGATATCTCTGCAGTGAAGGGACAGATTGAGCAATTTGTGCCCATACTCATTCAAATTTTAGGAGATGTGATCATATTGAAACAAGATTCAAAGAGACTTAATTTCTGGAAGTTTAGAGGATCTTTCTCTAATGGAGAATTTAGTAATTGGAGCTAGATCTAGATTAAATGATTGCCCATTTAAAATGAAGATGAAAGGAACTGTCTTCCTTCAGATCATTCATCTTCAGAATTCTCTGCACCAATGCGCTTCAACAACCCAATCAATGGATATTTTAGGATATTTTAAACTGTATCAAGGGATATAAAAAACAAGAAGAAACCGTGGCCAAAACCAAGATGGAACCATAAATGGTCCCTTCAGGCCAATTTGACCATGCCAAACAAGATGGCTAACTGAACTAGTCCTATTTGCCTATGTTTGGCCATATTCTTCACAAGCTTTCCTACTCATGAAACTGTCCAAATGCCTTTAAGATGTCCTAATTGAACCTACCTCTTCCACTTGCAAATATTGCCCCTCTGGTCCTTTTTCAATCTTTGTACTAATCCGATGCCCTCTACTTTTGGCCTCTCCTACCCTATGGAAAAAGTAATCATTTTAATTAATGACAGAACAAGTTCAAGGGGTCAGAATCACCTCACCTAATACTATTTCTTATAACCTTAAGAGATATATTTGACATTTGGCTTCCTTAACAAACAAAAGTAGGAAGTAATTTTCATATGTCAGGCACCAAGCTGATATGTTAATGCTTTTATAACGTGCAAAGTATTAAAATTGAGCTCTACTTTATCAGTGCCCCTCCTAATCCACTTACTTCCAGTGCTGTGCACTATAATGATTCACCAATCTTTTAAAAGAACATGGAATTGAGGGCTATGGGGAAAAGACACAGAAGAGATAGGGGTCTGTGGCAGAAATGTCATGATCATATTAAATGGTAAGACATGCTTAAAGGACACACCACCCCTAAAACCCACAAGGTCAAAATCAGCAGGCAATGGAAAAACAGCACTTGCACGTTCTCTTCCTGTAAAGGTTTGATTGTGACTTAACCCATCAACACCCTCCCCCCCCCCCCTTACTCATAACAAGCAAACTAAATACATGGAACTCCAACTATTTAAAATTACAAAACACCACACCTAACAACACTGTGTGATAAACCTTCAAGCAAAGTACTAGTTCACCATCTCAAAGAGCAACTAGAGACGGCAATAAGTGTCAGCCTCATAAGAGCCATACGTAATCCTAAGTGTTTATGCTTTATGTCACAATGATCCAGAAAAACAATTAGTCGTCCAAATTAACCTTTAGGTTTGTTTGTCTCAAAGGAATGAAAAGCACCAACTTCTCTTTGGGGATCTTTTCCTACATAATGTGAATTTTTGGAGTATGAAAGTATAAATGAAATAGAAACCTGAAGCTTGACAAATGAGATCATGTGCAACCCTCCCTAATACATGTTCGGAGCACTGAGATATTCTATACCATTACAGTAGGATCCTATGATTATCTGCAAGCATTCACTGGAATTCTTCAGAGCAACGTGCAAACCAGGTGGCTACTTCATGTGTGTGGATTTAGGGCCGTGCACGTTTAAGGTAACTGATGTATATTATGCACATTACTTTTCTATAATCAGCCATATAACTCTTTTTCTCTGCATCCATTCCAGGTTACTTAACAAAAGGTCCACATGAGTCTAACAGAAAGCCTATAGTTCACTTCAAATGGCATCTTTTTTAAAATATCAGCTCAAGATTTCAATTTCAGCTTTCCAATCTACAGAGGAAAATTGAGAGGTGCATTGTCTCAAAAAATGCCGAAATATTAAATGCAGATCCTTCCTTAGCCCAAGGCCAGTAACTGCCATACAAGCCCCTGAACAGGACACACAGATGTGAATTTCACATTACCATTGGCACTTCATTCACCGAAAAGAGCTGTACAAGGGAAAAGCCATCCAATTTGTTCTAATGGAGAATAACTGGAATTGTCCGCACAATCTCACAAATGAGTAAGCTCCAAGTCAAAGAGCATATTATGGATTAAGGGAATTTCCTCTAAAACAAATACTTTGAGTACTATTTTCTGACTAATTTGATTGCATTGAAATTGTGAAGCTGCTTAACACAAGTGTCTGAAAGATACAATGTTTGTGTCATGAGGTCAAAAAAGTAGCAATCACTAGTGTCGTTTAACAAAACTTTGTTAAATTTAATCTCCCCTTTTACACTACAAAAAATATTTGCCAACACAGCAGCATGAATGTAGACCACATTTGAAAAGCATATTCGAGTGGAATCTAACTGCCTCTCATTAATTCTGCAAAAAAAGTTTTCCAAGTTAGCTGGGGACTCCTGTTATGTTAGATCCATGTAGAATTGCATTTTTGTGACAGGCATTTAATGTTTAACTGAAGTTCAATGTGGAATCTGCTAAATTGCAGGAGTTGGAGGAAACCCCCAATTACCCTGGAAAAGATTTAGTTTGAAGCATAATTAATAGGAAAATGCAAAAACCACTGAGCTCATCCAGCTCTGTCTTAATTAGGTCCACACTCAGCACCTGGTCTGCTTTCCTTTAATTAGACTCTTTTTTTTAAATGCTTCTACTTCCAAAGTAGAATACCACATATAAAAGAGCTGTTTCTGTTCTTTCAATAGCATATTTTTCACACAGCCAGTTTGACCTGGTTTTGTCTCAATGGAGGAACAGAAGATTATTAAACATTACATTTTAGTTGTTTTTATGAACTAATATGACATGAGACTTTCAGTTTTGAGATAATGAATTTTCACATTGCTATGGTAGAAGAGCAAGGTGTAAACAGTGTTACAATAAATCACAAAGAACTAGAACCAAGAAGCTATAAAATTCTAGTAATACATATACACGTGACAATTTTCATCTTCCATAAAAGCAACTTATTATGTCCATCAAGTTTGTAAGATATCATATTCATGCACATGAAAGATAAATGGTTTCTTCACATGCAAACAATAGGAAAAGCTATGCATTTCAAGAGGGGAAAAAAAGTAACTATTTAAATCTTTCAAGTATGTATTATTATCACATCTCATTGTAGGAGTGTACATTACATAGATGAATTAATTATATTGTAATCTTCATGGACAATGGCACTTCCAGAAACTTTTGCTAAATGAAAAGTGTTTTCTAAACTTTGTAGTTGACACAAGAAGGTACTTCACGTAGCAGAAACCAAGCAATTCCTAGAAACTAAAATATTGTATCATTATTACAGCATTCTGGAACAAGGCACCACTTACTTCTGAAACACACTGTCACAACAGAAGACTGCAGAAACATCAACAAAGCATGATTAAATCTAATTAGTGTAATCATACCATCGCATCCAAATTGCCACAAGGCTTCATAACTTTCTTTCAGAAACCTGTGCATTGAAAAGCTCTATAACTATCGCACTTAGACAAGGTTATAACAAATGTCTAATTACAGTGCATTCCGGTTAATTGGGCAATCGGTTAATTGGGGCAGCCGCTTATTCGGAACAATGCTGAAAGAACAAAAACTAAATTAAAAAATAGCCATGATTCCCTTTGTTGATTTGGCACAATACCGTTTAACTGGGGCAGGAGACTGTTGCCGAACAGTTTCTAATTCGTGTCAGTCGTGTGCACTTGCTTGGCTGTTAAGACACTACTCCGTGCGATCAGTTTCTAAATTGTGTCAGTTGCGTGTGTGTGCTCAAATAAAGCAGTGATTTTTGTCACTGACAGATGGCGAGAAATAATCAGTAAGACAATTCGGAACTGTTTTGCTCACAGCAGTTTCAAGCCTTCAGCCTGGAAATGCCAGAAACTGCCGGGAGTGACAATGAAAAAAATTCACTAAAGCAAATTAGAAATTACAAAGAATTTGAAAATATTGAAAATCATCTTGAATGTTACAATGAAAGTGAAGATTTGGAGGATGCAATCATCTAAATTTTTGTATGAGGCAGTCCATTAGTCTACGCTGATTTTGTTTGTTTACAGTCAATCAAAAGAACACAGTATATGAATTTCTCTGCCGATAACCATTAGGAACTAATATTTAGTTTTACAGTACTGTAGAGATATTGCTAGTATTCTAATTTGTCTGTATTTCATTTAAATACATACATAGTTAAATGATAGCTTTTGTCTTTTATCATACCTTTTAACTGTTTCAATGAAACCAGCTATTTGGAACAGCCACTTAATTGGGCCAAAAATGTACTGGTCCTGATGTGTCCCGTCATCCAGAATCCACTATATTGACATTTTAAGTGTGCCTTGGTACTTTTTTTTGGCTTTTAACTTGAAATAGGATACATTTCAAATTCAATGCATCCAATTCATTTCTTCATCATCAGCTCAAGTTTCCTTTTATCCAGAAGATTCCATATATTATCTTCTTAAATAGTCAAAATAAATGAATGTTTTTCAGCGGACTTAGTCTCCAATCTTACACAAAAGATCTATTGCTTTTTGCAAACAGCATTTACAGTTACTTCCAAAGATACTCTTCAACTGTGCAATCAGAATCAGAATTAGGTTTGTTACCACTGACATGTGTCATGAAATTTGTTGTTTTACACAACAGTACAATCCAAGTTACAAAAATAAATAGTAAGAAGGAGGAACAGCAATGTCATGTTCATGGTTTCATAGATCATTCAGAAATCTGACAGTGGAAGGGAAAAGCTGTTCTTAAATCTGCCAGCAGAAGTGGCAGATGCGAGGTCAATTGTAACACTTGAGAGAAGTTTGGACTGGTACATTATTGAAAGACATATGGTGAGCTATGGTCCACTTGCAGATGACCAGACAGCACAAACTAGATGACTGAAGGGCCTGTATCTATGCTATACTGCTTTATGACCCTATGACTCAATGGAAAACGGCTGGTGTACCTTCTTCCTGATTGCATCAATGTGTTAGGCCCAGGATTGATCCTCTGTCGCCTAGAAACTTGAAATTGCTCACCCTTTTCACTGCTGACCCTTTGATAATAATGTGTTTTCCTGACTTCCCCTTCCTGAAGACTATTATCAATCTCTTGGTCTTGCTGATCTTGAATGCAAGATTACATGACAATGATTTTTATGCTTAGAAATTAAGTAAATTTTTTGGAAAGGAAATACAATCACCCTACCATTGTTCCTTTAGTGGAGTGGTGCAGCAAATATCCTACCTTGTTACAGAATAGTAAGACTAGTACAGCACAGAAACAGGCCCTTCATGCTAATGTACCCATTCATACAAATCCTACAGCAATATTATTTTGAATGCTCCCCAGATTCTTATCAACTCACCTACACACTAGGGGCAATCTATAGTTGTCAAACCTATGTACCAAACTTCCTTTATTCATTCAGGGATGTGGGTTTCACAGGCTGAGCCAGCATTTAATTGTATATGAGCTGGAGGTAGTGAGACACCTTCTTACTTCACTGCAGTTCTCGAGGTGTGGGATTTGCTGCTAGGGAGAGTGTTTCACGATTTTTGGGCCAGTGCTGGTGAAGGAACAACAAAGTAATTGCAAGTCAGGAGGCTATGTGATTTAGAGAGCAACTTCCAGGTAGTGATATGCTTGCATCTGCTGATTTCTTCGTGTTTCCTATGCTTATGCTTCCTTTGTCCTTCCGGCTGGTACAAGTCGCAGACTTGTATGTTATGTGCTCAGTGAGTTGCTGTCATGCATCCTACAAACTGCTGTCATTGTGCATCAGTGGTGGTGTGGGTGACTGGTTACAGATGACATGGCTGCTCATATTCTGTAGAGTGTTGGGCTTCATAAGCTGCATTTATCCTGGCCAGTATACAGTATTCCATCACTCTTCTGATTTATCCTCATAGACAGTATATGGGGTAAATATTTCCTTAAACATGAAGCAATTGAAAATCTTGAAGCCAACATGCAAGGAATGTTTATTATTTATAGCCACTTTTTAAATTATACTATAATGTACTTAAGAATATTATATTTATTTACAATGTATGAAAATTATAGCACTTATAAACTATTTGCATAGAGAATTTGAACAGATATACTGCAGAGAGGTGTTTTAACAAGTAGGCTTTACTTTAAGAGAAAAGCTCTGACTGTGAAGATTACTCCCTTAAATTGTTGAACTATTGTATATCTGTTTAATGAGATTAGGTCAGTGAATCATTCAAAAGCACTGGCAGAGATAAAAGAATTCTGGAAATAATGGAAGCAAAAGTGGTTCAAAACAGCTGATTAGCTGATTTCTTGCAATTCTGTCTGGCACCACTTTTCATCCCACTGGTACAGAAAATTTATAAGCAATTCCGACTTTTAATGTGATTTTGATAAAGTAACAAATAAAGTAACCAACACACAACAGTAATTTCTTCAACAGTTCAGATAATGTCACAAACCAAATGACAGATGGCAAAGTGATTTATAGTTACATTCCTCTAATATATAAAGAAACAGACCACTAACAGAGTTCAGATAAGGCTAGTATAAACCACCAAATCAGAAACAGATCCAGGCTCAGAAAATGTATAATTTTTCACCACAGAAATACAAGTATGCACATTAGATACATTACATCATTACGTCAGGGATACTTTGTACCTGATACAAAGCAAAGCTCTACTTGATCTTGCCAAATCATGTAGCATCCAAAAATATTACTCCATATCTTCACTTGTCACACCTTACTTCCTTTGAGCTTCTGAATGAGGTTACCAATTTAGATCCAACTGTAAAGCAATTTAAGTTGAAGCATCATCCAAGTCACAATCAGGGTTGGAGCTATCATACAACAACGAAGACACACTGATTTCAGCAATCTAGGCAAAGGAGAAATTCCAGAGGAAGCAGGACTTCATATTGACTTCCTTTGAGTGCATGTCAACTTTTGCAGCCAAGCAACATCTATACTTCCATTATGCAAAATGGATCACATAGAGTAATCCCTATTGAACCATTAAACTTTACTTATCATACTGATATACCAGTAATTCAATTCAATGCTTGGTTAATTAAAAAAATCACTCCATAGGCAACAGAGTAAAATATTATTAGCCCTAAAGGCAGATCAGTCAGAGAGATGGATGGATTTAGCTGTTTGATAACATTCCATGAGGTAAATAAGAGATTAACAGTGCATGTTATGTGCAAGAATTGCTATTCAAAATACTAAAAAAGCAATACCCTTCAAAGCAATTCAACTACATATGCTGCTCTCAAGCATCTGGAAAACTCGAGTAAAGCAAACTTCCTTATAGCCAGTTCATTGGCTATATTTAAGAGGAAGTTAGATATGGCCCTTGTGGCTATGGACAGAAAGCAGGTACAGGGTTCTGAGTTGGAGGATCAGCCATGATCATACTGAATGGCGGTGCAGACTCAAAGGGCCGAAGGGCCTACTCCTGCACATATTTTCTATGTTTCTATGTTTTTCCTCTCAAACTGTTTATATGCACTATTAAAACACAAAATAGCTTTGGTGTATTTCAGATACACGAAGACCCAAAATCTGCTGGAGCTGCAACATCATCTGCAATGAACTGGATATTTTATTTTGCCAGCAAAACAAAAGAGCTGGTCATTGACTAAGAAGGGGATGGTGCACTTGTTCATGTCAACATCAAAAATGTTGGGGCTGATAAAGGTTGACAGGTCCAAATCCCTAGGTGTGACCATCACAAATAGCCTGTTCTAGTCCATCACTGCGAAGAAAGCTGAGAAACACCTCTTCTTCCTCAAACTGTTAAAGAAAATTGACATGTCCTCATATTAATTTCACACCATAGAAATAACCCAGTCTGGGCACATTAATTGCTTGGTATGGAAACTGTTCTACCAATCACCGCAAACCGCAAAGAGTTGTGAACACAGCTCTGAACATCACAGAACCAGCCTCTCCTCCATGGACTCCATTATATACTTCTCACTGTTCAGTCAAGCAGCCAGCATAATCAAAGATACCATCACCCTGGACATTCTATCCTCTCCCACTTTCCATCAGGTAGAAGACATAAAAACCTGAAAGTTCATACCACTAGGCACCAGAACAGCTTCTACTCCACTGTTATAAGTAATTCCCTCATATAACAAATTGGACTCTTGACTTCACAGTCTACCTCTCTTTATGATCTTGTACCTTATTGCTTACCTGCACAGCACTTTCTCCATAACTGTTAAACTTTATTTTGCATTGTTATTGTTTTACTTTGTACTACCTATATGCATTCTGTAATGGTCTGATCTGTATTGAACAGCATGCATGAAAAGCTTCTCTTGGTTTGTCAGTACATTACCATAATAAACCAATTCCAATATTATTTTAATAGTTCAATAGTCTGTGTTATTAGGTGATAGAAAAGTGAATTGATAAGATGAGATCAAGAGCATAATTGGAATTTCATAAATTTCCTAACTCTGCAAGGCCTACAACCTTGACCAATAAAGGCAATCATGGAAAAAGTAGACCAAATTATAAGCAAACAGGGTGGATGAAGAATAAAATTAGATATCAAAAACAAGACTGGATTAATTCTGACAGCAAAAAAAAACTACATTGAACATTTGAATGTATTACTTTCTCAATTTTTTTGCCTGTATCAAGTACAAAATGTTGGATAACATTCAGAATTTAAAGTTTTTTTCAGTTACCTTGTAAGTAACTCAACAACTCAAGTATCATCTACACAACATGCATAGAAATCTTTTTTTTCCCCCGGGTGGCATGAACAAGATTTCTATTCACTTGTTCCACTAAAATTACATCATGAGATTCAAAGAATCCCTCAGGATATTTTAAAACAGGTGTTCCCAACCTTTTTTATGCCATGGAGCCCTGCCATTAACCAAGGAAATGGTGAACCCCAGGTTTAGAACCCATTTTAAAACAAATCCTTTTCTGCTATTAAATTGCAATATCAAAGCAACAATGCTGTGACTAAATTGAGTCAAACCCAACCCTTGAAATGCTACTTAGGAATATACTCTGGTAATCAAATTTCATACCGCTGTCCACTACCTTGGAGAAAACCATAGACTGGTCCTACTTTATTCCATGCACATTTTAAACCACATTTTTCACTTTCATTTTTTTACTGAATTAATTCCAAGTGCAGAGAACAGAATGAAATGTACAATGCTTTCATTGGAAGGAGTCTGGCTTTAGCTGCAGATAAGGCTTTCCACAAAAGGAGTAGGTGCCACATTTTCTTGTAGCACTGCATGGGATGATTCTACCATTTAGATGATCTGACTAGAATGTGTTTCTGGGAGTTTTAACCAAAACTATGGTGTTGGTCCACCAATTCTGCAGTACCATGACCAATACACTGAGGCTGTCTACAAGAAGGGTCAGAGCTGCCTCTATTTCCTGAGGAGACTGTCCTTTAACATCTGCCGGACAATGCTGAGGATGTTCTACGAGTCTGTAGTGGCCAGCGCTATCATGTTTGCTGTTGTGTGCTGGGGCATCAGGCTGAGGGTAGCAGACACCAACAGAATCAACAAACTCATTCGCAAGGCCAGTGATGTTGTGGGGGTGGAACTGGACTCTCTGACGGTAGTGTCTGAAAAGAGGATGCTGTCCAAGTTGCATGCCATCTTGGACAATGTCTCCCATCCACTCCATAATGTTCTGGTTAGGCACAGGAGTACATTCAGCCAGAGACTCATTCCACCAAGATGTAACGCTGAGCATCATAGGAAGTCACTCCTGCCTGTGGCAATCAGACTTTACAACTTCTCCCTCGGAGGGTCAGTCACCTGAGCCAATAGGCTGGTCCTGGACTTATTTCCACTTGGCAAAATTTACTTATTATTATTAATTATTTATAGTTTTATATTGCTATATCTTGTGCGACTGTTAACGAAACCCAATTTCCCTCAGGATCAATAAAGTATGTCTGTCTGTAATCCTAAGGTTAAGGAAACCTGTGGGGCGAACACTATCATGGAGGAACAACTTGAAATTCAGCTGATCAGTAGGATAGGGTGCCTATTTTTAAAGTGCAGAAGCAATAAAGGGAAGCTTCATAGTCTGAGGAACACCTAATGACAAAGAACTAATCAAATTACAATTCAAAAAAAAACTAAAGTCCAGGCCACATTCCAAACTAGTGGCTATACAGAACACAATGCACCTTCCCAACTCTCATCACCTAGCCTTCACAAAATGCTAGTGGAATGCAGCAGCCCAGCAGCATCTATAGGGAGAAACACTGTCGACACCAAAACACCGAAACGTCAACAGTGTTTCTCCCTATAGATGCTGCCTAGCCTGCTGTGTTCCATCAGCACTTTGTGTGTGTTGCTTGAATTTCCAGCATCTGCAGATCTCCTCATGATCACCTAACCTTTTCCTTTTTATCTTTCCCTTCCTTTTGCTCCCAGGCTTACCTCAATTCCTCTTAAAACAGATTCCCAACCTGGGGTCCATAGGCCCTTTAATTAATGGTACGGGTACATAGCATAAAAAGGGTAAGGAACCCCCGTCTTAAATGTTCCTAAGCTAATACCACAACTTCTTGTAGCAGCAAATTTCACATTCCTAAGCATCATTACAGTAAATAAGTTTCTTCCAAATTTCTAACTGGATTTACAAATATATTATAATTTTGACCTCCGGTGAAAGTACCTTCTCAACATTTACCTTTCATTATTCTCAAGATTTCTAGCACTTCATACATTAATGATTCTAGTTCTGTAGAACTCATTTCCCAGCAATAAACTATATATTGGCAGAGAAGTTCAAGTTTAATTGTCATTCAACCATACATGAATACAGCCAAATGAAACAGTGTTCCACTGGAGCAAAACACAGCACAAAGCACATATAAGATAGCAGTAAATACACACTCACACAAAAAAAATATAACATAGTCCAAGTCCCTGAATCCATAAATATTGTCGGCAAGAGCAAGCCTACAGATTCAGATTCAGTTTACTGTCATTTAGAAACAACAAATGCAAAGCAGTTAAAAAATGAGACAACGTTCCTCCAGAATGATATCACAAAAGCAAATGACAAAACAGACTACACTAGAAAATCCACATAATATTTGGCTATCCCCAATCCAGAGTCCGGAGAGACTGCTGCGTATTAATATCGCGCGACCGTCTTAGCGCGTTCCCCAGAAAGGAGCTCCAAATCCACCAGACAAACAAGACCAAAAACTAAAGCTACAAGACCTGCACAAAACCACATAGTTACAACAGTGCAAACAATAGCATAATTGATTTAAAAAAAGACTATGGGCACAGTAAAATAGTCCAAAGATGTTAAAGGACTATAAGTTCAAAAGAAATCACCACACAGTTTCCACAAGTCCCCAGGGTCCAGACAGACTCACCATCCCACGCCGGCAGCAGAAGGGAATGCCCCCGCTATGGACTTCCACGGCGCCGCCTGACTCAGCCTCGCAGACGCAGCACACAATGGAAGCTCCGTCGAACCCAGCCTCGCAGTCGCAGCACACACCGAAAGCGACCTGACCGCAGCGGACTCCAAGTCCGTCGAACCTCCAAGCCAACGACCATCCCTTCTGGCACAGCTTCTCCGAGCACCATCCTCTGCCGAGCATATTAAGACAGCCCCGCCAACGGCCATCGGCGATGCGACCCCGAGGACTGGGGGCCTGTTCTTCCCAGCAGAGTCCCGGACCTCACAGCAGCAGCAGCAACGAAGAAGGTCTTCCTGGAGATGTTCCCGATGTTCCTCTGTGCTCCCACGTCTGTTTTCAATCGATTACGATTGCGCACGGCACCGCACTTCACAAATAACAGATAATCAGCTCTGGAGTGGCCGCTGCAAGCTGCGTCGCGCTGCCATCTTGGATCATTAAAACACGATTCAGCTTGTCTTCCATGTAGCGAACTCTAGAGGACAGCATGGACGCCAACGCCAGCATGGACGCTGCACAACACTGCCTCTCTCCTGGTTAGCTGCAAACAGTTAACACCACAGCTTGAGGCCTGGTCTACAATAGAACAGAGGCCACGCAGCTTCCCCACCATCAGTTCTGCCCATAAACCAGTGAACTAGACTTGCAGCATTCCACATTACCAATGTTCAAAAGGGTCTTGACAGTACAAAATGACTAAGACAATCACTTGCAGTTAGACTACACACCGCCTTTGCACACCAACTCCAATGGCTCTCTGTAGCAGACAGCAAAATGGTCCACACCAAGTCCACCTCTTCCGCCAACGAGGCAGACCTGCGGTACCTGAAGTTCTTAACAGCCAGCAGTATCTTCTGATCATAAAAAAAGATGTTTAGAAAAAGACAACAACATGTTTGTGTGGCCCCATAAAGGCTGCTATGTCCGAGCGTGCTGCCATCTTACCGAATATTTGATGTTGCAACTTGGGAAAAATTTAAATTAGTCTGGCGAGGAATGGAACTAGAGTACCAGGTCAGAATGTGGAGTGATTAAGCAAAAGACAAATGCCATGACTAGGAAGACAGTAATGAAGGAGAGGTGGGAATGGGACAGAAGGGTTGAATTAAGGGTAAGGGTGATGAACTTAAGAGCATGGATCAGTACATGATATCGTGTACGTTACAGAGACTTAGTCAAGAAAGGGACTCTTTGACTCTTTAATTATAATTGATATAATTACTCTAAATGGGGTCCTACAACAGACCCCACCCCACAATCACCAGGACAATGATGAACAGATATACAGGATTCCCCCACTATCTGAAGGTAGAGCATTCCTATGAAACCGTTTGTAAGCCGAAATGTTGAAACGCGAAGAAGCAATTACCATTCATTTATATGGGGAAAATTTTTGAGCATTCCCAGACCCAAAAAATAACTTACTAAATCAAACCAAATAATACATAAAACCTAAAATAACATGAACATATAGTAAAAGGAGGAATTATATGATAAATACACAGCCTATATAAAATAGAAATATTGTATGTAAGGTGTAGTTTCACTTATCAAAATTGGGAAGACAGTGAGCCAAAATGAATTTGGAGAAAAAAAAATTGGCACGTACACACAAGTGCACGTACATGCATGCGCACACACACACATAACTGCCCGCACAAGGCTTCACGGTCATTGTAGTCTTTCTCGGGGTAAACACACGTATAAAGCAGGCGTCTTTTTTTCGTAAAAGCGAAAATCCTCTTTGGTTAGCGAAAACAGGTACTAATGTAGGTCTTTCGTAACAGCAAGCTGTCGTAAAGCGAACATTCGAAAATTGGGGGCCACCTGTACAGGAAGATTGAGGGAAAGTGTGAAAAAAAGTAACAGGGTTGTTGTCATGAGTGACTTCGGGGACCTACTTTAGTGCATGAGCTTTAGATGGACAGAACTCAGTATGCCAAAGAAGAGGAGGGATCACAAGGAAGCGAGTAGGACCATTAAAGGATAAAGGAGGCAAACAATGTGGAGAAGGTCTCAAATGAGTACTTTACATCAGTATTTACCAAGAAAAAGAACATGGGGTATGGTGTGATCAGTGTAGAGTCAGCTAATATGCATTTTGAAATAAAGAAAGAAATGGTGATGGGTCTCCTGAAGAACATTTAAAGTGGCTAAGTCCCCAGGGCCTGATGGGATATACCTCAGGTAATTGAGAAAGGAAAGAGATGAGATTGCTAGGTCCTTGACCATGATCTTAATATTTTCACTAACCACATGCAAAGCCCTGGAGGACTGGCAAGTAGCCAATATTTAGTTGTTCAAGAAAGGAAATCATTGATTGGTGAGTCTCAAGTCAGTGATAGTTAAGCTACTGAAGAGAATTCGTAGGAATAGGACTCATGAATGTTTGGAAAACCAAGGCCTAGATGGGGACAGTCAGCATGACTTGGCCTGAGGCATGTCATATGTTACAAACAAGTGAATTTTGTTTTATGGGTTTTAGTAAGGAATTTGAAAAGATCCTCATGGTATACTCATCCAGAAAATTGAGAAGTATTGCATCAGTGATTCATACTGGGACCTCTGTTGTTTGTGATATATATACACAGATGACTTGAATTAATACATGGATGGGTGTATTAGTACAAAGTTGATACAAAGATTGGTGGTGTTAGTGATACTATTGAAGATTGCCAAAGGATGGTGGGATTAGTTACAGTTCTAATTCTGATTCTGGGATATGAGTAGAGAAACAGCAGATGGAATTTACTCCCGCTATATGTGGAGAGTTACACCTAGGGAGCTCAAATATAAAGGAACAGTAATGCAAATGTAAATTGCAGGACCTTTTACAGTGTTGATGTACAGTCAGATATGGGTACTAATCCATAGCTCCCTGAAAGTGGCTGCACAATTTGATAGGTTGGTAAATATGACATGCTTGCCTTTATTAGTCCAGGCACTGAGTTTAAGAGTCAGGAAGTTATTTTGCAGCTTTATAAAACTCTAGTTAGCCCATAACTGGTGTACTCCATTCAATTCTGGTTACCCCATTATAGAAAAGAATTAGAGGCTTTGGAAGAGGGTGCAAGAAGCTTACCAGAACGCTGCCTGGATTAGAGGGCAGGTGTTATAAGGAAAGGTTGCACAAATTAGGGGCTCTTTTCTCAGAAGTGGCAAAGGCTAAGGAGAGACCTCCTAGAAGTTTCTAACATTATGAGAGGTAGCGAAAGAACAAACAGCTGATAGCTTTTTCATAGTGTTGAAACGCCAATTACTTGAGAGCATGTGTCTAAGGTGAGAGGGCCAAGTTCAAAGGAAATATGCAGAGTGTTACGTACCTAGAACGCTGTTGAGGGTAGCAGTGGAGAAAAATTTGATACGAGATGTTTAAGAGACTCTTAGATACATGAACTTGCAGACAGTAAAGGGATATGGAGCTTGTTAGGCAGAAGGGACTAGCAGAGTTAGGCATTTCAGTTAGCTCAACGCAATATTTTGGGCCAAAGGGCCTCTTCCTGTGTTGTATTGTTCAAGTTCAACTATCATTCAACCATACATGAATACAACCAAATGAAATAACATTATTCCGGGGCCAAGCTGCAAAACCCATTGCCAACAGTCATACACAGCATAAGGCACATATAGCATATTAAAAGACAGCAAGCACACATAAGATAGCAGTAAAATACAGTTACAGAAAAACAAACTATACTCCCAGTCCCCAAGTCTATGAATGTTGCAGCATTATACAGTCAACCACAATACAGCTTGTCTTCTATCAAGCCAATACTTGGGGACAGCACCAACTCCAGCATGAACACCATGCCACACCACCTTCACCTCTAGTGGAACACCCAACTACAATGCCTCCCCCGGGTGACTGCAAACAGGTGACACTGTGGCTTGAAGCCTAGTCCTCACTATGACCGAGGCCACACAGTTCCCCCACCAATCCCCACCTCCCCCCTCCCCACTGTTCGCCAATGAATTAGACTTGCAGCATTCCACACAACCAATGTCCAACAGGGTCTTGCAATTACCCACAAAGCTACTAAGACGATCCCTTGCTGTTAGACTGCACACTTCCTTCACGCACCAATGCCTGTCTGTCGCAAGAAGAATTACAGTCTGCATTTAGGTTGAGCGCCTTCAGTTTCTCCACCAACAAGCAACTCGCTGATGGGGGACATTTGCAGTAGTTCAAGTTTTTTTATGTCCATCCAGTAGGGTCTTGCTATTGTAAAATATATGATTAACACAGTTCTATGAACTGTGCCCTATTCATTGGTATGAAGCAATTTCTTAGCCTATGTTACCCTTCATATTTTTTTCAACACCATTTTCAGTACCTCCATATTGTTTATATAAAATGAAGAACAGTATTCTATGCTTATTTCTTACCCTTTACCTATTCTAACTTACTACTAAAAAGTAGCAACACTGCTCCTTCAATCACTTCTAAGATTTAACTTGTCTGTAAAGTTATGGTGAGGAAGTTTTCGAGACTAAGGATAAAGTTAGAGGTCGGGCACAAAGCAGATTTTCCTCTTAGCCTTACAGCTATCTGATAGAAGTTGTGGACCCCAAAAAAATTCAATTCTGTTGTAAGCCAGAATTGTTCAATCATCACACACAAAATGCTGGTGGAACGCAGCAGGCCAGGCAGCATCTATAGGGAGAAGCGTTGTCGACATTTCAGACCTGACGAAGGGTCTCGGCCTGAAACATCGACAGGGCTTCTCCCTATAGATGCTGCCTGGCCTGCTGCATTCCACCAGTATTTTGTGTGTGTTGCTTGAATTTCCAGCATCTGCAGATTTCCTCGTGATTGTCTATCTTCTGGTTAGTCTCCTGTGAACTACTCTCCAGAAATTTCAGTTGATTGCATCTGCTGCTCATTCTTATTTTATTACACTGTAATAATGCAAGTTGTTGTAACACAAAAATTGCAAGGAATACCCAGCAGGTCAAGCAGCAGCTTTGAAGAGGGTAAGTGAATTAACTTTCCAGATTGATGATACGGCTTTTCTCTTCACAGATGCTGCCTAGCTGATTATTTATTTCATATTTCCAGCATCTACAACATTTTATTCTTATGGACCGATGCTGTGATTGTTACCTCACTCTAAGTATCACTTAACCAATCATTGCTGTCTTTGCCACTCACACACTGCTGACTCCCAACCTTCCTTGAAAATTCACATCTTTCCACGTAAACAAAGATCTTCATCAGCTCATCCTTCCCTCTAACTTTTTTGTGCTTCCTCAAACACACATTCTGGACTCTTGTGGATCTTTATCTCCATTTGTTCCATCATTAGTGACTTGAGTTTCTGGTACTTAACCCTCACAACTGCAAGTCCCTTCATTCTCCATTAAAAGTACAACTTCACTGCAGGTAATTAGCTGAACTCTCTGAAGAGATTCTATACCTCCTTCAATTAAAAGCACATACAAAATGCTGGAAGAATTCAGCAGGTCAGTCAGCACCTATGTACATAAATAAATCCAGGTTGGGATTTCAAAACAAGGATAGAAATTTTAAAGTATGTACTTGTTAGAAAGGAGTGTTTAATTTCTCATTAGGAATTTTAAGATGTACACAAATATCTGTAAGTTAAACATATTATAAACCTTCATATGTGTAGGTTCAAAGTATACATAAGAACATAATATACAACAGGAGCTAACAGAAATCTATTTACTGTTTCTGCAGATGCCATAACAAATGTTAGCTATTAATGAATATGAATGGATTGTTGAAAACTACCTGTTTGCAACCTTTCAGCTGGTGACACATTAGCAAATATTTTACAAATGTCAAGCAAATGGCACTGGGATTTTTAAAAACATAAAATACTGTAGATATTACAAATCTGAAATAAAAACAACAAATGCCAGAAACGTTCAGTGGATCATGCGGAAACTATGGAAACACTTGCGAATAGGGAACTAGAAAGCAAATTAGTTTTAAGTTGCAGAGGAGGTAGGGGAAGGATGGATAAATTAAAGAGAACATTTCTGAAAGGTCAATGTTGCTGTGGAGATAAGCTGAAGATAAAACTATCTGACTGAAGGGTTAACGTTTGGAAAGAAATAATGGACATCAGAATATTAAACTACAAAATGTTGGAATAATAACAAGGGAATACAAGAGCTGAGTAATGTAGAGATGTAGGAAATACCTAGCAGATCAATGCATGCTAGCCTAGACAGAAAAAAATTAGGCATTTTCGTACAGGTGACATAGCACAAGTGGCTGTTCTGATAGAGAGAGAGCAAATTGTAGAATTTAATACTGAGGCAGGAATGTTGGAACATCCTAATACAAGATAAGCTACCATTCCTCAAGCTTACATTAAGCTTTGTAATAACAGTGCAAGAGGCCACAGGGAGATAGATTAGAAGATTGATGGAATATTGAATTAAAATAGTTCACAGAGGTCTCTGCAATCTGAATGCAGGTGTTCCAAAGTGATCACCCAATACGGTTTCTCAAACTTCAAGACCACATGAACACAAAAATGCAAAAAACTCTGCTAGAGTCCCTGTACAGTGAGAAAGGAAGAGGTGAAAAGACAGGCATTGTATCTCCAGCAATGCCGCACCACTTATCCTTGCAAGCTTGACAAGTGCTATGTTGCCCCTATACCACCAGCCTCACCACCACTCAAAGCCCAGAAAAACCCTTCCAGGTGAGCCCTTCCATCTGGGAGTCTGTAGGGCTCATCTACTGTAACCAGTGCTCCCGATACAGCCTCCTCTATATCAATAAGACCCAACGTAGACTGGGGGACAATATCGTCAAGCACATTTGTTTCATCCACCACAAAAGGCAGGACTTCCTGGTGGCTGCCCATTTTAATTCTACTCCCTATTCCCATTCTAATACGTTAGCCCATGATAAGGCCATTCTCAAGTTGGAGGAGCAACATCCCATATTCTGTCGACCTGATTACGTGAATATCAATTTGTCTAACTTCCGCTAATTTCTCCCTCTCTCCTTCTTTCTCCATTCCCCATTCTCCCCTTCTCATCCTCACCTGCCAATCACCACCCTCTGGTGGCCCTCTTCCTTACCTTTCTTCCATGGTCCATTCTATCCTGCTATCAGATTCCTTCTTCTCAAGCTCTTTATGTCTTCCACCCCAGCTTCTCACTTCATCGTCCCTCCCTGCCCCACCCACCTACCTTACCCTCAGCTGTCTTCACTAGCCAGCTTGTATTCCTTCCCCTCCCCCCCACTGCTTCTTCCCCTCTTTCCAGTCCCAAAATGTTGACTGCTTATAACCCCCCCATGGATGCTGTATGACCTGCTGAGTTCCACCAGAACTTTTTGTGTGTGTTACTTAAGAAATGGAAATGGTTGGTGGAGATGGACAATGCAGTTACAAAGAAGCCATGAGAAAGCTGCATCACCATCTCGTATGGAGGAGACACCACACAGGATCAGAAAGAGCTGCAGAGGGTTGTAAACTCAGCCAGCTTCTTCCCCTCTGCCATCAGATTTCTGAACCCAGAAATACAAATATATATGCATACACACAGACACACACACATATATATATATATATATATATCTTAGTGTAACTTAAAAGTGTACTTTACATATTGACTATTGCTGCCACAAAACAACAATTTCACAACATGCTGGTGATAACAAACCCGACTTTTGAGTGGGCCAGGGAGTTGTGAAGGGAATGGTCCCTTCAGAAGGCTGAAAGAGGTCACTAGCAGTTGTGCTTTGAAAATGGAATTTTGCTGAAACTGGGGGAAATTGCAAAGGATGGTAGATTGAATGCAGAACCTATTGGAGTGGAAAGTCTCATCAAAACAAATTGAATAGACACAGGAACTGGAAGAATGAAATGGAGTATGTAGAGGGGGCAAGGTGAGAGGGAGTACAGTTCAGATAACTGTGGGGGTTAGAAATTTGTAACAGATGTTTGTCACTAACTTATCCCTTGAGAAGCAAACACAGAAATTGACAAAGGTTTGTTAAGAGTCTGAAAAAGATTATACGAAGATGAAAGCTGGGTTGAAAACAGCAGCAAAAGTAATGGAAGTTTGACTTCTGCAGGACTGTAGATTGCTGCACTAATACAAACATTAATGCACCAACAGGATTTGAAGGGGGGAGCCTGAAGTTGTCAATTACTGCAGAGACAGTACAAAATGTACACATCAGTGCAATCTTGATCTTTACCTTTAAGTCCAGGTCTGAGAAATGAGCTCCCCATTTCCTCATATGACAAGCTCTATGTTGATTGTAATTCACAGGAAAGGTGGAATTATTCGGTGACTTAAATTAGAGAAGTTGTTTGCTCATTACAATTGAAATTATGGAGTATAATTTTCCAATGTTTTATTTAAACAGCAGGTGAGTGCATTTTCACTGTTTAATAATTTATATTGAGTAAATATACTTACCCACCCTTCTATCCTTGTATTTCTTCCTTGTAGAGTCAGGAAAGAATAAAATCAGAAAATTCTGGAAATATTCAACAGGCCAGGCTAAAGCTGTGGGAAGAGAAATGAAGTTAATGTTTCAGGAGAAAGACCCTTCATCAGAATAGTCAGAACGTTGAGAGACTAGGAAGCTGAACCCAAAACATTAACTATTCCTCTTCCAACAAACATGTCCTTTATGTGCTGTGTACTTCAAATATTTTCCAATTTTGGAACTCCAGTACCTGCTTTCCACCCATTTTCACATACAGCACTGAAACAAGCCAACAGCCTTTCACATTCATACCATCATTACATTATACTCATCCCATTTATCAGCACTTAGTCCATTGTCCATCTATGCCTTGGCAATTCAAGTTCTTATCTATACTTTTTAAATGTCATGATAGTACCTACCTCCACCATCTCCAGATTCCAATCATCCTCCAAGTGAAAAAATACCTCCTCAGGTCCCTTCTAAAGCTCTTAAACGTCACCCTAAACCCTTTAATATAACTTATTTCTTTTTTAAGCACTATGTTGTTCAAATGTAATTCCAATTGAGAATTAATTTCTCCTTTCTGATGTTCAACCTTTTTTTTCCAAGTAAATGTCTAACTCAAATCACAGCAACATCTCTCTTTCCCTTGGTCTCATTCTAGGAAGTATGATACTGGCAGCTGAATCATTGCAGCATTAATAACAGCTCAAGATGTCTGGGCACCCCTAACTAATCTAAGTCATCAATTTGAAGCAGCCATCAGAAAGGACTCAACAGAATGAGGTGGCAGAGGAATCAACCCCACTTCGTCTCATGCCCTTGGTCAAATCAAAAGGGTCTGGTCGCTTTAATCACTTTAATGTTTTCTGGCCATTGAACAAACACATTTAACACATGACTGAGAAATTTCAAATTAGACAATTCACTCTCCTGACTACTATCAAGTTATGTCAGTTAGTAAGTGCAAACTGTTAGGAAAAGGCAAATGCAAGTTCAATACAGTAATTACTATGTTTTTGAATAACTAAACACACAAAAATCTGTTTTTCATGTAGGTCTCTATACTTAGAATCTTCCTATTAGTAGAGTTTAGATAATAGCCTTCACCTTAAGGTTAGCTCAGATATGCCGGTGCAGTAAATACAACTGTCCAGAATGCAGTTTGCAGGTAATTAGAAATTACATTTTTATTGCGAATGAGAAAAGGGCGTGATTTTATTGTGAAATAAACCTAAAATAATATGCTTATTAAGAAGGTAACTTTACAAGATAAAAAAAAAGTCTCACCAAACAAACTGTAGATAGTACGTTAAGCTCGCTAAATAAGGGGTTGAAATTGGACAGGTGGCCAAATCAATTTGCTGACAACACTTATTGCCATCAACAGACAGCGGACTTAGAGGAAAGCTACTATCAGACATTGTGGAGCATCAGTACCGTGCAAAGGCCAGACAACCGAAGGAAGGCACGGTTCTCTGAAAGAAGCCGTGCTTTTTCAGACTTTCCGTTTCTCGCCGGCTCCACGCTGCACCATCAGGCCTCACTCCGTCTGCAGCCCGCTCCGCGACTGAACACACACTCCCACCAGGCCCACAGGACTGCGCGACAGGCGAGCACCCGAACCTTCTGCCTCTCCAGTCCGAGCGCCGCATCAACTCGCAGTCCTTCAGCCCGAAGCCGGGCGGCCCATCAGCCGCCTCTTTCCCGCTGCCGCCTGCCGGAAACCCGCCGCCCCTCTGACGAGGAGGAGCCACAAGTGAGGCGGCTCTCCAGCGGATTTTTTGCTGCATGAGGCTGCTGGCGTTATCTTTACTCAGATTGACGCAGAGTACTGTACAAATATACCTAATAATATGGGCGGCGATTTCGTTAATTTTGACTCCTACTTCAAACTTTAACAGTTCCCAGAATTGAGTTTATTACAAATGACATGCGTCGTAAAATTTGTTTTCTGGCGGTAGTACAGTGCAAGACATAAAAAAATTACAATGAAAATAATATAGTGCAAAAGAAGAATAATGAGGTAGTGTTCACAGACCGTTCAGAAATATGATAGCTGAGGGCAAGAAACTTCCTAAAGTGTTGCCGTGTTCAAAATCCTGTGGCTCCAACCTAATGGTGGTACAGTATTGGGAAAAGTGTGTCCTGCGATGTTGAGGGGGCTAAATGATTGGTCCTGCCTTCCTGAAGCACCACCTTTTGAAGATTCCTGTGCAGATAGATGGGACCAAGCAGAAAAATGGGTTGGAACTGGACTAGATGGGCTGAAAGGCCTGTTTCTGTGCTGTAGTATTCTATGTCTATATCCTAAATGGTGGTGAGGCCGTGGCCATGGTGGGGCTGGCTGAATTTATAACCCTTTGCTGCCTCTTTTGATGTTGTGCATTGGAACCTCAAAAACAGAAGAATAATGCAACCAATCAGAATGGTCTCCACAATACATACTGAAGAAATTTGGTAGAGTCTTTGGCGACATACCAAATCTCCTCAAAATTATGACTGAGAAGGTGCTCAGGAAGCTGAGAATGGATAAATCTCCTGGACCTGATTGTATGCATCCTTGGGATCTGAAGGAAGTAGCTGGAGAGATTGCAGAGGCATTAACAATGATCTTTCAAGAATCGATAGATTCTGGCATTGTACCAGATGATTGGAAAATTGCAAATGTTACTCACGAGTTAAGAAGAGTGAAAGGCATCAGAAAGGAACCTATAGCCTGTTAACCTGACATCAGTAGTGAATTTAAAAACACAAGAGGAAATCTGCAGATGCTGGAAACTCAACACACACACAAAATGCTGGTGGAACGCAGCAGGCCAGGCAGCATCTATAGGAAGAAATACAGTCGACGTTACGGGCTGGGACCCTTCATCAGGGACTCTTTGTTCTGACGGAGGGTCTCAGCTCATAACGTCGAATGTATTTCTGCCTATAGATGCTGCCTGGCCTGCTGCATTCCACCAGCAGTTTGTGTGTGTGTAATCTGACATCAGTGGTTGGGAAGTTGTTGGAATCGATTGTTAGGGATGAGATTACAGTGTACCTGGATGTACATGACAAGATAGCCCAAAACCAGCATGGTTTCCTGAAAGGAAAATTCTGTCTGACTAACCTACTGCAATTTTTTGAGGAAATTACAAGCAGGGTGGACAAAGGAGATGCAGTAGATGTGGTGTACTTGGATTTTCAGAAGGCCTTTGACAAAGTGACGCACATGAGGCTGCTTAGCAAGATAAGAGCCCATGGAATTACAGAGGGGTTACTAGCATAGGTAGAGCATTGGCTCATTGGCAGAAAACAGAATGGGAATGAAGGGGTCCTATTCTGGGGGGCTGCCGATTACAATGGTGTTGGGACCACTGCTTTTTAATGATGTATGTCAATGGTTTGGACTATTGGATTCATGGATTTGTGGCTAAATTTGCTGATGATACAAAGATAGCTGGAGGAACAAGTATTGTTGAGGAAACAGAGAGCCTGCAGAGAGACTTAGATAGTTTAGGGAAATGGGCAAAGAAGTGATAATTGAAATATAATGGTCATGCACTTTGGCGGAAGAAATAAACGGACAGACTATTATTTAGGTGGGGAGAGAATTCAAAATACAGAGATGCAAAGGGACTTGGGAGTCCTTGTGCAAGATACCCTAAAGGTTAACGTCCAGGTTGAGTCAGTGGTGAAGAAGGCAAATGCAATGTTGGCATTCATTTCTAGAGGTATAGAATATAAGAGCAGGGATGTGATCTTGAGGCTCTATAAGGCACTCATGAGACCACACTCGTGAGTATTGTGTGCAGTTTTGGGCTCCTTATTTTAGAAAGGGTATACTAACATTGGAGAGGGCTCAGAGAAGATTCACAAGAATGATTCCAGGAATGAAAGGGTTACAGTATGAGGACCATCTGGCAGCTCTTGGGCTGTATTCCCTGGAGCTCAGGAGAATGAGGAAAGGTCTCCTAGCCCAATGTGAGGCTCAATATTTTATGTGCCCTATACCAAAAGACAATTCCATATTTACAATGTATAGACAATGCTTTCTTTGAAACCCATACAACCTTCATACCTCCTGATTCACATCCACACCACAGACATGCAAATGAATGTTAATTGGCATTGTCAGGGCTGGGATTCTCAGCTTTCAGGAACCCATTGTTCAGAGCTGCACTCCAAATTAAATGCACAATACATTTTCAGATGTGAAAACTGGTAGCCAGTCAATTGCTAAATGTATATGTCCTAAACCCAAAAATCACTCTCACACCCTGTATGCACATTGCTAAGTTCTAGTGTATGCCCAAAAGTAATGTGTAGGTCAAGGCACGAAGCATGGTTCCTTGGTAAAGTGGAAATTGAAGAGAACAGAATTAATCCAGATTAGTGCACCCAGAGTTTCATGACTATCCATGCCATCCTGTGTTACACAAAGTAAAAGTATTACTTGCAAATTAATATTTGACATCATAATTCAATGAAGCATTCTCTGGATCCTTCAGGATATCTACTGATGGTCCAACATCCCTGACTAATCAGACTCTGATCTACTTCCCTTTTACTCCAAGTACACAAGAACCAACACAAGTCAAGAGAATTGCATGAGAAAGTGACAAATATAAATATAGAAAAAGTTTGGAATAGCTCATTTCAGTTTGTTAAGATAAACCCCCAACTTCTGCATGGAGCAGGGAAGTGGAATTTTTTTAAATTTTTATTTCAAAAATGGAACTTGGAGTGAAAATCAGAAGAGAACTTAGCTTTTCTTAAGATAATGGGATCTGAAATTTTCAGAAATTATATTCAGGAATAATGCATGGTAGGGTGTTTCTTGGTTGAAATTAGAACAGAAACTGCAGAAACTAGCAGAATTAATGGTTATTTAAAAATATATATATTTCCTTCAGTCCTTTTGTAAATGTTTGAAAGAAATATTAAATTGAGGCCCAGAGAGGAATATTATTGTAAAAACTGAGTTTAATGTTATCAGAATGGTCTGCCCTTTCAAATCTGCATAAAAGATTCTATGGCTTTCTGAAAGGGAGTTTTTTAAATACAGGAAACATATCTCCTGAGGCCTGGTCAAAATTTAGTTTTAAACTAGCATCACTTTAAAACAAATTCTTAGGTCTTTATCTCAATGTTTTGATGTAAGCTGGTAAGCACAATTTTATTACAGATTTTTCCATATTAAAGTAATATCTACACTTCTAAAGTACCTGTGAAACTCTGAGATATCTTGAAGTTGTGATAGGAATTACTGAAATTATTTCTTGTCTCAAAAATAAAATCAGTCCTATGGTACAGAAGATGACTGATAAATCTGTAATTGTTTAATGCCCGGAAATGCATAACTGCATAAAATATTAACTGAGATCACAGAACAACATCTTGTATTTATATGAACATTTTTTCAAAGAATATTATATTTTCAAAAGTATCGTAAGTCAAAGGAGATGAATATAGAATTGATGTAAAGGAATTCAAATGATGATGAATGACACAAAAGCTGAATGTCTCCCAAAAACAAAACTATCGAGCTTTCATGTGATAGAACCCAAATGTGAAATATTGAATTTAAAAGTTTTATTTCATCAAACCAAACTAGAATTAAAACATTGCTGTAAGATTGAGACTAGATTAGAAGTTCCCAGTTTTTCAAATTTTTTTTTAGCAGATCATCTAAAACAAGGTGTGACACCAGGTAATAGGTTCTTATATTTTCTGTCTGTGCCTAAGTAAATTTTTGAGAATTGTAGTAAAGTTTATACTGTTTTATCAACAGACTCTGGGTGATTTTTACTGTGCAGGTATGAATTATAGATTTTCAATACCAGCCATTCTTATTATTTGTTCAAGAGATGTACCCTTCTATACCTCTTGCCCATGAGCAACAAAAGAAGATTCTATATTTTACTCACATCTCAATTATACTAATTCATTTGTCTGTTCATTATCTGTTTAAGGAAGACTAGATCAGTATGACCACTCTGATACCATTAAACTCACTTTTTACAATAATATTCATCTCTCTTCAGCCTACCCTACTCCAATTTACCTGCTTTAAGAATACCACTATCACGGCTCGGTAAGGTATCTGCTCCGGCCAAGACTACAAAAAATTGCAGGGAGTTGTGGACACAGCTCAGTCCATGTGCCTCTCTTCCATGAACTCCGTGGTCAACGATATATACCTGTCTGGACACGCCCCCCTGCTGACTGCTCCTGTGGCTCCTCCCACAGACCCCTGTATAAAGGCGATCAAGGCCTGAGCCTGGCCTCTCAGTCTCCAGGATGTAGGATGGTGGTCACTCACTGCTTGTTCCTTCTTCCAGTCAATAAAAGCCGATATCTCGCCTTTACGTCTCAGAGAGAGTTATTGATGGTGCATCAAACTCTATCAACATTTCCATTATCTCGGGAAAGCAGGCAATTACGTTTTCCATGTAAGACACTCTCTCTTCATCCCCCCCCCCCTTAAATCAATTATAAGGTACAAAAGCTTGAAAAAATGCACAATCAAGCTCAAGGACAGCTATCCTACTGTTATAAAACCCCTGAAAAAACTTCTTCTACAACAGAGATGAACTCTTGACCTCACAATCTACCTTGTCATGGCGCTTGCTCGTTATTGTCCAGCAGCACTGCACTTTTTCTGTAACTGTAAATGTGACGCTATATTCTATATACTGTTATTGCTTTTCATTTTATACTACTTCAATGTGCTTTTGTTTGAAATGATCTGTATGGATAGCATTCAAAGCTTCTCACTGTATTTCAGTAATAAACCAATGACCACATAGTCTGACTTTTTGTTTAACACTGAGCCATGCATCGACTCAATGGCATGAGCTCACTTTTCTTTTCTGGAGCAAAAAAACACCATCACCTGTCTTCGCATGTGGCAATTTTGTTCTTGCTGATGTGCTGTCTGTCCCATAGTTCTCACTGTTTATTCAGCTTGATTGAGGAAACATTGGCCGTTGATACTTTTCCTTGCCATTGAACTACAGACATAAGCGATGCAACATAAAAAACACTTCCAGGAACATATGTTCCCAACAGATAACAAATTAATGTATGTTGTCTGCTGTAGAAAAGGTTGTGCATAGTTGGCAATCTGTGCAGACTGTTAGGAAGTGAATACTTTTTAAACAACCTCTGGTTCTCCTAGTAATGTGTGTAGTAATACATAATTAATGTACTGTAATTTTTTTGAAGGACATCCTTTGTGCTGTACATTTAGGGTACAAAATATCCCAACATGGCTTATGGAGGAGAAACAACATAAATAAACAGTGAAGGAAGGATTAGTAGAGTTGATCAAAAGAACAGTGGAAATTATGTTTCTAGGAGGTTGAAGAAATACAAGAGAGATGTTAAGTGAGGCAATTGGCAGAAGAAAAGGGATAAAGCCTGAAGACTTTCACTGGTGGTGAATCGTGCTGAGAGTCAAAAGTAAAGGTGAAAATATTCAGTCGTGATGTTTTGGTTATTATAAATGTGGGGCAGAATTGATAAAGTAGTTTCTCTTTTCCTGTCTTGCCAGTTCATGTAGATGTTCATGTAGATAAAGTTTTCAGTGATGTTTGCAGAGTCAGAGATGGATGGGTTTGTACAGCTGGTTCAGTGAAGGAGAAAGTATAAGACTGCTCTGAGTTGAACCTAGCACCTTCCAATCAATGCTGGAATCACATGCAATCAGAAGATACAAGTTATGTGGATACAAAGCAGATTACCAGAGTGTTGCCATGAGCCAATTCAAGTTCCCTGATCACATTGGACCTAGAACCAGATTTAAGGGAGATTGCTACGGGACAGTCTTGGCCAATGTAAGGCTAACGCGCTAGAAATAGATTGACCCAATGAAGAGAAAGATGGGAAACCTAATGTTCAGATGCCTGGAAATGCCTTTTAGTAGAGAGGTTCAGGTAGCCTTTAGCACTGAACAGATGAACATATTATAAGCATTCTCCTCACCCTGTTCCAGTCAATATCCCCAAATTCAGTCAACAGTCACGGACAGATGGTATAGACAATCTCTCAACATATTGCAAAATTTTTGCTGTCTTCAACATTTTTTCTTTTTTTTAACCAAGTTACATCTATACAACGAAGTAAAGGTGAAGAATGACTGTCCATTATTTTCCCTGACACCATTGCCCCCTGTTGCTTTCTTATGAATTATGAGATAAAGATGAAATCTTGCTCAGTTGTCCAACAAAGTGGTACTGCATGTTTTATTAAAACCTTAGTGAACAAGTTTTCAATGACGTTCAGTCACAATTAATGCTCCAACTCTAAATAATGAAAAGTTTATTAATATATGTCATAAACCTTATCCCTCAGATAAACACAAGGCTTCCAAACTGTTGATTGTAGTGACATGTAAAATTGTAACAGTCAATCTGAATGTAGTAAGATCCAAAACCAACAACTTGATAATGACGAAATCTACCTTTTAACATTTGTTGAAGGGTAAAATTAGCCAGAACACTGGGAATCACTCCCTGCCCTTCTTCAAAATGTTGCCATGTTGCACCTGGCTGAGAGAGCTGGCTGAGAGAGCTGACAGGACACCATTTCAACATTTGCCTTAAAAGACAGCAATTCTGACTTTGTAGGAGAGTCAATAAAAATCGACACGTGTGTCGTACTTATAACGTACACTTTATTGAACCTGCCAAGAAATGGCAATGTCACGTATGTATACAGTATATGTGGGAAAAAAACATCCCAAAATGTAATAATGTACAACGTAACACGTGAATTCTGCCTAATGAAATTAAGGAGTCCCTGCACATGCCACCCCCAGAGTTCACCCTAGCAGATAAAGTCAAATGAGCAGGAGCCTACAAAACTCAGCCTAACCTACTTCTGTCTTCATGGGTAAGTGCCAGGCAGGAAGGACAGTCAATGTCAGAAGGTCTGGAGGTGGGAGTCCGTGCCCCTTGTGGGGGTTCTGTCACTTCCACTGGAGAGTCCAGGTCCAAATGGGCAGGCTTGAGACTATCGACAGAAACACTGTCCAGGATACCTCCAAAGTCTGAAATAAAAAACTTAGCCCCCGCTACCAACACATGGACGAGGCCATCATAAGGCAGCCACAGGGGATCCTGATATCCATCATGACACACAGACACATATTCCGCTTCCCGCAGACCCGGCAACAGCTGCAGCCATGGCAGGCCATGCTGCGCCGTGGGCACCGGAGCAGAAGCTCTCCATGAAACTGACTGCTGCTGCAAAGCAGATCCATGGGATCTTGGACGTTGGGAGAAACTCTCCCGGCACCCACAGGGGTTGCCCGAAAACAAGCTCTGCAGGGGAGCACTGAAGCTCTCTCTGCCTTAGGGGCCATCCTCAGGCCCAACATGACCCACGTCAGTCTGTCCACTGAACGGCCATCACTGAGGCACACACGGAGAGCGGCTTCCATTGAACGCTGGAACTGCTCACACCATCCATTGGCCTGAGGGTGATAAGCTGTGGTCCGATGCAGTCTGACCCCCAGATCATGGGCAACCACACACCAAAGCTCGGTCTGAAGAGACATCCAACAGGACGCTGAACCTAGCGAACCACGAGCTAATGAATGCTTGCGCCACATCCGCGGCTGAAGTAGACAATAGCAGCACTGCCTCCGGCCAACATGTGGTCCTGTCAGCGATGGTGAGAAGGTGAGTAAACCCGCGGGACCGGGGCAACAAGCCAACCAAACGCACATTCCTGTGGTCGAATCGCCACCCAGGAACTGCAAAAGGAGCTTTGGCATGTCAATGCAGCTTTGTGCACTGGCACACCAATCAAGCAATCGCCCGGTCCCTGATGTCCTTCTTGAGCCCATGCCTCACAAAACTTTCTGCCGCCGGTTTCTGCGATGCTCTCTGGCCCAGGTGAGTAAGCCTGTTGACCACATCGAAAACATGCTGCCACCAGCTCGCTGGCACAATTGGCCTGGGTCGCCCCGTTGACATATCACAAAGTAGTGAGACGCCACTGTCGCCAAGTGCAACATCCACCAGTTTCAACTCTGTGTCTGCTGAACACAGCGTCTGCACATTCAGTCTGAAACCTGGCCTGCCGCCATCTGAGTATAGTCCATGCCCAAATGGACAGCACCAGTGAAGGGCCGGGAAAGGCAGTCAGCTACAAGGATACGTTACCCTGCAACATGCTGGATGTCCATGGTGATCTCTAAAATAAAAGAAAGATGGCGCTGCTGTCGAATAGACCAAGGTTCAGAGACTTTAGCCATGGTGAATGTTCAGGGCTTACGATTCACAAAAGCCGTAAATGGCCCTCTAGGAGAAAACGAAAATGCCACACTGACAAGTACGGGCCAAGAAGCTCATGGTCGAGTGTGCCGTACTTGCATCTGCAGGGGCGAAGTAACGGCTAAAAGAAAGTGAGAGGCCGCCAAACACTGTTGGCCAACTGCTCATGCACCACGCCAACTGTGCAATCCGACGTATCCGCGGTGAGAGTGATTGGCACGTCTGTCAGCAGCATTGCATTAGACAATGCCTGCTTAGTGTCTGAGAATGCCTTGGACCTTTCCTCTGTCCTTTCCACAATGTTCTTGGCCTCTTTGTCCTTAAGGGTCTTGTAAAAGGGATGCATGAGCTGTGCCACTTCAGGGACAAAACAGTGATAAAAGCCCAAAAACTCCGACAGGGCCTTAACAGTGACTGTCCAAGAGAAGCGCTTAATGGCTTGAACTTCAGCCGGCAGGGGAACTGCCTCTGCTGCATTGATGCAGGGTCTGAGGAAATCAACCATGGACAGTCCAAACTGGCACTTTGCTGGGTTGACGAAAAGCCTGAGCTGACTAAGGAGTTTGAAAAGGGTTCTCAAGTGTAAGAGATGTCCATCCCCAGAAGAGCTGACTACCAAAATGGCAGCTAGGTAAGCAAACAGGAATGGAATATCCC
The DNA here is from genome assembly GCF_030144855.1 of Hypanus sabinus. Classification (NCBI taxonomy): domain Eukaryota; kingdom Metazoa; phylum Chordata; class Chondrichthyes; order Myliobatiformes; family Dasyatidae; genus Hypanus; species Hypanus sabinus. The sequence goes on from NC_082710.1 coordinate 61,358,495, forward strand.
CGAGAACACAGTCTACAAGGTGCTGAAAGGTTGGGCCACGTTCTTCAGCCCGAATGGCATTCGAGGAAACTCAAACAAACCAAACGGTGTAAGAACAGTTTCAGAAATGTCACTTTGGTGATCAGGGGCCTGGTGACAACTGCAAACAAGGTCCACCTTCGAGAAAATAATTTACCCTGTCAAGTGGGCAGAGAAATCCTGAATGTGTGAGATCAAGTATCAGTCAGGGGTTGTGGCAGCAGTAATCGCCACATAGACGCCGCCCGTCCCCCGGTTTCTGCACGATGAAGAGAGGGAAAGCCCACAGACTGCTGGACCGCCTGGCAATGCCCAGACGCTCCACGGCATCAAACCCAGCCTTGGCGATAGTTAGCTCCTCTCCGTCTAGGCGCCTGGCACGGGTGTAAACAGGCGGACTGGTGGCAGGGATGTGGTGCTCCACCCCATGTTTAGCAGTGAAGGAGGAGAAGGGGGGAGGGGGCTCGGTCAGGTCCGGGAACTCAGCGAGGAGGTGGAGAAAGACGTCAGAAGTGGAATATCACAACCACGGATTCAGCAGCACAGTAGATGCGGCAGTTGCACTTGTGAATTTGCACTTTGATGCATCAATAACTCTCTGAGACGAGAGGCGAGATATCGGCTCTTATTGACTGGAAGAAAGAACAAGCAGCAATTGACCACCATGCTACATCCTGGAGACTGAGCCGGGCTCAGACCTCAATCGCCTTTATACCGGGGTCTGTGGGAGGAGCCACAGGAGCAGTCGGGGAGGGCGTGTCCAGACAGGTATATGTAGTTCAACACACACTTATCAGCTAATTATTAGTTAATTGTGATAGTATTTAACTCCATTCTTGTCGTCGCAGTTCCTGTTAAGACTTGAACAGAGCACAGCAATGCTTTGCTGCCTGTTTGCTTTCAGTCTTCCCTGAGAAGTTGGACTTCTGAGTGAACTGACTCTGAAGACTAGTGGTATTCGTTTTCTTAGATTTTCTTTTCAGCCGCACTGTAGGCTTTATTTTCCATTTGAGAGTTTTAGTTAACGCCCTATTTGGCCTAGCATTTATTGTTTATTTTCCCTTTAACACTGTTCACATTAAAGTCTGTGAACTATCTACCTGTTTCAGTGTCTCTCACTCCGCACTTGGGCCATATCCGAACCTGGTGACAGCAAGTCTCGACCAACAAAGATGGACCCAGCAGAGGGAGAGCAGCTGACCTTGGCCACGAGATTCATTGGTCAGGTAGGAAACATGCTACGGGTAATGGAATCTGTTCTTAATGAAGTTACAGAGGCTGTGAGACAGGTAACGACAAGCCCAGTCACACTTGGAGGAACATGTATCGTCCCTAGCCACAACCGTTCAACACCTCACCACAGACAATTGGACACAGGTGTCTGCGATTTCCACACTCATGGCCGTCGTCCACGAACTTACCGTGAACAGCCAGCATCAACTGACAGCCATTAACATTCTCGCCAGCTCAATTCAGCAGCTTCAGGCTGCCTCGGTTCCAGTCCCAGCATCTCGCCGGTCCTCCTTTTCTGCTGCCTCGACAATCCCTGCTCCTGCTCCCATGCCCGGACCAGACCCAACTCCCACAACCATTCCACAACCAAGTATTCCATCACCAGGCAGGTATTCTGGTGATCCCGATGATCGCAGGTATTTTATTACCCAATGCAAGCTGAATTTCCAAGCCCAGCCTGGTCATTTTGGTGATGATGCACGAAAATTGGCATACGTAGTCAGTCTTCTCGATGGACCTCCACTCAGCCTGTTCAACGCTTTACAGGACACCCTGCAGCCCAGTCGTTCCGATATTTCGTGGTGGAGTTAAGGAGGGTTTTTGATCTTCCAGCACAGGGTGAGGAGGCTACCCACTGACTCTTGGACCTGCACCAATGCAGAGCAACAGTGAGAGCCTTTGCAGTGAAATTCCATACCCCTACAGAAGAGACATGATGGATTGAGAGATCTCTCATCACTGCCCTCCGGTGTGGACTGAACACAGGAGTCTGGCGTGAGATCGCTGTCTGGGACGAGCAGGATAGTCTGGATGACCTGATTAGTCTGGCTATTTGAGTTGACGACCAGGTAACTGAGTGACACAGGGAAAGAATGTTTCTCACCATCTTTCTTCACCCTCTCCCCCTCCCTCACCACCCAGCACCCAGCCCACAGAGGAGAGTATGCAGGTGGGGTGCATGAGCCTGTCTCAGGAGGAAATAGAGTGGCGACAGAGAACAGGATCCTGCCTCTACTGCGGTGATCCAGGACACTTCCAGGCGGCATGTTCCAAGCATCCAGTAAAAGAGAATACCCGTCAGCAGGGAGGGGAATCCTGACGGGTCGGTTCCCTCTTCAGTCAGCTTCCCCTGATTCTGTAATGCTCGCAGCTTCCTCGTCATGGAGGTCTCAGACCCATGTACTTAAGGCGTTTATTGACCCCAGTGCAGCTGGGAATCTTATGGACATCTCTCTCACTCAAAGATGGGGAGAACCAACTCAGGAATTGAGAGGAAAGATCAATGTCAAAGTGCTGGACGGTCGACCTCTGGGAACCGGCCAGATCCACCTTTCCACCCAACCCCTCCGACTGGTGCTCGAAGGCAAACATCATGAAGAAAAATCTTTCTATCTGGCTAATTCATCTGAACTGCCAGTAGTACTTGGTCTCCCCTGGTTATCCTGACATAACCCATGGATCGATTGGTCTCTGAAGATACTCCAAGAGTGGGGACCGGCATGCCTGCATACCTGTCTGGGTCCAGCTCAAGCTCCATTCCATGAATCCCCTCCTGTGTCAGCTAAGGATGTGGACCTGTCTGGGATTCTGGCTGAATATGCGGATCTCCTTGAGGTTTTCAGTAAAAGAAAGGCCACCACCCTGCCCCCAGACCTGCTATACGACAGTGCCATAGACCTCCTACCTGACACTAGTCCTCCCCAGGGCTGGCTCTTTTCCCTCTCTCATCCTGAAACGGTGGTCATGGAGGAATACATCAAGGAGGCATTGAGCATGGGGTTTATCCATCCGTCAACCCTATCACAACCACGGATTTGGCAGTGCAGTAGATACAGCAATTGCGCTTGTGAATTTGCATGTGTCAGCTAATTATTATTTAATCGTGATAGTATTTAACTCCATTCTTGTCGTCACAGTGCCTGTCGAGACTTGGACAGAGCACAGCAACACTTCACTGCCTGTTTGCTTTTGGCCTTCCCTGAGAAATTGCACTTTCAAGTCAACTGACTCTGAAGGCTAGCGGTATTCATTTAATGTTTAGATTTTCTTTTCAGCTTCATTTCCCTTTTGAGAGTTTTAGTTTATGGCCCTATTTGGCCTAGCATTTATTGTTTATTTTCCCATTAACACTGTTTGCATTAAAGTTTGTGAACTATCCACCTGCTTCGGTGTCCCTCACTCTGCACATGGGCCATATCCGAACCCGGTAACACCTGGAGGTCTTTACGGGGAAAGCCAGACAGAGCCGACCGCACCTCGGCTGGCAGTTGTACGGCAAAAGCTCTCTGAAGATGAAACACGGCTGATGTCTGCCAAGGAGGAACAACATACGGTCCATCAACTCCAACAGCTTGGAGATGCCTACACCGGCAGTAAGAGGAGCTGACGGGTACGTTCAGACTAGGAACATTAAAAAGTCTCTAGAAGGAGTTGCTTAAGAGACTCATACCTGCCAGCTTCCAAGGGATGCTGTAGGACGCTCATGACCCTGGTCGCCATAGAGCTGTCTAACGCTGTGGCAACGTTATTTCACGTCATCTTGTGAGATTCCCCGCGCTGAGAACTGGGTCTCTGCCTGAATGAAGCAAACAGCAGTGTGTTCCTGCCAGAATTCAGGGAACTTGAAGACAATGGCGTTTGCTGTCATGATTGTAAAATGAGCGAAATCACTCCGGAATCATCCGCAGGAGCATCAGGGTCACCAATGTAGGAGTGTTGACAAAAATCAACACGAGTATAATTACTTCCAATGTACACTTTATTGAACCCAGCAACAAATGGGAAATTATGTATGAAAAAAATCCCACCCCAAAACATAACATACAACCTAGCACGTAACATACATGGCGAACTTAACCCTGAATGGTCTGGGTGAATTCTGCCTGATGAAATTAAGGAGTCCCTACAACATCACCAAACCTAATTTTTAAGGCTGGAAAGACGCAACTGCATTGGAATACCATAAGGTTCCATCCTTGACCATTAGTTACAGTGGCATGCAAATGTTTGGGCACCCCTGGTAAAAATTTCTGTTCTGTGAATAGTTAAGCGAGTAAAAGATGACCTAATTTCCAAAAGGCATAACGTTAAAGTTGACACATTTGTTTAATATTTTAAGCAAGATTATTTTTTTATTTCCATCTTCCACAGTTTTGAAATAACAAAGAAAGGGCCCAAAGCAAAAGTTTGGCATCCTGCATGGTCAGTACCTAGTAACACCCCCTTTGGCAAGTATCACAGCTTGTAAACTCTTTCTGTAGCCAGCTAAGAGCCTTTCAATTCTAGTTTGGGGGATTTTCGCTCATTCTTCCTTGCAAAAGGCTTCTAGTTCTGTGAGATTCTTGGGCTGTCTTGCATGCACTGCTCTTTTGAGGTCTATCCACAGATTTTCAATGATGTTTAGGTCGGGGGACTGGGAGGGCCATGGCAAAAACTTCAGCTTGCACCTCTTGAGGTAGTCCATTGTGGATTTTGAGGTGTGTTTAGGATCATTATCCTGTTGTAGAAGCCATCCTCGTTTCATCTTCAGCTTTTTTACAGACGTTTGCTTCCAGAATTTGCTGGAAATTAATTGAATTCATTCTTCCCTCTACTAGTGAACTGTTCCCCGTGCCACTGGCTGCAACACAAGCCCAAAGCATGATCGATCCACCCCCGTGCTTAACGGTTGGGGAGGTGTTCTTTTCATGAAATTCTACACCATTTTTTCTCCAAACATACCTTTGCTCATTGAGGCCAAAAAGTTCTATTTTAACATCATCAGTCCACAGGACTTGCTTCCAAAATGCATCAGGCTTGTTTAGATGTTCCTTTGCAAACTTCTGATACTGAATTATGTGGTGAGGACGTAGGAAAGGTTTTCTTCTGATGACACTTCCATGAATGTCATATTTGTGCGGGTGTTGCTGCACAGTAGAACAGTGCACCACCACTCCAGAGTCTGCTAAATCTTCCTGAAGGTCTTTTGCAGTCAAACGGGGTTTTTGATTTGCCTTTCTAGCAATCCTATGAGCAGTTCTCTCGGAAAGTTTTCTTGGTCTTCCAGACCTCAACTTGACCTTCACCGTTCCTGTTAATTGCTATTTCTTAATTAAGTTACGAACTGAGGAAATGGCTACCTGAAAATGCTTTGCCATCTTCTTATAGCCTTCTCCTGCTTTGTGGGCATCATTTATCTTAATGCTCAGAGTGCTAGGCAGCTGCTTAGAGGAGCCCATGGCTGCTGATTTTTGGGACAAGGTTTGAGGAGTCAGGGTATTTATAAAGCTTTGAAATTTCCATCACCTGGCCTTTCCTAACAGTGACTCTGAACAAGTATTAGTACTAACAAGCTAATTAACTTTTGAGATCTTGGTAAAAGTTACCTGAGAGCTCAAATCTCTTGGGGTGCCCAAACTTTTGCATGGTGTTCCTTTCCTTTTTTTCACTCTAAAATTGTACAAAACAGAAATAATACACCAATCTTACTTAAAATGTTGAAAAGAATGTTTTATCTTTAACTTAATGACTTTTGGAGATCAGTTCATCTTCTACTCACTCAACTATTCACAATAGCAGAAATCTTGAACAGGGTTGCCCAAACTTTTGCATTGCACTGTAAGTGAATGCCCCATAACCTTTACATTACATTTACTGCTACAGAGAAAAATTACGCACAGATTGACACAGGGTCCCTGAGTCTGGTTTGAGGTGTAAAGCATTTCAACCAGTACTTTTAAGGGAGAGAGCTTACCCTTGTTACTGTTACTGATTATCAACCATTCGTGTCCATCTTCAATCCACAGAAGGGGGTTCCACTAACAGCAGCAGCATGAATGCAGAGATGGGCTCTGTTTCTCGGAGGACACAATTATGAGATTGAATTCAAGAGAACAACTAATCATTGGAAGGCTGATGGATTGTCCCAATTACCCTTGGAAAAGCACATAACTGAAGAATTTACAAAAGAGGACACTGCATTCAATGTATTCTTCCTAATGGAAATTGGAAGTCTTCCTATTATGGCAGATACGATGCAAAGGAAAACCAGAAAAGATCCCAAACTGTTTCAGTTCTACATGTAAACCAAAATGGCTGGACTGTGCAGCAGAAATCCCAGTTCCCCCATTTTTACCAATGCTGGGATGAACTTGTCTGTCTTATGTGGGGATTAAAAGTTGTACCATCCAGACTGAGAGCAGAAGTGTTGGATGAGCTACATGTCAGTCATCTAAGCGAGGTCGGAATGAAAAGGTTGGCTCAAAGTTATGTCTGGGATAGATCAGCAGATTGCCATGTACTGTTTGGGATGCCAACACCTTCAGAAGATGCCAAGAGCAATGCCTTTCTGTCCAAGGGAATGGCCTCCATTGCCCTGACAAAGGATTCATGCGGATCTTTCCATCTCTCTTGGTAGTAGGAGATGTAGCTACAAAGGAGCCAGAAATGTTTCTAGTAGCTTCCACTCCATCCTCACACACTGTTGAGCCTTTTCTCAAGGACTGGTGTTCTAGAACACTTAGTCAGTGATAATGGACCACAGTTATTTGCAGAACAGTTTCAGTCATTCCTGAAAATGAATGGAATAAGACATATTACATCTGCACTGTACAACCCTGCTGTAAATGGTTTGGTGGAATGGTTTGTCTAGAGTCCAAAGAACACACTGTGAACAATATCAGCAGAACACACCACACTGACACTGATTCAGAAGCTTGCTAATTTCCAGCTTGCATATCACAAAGTAGCATACTCCACAACCAACTATTCACCAGCAATGCTGTTCCTGCATCGTTCCTACATTCACGCTTAGATCTCTTAAAACCCAATCTCAGAAGGGGTGTGCAGGACAAACAGCTGAGACAAACTGAGGGCTCCTCAAACAAGGAGATCTGATGTTTCACTCCTGGACAAGCAGTCTTGGTGATGGACTACAGGGGTGATCAAAAGTGTGTACTCGGAAGGATTAGGGACAGACTGGACCACTCTCCTACACAGCGGAGATTGCGCCTGATATTACCCAAAGACAACACATTGATCAGCAGCAGAGTCGATTGTTAGAGAAGAAAGGTGTCCAGAATTGTCAGAACCACTTCCTGCAGTCCCAGAGTCAACTCCTGCAATAATCATGGAGGAGCCCCCAGAGGAGAGGAGAGTGTAATGTATTTAATATTTCAGTAATATTTGAGTAATATTGTAAATATATTATTTGATCAAGCCTTCTTTGTTGTTTATATTATTAATTATGGGTTATATGTAAAAGTACGTGACTGGCATACATCATCATGCCACCATGTCATAACCGTGTGCCTCACTAAAGTAAAAATGAAACTAAGCAAATGCATCTCCTAGCTTTGTTTTCTTCACTCAGTTTTATGTTTTGCAGTTACAAGACATAGCAGGTATGGTGGGGGCTGAGACTTACATTTTGAATCTGGGGTCAATTGCAGAAGAAATTAGACCAAATTGTCACAGAAACAAAGATCACTAAGCACTCCCAAGAAAAATGGTTTATCAACATTTAATGACACAGGAACAGTCTTTGCTATTTTGCTCTTCCTACATACTCTATGAATCAAAATCTATTATTTATTGCTCAACTCAGAGGGTTTGCCTCATATACTTTACTCATAACTTGTCTAATTGGGGCTGAAGTTACTCTACCAATCAAGATTGTACTCACTCACATCTAAATATATATGACTGTGTGGCTTCAATGCCGTATTTAAGCATGCAGCACTGGGGCTCTACAGGGGATTGTCCTGTCTCCCTTTCTCTTCACCATCTACACCTCGGACTTCAACTGCTGCACAGAGTCTTGCCATCTTCAGAAGTTTTCTTATGACTCTGCCATAGTTGGATGCATCTGCAAGGGAGATGAGGCTGAGTACAGGGCTACGGTGGGAAACTTTGTCACATGGTGTGAGCAGAATCATCTGCAGCTTAATGTGAAAAAGACTAAGGAGCTGGTGGTGGACCTGAGGAGGGCCAAGGCAGTGGTGACCCCTGTTTCCATCCAAAGGGTCATTGTGGACATGGTGGAGGATTACAAATACCCGGGGGATACGAATTGACAATAAACTGGACTGGTCAAAGAACACCAAGGCTGTCTACAAGAAGGGTCAGAGCTGCCTCTATTTCCTGAGGAGACTGAGGTCCTTTAACATCTGCCGGACGATACTGAGGATGTCCTATGAATCTGTGGTGGCCAGTGCTATCATGTTTGCTGTTGTGTGCTGGGGCAGCAGGCTGAGGGTAGCAGACACCAACAGAATCAACAAACTCATTCACAAGGCCAGTGATGTTGTGGGGGTGGAACTGGACTCTCTGACGGTGATGTCTGAAAAGAGGATGCTGTCCAAGTTGCACGCCATCTTGGACAATGTCTCCCATCCACTCCATAATGTACTGGTTAGGCACAGGAGTACATTCAGCCAGAGACTCATTCCACCAAGATGCAACACTGAGCGTCATAGGAAGTCATTCCTGCCTGTGGCCATCAAACTTTACAACTCCTCCCTCGGAGTGTCAGACACTCTGAGCCAATAGGCTGGTCCTTGACTTATTTCAACGGCGTAATTTACTTACTATCATTTAATTATTTCTGGTTTTATTTTGATTATATTTTTACTCTATTCTTGGTTGGTGCAACTGTAACAAAACCCAATTTCCCTCGGGATCAATAAAGTTTGTCTGTCTGACAACACCACTGTCGTACCAAATCAAAGATGGTAACAAAAAGGAGGTAGGAGCAAGATTGAAAATCTGGTTGAGTGGTGCCACAACAACAACCTCTCACTCATCATGAGCAAAATCAAAGAGCTGTTTATCAATTAGGAAGAAGCTGCAAGTCCATGAGCCATTAACAAAGGCAGAGAAGTTAAGAAATTTTAAATTCCTTGCTGTTAACATATCAAAGGATCTGTTTTGGGATCAGCACATAAGTATTATCACAAAGAAGGAACAACAGTGCTTCTACTTTCTTAGGAGTTTGCATAGATTTGGCATGCCACCAAAAATTTTGACCAACCTCTATAGATACACGGAGAAGTGTATCCAAGAGCATCATGGCCTGCTTTGGAACCACCAATGCCCAGATATGGAGAAGTCTATAGAACATGGTGGATACAGCCCAGTCCATCACAGGCAAAGCCCTTCCGACAATGAGTACATTTTCATGGAGTGCTGCCACAAGAGATCAGCATCCATCGTCAGAAACACCCACCGTTCATATTTTGCTCTGTTCTCGCTACCACCATTGGGCAGGCAGCCTAATCCTTAGGTCCTACACCACCAAGTTCAGGGACAATTATTACTCTATAGCCATCAAGCTCCTGAACTGGCGTAGATAACTTCAATCCTCACTACTCTGAACTGTATCTATGACCTACTGATTAACTTTCAAGGTCTCTTTACAACTCATGTTCTCAGTATTATTTTAAATTTGCAAAGTTTGACTTATTTTTCACTTTGGTTATTTGTCAGTCTTTATGAATAGATTTGCATAAAATTTTGTTGGATTTCATTTTCCTGTAAATGCTTGCAAGGAGATGAATTTCAAGGTAGAAAATAGTAATATGTACTTTGATAATAAATTTACTTTGAAATACTGGTTCTTTGTTGCACCATCCACAGACGTAAATGCAGTGACAACTTCCATTTATGTGCTAACTGTGAGCCCTCTGTTGGTTGGGGTCAAACGTGGATATGGCGTCCTTGCTGTTTATATGATACGCAAGCCAATATTCAAGAATGGTATGAAGAGCAATCTAATGCCCATGCAGCAGGCTCCCCTCTCCATGCAGGTGAAGAGTTCAGAGGAAGAGCAGAACAGTTTGGCACCAGTGGCATCACATGAGGTGCCAGTTAACGTTGAACTCAACGTAGGATTACCTAATGGACGCCAGCTCCGGATTTTTCCTCGGAGTTTACTCCTGAAGCCTTCCCCATTAGTGGATATGGCCTCAAGGCAGCTGAGGTTTAAGATGATAGTTATCCTTCTCTAGATGAGCTTCCAACCATGGTTGACAAGCCCCATCTGTCGGAAGCAAATGGTTTTCAGGTGTCAGTAACCTGCCTTTAGGGCTGGCTGGTGGTGTAGTGGCAACAGCACTGGACTTCAAGGCAGGTGGTCCTGAGTTCAAACCCAGCTGGGTCCCAACCTGGGCAGCAGCAGTATCTGTGTGGAAGAATGGCCTGGCAATCTACTTCTGTATCTTGCCATGAAAACCCTAACCACCCTATGGTCCATGAGGTCATGAAGAGTTGGACTCAAACTGATAACTGGACAACAACAAAAAAACACACTTTGCTCCTTCTCCTGTCAGTAGAAACTGTTCCAACAGGCTTATTAGCTAAGCCACATGTGTAGCCAGGAGCTGGACTTGGTTGCCAGAGGCTGAGACACATACTATTGGAAGCATTTAATAGGTAGTAGGAACTTATCTCCACCACCTCCCCGGCTAGGACAACCTTAAAGAATCTTATATGCTAACAATATTCAGAAATTCCGGTTCAGGTGACCTGCATATATAAAGAAGGATATGCTTTGGAGGCAACGCAGAGGGGGTTAACTAGGTTGGTGCCTGGGATGAAAGGTTGAGTGAGTTGAGTCCACACTCTCGGAGTGCAGATCCAGTGGAAACTGACAAGACTCTGTGGTGGATTGAGAGGGTGGATGCTGAGAGGATGCTCTGTTGATGGTGGTGGTGGGGTGGGGATAGCTTCTAAAGAAAATAATAAATCACTCATTTCAAATGGAGAAGGAGAGGACTTTATTTTCTCAGAGCATCAATAATCTCCAGCACTCTCTTCAAGCTAGAGAGGGTTCATAAAAGATTCACAAGGATGTTGCTAACATCACCCATAATAAAATAACTGGCCCCTGAACACATGCACTCTTATGACCCAAACACTCACTGTTCTGAAGTCTGATGCTTTTCATATACAGATTTAGCTTATCAGTTACTGACATTGAACATTGTAGATTGTATATGTTTCAATACCTTACTCGCAAAATCACTATAGAGGTGTTAAAGTCAATCAAAACATCAAGCAGGCAGCTAATGATGTTTTCAAGTTAATAAAGACAATAGAGCCTTGGTTGTGGGTATATTTCACATGCTTCTGTTTCCTGTCTGTCTCCGGCACCGTCTATTGTGTAAAGAGATGCTATGTTTTAGGAAGACCTTTCTGGAAAAGTCTCACTTGTCTCACAGAGGTCTTACTTGTCTGCTGCAGTCAACCCGGTCTATCTCCTTTGTTACAAGCAGATGTCTCACTTTAAAGGTCTCACATGATTACAACTACCCCAGGCTATTGTCTTTATTGCAACTTCCACATTGCCTAAACTGGAGGTTTTGTGTTATAAGGTGAAACTGGACAGGTTGGGATTGTTTCCCTTGGAGTGAAGGAGGCTGAGGGGTGTCCTAAAAGTGTTTTATAAAATGATGAAGGGATAGATAAGCCCCTATGCAATACAATCATAGCTGATTTGTCCCAGGATACATCTTCTGTGTCAGCCCCCCGTTTGAGACCCACTAGTGAAAACATCTCAATGCCTACCATGTTGTCCTCTTAGGATCTTAATTGACTCAATAAATTCAATATTTTTCTGAACTCACAAATAAGCATCTAATTCCTTTAGCCATTCCAAATAGGACTATCCTTTTATGTCAGAAATTGGGAATCTTCCCTACATGCCATCAACACCACTATATCCTTGTGCAGCTGGATCCTGGACTGCCTATCAGATTGCTGGCAGGTGGTAAGCGTAGGCTTCCTCACCTCCACCCCTCTGATCCTCAACACAGATGCCCCTCAGGGCTGTGTCCTAAGACCCCTCCTGTACTCTCTGTATACCCATGACTGTGTTGCCACCCACAGCTCCAATCTGCTAATTAAATTTGCTGATGACACTACACTGATTGGCCTAATCTCAAATAATAATGAGACAGCCTACAGAGAAGAAGTCATCACCCTGACACAGTGGTGTCAAGTAAAGAACCTCTCCCACAATATCGCAAAGGCAAAGGAGTGGGTTGTGGACTACAAGAGGAGTGGAGACAGACTAACCCCTATTGACATCAATAGATCAGGGCTTGAGAGGCTGAACAGTTTTAAGTTGCTCATCATACACTTCACCGAAGATCTCACGTGGTCTGTACATACCGGCTGTGTGGAGAGAAAAGCACAACAGCACCTCTTTCACCTCAGACGGTTGAGGAAGTTTGGTATGGGCCCCCAAATCCGAAGAACTTTCTACAGGGGCACAGTTGAGAGCATCCAGACTGGCTGCATCACTGCCTGGTATGGGAACTGTACTTCCCTCAATCACAGGACTCTGCAGAGAGTGGTGCAGACAGCCCAGTGCATCTGCAGATGTGAACTTCCCACTATTCAGTACACTTATAAACACAGGTGATTAAAAAGGGCCCCAAAGGATCATTGGGGACCCAAGTCACCCCAACCATAATCTATTCCAGCTGCTACCATCCAGGAAATGGTACCGCAGCATAAAAGTCAGGACCAACAGGCTCCGGGACAGCTTCTTCCACCAGACTGATTAATTCATGCTGATGCAATTGTATGTCTACATTATATTGACTGTCCTGTTGTACATACTGTTTATTATAAATTACTATAAATTGCACATTTAGATTGAGATGTAGTATAAAGATTTTTACCCCTCATGTATGTGAAGGATGTAAGTAATTCAATTCAATTAAATTCAATATCCTCTCTTTAAAGTTTAAAGTTCAAAATACATTTATTATCAAAGTATGTATATGTAATATAAGCATAAGATTTGTCTCCCTACAGGCAATCGTAAAACTACAAAACCCAAAGGAACCCAATAAGAAAAGACTGATAAACACCCAATGTGCAGAGGAAAAAAAGCTTCATGCAAACAATAAACACAAGCAAAGAGCGTTCTGAACTGAAGTCCACAAAGAGAGCCCATCCACAGACCCTTAGTTCAGCACAGAGCCAAGCAGCAAGCTGAACCGGCCCACCCCTCGCCTTGGGCCGCAATACCCTGACCTTTTCAGTCTGGCCAGTGCCTAAATTGTTGTCGAAACATCTGGTTATGTTGTTTTGATATGCTCTGGGGCTTGGACCCCACTTCATCAATTTACCTGTACACAACCTTTCCAATTCAACCTGGTGCTGAAATCGATCAAACTTCAGGTCTTCCTCACTCTTGGCAACAGAGTCTCACCTCGGTTCTGCCACATCAAATTGCCTCCAAGTCGCAAGGTGTTTGAGTTCTTTCGAACGCCATTCAGGCTGAAGAACATGGCCCAGACCTTTCAACGCTTCATGGACAGTGTTCACAGGGATTTGCCGTTCCTGTTTGTTTACCTAGATGACATTTTGGTAGCCAGCTCTTCTAAGGACAAACATCTCTTACACTTGATCGTCTACCAGAAAAAGATTGATTTAGTTGCTTTCTTTGTTTCATTGACCACCAGCCAGAAGTTTTTGAGATTCACCAGTACCATCTTAAGCCAGAAGACAAACTGAAGTTCTAATTCAAAGTCGAGTTTATTGTCATGTGCACAAGTACAGGTATGTGGAGGTGCAATAAAATAAAACTTGTTTGCAGCAGCATCACAGGTATCATATAAGCAGCATTCATAAGAAAATGTAAATTAAATATTAATTATACACAGTTTTTACAAGCAGGAACACAACTAGAGCAAAAAAAAGTTTGTTTAGTTCCAGTGATTTAAGTGGTTAAATACGTTGCTAAACTGTAGTAATTAAGATTTTGCTGATTGGCTCAAGAACCAAGTGATTGAAGTAAAGTAGTTGTTCTTGAACTAAGAAGCATGGAACTTCATGGTGAGAATGGTCTAGATGGCAAGGATCTTTGATGATGAATGCTGCCTCTTTGAGGCATCACTTCCTGTAGATACTAGAATGCTGCGTAAGGATGTGCCTGAGACGTATTGGGCTGAGTGCACTGCTCTCTGCAGCTTCTTACATTCCTGCACATTCAAATAGCTGTACCAGACCATGATGCCATCAGTCAGGACACGTTCAACAGCATATCTGTAGAAGATTGTTAGAGTGTTTGGTGACAAGCCAAGCTTCCTTAACTTCCGAAAAGTAAAGAGATTGGTGTGCCTTCCCTATGATTGCAAATACTGTATGTAACTTAAAACATGCGATATTACTGCACCTATACCATAACGCAAGTTGTCACAGGCAACTTGACAATGTGGATCATAATTTGTGAGTACAGTGTCTGCCATCACCACTTCCATTGCCTTTTGGAAAGCCACCTCACATTGCTTGTCCATTGCCATTTCTTCCCGATCTCTAGCAATGAGTTCAAGGGTGGAGCACAGGGACCTGTTATAATAATTGACAAATCCTAAAAGGACCACAACTGTAACACGTCCTTTGGCCTTGGGACATCCACCACTGCTTGAATTTTCTCAGCATACTTGTGTAATTCTTCAGCATCAATGATGTAACCACAGTAAGTGATGCTTGGTTTAAAGAATTCACACTTGTTGCATCATGCTCTGAGCCCATAATCTTCTAATCTATTTAACACTACTGAGATTTTGGACAACTTCCTTGTCGTCCAGGTAACACTGAGTGTCTTGGCAGCCTTGCAGCACCTGGTTCATAGCGATCTGCTAGAGTTCAGGGGCAGATGCTCCTCTAAAAATAAATCCATTATAGTGATAAAGCCCTTTGTGAATGTTTATAATGTAAAACACTTTGAACTCATCTTTCATCTCCATCTGCACAGTAGGTAGGCCTCAGTTAAGTCCACTTTGCTTAAGTATTTTCTTCCTGAAATGTTGCAAAGATATCTTCTATCCTGGGTCAAGGGTATTGATCTACTTTCTGTACTGGGTTGATGGTGGCCTTAAAATCACGAGAAATTCTGACGGACCCATTCTTCTTGGCTGCTGGAACCACTGGTGTTGCCCATGGGCTCCCTCAAACTTGAAAAGAATTTTTTGCAAAATTTGGCCTTGATATGTTTGAGTTTTCCATTGCCAACCTTGAATCCCTGTGCGGTCCATTTATTTTTGTCTGCCTGACATGTTATTTTTATGTGTCTTACTTTGTTACACTTTCTGCAAGTTTCTCCTTTAAAGCTGCATTGATCTGGTGAGTTCCTGCCACAAAGGTACGCTGCCAGGCAGGTTTCTGTGTGAATGATTCATGCTCACTTCCATACCTGACTGCAACTCAATTGCATCTCTGGCTGCCATTTCTATTGATGTAGTGATTTCAACTGCTCTCTTAAATGTGGGTTCTGCTTCAGTTAAGAGCCATTTGTGTACAGTATTCTTACAAGAGTTCACAACTAAATGATCTTTCAGCACATCATTAAACCCATCACTGAATTGACAATGCTCAGACAATCTCTTCAATACAGCCAAGTAAGCAGAAATGGACACCCCTTCCTTTTGATTCTGCTTATGAAACCTAAAATGTTCTGCAATTAACAATAATTTCAGTTCTAAATGTTCCTGCATTACTTTCATGATATCAGCAAAACTCATTCAGCTGGTTTGGTTGGAGGAGTCAGGTGACGTTAGTATAAAGAAGAGAATTGCAGTGAATAAAAAATTAAAACATGCATTCTGTTGTTTCAAATTTGTAGTTCATTAATTTGGATAGCAATGAATAAATATTGACTTCAAATTGATGAGCTGCTGCCGTTTGTGAGGGTACAGATTTTAACCTTGAATCTGACAACTACCCACACATTATTATTGTGAATTGAAATAGAGTTATAGATTCTTAGAGCACTGCAGCACAGAGACAGGTCTAATCTATTTTTCTTAGTCCCATCTACTTGCACCTGGATAATAGCCCTTTTCATCCATGTACCTATCCAAGCTTATCTTAAAGCTTGCACTCAAACCCACATCCATCACTCCTGCTGGTAGCTTGTTCCACATTCAAACCACTGTCTGAGTGAAGAAGTTCCCCTTAAATATTTCACTTTGACCCTAAACCTATGACCTCAGTCTGGTGTCATCCACATATTTGTGACATTATCATATAAATCATTAACGTAGATGATAAACAGCGATGGACTCAGTACTGATCCTTGCGTTACACCACTAGTCACACACCTCCAGTAAGAGAGACAACAGAGAGAAAACTCCTTGCTTTCTCCCACTAAACCAATGGTGAATCCAAGTCACTACTTCTTCCTGAATGCAAAACAATTTAACCTTCTGGACCAGCCTCCCCAATGTGATTTAGTCAAAAGCCCTACTAAAGTCCATGTAGACAGTGTCCACTATTTTTCCTTCATCAACCTCTTCAAAAAACTCTGTAAGATTGGTTAGACACAATTTACTATGCACAAAGCCAACGTTGACTATTCCTATTCAGTTCCTGTCCCTTACAATATCTTTCAATAATTTACCCATGATTAATGTCAGGCTCCCCAGCCTCTAATGTCCTGGCTTATGCTTAGATCATTTCTTGAATAATGGAACATTAGTTATCCTCTAGTTCTCCTGCACCTCACCCATGGTTAAGAATGTTTTAAATATCTCTGCCAGGGCCTCTGCAATTTCTCCACTAACCTCCCAAAAAGTTCGAGGGACACCTTGCCAGACCCCAGGGATTTATTTACCCTAATTTGCCTCAAGACACCAATTACTTTTGTAATTCAGATACAGTCCACAACCTCACTTCTCTTTTGCTTCAGTTCTAAAGATCCCGTGTCTGTTTCCTGACTAAATACAAATGCAACACACTCATTTAAAATCTTCCCCATCTTTTTTTTCAGTTACATGCACAGATACTGATCTTCAATTGGACCAATTCTGTTCCTCGCTACCCTTTGGCCCTCAATGTTACGAGTCTCTGTCACTTTGCCTGCCACGGCAACTTCATATTCTCTTTCAGCCCTCCTGAGTTCTCTTACATTTCTGATACTTTTCAAGTACTTCATTTGATCCAAACTGCCTATGCCTGATATGGCCATCCTTCCTCTTCCTAACTGGGACTTCAATATACCCTGAAGACCAAGGTTCCCTAATCCTGTTGACCTGGTCTTCATTCTAACAGGAGCATACAAATTCTGTGCTCTTAATACTTAATTTTTGAAGGCCTCTCGCTTAACATGGAAAACAGACTATCCCTTTGCTGGAAAACAAACTATCCCAACCCATACCTGCCAGATCTCTTCTAAAGCTGCCAAAATTGGCCTTTCTCCAATTTGAATCTCAACCCAAAGACCATTCCTAACATTCTCCATAATTACCTTGAAACTAAAACAGCCACTGGTTCACACTCACTGCAAGTCTAGATTAACTACTCCCCCCTCTCAGAAGCAGCACTGGCAAACCTTCCCACCAGCATTTTGTGTGTGTTGCCTGAATTTCCAGCATCTGCATATTTCCTCATGTTTGCTTCCCCCAATGATATTGCTCCCTTCCACTTCAGGTGCAAACAATCCTGCTTGTACAGTTCCATGTTTCCAGCCACCCCCACCCACCCCTCTCCTGCACCACCTCCAGGTCCATATATTAAACTGCATTATGTTCCTGTGTCTAGCCTCACTAGCACGTGGCACGAGAAGAAATCCCGACATCACCACCCTGGAGGTCCAGTCCTTTAATTTAGCACCTAAGTCTCTGAACTCACTTTCTATTATCTGAGGAAAATATCGTTTAGAAGGGAATTCTACATAAAAAGACAAAATCAGACAAATGCAGTGCCTCTATCTTCCATTCCGCTGCAACAGGTGAAACCCCCTGCGTTGCATTATACCATTCAAGCAGGATCTGATCTGGACGTTCAGCCGCGATATCCCCACAACGGGGCGGCAAACTCCAACTGACGGCTTGGCAGGACCAGGAAAACTAACAAAACAGCAGATGCTGCTTGTAAAAAAACCGAGCCCTTCCAATACGCCATCAGATTTCTGAATGGTCCATGAACACTACCTCAAATTCCTATTTAACTTCATAACAAATTTCACGACGTACAGCATGTCAGTGATAATAACTCCGATTTTGATCCCGAGTCTTTGACCTGAAACATTAACCGGCCTCTCCTTCTATAAATGCTTCTTGACCGGCTGAGTTCTTCCGACATTTCTGTTTTAGTAGTGGCTTCGGACAGTTTCAAGTTGAGGTCCCGCCCACAGAACTACCCTGACAGGTTGATAGCTTTAAATATCTCTGACATTGACACACGTTTCTCTCAACGCCACAGACATCCTTCAAAACTAGAGGCGTTGAATTTAATCCTTTTGCTAACTTTTTAGTAATCCTATAGTCAATAAAAGGATTTAGAAATATTTCAAAACAAAAGCACTTTAAGCGTTATTTTAAATCTGTAACTTAGAATGATCATTGAAATCATGTTATCTCGGTCCCAGTGACAAATTTCACTGGCACATGAGCCAAGAGGCAATTTCCCCCAACGTAATGCTGGGGAAATCTAGCAAGACTGAATCAGCGATGGAAAGCATCGACGGATTCAGACCAGGGAGTTATTTCACGTTGTTTGCCCACGTTCACTTCTCGTCTATTAACTTTGCTTTCCGTGGCGTTAGCTTTCCCTTTTCGGTATCAATCCCATTTCTGAAGCAAATGATCCAAAAATCAAGTTCTCCCCCATAACGCGAACAACTGACCTTAAATGACACAGCAATGCAGGCGATGAGACCGAGGGCCTTTTATCTAAACAATTGGAGGCAAAACGGGATGAGGTGGGGGAGTAAATCTATGTTAGTAACTTTTTGGAAAGAGCGTAAAACCCACACCAACTTCGGATTCGCCCTCGGCCCGGGCGTTTGCGACCCTGAAGTGTTTATGAGCCCCAGAATTCACTGGAGGAATCCCCAGGGTCTTGTTTGGCGTCATTTAGTTAGAACTGACGGAAAAAAAGTGAGAAAAAAAGCATTTTTGGGAAGTCAGCTATCCCAGAGAATCACCGGGAGAGTCCCAGCGCATTAAAAAGAGGTTTAAGTGGATGATTTATTTTACAAAAACCTGAATAAGGATGAGGTTTTAAATTTAAATGAGGGGGAGGCCGTGGTTTTAAATTCAAGCGAAGTGAAAATCACCGGCTAAATGCTCTCATCTGACTGGTATTGCACTCCAGAAGTAATCACTCGCTGCAAACACATTGTTTGGAAGGTCCTAATGACTTGAAAGGCGCCACGTGAAAGTTTGCTCAGGGCGTGGCTGGACTGTGTGCTGTGGCTTCTGAATCATTTGTGGGGTTTTTTCTCTCGTTAACGCGCTTTAGTGTATGTTATACATAATCAAAGTTATTAAATGGGGTAATAAGTTTGCTTTTCGGCACTGGACTGCATTTAACAACGGCTGAAGTGCTTTAAGAATAACCTCGAGAATATAAAACAGGCGTTTAATTAAGTAGCTGGAAGCAAAGGTTTTACGGGAAATGTTGCGGCAAGTTTTGTATTTGCATTTCACAAGTAACGAAGGGTGGCATTGACAGATCTCATTTCAAACTTATAGTAGGTAGGCGGCAGGAATTACATAGTACGTATTTGCTTTTGTCCTAGAGGTTGGCGATCGCATCGCTACAGTAACATTTCTCCCAAATCTTCTCAATAACCGTATACATCACGTGGGAAATGACAGAACAACTAATAGTGAAATAATTGTTTCGATGGATATGCAAAGCAAACATATGTAATACCATAGTTATATTTTTCAGATGACCCTGGACATTCCCGTCGCTCAGCTGCTCTCAACGAGCTGAAACATGTTCTGATTTGATCAACTTTTAACATTTTAATACAAAACTGTAAAATCACTTCACTGTAAGGCACTTCAACAGTGGTTTGCTCCTGTATCTAAATACTGTAATCAAATTTGCCAAGTAAAAGCCTCTTATAGATTTCTTAAATTCTTTGTTGCCATTTAGATAAGGGTTGTGTGTTGTCAGAGCACCAGTTGTGTGAATCTATTTGAACGTTCCAATAATCACTTCCTTGATTAAGGCGAGCGTTTAATCCGCCAGATCTATCTCAAAGAAACATACTGTAAACGTGCACCCAAAAGTGTATTTAAATTAACCATCCAGTTACATATTCAAGACGTTATATCAAAAACAGCCGCCGAGAAAACGCGTCTTTGCCTTTATTCCTGTTCATGTGGCTCCTTCCCCGCCGTGTACGTAGCGCCCCCTGTTGGACAAATTGCAGCGCCCATTTCACCGGCTGGACCAGCACGAATAAAGGGCACTAGAAATGAATAAAGGCTTTTAACTCTGGCACTGTGCCGCGCAGACCCATTTCTATTTTCACGGCGTGCATTTTCCTGATGCCTCCGTCACATGAATATTATTGATCACTTGGAATGACTTATACATTTGCCTTTCTACTTTAGCTGGCCCCATACTCTCTGAAACATAATCAGGCGCAATCTTCACTGAGAATTATATTTCTTCATATACTGGTACGACTTACTTTCCACTCGTTAAACTGCCGATGGTTCTTCTCTATCTGTGGACTTCCTAGCTCTACAATAATTCAGAGCTTGTGACTGGAGGTGGGGGGGGGGGGAGAAAGCGTGTATGTCGTTGAATATGTGTGCGCGTTTGCCGGACTTACTGCAAATGTGCATTGGCTGTGTATGTGGGGGTATTTGCGGTTCTTTCCCTCGTCTCCTGTGTTTCCAGGGGATCTTCCCGAGAGGCAGCACATTGAAGGTGCCGATCGCGCAGTCTGCTCGTTCGGGGGGGTGGAGAGGAGGAGGAGGGGCAGGCTGTGGGGGGGGGGGGGGAAGCAGCGCGCATGCTCGGGCGGCCGAATTCCCTCTCAGTAATAAGACACACACGCATACATACACACTCGTGTGTACAATGTCCGCCATCGGCGGGGATTCTGGCTCCACTCTCCCAATAAACAGCCGCAGCAACTCTGCTGTTTGTGCGGAGCGGTTGTGAGGGCTGTGGCTCTCCGCCGCCGCGCCCCCCCCACCCCTCCGTCCCCTACTCCGCTCCGCTCTGAGTGAGTGAGGAAGGGAGGATGGCCGCCTCGGTGAGTAACCCACCCCGCCGAGTCGTCCGGAGCTGCCACTGCTGTCTATCTACGCACATTCGCCTAGAGTTTTGTAAATTTGTTTTACACACGTCTGAAGATTGCATGAAGCATCCTAAACTGCATCTGTCTGGGTGGGAGAAAGAGCAGGGCACTTCCCGGCTGTTGCAGCTTCTGCTGCCGGCGCCCGGGCTGTTGCTATCCATGTTGACGCGCTTCTCTGTCTATGTGCGTGTGTTTCAGGCTGCCGCTGTT
Source organism: Hypanus sabinus (assembly GCF_030144855.1). Classification (NCBI taxonomy): domain Eukaryota; kingdom Metazoa; phylum Chordata; class Chondrichthyes; order Myliobatiformes; family Dasyatidae; genus Hypanus; species Hypanus sabinus. Next base: position 61,379,997 of record NC_082710.1, read on the forward strand.
CAGGTTAAGTTGGAGCTAGGCCATCGGGCCCAGGTTCGGAAGAAACCCACGGTTGAAGGTTTCACCCACGACTGGATGGTGTTTGTCAGGGGGCCCGAACACAGCAATATTCAGCACTTTGTGGAGAAAGTCGTCTTTCACTTGCACGACAGCTTCCCCAGACCGAAGCGGGGTAAGCAGAGGCTCGGATTTCTTTTTAGCATGTCGTTTCTGCCAAGCTCTACCTTGCTGTTTTTTAGGTGGTACGCTTTTAAGCTCAAATGCCTTAAAACAGTCCCTAGGGACCCAGCGATTTAAAAATAAAATAAGACTGTTGTGTATTGCAGAGTCTTAAATATTGTTGTTTAGGCCAGTGGTATTTTAATCGCTCAAACGATATTGCGATGCAACCTTAGCGCTTGAGCTTCATATCTTGGCTGCATAGAGCAACTTTCCGGTGATATTAAACACTTGTGTACACTTTTATTTGATTGAATTGGATGGAGATTGAATTTGCTTAAGGAAACAATTTTATTGGGATTCGCGTGTGTTTTGTCATATTGGCAGGTAGAGTCGGGTATCTCTCTTTGGAGATCGAAAACCTATCTCCTCACCCAAGGGTCTGCACCTTCTCTGCCTTTTGTATTTGCACTCAGTTTGTATTTGGACAAGCTCCTGTCAGGTGCCTTCGCGCATAATATTTTATTAAATTGCTATCGTTCCGCAGTTTCTTGTGTCTTGCTCTGTGGTGCTACTTTTTTAGACGATTCGACTCTTGGGATAAATTTTTTCAGTAAACTGTGTCGAATTAATTTCGTAATCTACTTTAAGATGAACGCAGACAGTCGGCCAATGCAAACTTTGCTTCAGTTTTATACTTGGAAAACACCCACCTGCGGTTGGAAATTTAAGTTTAAATTAAACTAAGTGCGAGCAGTGGCAACTGCGAGCGTGGTGTTCCGTTCAAAAGAATTTTTCTGCAAACCCATCGAATCACAAATTACTGTGGGTGTAAATTACCTGAAATTTTAAGTGAAACTGGCGAAGATTAACATTTGAACGTGCACGAGAAATCTGGTTAATTTATGGGTCTTCAATCGGATTCGAATCTTTCAATTTGTATGGTGTTAACACATTAAGCAGAGCAAGATGTCAAAAATACAAATGAACTTGGCGGACTCGATCATGCAACTTTTATAATTTTGAGTCTTGTTCTGAACCATATTTGGACCACTCGGATAATAGTTTGGTTGGTCTGATGGGGTGAAACGTTTATTAATTGCTTGCCGAAGTCACTTGGATCGCAATCGATATAATGGTATGAATGAAGTATACCGGGCGTTTTCAGCTGGCCCACAGCGGGTTTAATTCATGCAAGTTTGCCTTGTCTACTGGAGCATTCAGAAACTATTATTTACTGCACTTTGTGTTAAACAACAACCAGCATTATATGTGTATGAGGACTCCTAGAGCCGGGTTACAGCGAGAAATTGGGACAGGATGTGGTGTGTGTATGTGTCTTGGGGGCGGGGGGGGGGGGCGAAGAGAAGAGGAACACGACAACGGTTTGAATATGTGAATTACACTGGACCACAAAGCATTATTAAAACACGTGCCCAATCATCAGCCGTCAAAGTTAACGCAGTTCTTGGGCGGAGAGGAAGTAAATTCTCCTTCGTAAATCAGACTTTGCAGCGCATCCTTCTGAATTCAGGCCGACCCCGTTCATTTTAAGTGATGTCTGTACTCTTCCCTTGTCGTGCTGTCGGTTACACGTTGCGGCAGTTACTCGCGAGAACTTGGAAGATGTATATATTCATATAATTTTCACTTTGTATAAAATGCGAGAACGTGGGCGTGTTAGGTCTCATTCTCAAAGTTTAGCTTTGAGAAAAGTTTCGCCTTTTGAGACAACTGTTGTGAGTGTTATTGAAAGAGCTGAGGGATACAAATGTTGCATCCGATCTTCTTTGTAAAATCAACAGCGGTTTTTTTTAGATAACCTGTTAGTTTGGGTACAATCGCATTCTGAATATTTAAACCTGGATAAGCCTGTTAGAGACGTGAAAAAAGAACCCGAAATGTGTTTGTTTATTCAAATATTTGCCCATCACATAAGTTGATGTTTCGCGTTCAATGCTAGACAGTCGCCGTGATTGATTAATCAATTGATTTGGAGATCCCAAGAGGGATACAATGGCATTGTAAATCAAAAATGATTAACTCTGTATTTGCCCTAAGTTTGTCACGCTGGCTTAACTCTGAACCTGCCCAAGAACCTCTGGTTCTTCCAATGTTGTACACTCCATAAATTGTATGGAAAGTGAGTCGGTCGCTGTCTTCAAATTAAAAGTAAGCTTGTAGTAGGATGCCTTGCAGTAGCGAGCCGACGCACTTCACAACTAAACATCTGGAAGGTGGGGTGCGGAGCAAAAGAACTAAGTCATAAAAATGAAGATGGGAAGGCTTTTGAGCAAGATGGCTTGCAACCTGAAAATAAATTGGCCAAGTTCAGGAAGTTTTGAATCCACAACTTTATAGGGGGGGGGGGGAAGTGAGATTAGTATTTGGTAGAGCTTTATATGTACAAGGAGAATCTGGAGCATAAGCGCTCTGGTTATTGTGAGTAATAGTCTTCATTTAAACTGGCATTTAACTCTTGCCCTTGAGATACCCTGAAATTCTTCATTTAGTTATTTTTGAAGAGTCACTGGCTCACACAATGCATTACAATGTGCTGCTGTCTGTTGTGGAGGCACTCAGGGATGACTATTGGCTAGGCAACTCTGAGGTATTGCTCCTCACAGCTCTGCTACCCTGCTTCCCTCCAGCCCATCAAAGGCTTTTTTATACATGATCACTTGTGTATTTCTAGGATAACTTGATTTAACACTTTTGCCCAATTGACCGATAAGAATTCTGGGATACAATTTCTGGGGTTTGCTGCTGGTAAATGCAACTGCAGTTTTGTGAGAAGTCCCTCTATTTAGGAAAAAAAATAGAAGTGTGTTTTTTTTTAAAAAGGGTATATATAGACTTATGGTGTTCTTGTAGTTTTTAATTAACTCCTCCAAAGAAGGAAGCAAAAAATATTCTGGGAAAGACATGAGGCTTGCTTTTTGCAGTGGAAAGTTCCTGTCACAAGTGGTTTATAAATGGTTGTTAAAAAGGTATGGAAGGATTTCTGGCTTGTGATCTGGAAATGGAGATGTTGAAGTTGAACTGGGATCTTCATGGAGAATTAGTGAGTATGGGGTAATGTAAGATAGCAACAGAATTTATGGCGTACATTATCCTACATTCCAACCTGTTCTTTCATGGAATATTGCAAACTTTGATTTAAAAATACTCAGTTAGTGACAGTATTGTTTTCTGTTCTTTCAAAAGGTCTCCAGTCAAAAGTTTGATTTCTTTTGTGGTTTGCTTTCTTGATCCTTGAAGAGTGAGCCAATAAAATTGTCACAATTAGATTGGAATCTGGACTTTTTTCATTGATTCATTGTACACTTGCAGACTCCAAATCATTGTTGCACACGTCTGGCCTAGTACTATGATCTGGTACTGGTAATGAATGAACAAAATTTTCAAGTACTTCTTTAATATAGTTTATTTTTACTTTGTGTTTATTTGGACACTTGGTAGATCTATCTGATTTTTTTTTAAATCACCAGGAACAAACGACAAACCGTAGAAATACTCAGGCCAACTCAGCATTTGCAAGAATAAGTGAGATTTTTAGTTGTAACCCTTTCATTTTCTTGGGCTTGTTTTATGCTGCTTTTTTTGTGTGCTGTAAATATTATGTGAAGCATAGACTAACTTGTATGCATATGATGTTTTGTATTTTTGAATTTCTGATCTTCAAAGTATTTGAAATTTGGTTAAGTTAATATTTATATTGAAACAGTACAAGTGTTCTAAGTAATCTGTGCTTTCTATTTTTATATTTGTACGATGATTTATGAAAGATTTTCAAAGCATTTAAGCTATACAGTATTCACTTTGTGGGCATTGTCACAAGCAATGCAGTTATACATGGAACATCTTGCCTTTTAAGCATTCTGTTGGTAATGAATGTACTCCGAACTACCACTGTGCAACCTGTATTCATGTAGTCATGGTATACGTGTGGTTGAATGACATTTAAACTTGAACCTGTCGCTGGCTAATTTACACTCGTGCACATAAATAAATATAAATTTTCATCTGTAGCATACTGTTAACACTCCTGGGAAAATTTAGGAAAATTACTGTATAACCTTGCGTAAAGGGAAGGTATCCCCTAGGTTCCCCTAAAGGACTTCAAACCAGAAGTTTGCAATTTCTGAGAAAGAAACAAAGACATAATGGCTTGTCTATTTAAAATAGTTTTGGTTTATAACCAAGGCTTTAACAGCAGCAACCTGAAATCCCTTTCAAATCAATGATAATTGCATGACCTAAATCAGGGTAGTTATAATGAAGGAAGAAATGACTGTATTGGAGATTGGGTTTGATTGCAGTATTTTAATATAACAGCACATGGTCCTAAAGTCTGACACCTGCTCAAGCAATCTGTGTGAGGAAAATGAAATTTTAATGAGTATATCATTCTGTTCAGGGAACTGGGGAAGTTGCATATTATGCCTTCATGTGTAGGACAGTTTCCATAAATAGTGAGAATTTTTCTTTTACGTTAACAGATATTAATAACCCTTCATGTCCCCTTCCCAGTATTCCTGGAGCCTAAACAGGTAATTGATGTGGCAGAACCCCCCCCCCCCCCCCATTGTTTGGAATTTTCAAACATTTACAAAAGCCCATGCCAAGTTCAAGTTCACTGCACTAGATGGCAGTCTTTTCCACAAATTTTGAATTTTAGGTGTTGTCCTGTGCATCATTTCCATATTTACCATGGTTGATTTCAGAACGTTAATTGGTCCATCTTGAGGAAAACTTGTATTGTAGTGCCTATGATTTTTTTTAAGGGAAATCTGCCTATTTAGATGTGTAACTGGGTGACTGTCTATTTTCAGAACTAGTTGCATGTTACTTACCTATCTGCAAGCTGTTAGGGTTGTCTGTTGTATCCAGTGCTCCTGCTGTGGCCTCCTCTACACTGGTGAGACCTGACATAAATAGGGGGACAGTTTTGTCAAGTACCTCTGCACCAAACGTGGAATTCCCCAGTGGCAAACCATTTTAGTTTGTACTCCCATTCCAACATGTCGATCCATGGCTGCCTCTCTTTGCCACAATGAGGCCACTCTGGCGTGGGGGATCAGCATCTTGTATTTTGTCAAGGTAGCCTCCAACCTGAAGGCCTCAACATCGATTTCCAACCCCCCCCCCCCCAACTATTGTAATTTTTTTTCCCTTCCCCTTCTCTCTTCATCTATTCCCCACACTGGCCTCTTGCCTTACCTGCCTTTCACCTTCCACTAGTACCCCTCCTTCCTTTTCTTCCATGGCCCAGTCTCCTCTCCTTAGCAGATTCCTCCTTCTCCAGCCCTTTACCTTTCCCACCCACCTGGCTTCTCATCTTCTAGCTATCCTCCTTCCTTTTTATTCTGGTGCCTTCCCTCTTCCTTCCCAGTCCTGAAGAAGGATCTCTGCCCAAAATATCAAATGTTTATTCATTTTCATAGATACTGAGTGACCTGCTAAATTCCTCCTGCATTTTGTGTGTGTTGTTACCAAATGACTTAGATGTTTTTACTCTTGATATGGGAAGGAGGTGTAAATGTTATTTTACAGTTTAAAATGCATATTTGTTGAACATTGTCCTTTCTGAATCTAGTAAGCTATTGTTTCTTTAAGCCAAGTTTAATCCAGGGAGCAGGTCCTTTTGCATTAATCAGTCTTTCAAGTTTAGTAGATTCTTTGGAAGAACTTTTGGGAGTGGATATAGAAATGTATACATTGGCTTGATAATCAACTTTTGCAGTGTCAGGGAAGAACTGCTAAATTTTTTTTTTAAATTTCAACTTCAGTGGAAGATTTTGTAATTTCTGGATTTCATTGAATAAAAAGGTTTTGGAAACTGAAGCCAACTTGTGGCTTATGTTTAAATATTTCCAGATGTTTATGACCTTGTTCATTGTGGCTAAATGAAGTAAAATTTAGTTAAGGTGACAGTTATGTATCAAAAAGGAATAAATAGTTTTTTTTTACCTTCCAGTCCTTGAAGTATTAGCTTGTATTGCATGTTCAGATACCTAGAGTAAGACTTGAACTCAGTTATCGTACTCCAGGCTAAATGTGATGCTACTCACTCATTAATGACACAGAGGCACTATCAATGCAAGTTAAAGATGAATTGTACATCAGAAAGAGTTTGAGGGATGAGACCTGCTTTCAGGTCTTTGAAAAGCCTTTTAGAATGAATTGTTTCTAAATGCAAGTCCGAGAGTGGAGTTACTAAAGTTGGATAAAGGGGACAGGATAGAAGTCTGGAGTAGAGCTTAAATTTGAAGACTTTTGAATACAAGAATGAAGTATTACCTCATAGAACAACAGTGATGGGATTCTCAAGGGTATATTGTAGGCTATAGTATCTTAAATTTGGATAATTTGGAAGTGGAAAAAATGCATTAAAATCAAATCTTGGTGGTAAGGACTTGAAGAGCTAGGATACTGAGCAACATTCTTTCTGCTGGGACATGGGATTTGAGGTTCATCTATACAAATGGGTTGTTAAAGTCCTGCAATTGGTTTAGCCTGAGATGCATCCTGGAAGGATTGTAATTGTGCAGGGGCTAAAAATTGGCCACCTTCCCCTTGCTATACTAGAATAAGTATCACCTAATTCTTCGTTTGATGTTGGACTAGGGTTAGAGATAGGTGACAGGACACAGTAACTTGTTGACAGTTAGAAGTTAATGAAAATCAGTCTTGTTAATTAAAATCCAACACTGACGGTGAGCTGACTTTATGAATGAATTGAAAGCCTACCACCAGGAATTCCCTCCAACTAGAAAGTGGAGAAAGGTAGAGTGATTAACCTTGCTCAGTAGGAAGGCTTATGCAGGATGGTTATAAATGGTACAACAGGGTCAGAGATTTTAATTATGCTATAGCAAAATGGACATCGGGTGCCTTGGATATTTGGGTAAAATGGATCAGAAGGAATTGATATAGCTAAAGGTGGAAGATGATGTTACGTTAGGTTGTAGTGCTGATACAGTGTGAAGAGAAAATTCTAGGTTATATTTCATGCTGGTAGGATATTACCAGCACCAAGAAGTCCACTTTTTGGAAGCTTGAATGGGAGCTGAGAATTAAATTTGACATGATATCCTTTACCTGGTTGCCATTTTTGGAGAGCTGCATACTTGTACCCCTAGGGGTCTCTCTTCTGCAACACTTTTTGGGGGGCCTGTCATTTGCCATATGTTTAAGGTGGGAAAATGCACTACTTTGCACTTAAGTTAAATTCCAGCTGTTTTTTCTTTGCCTATTTTCCCAGTTGACCTGGGTTCTGTTATAATCTTAGTTGGTATCATCCCCAAACTCACTGATCATATCACCTACATTCTCATCCAAATTGTTAATATAGATGAGGTAGTGCAGGGGACTTCACATCAACCCCTGCAGTACACCATCAGTCACATGCCTTTTTAAAAACACCCCGCCGGTACCATCTCTTGATTTTCCACCAAGCCAATTTTCTATCCAATTGGCCAGCTTCCCCTGGATCTCATGATCTCAGCAACCATGTTGGGAACTTGTTAAAAGCCCATACCAATAAAGTTGACAACCATGCACTCTTTGATCCTTTTGGTCACCTCTTCAAAATAAAATCAATCAACTTTTGAGAGAAAATTTCCCATGCTCAAAGCAATACTGACTGTCCTTATCAGTCCTTGTCTTTCCAAATGCAGAGAAATTCTGTTTTCTTCAAGTATGTTTCGGTAGCTTTCCCTCCTTTGATGTAAGACTCACTGTGAAGTCCCTTAGCTTATCCTTGCAATAGAAGCACATTAGCCAACATCCAGTCTTCTAGTGCCTCTCCCATGGTCAATGAAGATTTTTTTTAAAAATGCCAGTCCTCAGCAATTTCTTCCATTGCTTTCCACAGTGTCCTTGTGCACTTGATTAAGTGCCGGGGGTTTTACCTCTTAAGACTGCTAACACCTCCTTTGTAATGCCCATATGTATCAGGATATCACTGTTCTCCTCCCTGAATTCCCTAGCTTCAATTACCTTCTCCAGGTAAATACAGGTGAAATGTATTCATTTAAAACCGTAACAGTCAGTTGCTTCACATAGAGATGACCACACTGATCCTTGAGGGGATCTGTTCTCTCCCATCACTTTCTTCTCCAAATGCACGTAACTTTCTTGGGTTTCTCCTTTACCTCATCTGTCAAGGAATATCTTGTATCCCTTTTTGCCCTTCAGAATGTCCTCTAATTTCCCTTGTACTCAAGGCAAGTGCTTGTAACCAGATGCCCGACAATGCTTTACAGTACAGGCGACCAGGGTTCAATTCCTGCCACTGCCTGCAAGGAGTTTGTATGCTCTCCCTGTGACTGCGTGGGTTTCCTCCCACAGTCTAAAGACATGCCGGTTGGTAGGTTAATTTGGTCATTTTAAATTTTCCTGTGACTAGACTAGGATTAAGTAAAGTGCACTTAAAACTGCATAATAATTTCAGAAATAAAAACTGGATATTCATTCCTCAGAGCTTTTGATTTTTTATCTAAGGTTAAATAAAGGAATGAAATATAACAATGTAGTAATAAAAATAGATATGTAATTCTGTATGGTCTGTTGTAATTTGATCTATTGTACCTAACATTGTATACAGGCATTTCCATTGTGAGGAAACGTTATTGTCTTGCAAGTAACTTCCTTTCATTTGAAATTACTGCACTCTTTAGTCCTCAAGATTTCAAAAGTTTGAAATTGGGGACCTTAACCTGCACCTGTTTTAAATACAACCCGTATTACAGTCTTGTTTAAAGTTAGCTGTGTTTATAAGGCATCAAGCTCTTTGCATTTTCATGTCAAAATTTCTTCCTCACCAACTCACCAAAACTGCTTAGCTGGTTGGTTGAGAGTCCTGCTGCATGGACATTCCTTGTATGATTATATTGAACAAGCGACTGTGTCTTTGGGAAAAACTCCAAATCCAGTAACTCACAGTTCTTATACCAGACTAGCAGATTTTTCAGACTGTTAAGGCTATTCAGTATTAATATTGCAAACACTTCTAATTGTGTTTTAAAAGCACAGTGGAATGATGAACATTTCTGGAACTCCCAGTGAGGGGATAGGGAGCATAATCTGGTGAACCAGATTCCAAGTAATCAGGTAATGGGATCAGAATGTTGTTGTTAAAGAGCAGAATGGATTTTCAAAGGTGCTGTAATGTGTAACCTTTGTCCCTCTGCTGCCCCTGTTTGCTACTGCATCTCGTCTCAAAACATTGTGCTTGCTTTCTCGATGCCATTTCATGAAATTTTTACATCTAATTTGTTTGTCAGTGTTGTGCAAACCTCCACTCTGGGTTGACCTATGCTCATACCAGATGAAAGGAAGAGGCAGAACTGTTTATGATAAAAATAATGGCAATAACAAAAGAGGAGCTGCAAGGTACTAGGTGCCAAGTTTTATTGAAAAAAAATGTGAAACATGGTATCCAAGTTAGTTGAATGGAATATTTATAATTTCATCATGGAGAAACTGTCTTTTTTTAAATTTGCTGTGGTACATCTCCATTTTATTAATTTAATTAATTGGTTTATACTCTTCAAATATTGTTTTGAAGTATTCTTTTGAAATAATGAAAATTGTATAAATTGAATTATTAGTCTTGATGCAGGGTCTTGACCCATAATGTCAGCTCTGTTGATTCCAAAGTTGAGGGGGTTAGACCGTGAGGAAAGAGCAAGTCGCTTGCGACTGTACTCGCTGGAATTCAGAAGGATGAGAGGAGATCTTACAAAAGCATATGCAATTACAAAAGGGATAGAAAGATAGACGCAGGAAAGTTGTTTTCACTAGTAGATGAGACTAGAACTAGGGGATGTAGCCTCAGGATTCAGAGGAGTAGATTTAGGGTGGAGATGAGGAGGAACTGCTTTTCCCAGAGAGTGGTGAATCTGTGGAATTCTCTGCCCAATGAAGCAGTGGAGGCTACCACAGTAAATATATTTAAGACAAAGTTGGATAGATTTTTGCATTGTAGCGGAATTGAGGGTTATGGGGAAAAGGCAGGTAGGTGGAGATGAGTCCATGGTCAGATCAGCCATGATCTTATTGAATGGCAGAGCAGGCTCAACGGGCCAGATGGCCGACTCCTGCTCCTATTTCTTGTGGTCTTATTTCTTTCTTCTTCCCCCACCCCCACCCCAGCGATGCTGCAGGTTGTTTCTTCCTTTAATTGAATCAATGTTGTGTAAATTATTCGTCTAGGGGAAATGTGTGCAACAGGCTTTGTCTATTACTTCTCCCAAGCATCCTTCCCATTCCTCCCAGCACCAGTGTCAGAAGTTGTAAGTAGTTGCTGGTCTTGATGGTACAGATTTTGCAGCTTTCTGTAGTCCTTGAGCTTGAAGACGTTGTTGCAGGTTTTAGAGCAGATTTCTTCAGTATTATTAACTTGGACCCATGTCCTTGAAACAATAACAATTACAATTACTCTGATTTACCCGAGACACTAGGAGCTGGAATAAGTCATCAGGTCCCTCAAGCCTGTGCTGTCATTCAATATAATTATGGCTGAACAATTCTTTGTCAGTTCCCCCTGATCCTTGTTTTCTTCGATTTGATTTAGGGCCCTCCAGAAGAGATTTAAGTGCACCCCAGTTTTAAATGACTGGTCCCTTATTTTGTAACCATGTCCCCTTTTTGATGGTGCCACCAATGAAAACACTTCTATATCTGTCTGCCAAACCTCCTTAGGATTTTGTATGTTTGTTTACGGTCACACCTCATTCTCTATACCTGGAATACAGGCACAAACTGCCTGGACTGTTGACAGGGCAATGTTGTCATCCCTGGTGAATCTTTGGAGCTGTCTCCTTTCGTAGGTAAGGAGAATAACATTCCAGGTGTCCAACTGTAACAATACCTCCCTATTCTTAAACTCCAGCCTCTTTTCAATAAGCAAAACATAACATTTGCTTCAAGCTGTTTGCTTCGGCTGCCTGCTAATTTTTTGTGATTTGTGCACTGAGACACACCATGATTTCTCCAGACTTCACTCATTTTCAGTCTGTCTCCATTTAGGTAATCCGACTTTTGATTCCATTTACCAAAGTGCATGACCTCATTTACCATATTAAGCTCTTTGCTATGTTTTTGTCCAATCATTCAATCAATTACTTCAGTTTAAATTACAGTGGGGCCAAGCAGACCCAAAGTTCTGTTTCACTGAGAACTTTCTGATTAGTTTTTTCATTTCAAGCTGATAGAAATAATATTGGCTTAATTTTTTTAAATTTGGGAAATTGTCTATGTACATACAAAATGGCATTTATAACACATGAAAATTTATGTTGGATGTAGTTCCGTTATTAAAAAGTTGCCTCCGCTTCAGATTGTCACGTTATCACCCTTTTAAGCTAATGATGAACGTGTCGATAACATTCTACTGACAAATTTAATGTCTGTTTTATGGGGCTAGTTTTGCTCTTTGTAAATTTGAAGTTTTATATATTTTGAGTAACTTGGTAATACTATTGTGTTAATTTTGTAGATTTTTTATTGTTCTAAATTCATTTAAGGGAACATTTATCTTTAATCTCTCAAAGAACATAAAGAATTGGAATGGCCAGAGTAATATGTGGTGGAAAGAGCTTACCAATTGCTTTGAACCTCAGGGCAAGCCTAGAAATCAAAGAGAATGCAAGAATTTGGCAGTAATTGTTTTATGACTTGCCAGAAATCATACCTAACTTCTATAGGTAGAGCACAAAGAGTAGCTTTGAAGTGACAGGTTGGTGCTGCTAGCAAGAAACACAAGAAGAAATGGGAGAGCCAAGGGACCTGGAAAGAACGTGTAAACAGGAACTCCACCATAAATGCAAATTCTTATATGGTTTTCACAATGAAAGGGGTTCTCAGGAAGTAGTTTATTGAAGCATAGTTAATAAGTCTGTCTGCTGCTGGGTCACTTCCTCCTTGTATTGTGAGCTGTTGCAGATTACTTGTTGTCCTGCTTGTAGGACAGTGAGCATCTGGAGAACAAAAGCCCCAACCCACTGATGTATAAGTGTTAAGAAACAAAGTAGCCCAGATGGCTTCTAATTTGTAAATACAAAAGTTACTTGTAAGTTGAAGTGAACTTGAAATAATTTTCTTGATGTGCATTTTAAATAGCCCAACGCTGCACTGGATATTAGAGCATGTCTATATGTTACTAACACTGCAGAAATATTTCATTGCAGTGTCATTGTTGGATCTAATCCAAATAACAGAATTTTCTATCAGTGTCCTTCAGGACTTTGGAAGGTAACCTTTTAAGGTGATCCTGTCTATCATGAAATACTGAGAATGTGAATGGCTGCGACGGTTCTGCTGCATGATCAATCTTGATATTCGAGTTTGCAGTCACTAGACTTGCCAGAAATTAAATTGAAGTGATGATTGCTGCAGAAAATGTGAATCCTGGAGCGAAACAGAACAGCCCAATGTGTCTTATTTTGCAATACAGTGAAATTCTGGGTGTTTTCCTGTGCTTCTCTGTACCACAGTGCAATTTCCTTTGCCAGCTGTGCATTTAAATGCCATTTACTAGGTAATGCTCCTGGAGTGTTTTGATGAAATTTAGACCATATTCCATCAGGAATGACCATCATTGGAAATTGCCAAAATAATTAGGCTTTCAGAATCCGGTTTATTATCACCGACATGTGACATGAAATTTAACTTAGTAGCAGCAGTTCAATGCAATGCATAATCTAGCAGAGAGAGGAGAAAAAATAATAATAAATAAAATAAAACATAATAATAATCAAGTAAATCAATTACGTATATTGAATAGATTTTTTTTAAAGTGCAAAAAACATAAGTACTGTATATTTTTAAAAAAAAGTGAGGTAGTGTCTAAAGCTTCAATGTCCACTTAGGAATGGAATGGCAGAGAGGAAGAAGCTGTTCCTTCAGGATTCTGTATCTCCTACCTGATGGTAACAGTGAGAAAAGGACATGCCCTGGGTGCTGGACATCCTTAATAATGCCTTTCTGAGACACTGCTCCCTGAAGATGTCCTGGGTACTTTGTAGGCTAGTGCCCAAGATGGAGCTGACTTTCACAACTATCCCTGAAGCACATCCCTACCTGTTCTGAAACACTTCCTGGGGAATGTAAATTTATTGGCAAAATGTATAATGCAGCTGACAGTATAAGGGCCTTGACCCACACAGGCATTGGTGCACCAAATAGGGGTCCACTTAATTTCAGGGTCACTAGTTCTAGAGCCTGAATTGGCTGGTCAATGAGGTTCCAGTTTACAGCATTGAAGTCCAGCATTCTTTCCCTTGTTTATAACTGAAAGCTCCAAAAGTTATTTTCTTGCTTTGTAAACTTGGAGATGCAAGCTTTGAACAAAATGTCAGTGTGCTATGAAGTTTCTTTCCCCATAAGAGCAGGCCAGTTGTTGAGATTGGGGGGAGGTGGGGGAAGGGCGGCACTGCTGGAGGTGAAGACTTGAATTTAGACTTCCCAAATTAGGCTGAAATCTGGATATCAAATTTCACTTTTCACTAATTAGATTTACTGTGAAGTTTGATGTTTAATTGAAATAAGGTTCTGCCTAGCTTATGAATGTCAAAGTTGCATATGGGCCATACACTGAGTGCTTTGGAGAATGGCAGATTGGGTTTGCTGGCTGCTGCAAGACTACAGCATTTTCTACTGTGCAGTTTCAGGTTATGAATAGCTTGCTAGAATGGAACTTTTGTGGGACGGAGGGAGAATCGATAATGGTCTTTTGTTTTGTCAGTTACTGCTTCGTTTTGGCCTTGGCTTAATCTGTAAATCTCATTAACAGAAATGAGGTGGAAATGATCCCAAGTACCCGACTTTTATTCTGCAGTAACCAAGCACTATCCTAGCCTAACTTGCCCCCTTGGGTTGTTTTTTTTTGGTCATGAATTGGGTTTTTTTTAATAGTGGTTCATATCCAGAAGCATTTTTAGTTGGAGCCCCAGAACCTGTATGCTCCCACCAGCCAATTCAAATGGAAAGCAAGTCTTAGCTGCTGTTGAGATTGCACTATTACTCTTTGCTGTTGGTTCCCACACTTTCTTCTCGTTTGATTGCAACCACATCAAACAAGTGTTTCTAAATAGCATTTGTCAGGGCAACATACATCTGTTTCCAAAAAAAAACACATTCTTGAGCATAAGTGCAAACAGTACAACTTGTCAATGTGCAAGGTTTAACATTTCCTTCGCACCATTTTAGACAAGATGTCTGATTTTTGTGTGGTCTGACCATTCTGATGTACTTTAACCAAATGGACGCAACACTTTGCAAAGTACAAAGAAATCATGTTTTTTCTCCACACTCAATTCTGTGGTCCTTGCAGTTGCGGATGGCTTTCCTGTTTATCTGATTGTGTACAAAAATGGCTGAAAAATCTTATTGATCACTGTTTACTTTTACTCCTGTTTTTGAGACTATGTGGATGAAAGGCTTGGAGTTCAAGTTTTTACATAACAATTCATGAACATCAACACGTTGCAAAACTGTGGTGAAGAAGGATACTCCAATGTCCTCCATGTCCAATAATCTTGTCACAAGTCATCTGCCTCCCATTCTACTGGGTATAAACGCTTGGCATTCCACTGCAGATTTCAATTGCAAAACTAGCAACTGGACTTGAAGCAATAATTTTTTCCTCATGTAGCAATTTTTTTTTCAGACAAGTCAGAAGGAATTAAATTAATTGGAATTGTATTGTGCCAAGTAGTTAATTTTACTGGTGCTTCTGTATATTCCACTATAGTACTGATACGACCAAAAGAATTCCTCCACCTTGGTTCCTTTCGGTAGGAGAGCTTTATTAAATGATTGACCATAACACGGACTTGTGGGGAAACGTGGGGTGGCTTTACCCTGCCCCTGCACTGGCAGTTGAGTGCTCAGGAATTAACATGTTCCATTCCCCCAATACTTTGGCAGATGCTGTAGTCTCGGCATTAGTACTGCCAAGCTTATGCCCAAAAGGCAAATAATTATGCCAGTAGAAGAATCTATCAAATGGGATTCCTACAAATATGGGAAAACTCAATCAATTCATGGCTATCCATATAGTCTTTGGGTTAGTGGTAAATTTAATGATGCCCTGGGATTTCTCTTTCGTGCCAGTTCTAATGGTGAGACTGGTTGCTAGTTATGCTGGGACTTCTGCAAGGAAACACAGGTCTAACAAGGAGGTGGCACCTGCAGCCCTGCTGTCAGGGCTACACTTGACTGTGCTGAATGGCTATACACCACATTTATTCCAGCTGTCGGACTGAGAAAGCTGCACTCAGTCCTGGCATGAGTGCTGTATCTCTATTCAAGTGTTTGGAGGAGACCACATCGCAACGAGAAAGGATAGGCAGTTTGATTTCAATTATATTAGGCTTGATGTTTTGAACTGTTGTGTGCACACATTGGTTCACATTTGTTACTCTTTTGTTCAATGGTTCTGATAAGTGGCAATGTTGATGGTCAGACAACATTCCTATCTAGCTGTTTGTGGCATTTAAGTGCTACACTCCCCTGTACTGACCTGCCTTGAATCTGGGATCTGGCTGGAAGACTGGATCTGAGACCACACCAAAACAAACAGCATGGCCCAGAGGCAGACAGGGAATTCTCTTCGAGCAGTGGATGATCTACCCCAGGATGTCGACTCTATTCAGATTTCAGATTCAGTTTATTGTCATTTAGAAACCACAAATGCAATGCAGTTAAAAAATGAGATAATGTTCCCCCAGAATGATATCACAAAAACATATGACAAAGCAGACTACACGAGAAAATCCACATAACGTTTGGCAATCCCCAGTCCAGAGTCCGGAGAGGCTGTTGCGTATTAATATTGCACTACCGTCTAGGTGTTCCTCGGTAAGGAGCTCCAAATCCACCAGACAAACAAGACCAAAAACTAAAGCTACAAGACCTGCACATAACCACATAATTACAACATGTAGTTACAACAGTGCAAACAATAGCATAATTGATTAAAAAAAACAGACTATGGGCACAGTGAAAATAGTCCAAGATGTTAAAGGACTGTAAGTTCAAAAGAAATCACCACAGTTTCCACAAGTCCCCAGGGTCCCGACAGACCTGCCATCCCACGCCAGCAGCAGAATGGAGTACCCCCTGCTATGGACTTCCAAGGCACCGCCGGACTCAGCCTCGCAGACACAGCACACAATGGAAGCTTCGTCTAAACCAGCCTCGCAGACGCAGCACACACCGAAAGTGACCCGAGTCAGTTGAAAGGCTCTATTGTAGCCTTAAGTAGTTATTTTGATGCAGATGTGCATTTTGTATTTTGATGGGGATGAGCTGTGTCTAGAAATATGCATCATGGCATTCATTGAATGGATAATTAAATATTTACTGTTAATGTGGTCTCAGTTTATTGACAAGAGTGAATACAAAGCTCTGTGTTATTGTACTGAGAACCTCCAGAATAGGCATTGGAAGGGACATCTTACATTTGGTCTTAACATGTCAACAACGACTGTTTTGGAGTTGTGGTTGACAGGGAATAAAACAGTAGGGAGTGGAACTCCCCACTGTATGTGCTGTTTCATCATCTACACAACAAATGTAATGGGCTTGTCACTAATTCCATGATTCATGGAAGAATTATTTAGTCAAAGTAAGTAGAGTCGATTATCTGCTATATTTTTGATTATCTTCTCCTTTTGGTTAATATTGTGGGATCTCTGTCAACTCTGGTTCATTTTTGAAACCATGGGTTTCTTGCTGTGTGCACCTTACAAACCCCTGGCTTTCTGCATTAGATTAAACTGACATGTTTTAGTATATTGTGCCAATGAGTTGTGTCTTCCAGGGGTTTTGTGGTTCACTATACCAGTGACCATCTGGAAAACCTAATGACATAAGACACCATCCTTTTCTGGATAGATGTTTCATTGGCCAAGCGGTAATAACAACTTGAACTAATCCTTAGTTGTGGAAATAAGATGGATAGCATTCAGGTAAACGATGCATAAAGCTGAATGTTACCAGTATTTTTGGTTGATTTTACTGTATGGCACTGGCTCTATAAGATAAGTGATCTGAACAAAGTGAGTGGATCAAAATGTCTAGCATTGATATTAAAGATGGTGGACAATGATTCAATTGGGTTACAATTGCTGCAGCTTCTAAATGTTGAGTAAAATATTTCTCTGCCATGCTTGGTCCTGTAACTTAATGCAATGACTTTATGTAACTGAATCACTCCAGATGTGGGTCAGCATCTGTTGGATCAAACCTCACTTCTTCCCCTTCTCATAATGGTAGGTTTGAGACAACATAAATAGAATCAAAAATCAGAACAATTAAGCATGTGTTGAACTGAAGTAAAACAAATTTGGTTAACTCACTTGTAAGGACAGCAAACCCACTCCAATGAGTAGGACTATGGGAGATATATCAGTATGACTGATGTAAAATTGAGGAACAAATATGAAGTGTACCTCTGGACTTGTCTTACAGTGGATGAGAAGTTCAATATGCAGATGTCTAGAACATGTTGACTGCCCTACAGCTATCTGGAAGTTTATCTGTCATTTTGATCAATTACTATTTTTTTTTGAAACAATAGTAAAGTTTTAAAAAAAGTATACAATAAGAACAAATTTAAGAGTTGGCCAATGACTGCACAGTTTACCTTTTCAAATTGAATGTCAATGAAGTGCAATATTTTACAACTGTCTTCAAGAAGGGTGAAAGTAATCAAGTATTTAAAAATGAATGATATGAATGTAATGAAAGAAGAAGGATTAAGGAGATTATCATTGTTGAAATGGATGTATCAGTGGGCTCGGATGAAAGGTTTTTCAGGTGGTTCAGCAAAATATAGGAGAAAATTGTAGAAGCACTGACTAGTATTTCCAATCCTTACTGGCTACAGCAGTGGGGCCACAGGGTTGAAGGAGTGTTTTTTTTATATAACAGAGCAATGTAGGGATAAATTGAGTCATGGCTGCCCAGCTAGTTTTTCTTTTTCTTTCTTTTTCAATCTTTTTATTGAATTTCATATATATAAAGAGAAACATAACATAATATGAATAGGTTATAAATGCATTAGATTTAAAGTTAAATTTATAATAGGATAATAATATCTTATTAAATATCAACCAAAGAAAAAGCTTATAATAAACAATCAAACCTATTTTGATTGAACATGAAAAAGAATTAAAATAATCATCAAAAGGAAAAAAAAGTAAAAATGCACAAAGAAATGTAAATTAAAAAAAATAAACCTAAAACTAACATGGGCAATAATACCAGTTTATATGAGTATGATAGTGTCAAAAACTCCGGAACTCCATACCAGAACAAGAATAAAAAGAGAAAAGGTCTGGAAGAGGCCAAATTAATTCATATGAAAGTGTTGAATGAACGGTCCCCAAGTTTCTTCAAATTTAATTGATGAATCGAAAATAGTACTTCTAATTTTTTCTAAACTCAGACAAGAAATAGTTTGAGAAAACCACTGAAATGTGGTAGGAGGGTTTACATCTTTCCATTTTTGCAATATAGACCTTCTGGCCATTAATGTTACAAAGGCGATCATTCATCTAATTGAAGGGGAAAGTTGACTACCATCCTCATTTGGTATACCAAAAATTGCAGTAATAAAATGAGGTTGTAAATCAATATTCCAAATTGAGGAAATGGTAGCAAATATGTCCTTCCAGTAGTTATGTAAAGTGGGACATGACCAAAACATATGGGTCAATGAGGCCACATTTGAATGACATCTGTCACATTGAGGGTTAATATGAGAATAGAATCGAGCAAGCTTATCTTTAGACATATGAGCTCTATGTACGACCTTAAATTGTATTAAAGCATGTTTAGCACATATAGAAGAATTAACCATTTGTAAAATTTTTTCCCATTTTTCTGTTGATATATTATATTGAAGTTCTTTTTCCCACTCTTGTTTAATTCTACCTGATATTTCTGGTTGTATCTTCATAATCCTATTATAAATAAAAGTCACTAATCCTTTCTGACAAGGATTCAGGGTAAAAATCATGTCTGAAAAATCTATCAAAGTTGAATTGGGAAAGGATGGTAAAACTTTATATAAAAAATTTCTAATTTGTAAATATCTAAAAAAAAATTAGATTTAGGTAAATTAAATTTATTGGAAAGTTGGTCAAAAGACATCAAACTACCTTCAAAAAAGAGATCACGAAAACATATTATACCTTTCCTTTTCCATATGCTAAAAGCTTGATCTGTTAAAGAAGGTTTAAAAAAGAAGTTAAGTAAGATAGGGCTATCAAGAACAAAGTTTTTCAGAGTAAAAAACTTATGAAACTGAAACCAAATTCGTATTGTGTGTTTGACAATAGGATTGGATATCTGTTTATTGAGTTTAACTAAATCAACCGGAAGAGAAGAACCAAGAATGGAGAATAAAGAATATCCTTGTGCAACATTACATTCTAAATTTACCCACTGTGGGCACAATGGTGAATCCAACTCTAGTTTCCAATATATTAAGTTTTGAATATTATTCGCCCAATAATAAAATCTAAAGTTAGGTAAAGCTAAACCACCATCTTTTTTTAGATTTCTGTAACTGTCTTTTACTTAACCTGGGATTTTTATTTTGCCACACAAATGAGGAAATTTTTGAATCAATGTTATCGAAGAAAGATTTAGGAATAAATGTTGGTAAGGCTTGAAATAAATATAAAAATTTCGGTAAAATCATCATTTTAATAGCATTAATCTGACCAACTAATGATAAGGATAAAGGAGACCATCTAGTAGTAAGTTGTTGAATTTGATGAAGCATGGGTAAAAAATTCAATCTGAATAAATCTTTATACTTAGTAATTTTTATACCTAAATAAATAAAGTTATCCATAACAACTTTAAATGGTGTCCTGTCATTCAATAAAGTTTGCTCATTTAAAGGAAATATTTCACTCTTATCCAAATTTAATTTATAACCAGAAAAACTACCAAATTGAACCAACAAAGATAGGATAGCGGGGATAGACCTATCAGGATCAGAAATACATAACAACAAGTCATCAGCATAAAGTGATAACTTGTATAACTTTTCATTACGAGTAATACCAAAAATATTAGGAGATTCATTAATAGCAATGCCTAAAGGTTCTAATGCGATATTAAATAATAAAGGACTTAAGGGACAACCTTGTCTCGTACCACGAGATA
This sequence comes from Hypanus sabinus, assembly GCF_030144855.1. Taxonomy (NCBI): domain Eukaryota; kingdom Metazoa; phylum Chordata; class Chondrichthyes; order Myliobatiformes; family Dasyatidae; genus Hypanus; species Hypanus sabinus. Next base: position 61,400,352 of record NC_082710.1, read on the forward strand.
ATTGAAAAAAAGAGGATCTATAATTATTTGTAAGAACAGAAGCAACAGGTTTATAATATATTTAATCCATGATATAAAATTAGAACTAAAATTAAAAATTTTCAAGGCATTAAGTAAGTATGTCCATTCAACTGTATCAAAAGCTTTTTCAGCATCTAATGAGATAACACATTCTGAGGTTGTGGGTGAAGAAGTATTAATTATATTAATCAATTTTCTAACATTAAAAAAGGAATACCGATTCCTAATAAAACCAGTTTGGTCTTCTGAAATAATCTGTGATAATACTTTTTCTAATCTAATGGCTAAAATTTTTGTAAGAATCTTAGAGTCTACATTTAATAGCGATATAGGGCGATAAGATGCACATAAAGTAGGATCTTTATCTTTTTTAAGAATTAGAGAGATAGTAGCTTCATAAAAAGACTGAGGTAATCTCTTCTTAGTAAATGCATCATTAAAGATTTCACATAACCAAGGGGAAAGCAAAGAAGAAAAAGTTTTAAAAAAATTCTATAATATAACCATCAGGACCAGGAGCTTTCCCTGAATTCATTGATGAGATAGCCTCTCCTACTTCGGCCATAGAAATAGGAGCATCAAACACACTTCGATCTTCATCTGTCAGTTTGGGAATATTCAAATTGTTAAAAAAATTATCCATCATGGACAGATCGCCATCAGATTCTGATTGATATAAAGATTTATAAAAATCTTGAAAGTTATTATTAATTTCTTTATGGTCAGTAGTCAGATTACCGTCTTGTTTATGAATTTTAATAATTTGTCACCTGGTCGAAATAGCTTTTAATTGGTTAGCTAACAATTTACCAGTTCGATCACTATGAATATAAAATTGAGCCCTGGTCTTCATTAATTGATTCTCAATTGAAGAAGATAATAATAAGCTATGTTCCATTTGAAGCTCAACTCTCTTCTTATAAAGTTCTTTGGTAGGAGTAATGGAATAGATCTTATCAATTTCTTTAATTTTATCCACTAATAAAACTATATCTAAATATCTTTGTTTTCTTTTACCAACGGAATATGAGATAATTTGTCCATGGATAAAAGCCTTGAAAGAGTCCCAAAGTATTCCTCTGTCAATCTCTTTAGTATAGTTTGTTGAAAAAAAATAAGTCAATTTGTTGTTTTATGAAGGTAATAAATTCTGGATCTTGAAGCAAAGTAGCGTTGAGTCTCCAAGATCTGGTATTAATGGAAGAGTCCGAAATCTTGATAGATAACTTCAAAGATGCATGATCCGAAATGGCAATAGAATCATATTTACAATCAGTAACATCTGTTAATAAACGATGATCAATAAGGAAATAATCAATTCTAGAATAACTATGATATACATGAAAAAAATGAAAATTCTTTATCTTTAGGGTTCAAAAACCGCCATATTTCAGTAATTCCCGAATCAACCATAAAAGAATTAATAAGTAAGGCTGATCTATTCGGAAGTGTTCGAATAGGTTTAGATCTATCCATCAAAGGATTCAGACAACAATTAAAATCTCCACCCATTATCAATATATATTCATTTAGATTAGGAAGGGAAGTAAATAAAAGTTTAAAAATTCAGGGCAGTCAAAGTTTGGAGCGTAAATATTAACTAGAACCACTTTTCAATTAAAAAGTGAACCAGTAATCAACAAAAATCTGCCCTGTGGGTCAGAAATAATTTAATGATGTGTAAACGAAATTGAGGGGTCTATAAAAATAGACACACCCCTAATTTTAGCGGTACAATTCGAGTGAAATTGTTGACCCATCCAGAACCTAAAAAAGCGTTGATTATCCTCCCTCCTAATATGGGTCTCCTGTGTAAAGATAATATTAGCATTCAGTCTATGGAACACTTGAAATATTTTTTTACGTTTAATCGGATGATTTAAACCATTAGTATTCCAAGAGATAAAATTAATAGACTTATCCATCATGCCAATATTGATTGTGTATATCATAAAAGGTTAAGAAGACACATAACCCATAATTTAGGAAGAAGGAAAATTGATTCAGGAGCAACCGGAGATCCTGACACCTCAACAATATTAATAATTTAAAGTTGGCCCATAAACTAAAAGCAAAAAAATAAAAAGCAAAAGCGTGAGAAAAGATCCCTACCCCCTCCCCCAACCCCTCGAAAAAAAACCAAGCGGCAGGCGCACAAACTAATACTAATATTACCCCCATTTCAAGATGGCAACTCCATGAAAAGATAAAAAGAGATTATAAAACACCCAGATTTAAGTACAGGGTTGCAAAAAAAAAAGAATATATATCAATCAAAATGAAAAAAAAGTAATATAATAAAGTAAAAGATCATTAATTAAAAAAGGATAGACATTAAAGTTTGAAACAGTGTAATATGCCTTTTAAAAAAAAGATTCCATATTCAAATACAAAAAAATGACGTTTCAAAAGCAAAGACTTATGGGAAGAAGAAATGACATTTTGAAAAAGCCATATTACAAAATATAAATGTAAATTCACCAATCTATTAAAAATGTTTAAAAAAAGGTTATCAAAATAGAATTAAAAAAGGATTCAGTAATCACTACAATATAAAAAAAGGGTCCAAAAATCCAAAACATTCATCCCATTCTCAAATACAAGCAAACAAATGAATGCTTACAGAAAGCAAAGTCTTATGGGAAGAAGAAATGACATCTTAAAAAAAGAAATCATTATTACAAAATATAAACATGTATATCCAATTCAGAAAAAAAAAGAAAAAAGACATTATAGTAAAATTAAAAGAGCATCTATAAACCATGATAGTAAAAAAAAAACCAGATCTACAGACCGAAGTAAAAAAACTATAACGCAGCTTCACAAGTTAAAGCCCAAAACGAAATGGCATCTTCTCTCCAAAAATTCTTCAACATAACACATAGTTCAGCCTATGCTGGAAGATCGATGTTCTTCAACGAATTTCTTCGCATCTTCCGGAGTATTAAAAAAGCGCTGAGTGTCATCACTATGAATAATCTTCAACAATATGAAATGTGTTGCTTCTGTAAGAAATCATACCTTTCTGACGAGCTAGTCGGATTAAAAGTTCTTTCTCCCGAGGATAATGGAGGCGAACAATCACAGCTCGTGGCTTGTCTCTCGAGATCGAAAATCTCGAAACTCTATGGGCACGATCAATAGTAGGTTTAGCTTTCAAAACATCAGTGCCAAAAACTTCCCATAATAAGTTAGAGAAAAATTCAGTTAAGTCACCAGATTCAACATTTTCGGGAAACCCGATGATTCGCAAATTCTGTCTGTGAGATCGGTTTTCAAGATCGGTGATTTTAAACTTATAATGCTCTACTGTTTTAGTAGTCGACAGTACCTTCTTCTCCAGTGTTTCGATTGTACATATTTTTTCACAAATTAACTTATCAAGAGCTGCGAACTTTTCTTCATGTCGTTCAATATCTGCTGCCTGCGATTGTAATTTGGTATCAAACGATCTAACGACTTCTTTGAGCCCAGACATTTTCGCAGTAAGCTTATTTTCCAGACTTGTTATTTTACTTTCCAAACTTGCAAGTTTAGTATCCAGAAGATTAGAAATTGCGTCAATAGATAGAGGCTCTTTAGACGATTTCTTAGGTGCAGACATTTTAAGTTTGGAAAGATTAAATCAAGTATTATTTTAGAAAAGAAATAAATCTTAAGTATCAACCCATGTAATAAAGATGAAAAGATTTAATTAGAGGGTGATTATAGTTTAAAAAATGAAGAGCGCCTAAAAGGCAGATGTTTACGTCGCCATCTTGAAACTCCGCCCTGTTAGTTTTTCATTAGTGATGAGAAAAGTATCTTTTTATTTATTGAGATACAGCATGGACTAGGTCCTTCCAGCCCTTTAAGCCATGCCGACCAGTAACCCCCCGATTTTAATCCGAGCCTGATCATAGGACAATTTACTTTGACCAGTGAACCTACCAACAGTTGCATCTTTGGACTGTGGGAGGAAACTGGAGCACCTGGAGAAACCCACATGGTCACAGGGAGAACTTACGAATTCCTTCCAGCAGTGGTGGGAATCGAACCTGGGTCACCTATACTATAAAGCGATTCACCCTAAAGGAACTTTATTGGAAAGGCATGGATTATTGGGATGGTCAGCATGAATATAAGAGCAGATTGTGAGTCATAAATGTAATTGAACTTCCTTGCTCCCTCTTCAATCTTACTGAGTAAGTTTGGTTTCTTGTGATTAACATGGAATTTAGCCTTATTGATCCCACATGGTAAGCTGGTCATAAGGGCAGATTAAATTAGATCCAAAATGGACAGTGGCATGAAGCAAAGGTGGCTCTTTTGTAACTGGAAGGCTGCTACCCTTGGTTCACCACACAGCTTAATACTCAGCCCTGTGTGATTTTTGTCATATGTGTTCATGATTTAAATGTGGCTCAGAGAAATTTGCAGATGATTCGGAGAAAAAAAAACTGTGTGGTGAACTGGCTGAAGTAGATAAGGCACGCTACGACTGGGAAACGAAATATTAGGTGCCAACTAAAAGTAGTAAGAAGAAGAAAGACCCCAATGCACCAAAGAGGCCTCCATCTTGATTCTTTTTGTTTTGCTCAGAACATTGACCAAAAATCAAGGCTGTGAGTCCCGATTTGTCGCAAAGACAAATGTCGCAAAGAAGCTTAGTGAATTGTGGAATGCATGCAGTGATGAGGAGAAGCTGCTTATAAGCTTAAAGCAATTTATAAGCTGAAGGAGAAATATGATAAGGATGTTGCTGATTATCATGCAGAAACCCTCTGCCAAGAAGGAGGCATATTGTGATGATGAAAATGAGGAGGAAGATGAAGAAAATGATTAAAGTGTATATTTGCCTCTGCATAATTACTTGCTATGTAACAAAGCATTTAAACCCTGTTACAAGTGTTGCAACCTTTTAATTTTTTAAGTTGGTGTGTATATGGTCGAAGGCAAAAAGTAGCTTGAGTTTTAAACTGTACAGGCCTTTTTTTTAATATTCACACTACTGCGGTGAACATTGAGCTATTAACTCTTGTTTCTGTAAACTCGCAATTTCTTGTACAGAAGGGAGATTTAACTGGATTTAAATGTATTTATGTGGTGCTTTGTGTTTAAGTGCAGTATAGTTTAAAGTGCTGTTGTAGCCAATTCAATTTGAGCTTGCTGTAAATATGAGGAGAAATGAAGCAATCAAAGTTTAAAAGAAAATCAGTTGTCAGTAGGTATTTGAAGCCTGCCATGCTTGTAACAACATCACTGCGTCTACTATACTAGAACAAACATACAATGTGCTTTTGGCTTCGTTCAGGATTTAAGATGTTTGTTGAAGCAAAATAGCAAGATGGCAGCCACACTCTGGTAGTAACTACAATTAACCAAGACCTGTTCGATAGGAAAAGGAAGTAATCATTTAACATTGGCCTGTTGTGCCTACACATATATGATCTCTGCTGCACTTCCAAGGGGTTTAAAGAAAGCAAAAGGCAAATCCAAATGGCTGTTAAAGGGCAAATGAATCTTCCTATTTCTGCGAACTGATTTTCATTTGTGTATTAAGAATAGAATTGCACCATTAAAATAAAAATATTTGTTTTGAGACTAATTAGACCTACTGTGTCTAGGTAATATGCATCCTTTTAAAATGTTTGCAACTTTACAGTTGGTGCAGTTTGGGAACAATTGAGCATGGTGCTTTAAAACTTTCCTTTTTATATATTAAAAAAAATCAACATTAAACGTTGCTTGAGGTGCTACGTGACCCTGCCTAAATACTTCTCGGGCTTAGTGGTGGCTCCCAGTGTTGCTTCATTGAAATCCTAGTGACAACCCTGAACATTCCGCACTTCAAATAATCTTGTAACTAAGGTATATATTTTTTTGTATGTTTAGTATGCTAAAATGTGTTTTGAAGTAAATAAAACTGGATTAAATTTGAAAAAATTTCTGTGGTTTAGAATGAAGAGGAAAGTCATAGAATGCTGAGCTAGACAAAAAAGAATATATTTTATTGTTAATCTTGAGTAATACAATGCAGTTTGATTGGGGAAGTGTCGCAAAGCAAGGAAATGAGCAATCAGTGGGAAGATAAGTGAAGGGGGAAGAAGAACGACCTAGGTGATTATGTTCTTAGTTACTTTGAGTGCTGTTAGAAAAAAAAGCAGGACACTTTCTGCTCTCCACAGGGATCACTCCCTTGTCCATTCATCCCTCCCCACTGATCTCCCTCCTGACATATCCTTATATGCAGAACAAGTGCCAATACCTGCGCCTACATCTCCTCTCTTACCACCATTCAGGGCCCCAAGCAGTCCGTCCAGGTGAGGCAACACTTCACCTGTGAGTCTGGGGTTATCTTCTGTATCTGGTGCTCCCAGTGTGGCCTCCTGTATATTGGTGAGACCTGGCATAGATTGGAAGACCGTTTCACCAAGCATCTATGCTCCGTCCGCCAGAAAAAGCAGAATCTCCCAATGGCCACCCATTTTAATTCTTCCCATTCTGACATGTCCATCATGGCCTCCTCTACTGTCATGATGAGGCCACCCTCTGGTTGGAGGAGCAACACCCTGTGTTCCATTTGGGTAGCCAACCTGATTGGTACTAACATTGATTAATTGCCCCACACTCCCCTCTTCACTATTCCCCATTTCCCTCTCTCACCTAACTCCTTACCTACCCACCACCTCTCTCTGGTGCTCCTCCATGGTGCACTTTCTTCCATGGCCTTCTGTCCTCTCCTATCAGATTCCCTCTTCTCTGACCTTTAACTCTTCAACCAATCAACTTTCCTGCTCTTTATTCCCCCTCCCCTGTTTCACCTATCCCCTCGTTCTTTCTCTCCTCTTCCCACTTTCTTACTCTAACATCATCTTTGTTTCCAGTTCTGATGAAGGCTGTCTGACTGAAACATTGGCTGATTACTCTTTTCCATAGATGCTACCTGGCCTGCTGACTTTCTCCAGCATTTTGTGTGTGTTGCTTGGATTTTCAGCATCTGCAAATTCTCTTGTTTGTGATTAGACAAAGTGCTCTGTTAGCCAAGGCATGAAATATAAGAACAGCTGGAGCTATATGCAACATTAGTTTGGCCATTGCTTGAGCATTTTTTGTATAGTTCTGGTGACTAATTGACAGGTGTGATTGCACTGGAGATGGTGCAGAGGAGATTTGATATTGGCAGGACTGGGACATTATAGCTGATAGGGGTTGGAAAAGATAGCATTGTCTTCTTTGGAATTGTAGCAGCCAAGTAGAGACTGCAGAACACAGCTAATGGAGCTGCTATCACATAGCTTCAGTGAACCAGACTCGGTTCTACATTGGGTACGGTCTGTATGGAGTCTACGTGTTCCATGTGACCAGATGGATTTCCTCTGTTTGCTCTAGTTTTCTTCTACGTACAAAGACCTATACAAGTTGGGTTAGTAGAAACTGCAGATTGCCCCTTTGTGTAGTTGAGAGGCAGGAGAATCAGATGGGATAGAAGTGAGAAGGTTTGGGTTTTCTAGAGAAGAGTATTAGAGCAGATAGCCCCCACACTCTTGCAGTTAAGGCCAGTTTTGCTGTATAATATTGAGATACTATGGGTGTATACTACTTGAGATTGTTTGATGGAGTAGGTAGGTGGTACTTATTTCCCTTGGCAAGGGTTCATAAGACGATGGCACAAAATAGTAGAAGGTGGTTTAAGTTGTTTTTTAGAGCCAGATTTATTATCACTCTCAAGACATGAAATGTGTTGCTTTCTAGTAGCAGTTCAATGAGACATAAAATTACTAAAATTACAAAATAGTGCAAAATAAAGTGAATAATGAGGTAGGGTTCATGAACATTCAGAAATCTTGACAGAGGAGAAGAAGCTGTTCTGAATTGTTGAGTGTGAGTTTTCAGGCTCCCACGTCACCTCCCTGATGTTAGAAGAGGGCACATCCCAGATGGTGAGGGTCCTTATTGATGGATGCCAGCTTATTGAGACAATCTCTTGATGTCCTCAGATGTTTAACAGTGGCGACAGACCTATGGACATACTGAAAGTGGGATTGGGTACTGTTACTGATTCAACAACAGAATGGACTTTCTACAATGCAGTAGTTTGGTGTCAGGGGCTGTGCATGACTGCTTGTGTAGCTCAGCCCATGGTTTCCCACACTTTAAACAGGATTAAACTGCCGTGCTGTGGCACAGGAGATGAAAATTGAAGCTGATTTTTCCTTGGTGTATTTTATGGTTGGGGAAGGGGGGAGTGGGAGAATAATGGGTAGGGTGGGAGGTATGATGTTCAGAGAGGGTAAATAATACAATCTCTACCAAAAACCACAGACAAATTTGATAATATAGTCCCATAACCTCCAAGTCAATGCAGTCTCTTTTTTTGGAGATTTGATCACTGTACTGGATAGGAAATGAAGACTGTTGCATGTCAGTTGATTTAAATAGTGGAGAATTGGGTCATCTAAACTGGACATGGCCAGCATTTTGGGCATGATTAGGTGAAGCCTGATCTGCTCCTGGGGGAGCATGAACCAACACGTTTAGGAAGCTGATACTTGGGTGGGACTACAGATTAAGGTGCTGCCAGTTCTGTGCAAGACTTAAGCAATTGTGTTTTCTTCAGTTTGCTGCAAATGCCATCTTGCACTTGGCATAGGACTCTGATTATTCCTTGTAAGCAGTTCACTGCTTAACTTGAGTTTATTGCTTGCCCATTTGAGACTGATCAAAACTTTTATACTCATGTTGATGGGGAAAGGAGGCTCAATTTCAGTGCTCTTTGTAATTTGATTGTTAATTAGTTAATAGTTTGATCTTTGTGAAGTGTGTTTAATTAAAGCATCTTTTTTCGGTGTCATCTAATGTCTTATTTAAGCCTATTTCGTAACACATTGTGAGAAATGTGGATTTGGGTGTTTCTGTTTTTGAAGCCTCTCTATCAAAAAGGTGTGTTAAATTGCTTGGATGAAACGGGCTGCCCATCAAACCTCACTGCTAACCGAGGTCTAAGACAAGCAAGCAGTGTTGTCATGTTTGAAAATGTGATTAGTTATAAGTGTGATGATGAACGTGAATGTGGTGGGCTGAAAAGGCTTTTTATTCCCCCCCCCCCCCCCCCCCACTGTTTGATTCTAGGTTGGGGAAGCCTTGGTAATCTCTGAGAATTCCTCTGCAATCAGATTTTTTTTTCTGAGAGATGGTTGAAATTGTTCAGTTTTTCCTTTGTCCCTGTATTTCACTCTTCATCCTACAAATTGCCATGCTGGAATGCATAGCAAACTAATAGGAAAAGTTATGCATTTCTAATTATTGCAAATTTTTGTTATTTTTAGCAATTTGGTATCATTACATCTGCCAGGTTGTGTTTGTTGACCAATTGAACTAACATTCTTCATCATTTAGGTTGAGAGTAGATCTTTAAATCTTTGCACAATTAGATTAATTGTTTTGTTTAATTATACAGTGTCGGGGTAGGTGACCAAGAGATACTTTATGCTTTTCTGGATGTGTGACTGGTTAATAAACATTACTTCTAATGAAATGCACACACAATTTTGGAGGAGCTCAGCAGGTTTGGCAGCATCCATGGAAGTAAAGACATTTTCTGAATACCCATGTTTTGGTCGTTTATGGCCGTGATACGTGACAGGATGGTTTTTGGTGTGATGAAGTCAGTTACCGAGAAAGAGCTTTCCACAAAAGCCATCAAGACTGCCGGTTAAAAGAGGTGATTTATTACCACTGGCTTCCAAAATCCAGTAAACCCTGAAAAAATGTTGATTTATTGTTTTTAAGGCTGGGACCCTTCCCTCAGGACCAGAAGGTTCAAGATGGCAGAATACTAGAAGGTGATAGGTGAAGCCGTGTGGGTAGGAAAGATAAAGGGCTAGAGTGAAAGGAATCTGATAAGAGAGGAGAGTGGACAGTAGAAAGGGAAGGAGGAGGGGCACCAAGGGGAGGTAATAGGAAGGTGAAATTTTTTTTACCTGAAGGAGAAATCTATGTTCATGCCATCAGATTGGAGGCTACCCAGATAGAATATAAGATGTTGATCCTCCACTTTGAGAGTGGCTTCATCATGCCCCAAGAAGAAGCCATGGACCGACGTGGCGGACCAGGAATTGGAATTAAAATGTTTGGCTACCAGGTAGTTGCACTTATGGCGGATGGAGCAGAGGTGCTTGACAAAGTGATTCCCCCTAATTTATGAATGGTCTAACCAGTGCATCAGGACACATTGAGTGCAACGAACACAATGGACAACCCTGGCCAATTTGCAGGTGAAGTGTTGCCTCACCTGGAAGGACCGTTGGGGCACTGGATGATGGTGAGGGAGGAGGTGAGTGGGCAGCTGTAGCACTTGGGCACTGGATTCCAACGAGGTAGGTTCTACGTATGATGTGTTACCACTTTTTATTTGAAGCTTATTTTCAATTGAATGTTGATGTTAAGAACAATTTTGCCTTCTGATTTCACATGCTAAGTTAGCTTTGTCAGAGATCCAGGTTTTCATCCTATTTGAGGTTATATTACCTGTGGAAATTATCTGCATCTTTTGCTTCTGTTCAGGATGTGTACATATTTTGGCTCGTACACAAGGGATTCTGTGGTATTTTGAAATTTGTATTGGTAGCCCCTAGGCTAAAAAAGGGTTCTTTTCCTGAGAAACAGCTGTGATGGGAGAGCAAGTAGGTGTGGGAAGAGCAACTGGATTCAGTTAGTAAGTCAGCTCAGCTCAACCCAGTCCAGCCCCCAGTTGTTGTGTTACTGTTGTGAGGGGAGTGAAAGCTTGCAGGACTGTTTTTCCTGGAAGATGGCAAATCCATCCTGCCAATCTCTCAAATGTTTGTTCGCGTGTATCGGATGTTCATGAGGTGGGTGTTCATGGCTTGGGGAGGACCTGTACTTATGAAAATTTGAACTTCGATAAGCTGTAGATTTGTAGGATATTATTATTGCATATAGGCTGCAACCAATCAAATGCCCAAGACACTGTGTTGCTCTATGAAACTTGTAACAAGTTTATATTGGGCTCTGGGATGGTAGCCAGTTAAGTGATCAGTAAGAATGCTGACCATTGGTTTTGACTGGGACTTTTCACCCTACACTTGGAATCATCATCGTTATGTGTTGCGTGTGTGACATGGGTGGTCATGGTCTGTAACCACGATCATTCTTGGCAAATTTTTCTACAGAAGTGCTTTGCCATTGCCTTCTGGGCCATGACTTTACATGATGGATGACCTCAGCCATTGTCAATACTCTGGAGGTTGTCTGTCTGGAGTTAGTGGTTGCATAACCAGGACTCGTGATATGCACCAGCAGCTCATACGACCATCCACCACCTGCTCCCATGGCTTCACGTGATGGGAAAGAGCACCTTACACCTCCTTTCGTAGAGATGTATCTCTACCTCAGCACCAAACCCTTAGAATACAATATGAAAATGGTGAGAATGCAAGTTGTTTAAACAAATTTGAAAGACAAGGTGATTTTTGACTATGTAACTTGTTGCAATGTGACTTTGTCAGAACTCAATCCATTGTTTCAATTGTACACCTTCATCCAGGTGCATTTAACGACCTGTAATTCTTTTTCATACTGCTTCCTAAATTTTAATCTTTGTTCAGAATTGATTGGTAATGAGTTGGATAATTTTTAAAAGCGAAACCTTGATTCAGTCTTCTCCCAAGTTATCATACAATTAAACTTTTTCAAGTCATATAACAATGCAAAGAATTTGAAGATCATATCAGAAACAGCTTTTAATAGAATTAACAATTTTGTACAGGAATTGAATGCTTCTGGAAGGAAATAGGATTGAGCTGATTAGATGCTAAAACTGCTTTAATTAAGCTTGTACAATTGATGTTTCTAAGCAACAGATTTCCTTAGCATGGTGCCAATTATCCTATGGGAAATTGGAGCTCTGAACAAACAGCAAATAATCATAGGTAATGATGTTTCAAAAACTGAAATTATGATAGCATTAATTCACTTTGACTCAAAGCAGTTTTCTAATTATGGCAAATGTGGTCAGTGCAGTCTCTGACTTTTTTCAAGGTTTTTTCTTTTTGGAAATTGATCCGAAATGTGTATAGTTGTGGCTTGGCATCAAAAGGTATATCTGTTATGCGTCAGTGTGCTATACTGCCCCTTGCTTACTGAGCTCGTGCTCACACTCCCTTTCCTCTCCACGATGTCCACGGATTAAGTGCTACCTTGAAGTGTCACCATGCTGGGCATGGTGTGAATCTAATTTTATTTCTCCCTTGTTATTAGTGAATTAGGGTGGTACACTTCCATATGGATTCTGACATGATGTTCACAGGAAGTATATTGCTGTATATACCCAGGAAAACAGGGCCAATTGAGTTCCACTGAGCAAGGACAACTCAATTGACAAGCAGTCACTTCTGGGAGTTTTATTTGTCTTGAAGGAATAGATAAACCTTGTCAGCTCATCCAGGGGTTAATAAATGGACCAGACGCCAGTTTGCTCCAATTTGAGAGATGACAGAAAATTTTGGAAGGTTGAGCTATCTCTCATCTTCACAACTCTCATACTGCTTGGGAAGGTTTTGAAGAATCACTTAATGTTTTTAGCAGGTGTTTTTACAAAAATGTCTTTAATGTATGTTTGGTGATAATCAGGGCATTCACTATTCCAAACAATCCAGTATGTTTAACAAAAGCACCAGTTTGAGTTGCATGGGTGAAATGTTTGAGGTGCTTTTAGACAGCACTCGGCCCCTTTGGGTGCAATGGCATTAGGTTGCTAGACTCTGATCATTCCCCTTAGACCCTTTGCATAAAACATTTCTCAGCAAGTATCCTGGTACTTTGGGATGTGCCTCTTGGCTCTGTTCGTTTACTTCATTATGTGCCTTGCAGTTGCCGGTCATACAGTGTCTGTTTTCCTTTGGCTGCTTTAAGTGAGTCTGACCAGGATTGTGCATGGTGGTTTCATAGTTACTCTTGTTTCTGTGAAAGAATATTGAAGTCTCATTATTTGTACCGTTTTAAAAAATAAAGCTTTACAAAGAATCTTAAAGCAAGAGGAAACAAATAGATTGGAATCAAATTGAAGTTTTACCCACATAGCCACTGATGCTCAGTCAAAGCCTTCAGATCAATTATTTTACAGTTCAACTATAGGCTTGAATATTAATGCTCAACTAATAATAGATTTCTGAGCTCTGTTCTCACCACCACTGTAAGAATAGATTCAAGTTGGAAATGAAATTCTGGATACAGAAATCTCTCTATCATTGTCCTGGGTTTTGTGAGTTCTGTTGAATTCTAAGCATTTATTTCAATAACAGTTGATGCTTTCTCTTTCTCATATATTGATGTGATACTGTTAACAGGGCAATGGAGTATAGTATGGTTTACATAAAATATAAGTTTACAAAATCCTCATGACCTGCCATTTCTGTTTTACAAAGGATGGAGAAATATTATCTGGAACATCAACATTGGCTTCTTGGTTTGTCAGTATCATCTTGTATTAATCAGTTTTTCTTTTGAGAGGAAACTTGAATAGGCTGTTGCCATAGCAAGTGAATGCAGTGGATCATTGGGAGCCTCGCTTATTTATGATTATGCCTTGATTGAACATGATTTGATTCCTGTCAGTAATGTGCATGTGAGTTCAAGGACAGTTATAGGTGAATGTTTATTTGTAATGATGATGTCGATGAATGAAGTATGCATAAATTGAAATTATGATAAAGGTAGAGAAGATGGGCTTGTGTTTCTTCTCCTGTGATGTAAGCATGCTAGTTTCAGATGGCGGTTACTGTTTGATTTCCATGTACTGATAGTTAAGAAGCCAGTGCTGAGCATAACTAGTTAATTTGGGTCAAATACGTATTTCTGTGTCTGAACATTGTACAGGTTGAGGGCAAACCCAAGGTGGCAAAGATCCAAGAATGGATGTCATAGCTTTCAAGATTTGGTCAAGTTTGCTTGTGTTAAGCTCGTGCTTACACATGGAGGTTGAAATTAAATGTATTATAAAAATAAATACAAAAATCGTGGTCATAAATTTCACTGCCAGATGTTACTGAAATCTCTAATATGAGTTGAGGTAACATAAGTAAGTAGACATGCTGCTGCTACCTTCACCAAAACTGGAATCCAACCCATAGAAATAGTTTTGCTTTCTACAGATGCAGACTGATTTGGCATTTCATTCCCATGAGTGCAGACTTCATCTATGCACCAGGGTAATGGCATAGCAAACTTACTGACTTCTACACCGACACTTTGAATTGCAATTGGAAGCAACTGGAATTGATCAAGTCTGAGAATGCTATTTCCTTTTCTACAGCTGGGTAAAATCTCAGACAATTGGAGGAGAAACTAGGTGAATGTTAAAGATCTTCAAGTGGCACACAGTTACATCATCTAATTAACTTCAAAAGTTTTTAATTGTTGCAAATTCTGAACTGTGTGCAATTTACAAGGAGAGCAACTTTAAGTGAAGATATTGGGACTGAACAAATTGCATGTCTTTGTAGATGGTTTTGATAGCTTAAATCAAATTGGATGTAATCCTGACAGCAATTTTTTTTAAGAGTAAGTGTTTTAGAAATGCAGATTTCATGAGTGAGTCAGGCATCTTTGGACAGGGTTACTGACACTTGCTTTTATGAATATAATGTCCCAGGAGAGAGAAAAATGTTTCCTGAATTGTTCAACTGTTGAAGTCACAAATTCACTTCATTAGTTGAAGATTTAACTTTTTTTAAACGTCTCCAGTTAATCAATTTTTAAGTGCATTATTATTTGGAAGTGGATATACAATAAAGTGATTATTGATGTATTTAAAATCCTCAACTGCTGAAGTATTTGATTAAAACAAGGGTTAAATTATATCATATTTCCAGCATGTTGTTTTTGATTTCTCAAATAAGTTTGTCTTTATAAATCCTAATTCTGACTTTTACAGACTAGCAACTCTGCATTACTTTGTTTTATGTTTGTGTCCAGCCAAATGGAAACAAGATTATTCTTCCCCCCCCCCCCCCACCCCCAACCCCAAACTATGGCGACTGGAAGTGAAATAACTTTACAATAATCTACATTTCTTGGGGTGCGTTTGTTAGTTTTGATCCTAATGCAGTCAAGTTGCCCACTGGCTATTGTTCTATTTCTCAGTAAGTTCCTTTCCAATATTCTGGTTAAGGTTAGGTGGGGTGAACTGAGGTGCACTCCTCTGTGTCTGTTGAAACTCAGCATTGATCTTGCTAAATGTCTGAAAATTGGAAGTATTCCAATATCCAACTGATTGTTCCTAGAACATTTTCAAAGTAAATTTTGAATTTGCATTTAATGTTTCTAGCTTTGCTTCCCAATAGATCAGATAGATTTTCTAATTTAAAAATAGCACCTTTTCAATGCCAAGCTTATAGTGAAATGAGAAGGCAAAGGTTCTGTTCAAATGGGAATTGAATACTTTAAAAAAAATGCAGAAAATGCTTCTTCACGATACTGGAGGAGGAGGAGGGCATATCTGTTTAGGAATTGGTTAAATTCTCTGATAGGTTCTGTGTATGCATTATCGAATACATTTTAAAAATAAAACTTAGCTGTGAAATTGTTAGAAATGAAAGATTGCCACAGTTCCTCAAACTGATCAGAGCTCTGTTTTATGGGCTGATACAAATTTGTCTGTCCTTGTATTAAATCAACAATTTATGCATCTGTACAGGAATGGGGTGTAACTTATTGGCCCTCTAAGAAGCAAGTGGATTTTGAGCCCTAACATTACAGAGTCATAGAGCAATACAGAACAGATACAACCCCTTCAGGCCATGGAGTCCATTCCTACTACAGTGCCCACCCAACTAGTCCAAATGTAAGTTATGTAAGAACTGTGAAAATATATTTACACTTAAAATGTTTAAGCGGTAAAACATGCATGTTTGTGCTGTTTTCAGTTGCATTTTGCCTGTTAATGGTTTATCATTATGCTCAATTTTGAGGACGAAGCCTAATGGCAGTTGTGATCAAGCTGTGGAACTTGTGATTGACGAAAAGAGATGATGAGCTTTAAAACGGTAGGTAGTGGGGTGGGAGAAATCTACTTGAAACAAGCCAGTAATATAAAGCAGTAGAAAACTGTATTTAAATTTGAGTAATATTGCAAGTATGTTGATTAAGCATTATTTGTGCTTATAATTCATCATGGTTTTATGTTAAAGTACATAAATTGCATACATCACGGTGCTGCAATGTAATACATGGGCGCCTCGCTTAAAGAAAGCTCAAAGTTAGACTCACATTTTGGACTCCCACGTCTCCCTTTGAATTAGTTTAATGTTTTGAAATTGCAATACTTAACTGGTGATACAGTATTTTAAAAACTTATCCAAGTTGGCTATCAGCTGGCTGAAGTGCAGTGAGATGGTTGAGTTAAAAATAAAACAGTTTAGTGTGTGTTCTTCAGAAGGGAAGATGTGATGGGTTTTTTTTTTAAAATATAAGGCAGATAATGGAATAATTCACTGGTTCATAAATGGTAGGTAGCAGATGATGACAGTTTTTTTTAAAAAAAAGAGCAGAAATAGCTAGCTACATCGGAAAGATTGGGTAACTGGCTCATGAATACTGAGCTAATTGAACAGTGTTTTGAAGGAAATTAAATGACCAATAAAAGAAGTACC
Organism: Hypanus sabinus; assembly: GCF_030144855.1. NCBI lineage: Eukaryota > Metazoa > Chordata > Chondrichthyes > Myliobatiformes > Dasyatidae > Hypanus > Hypanus sabinus. The sequence continues at coordinate 61,417,022 of NC_082710.1, forward strand.
AATTTTGCTAAGTGCATTGGGTTTAAAGGCATATAATATGCTTCAAAGTATAACTCTTCCAGCCAAACCAGTTAAAGTGAGCTTTGCTGATACTGTGAAAGTAATGCAGGAACGCTTGGAACCAAAGCCGCTATTGACAGCAGAACACTTCAGGTTTTATAAGTGAAATGAAAAAGGAGAGTCCATTTCTGTGTACTTGGCTGAATTGAAGAGATTGTCTGAGCATTGTCAGTTCAATGATGGGTTAATGGTACACTGAGAGATCATTTAGTTTGTGGAATCATACAAGAAATCATTCAAAAACTGTTCCTAACTGAAGAACAACTTGCATTTAAAAGAGCAGTTGAAATTGCTATATCAATGGAAACAGCAGACAGACACAATTGAGTTGAATGTGAGAAATGAAAGTGAGCATGAACAAAATTGCTGTCTCAACAGAAACTGGCCTGGCTGAACAAATTGTGTTGGGTTGTAGCAGGGGTTCACATACATGAAACAAATGCAGATTTAAGGGGGAAATTTGCTGATTATGCAACAAAGTAGGACACATACAAAGAGCATGCCAGGAAGATAAAATAAATGGACTGTACAGAAAAAGATAGAATGTCTAGTTGTAGTTTTAAAGAACACTAATCACATGCTGCTGTTGATGGAAAAATCTGATAATGATGAGAATGACAAAGGACTGAGTAGCCTTAAGATTTACAATGTGAAAACTAACAATAGACGAGCAATATGGTGTACACCAGAAGAGAATGGCAAATCAATTAAAATAGAATTGGATATTATCTCAGCTGTTTCAGTCATTCCATAAAATGAGTATGAGTAGCATTTCAAGGACACTAACTGAAGCCTGCAGATATCCAACTAAGAACTTGAGAAAAGATGACACCTGTGGGAATGACATTTTTGATAATGAAATACAACAACCAGCAAGCCATGTTGGTCTTGTATGTGGTTCAAAGTAGGTGGGCCAGCATTGTGAGGACATAATTGGCTAAGGCAACCACAACTTGATTGAATTTCCTGTCACCAGTTGCATGCCACATCCCCTGCAAGAGAGCTAACTGAAAGCAAACTAAGAAAGGCACTGGATGATTCTACAACTGTATTTATACCAAGTGCCATGAACTGTTGCCCAACAGCGACAAAAGGGTGTTGGTGCCTCTGGTTGGAATGCATATTGGATCAAGCAAGGACCATGCTGCTCAGAGGATTTCCGAAAGTGATGAAAGCTGTGGTCTGACTACAACAGTTTTTTGTAGACAACATCTGATAAAGTTTCTGATATGTTAGTCAGGCAGTTACTTGCAAAATGTGGCTTGGTTTTAAGCTGGAAGAGTTCAAGGAGCTTCGGGAATGTTGCAAGTGTTTGGGTCTTGTGAGTGTAAGGAACCAGAATCTACTCTGCGTACATTAAGGTTATTTTATGAACTTCAAGTGGGAGATAGAAAGCTGCTTGTAAAGGTAGATGCTGAGACCAAAGTCTATTTGGATGAACGGAAGGCCAAGAAGAAAGGAGTCAATGGAGGTACAAAAACAAAGGATTCATCAGATGATTTTATGGATGAGGAAACAAAGAAGAGAGATTGGATCGCAGAGGGAACAATAGAAAGATTAATAAGAGAACACTCCACTACATTAAATAGACATTTCCAAGTTCAAGATATCTTCTAAAAGGAGGAAAGGGAAGGAGAAGAAAGATGTGCAGAGCTATCAGAGTCACTTCTGGCAGTCTTGAGTCAACTCCTACAATCCACAGGGAGGAGGCACCAGAACCTGATACTGTTTTCACAGCCGTAACTTTTACTTGCGAAGCAGAGTGACCTCCCTTGTCAGGAAAGATGTTATTCCACAAGAGTAAGAAATCCTCTATAGCATTTAAATCTTTAGGCCTGAATGGGACAATGTAAAGTTTACTATGACGTGGATGCCTGTATATAGTAGTTGTATTATATTGTATATACAGTTGAGATGCATCTCTATTGAGTGGGAGTTTATAGCTAAACTGGGAGGAGTGCTATGTATTTAAACTTCCAGTAATATTTGAGTTATATTGTAAGTATATTGTTTGAGCATCTTTATTTGTTTATATAAATATGTGAATTGCAAACATGATGCAACTGTGATATGCTTGCGTCTCGCTTAAAATAAAAAATGAACTATGACTCATATTCCCAGCTTTCTCATTTTCCTTTTGAATTAATTCAATATTTATGTGCAATTTGAAGCTAAAGCAATGAAATGAGCAAATTAGTTCTGATGATCAAAGTTGGATTCTGATGTATCACATGCTTACCATCGGCCACCTTCATTTACAACTGATACATACTTTAGTTTTGTTTTATTTGTGTAACTAGTGCTAATTCTAGAAATGGGGCGTGTCTTAAGGCATCCAACATACTGTAGCAGTTCACTTTGCCTTCAGTCTTTTGGAGTCAAGACTTGGAGTCCTTCTGAATCTGCCTGACAGTCCAATCCCATCACAGCCTTTCCTACTGTCATTCTTACCAAATAAACCTGCAGATATTTTTTTCAGTTTGTACAAGCTTCTGACATTTCAGAACAGCTTATGGTGGGCCACAATATTTTACTGCTGTGCTCGGTAATGAGCAATTGGCAGCAAACTTGATGTTGGCTAGAGTTTTTAAAAAAAGTACGTACTCTGAAGAATTGGTCTCTTATTGTATCAAGATGCAGTGCATATGGCAGAGGCTCTGAAGTTGATTTTAATGCGTTCAGTAATTTGCTAGGGAATTCTCAGTTTCGTAATGAATGAACATGTTTACATTTTGAGTGGATCTAGTGACAACTGCCAGCTGTGATAAGAAAATCAGATAATTCACAAACATTCTGATTGTCTCCAATTAATTTGAAACTACTGATTATGTTGCAGTACAAATCCACCCCCATTGCACTAATGTTAAAATGTGTTGGTGTGCCAGAGTAATGACTGATGTAAATCATTGATTTACAGTCAGAAAACCATTTAGAACACAAATATGATTCAAAACTATTTGATTCTTGATATTACAGGCTCTAAAATTGAATGTTATTGCTCTTTGATAAAGAATAATGAAGTAATTGAACCTAAAATTTACAAGGATGATGATCAGGACAAATTGCCGACTATTAAAATGCATGTAAAATGATGGAGGAACTCAAGCAGGTCAGGCAGCATCTATACAAAGGAATAAACATTCGACACTTTGGCCTGAAACCCTTCATCAGTATTTTGATAAGTCCCGATAAGACCCTGATTTTGATAAGTCCTCATGGAAACACTTCAACCCCTTCTGGGTTCGAGAGGCACAAATGGCTAAGCTAAAGAATAACTGGCATTTAGATCGATAGAAGATCAATTGTGAATTTTCCAAATCCTAGATAACTAGCAATGTCTTCAAAAAAAATTGTACCTGCAATCTTGTCACTTTTTTTTTTAACCAAAGAAAAATTGACAACTTTTTTTAAGCTAATCAAATTTTGACTAGCATGTTGATGTCCTGTCTCTCTGCTCCTTCCACCCCCTTGTTATATTCTGTCAGTCTTGGACGGTGAAGTTAACAGTGGGGACAGTTTTCAAATTTTTCCTGTCGGCTTCTGTTATTTGCACTTTGCCATTTGCTATTTACTGCTGGTAAAATTCTGTGACTAAATTTATTTGTTGGATAAGAGTTTCTTTGCTTTTTGTACAAATCTCTGGATGTATCTGATGCACCATCAATAACTCTTGGAGACGTGAGTCGAGATGGGCTTTTATTAGCTGGAAGAAAGCAGCGTTAGCAGCAAGAGCCCACCACACAACATCCTGGAGACTGAGGGAGGAGCAGTGCCTCCAATCGCCTTTATACAGGGGTCTGTGGGAGGAGCCACAGGAGCAGTCAGCAGGTGTGCGTGTCCAGACAGGTATATGTAGTTCGCCACAGTATCATTCCAAGCATTTATTTGTAGAGAAACATTATGGTAACTGAATGAACTTGGGGCTTTCTTCTTTAATAATGTCAAAATTTGCTGTGGAATGTTAAGTCTAAGCTTCAGGCAAAAGCCACAGGAAATATCCAAAGAATTATTCTTAAATTTTCACTATTACACACTTAGAAGATAACACTTATTATTCAGAAGCTCTCTGACCTCCTGCTTGTAATTGTAATGCTTCAAATGTAAATACAGCTTCTGGTATCTGTACTTGCTTACCAAATTAGAAAATGTGCACAAGGTTGAAGAAGAATTTTCAAATGCAGAGCTAGAAGGATGAGATTCGAAAAAAATTGTGAAGACCTCAGGTTAAAAAGTGGCCATCAATTATTTAGCCATAAGAATTGGAGGACACAAATGATAAAGAGCCGGAAATGACATGAGTTAGGATTTGGAACCCACTATTTGCAGTGGTTTTTTAGTGGGATCCTTCAATAGGGAATTGAATTAATTATTGAAAGGGGGCTTTGGGGAAGACTAGTTATGTAAGGCTAACTAACCACTGGCATGCCCTGCTGGATTGAATGTGTACCCCATGAGTTGCTATACCAGCTAATCCTTTTGACACTATAAATTGCTGACCACTACCTATTGTACTGCTAAAATTTACCTGTTGTAAAAATGGAATCTCACTCCTTCAGGTTTCAATTACCAATCTTAAAGTATAATTTTGCTTTTTTTTCTTATTCTGATTAATTTATCCCATTACTTGAATATGATACCAAGTTCATCTACTTCCATTTTTCTCTTCTGTCTTTACATTTACCTTTACATCTGTCTTTGGTTGATCTGTGGAAGGAAATGTGCAAGTTGTTTACACTGATACTTGGACCTCAACTTCTTTATCTGTTGTGGCGGCAGAGTGGATTGCATTTTAAGCAAGTTGGCATGTAAAGCATTTAGAAACAGAAAATGTCTGAAGGCATAGTCAATGGCAAAGAAGCTGGTCCACGTGGTTGCTGAACTGCAGCAAATGTTGGCATACAGAACTCCTATTTGTAATTTCAGTATCAGGCATAGAAGTGATGTATTGGGAGTTGTACTGGTGCAATGGAAAGAACATGCACAAAGGTATACTGAGTTGATGCCTTGCTTGGAATTTGATGCTATTCTTGATGTGTGTGACTGATTATGCAAAATAATCCTGACCTTGGAGCTCTACATTCACAGATGGCATTTGTTTCAGAGGCTTGTTTATTCAATGCCATTGTTATTGACAACATTTGGAAGGAGTGTTGCATTGCTGTTGTGCTTCAAGTGACCTGATGTGAAATACCCAAACTCTATCCCTTGTTTCTGGCCTGGCCTGGACAGCATTCTGACTGGTTGCATCACTGCCAGTTGTGGGAGTACCAATGCACAGGATTGAAATGCCCTTCAGAGGGTTGTAAATCACAGGCTCAGGCCTTCTCACTATCAAGGACATCTTCAAAATGTGGTGTCTCAAGAATGCAAAGTCCAACCTGAAGGACCCTCATCATCTGGGACATGCCCTCTTCTTCTTACCATCAGGAAAGGAAGTTCAGTAGCCTGAAGCCCCACACTTAATGTTCTAGAACAGTAACTTCCCCTTTGCCATCAACTCATGAACACTACCCTACTATGCCTCAACCTCACAACATCGAGGGGGACATCTTCCTCCTCCTTTCCAGTCTTGACGAAGGGTCTCTCCCCGAAATATCGACTGTTTATTTCCATCCATAGATGCAGTCTGACCAGCAAACTGTATGCATTGCTGGAGATTTCCAGCACCTGCTGTACCTCTTGTGTCTTGCATTTATATTTTTATTAACTTGTGGTAATTTGAAATGCCTGCACTGCACTGCTGCCACAAAACAAATTTCACAATGTAGTTGTGGCAACACTGAACCTATAGACTTAACCCACAACCTGCAGACTCACTTTCAGAGACTTGTCTCATGTTCTCAATTTCTGGCTTATTTTGTTTGAATCTGCAGTTCGTTGTCTATTGTACATTGGTTATTAGTCCACAATGTGTGTGGGTTTTCACTGATTCTATTGTTTCTTTGTATTTACTGTGAAAGTTCACAATAAAATGAATCTCAGGGTAGTATATGGTGACATGTATGTATGTTGATAATAAATTTACTTAGAACAATAAACTAAATTATTTGCTGATGCCGAGCAGTGTAAGTTACCATGAAATTCACTGTTCCTGGAGGCAGTTTCCCAAAGTAAAGTTCACATGAGGTCTCGATTAAGGGTCTTGTCAATTCCCTCCATTGATGCTGCCTGACCTGTTGAGTTCCTCCAGCATTTTGTGTGTGTTCCACAAGAAAGCTGGCTCTGATCTGAATGGCAAGACAGGACCTTGTTGATCATCGGTCCCCTTGAGAATCATGATCACAGGCTAAAGTTGCATTCAGTAGCTGCTTGATTAGGTACACCTGCTCTAATCAGCCAATTATGTGACAGCAGCTCAACGCGTAAAAGCATGCGGATGTGGTCAAGTGGTCCAGTCAGTGTTCAGACCAAAAATCAGAATCTGGAAGAAATTGAAGTGACTTTCACTGTGGAATGATTATTGGTTCTGGACAGGATGGTTTGAGTATCTCAAAACTGCCAGTCTGGGATTTTCGTGTACAACAGTCACCAGAGTTTACAGAGAATGGTGCGAAAAACACAAAATATCCAGTGAGCTGTAGTTCTGTGGGCAAAAATGCCTTGTTCATAAGAGAGGTCAGAGGAGAATGGCCAGACTGGCTCAAACTGACAGGAAGGAGATAGTAACCCAAATAACTGCAAGTTACAACAATGGTATGCAAAAGACCATTCTGAACATACAACACATCAAACCTTGAAGTGGATTGACTGCAACACCAGGGGAGCATGAACAAAGATCATTTTAAGCATAGGGGCTACTTAATAAAGTGGCCACTGTGTGTATAATGACTGTCAAAGTATTTGAACATTTCTGAATGCCTCTAACATTTACACATATTGAAAGTTAAGAATACTGTTTGGGAATATTAAAACATGTAGACTTCAACAGTGGTATATGTTTAAATGCACTAAATGAGTTTTAATTCAAATAATAGGCTGTAAATTGCCATTAATTTGACTTTCATCGCTGCAGACTTTCCATTTGAAATAAATGGAGCTGTTGAACCTCTGCCAGTTCTAACAGAGGCCACATTCAGTTGGCACACCTGTCAGTGTAATTCCTGAGAAATCTGTGAAGGCTCAAATTTGACACCTTGGCTCAGGAATGCATTGGTCCTATCAGCAGTGAGAGTCTTCTGAACTTGAATGTTTACACAGACTTGCATGCTCCAAATCTCTGCACAATTATTGAACTAAAATCTGTATTTCCATACATGTAACCTCTTTAATGGAAAATTTGGGCTTTTGGTTTCCTTGTGGGAAAAGCAGTGAAGCACGTTAACAATCTCAATGATAATTAACGGGGTCCTAACAAATTGTAATAGTTGGCAAGAAAATGAGAGGTGTAGGGTGCAGTTCTAAGCATCCCAAATATTATTTTGGCTCCATTTATACTATTGTATCCTGTGCTGTGCTCTTCAAGAAGCTTATAAAGATGCGGCAGAAGATTTTTAAAACATAATAGATTCACTAAAATGGTGCTGGTGTTGGAAGGCTGGGTTTCTGCCTGGTATTCAAAATTTTTAGCATGTGGAGTACTTGATTATCCAGAGGATGATTGGGACCTGGCACAACATGAACACTTTTCCTTGTTCCTGCATTTAACTGGGATTGCACATTTAAGAAATATCATAGTCCTCATTGGGCTGGTAGATTTATTTTTCTGTGCTGTGGGCTTTTAAATATTCTATCACGGACCATAGCATTAATATTATCCTTACTTTTTAATAAATCTCAACACTAAACTCCATGTAATTTTAGGAGCAGTTGTCTGGTAAATTTGCCCTGATTATTGTTTTCTAGGAAAACTATGTAATAATGTGATTATCTTGTAAATTTAGATTTCACTTTTAGCCAAGTACATTATGTGCTTTCCAGATCTGTTAGAAACTAGCTTTATAATTGTCTTTGGCTGTACTTTTTAAAACCATACAGGAGATCAGTGCTAAGGGCTTTCCCTCCTCCCACTCTTATACTTAGTATTTCCACATGACGTACAGGCAAAGCTAATTAACTGGAGAGACTGAAATATTGTACTTAAGTTGTATATTGCTACCTTCATGTTGAGGACACACTCCAGTAGTAAGAGCACTAACAGAATGAGTCATTATAACAGAGAGATGTGTAACTCACAGGAATCTGGCTCGTATCCCTGTATTCTTTTTCTTCTGTGGCAGAAACCTGGCACGAATCAACCAATAAATCACCCCTCACAAAAAAAGAAAATCTACAGATGCTGGAAATCTAGGCAACACACAAAATGCTGGAGGAACCCAACAGGCCAGGCAGCACCGATGGGGGGAGAAAAGAGTATTGTCAACGTTTCAGGCCAAAACCCTTTGGCAGGAATGGAGGGGGAAAAGATTCTGATCTTTAAAATCTACTCCTCAGCTTTTTTTCCCCTCCAGGACTACAGAAGGGTCTTGGCCCGAAACATTGACAATACTCTTTCCCATAGATGCTACCTGGCCTGCTGAGTTCCTCCAGCATTTTGTGTGTGTTGCAATAAATCACCCCTGCTTGGTGTAGTGACGCTGCCTGTGAGGGCTGGTGTTGTGCTGGCCAGGGTGAGGGTGCAGCTGCTTGGTGCTGAGATACATAAATGTTGACTTCTCTCATTTATATCGAAACATACAGCAAAATGCACCATTTTCGTCAGTGACCAGCTCTTGAGGATGTGCTGGGAGCAGCCCACACTGTGCTTCCTGTGCTGGGATAGCATGACCGTAACTTACTAACCCTAGTCCGTATGTCTTCGTAATGTGGGACGAAACTGGAGCACCTGGAGCAAACCCATAATGTCATGGGGAGAACTTACAAACTCCTTCCAGGCAGCGGCAGGAATGGAACCCGACTTGATTTTACAGCTGGTCCTGTGAATCACTGCGCTAATGGCTATGCTGCCCATGTCCCCCCTCTGGCATTCCTGAAGACTTGCAGCATTTGTTCCATATGTTGATACAATGCTTGGATCCGATGGGGTCTTTTCACCACATGGTGGGTGTGATGGAAGCTGCTCTCTACTCTCCATCCCCTCCTGTTTTGACTGCACAGCACTTCCCATCCCAGAGTTCTCCATGGTGTTTGTTAGCTGTTGAGTTTGTGCACTCAAAACAGGGAGATGATGTCTTCCATCACATCCACCAAGAGGTAATGGGAAAGAAACAGCGGCTCTTTGAATTTCAAAGCTTTGGAGTGCTGGGTAAACGGTCCATCCAAACTAAGAGGAATTTTCTTGCTTTGATAGGCTCTGTGGAGGGCAGGGATTTGTACCAGTGTGACTGTACAGTCCAAATAGTTATCTGGTGTTTGATCAGGTTTATTGAGAAGGTAATAATGAATTGACAGTCAATGGAACTAAGTGGAATACCTGTGAATGGTCAGAACCAATATAATGTTGGACAATTTGCTCCACTCTCGTGAAAGATCTAAAAATTTGCAGCAGAGTCTGTTTTGCCAACTTCGGGAGTTTTGTGCTTTGGTTTTAAAATGTGTGTCACTTTGCACTTATCATCTTGAGGGAAGTTTGTACAAACAATGCAGGTTTGAAAAATTTAAATAGAAGCAACAATGAAGAAAACTGAAATCTGAAATTAACAAGTTAATATCTTCAGCTAATAATGACTTTGATTATTGAAAATGTTTAAGTGAGTGGCTGTAATTCTTTCACAGTTGTGTAATTGTATTCTTGCACAGTTAGGGATGTGTTTAAGATGGTGCTGGTGAGACAGTGGCACCTTACTGACAGCAAACAAATTTTCTAGTTATTCTACAAATCATGCTTTTTCTGGACAATGTTCACCTGCAGTTAATGCCCTGTAACTTTCCTTTTGGATTTATGTTTTTGAATTGCCTGGCATTTCTTTGTGGAGTGAACAGGAGCCAAGGTGGGGTGTGGTGGGTACAGGCCAAGTCAAAGTGGCGGAGCCCAGACCTGAATGTAAGGACAAGCCTATGTTTGACCATTGCTGGAGTGGAATGGGGCTGAATTAAAGTGGCAAGATCTGGGTCCAAGAGCAAGGAACAAGCTGTTGTTTGACCGATTTAAGCACCAGGCCAGATTGAAAACGTCAAGATGTGGTTGCGGCTGGAGACGAGGGATGGGCTGGTGTTCAGCTTACACCTCCATGAGGTTTATTCATCTGTGCTGAACTGAGGCTGTGGCCTGCAACTGACAGGCTCCTGGACTTGTTGCAGTGATGAACTGGCTTTGTGGAACTCACTCTTGTGCACTATAGTTCTGAGTGTTAGTTGTTTAGTTTTTGTTTGCACGATTTGTTCGTCGTTTCTCACATTTGTGTGTTTGACCATCATCTTTAAATGAGTTCTATTGTGCTCCTTTGTTTTGTGGCTGCCTGTAAGAAGATGAATCTCAAGGTTGCATAAAGTATACATAGGTTGATGACACTGGACAGCAAATTTTTTTGGAAGTGTTGCTTTCTTGGAATTTTTTATTTATGATGGTCTGCTTGAAGCTGAAAACATATCATTTCAGACCACTAGTATCACATAGGAATTTGGAGAAACAAGACATTAACTTTTATTGAATATAACATGTTTAGTTGCATAATGATGCTGACACTTTACAATAGTTCAATTTAGCTAAAAATGTTTTGATTTTCATTTGTACACAGTGTTTGATGCCTCTCATTTAAGGGTCCAGCAATAATCAGCCAACACTAGATTCTTTTTCTCCATGACCACATCTCCTGGTGAAACCTTTCACCATGCTTGTCATTGACAGTGCGAAGATTTGCAGGGTAGAAATCTAAATGGGAATGCAGAAAATGACTCATTGGTGACATGTTGCACTTCATGGTTTTGTATGCTGGGAGCTTGTTATCAACCAGCTGCATGTAGTTTGGTGCTCTGGAGTTGCCAAGAAAATTTTGAACAACTTCCTTGATTGCCTTCATGGAAATTTCTGTGCCCAGTGACAGCAGATTCAACCCTTGTAGTCTTGAACCCAGTAATTCTACTTTTGCCTTTGACAAACTCAAGTCTCTGACCAGATCATTTAACCCGTATTGAGTTATCGGTTGAGGCTCACTCAACATGAAGGGTTGAAAATCTGTATCAGTATCACTTTCTAATCCTGCCTCGTGCATCATGGTATCTTCATCTGTCTCTGATGGCTTTGATACTGGAAGACTATCATCATGTGGCACAGATCTCATGGCTGAAGGGAGATTGGGCTATTCAGTGGATTTCTTGTTTTTTAAGCAGAAAAACCAGACACTGGTCAGACGGAAGAAGCAGCAGTCTGTCACATGATTCTTTGGCTCTCACCATATTATCAGGACAGCAAATGGCATTTTTCTTCCAAGTTCACCTCAGCCAACTCTAAGATTGACTGTGCATGTTGTGCAACAAATGTCAAGAGCCCACGTTTTGTCATGGTTGGCAATTTTACACCCAAGGTAGAGCTCAAAGGCTTAACTAAGAGGAGTTGTGCTCTGTCTTTGAGATTTAAGTGTATACTTGCCACAGGTATACCAGAAAGTATCGCAGTTGTTGCAACATTTGTGAGCCATTTTCTATCATAAATACAATTATAATGACTACACACAATATGCTATGCGTGTAGAGCAGGTGCATTAATATGATCGCATCTGATGTACATGTAAGCTCAATGCATAGAACGGTGTGTGCGTGTGGTGCCTTCGTAGCCGCACTAAAACCTGTTGTGCCATGCAGCATCCACCCTGCCTCAGCATGTCTGGGCAAGATAGTCCTGCTAAAGGATTTCAGCCCAAAACTCTCTTCCATAGATGCTGCCTAGCCTGCTGAGTTCCTCCAGCATTTCTTTTGTGTTGCTTTGATTTCCAGCATCTGCACATCTTGTTTGTTAGAAAAACTTTCGGCTGACATTGTGGGTAACATCTTAATTGAATTATGAATTGAAATAATAAATAATAGTAATTTTATATTTTTTTAAAAATGGTGCACCATGGGGAAATCTCATGGTGATTTTCATGATCAGCAGCTCAAAATCCATAAGATACATCCAAAAGTATTCAGAGAACAAAACCTTTGCTGTCCAGTGTAATAAATGTACTTTGAACTGTCTAAATGTTGAAGACCATTATAAAACTGCAAGTATGCTGTGTCAAAGCATAGCTCAGTTATGATATTGTAGCCATTAGTGAGACTTGGTTGCAGGAGGGGCAGGACTGTCAGCTCATTATCCCAAAGTTCTGTCGTTTTAGATGCGACATAGTGGGAGGAGTTAAGGGGGGAGGGGTAGCGTTACTAGTCAGGGAAAATGTCATGGTGGTCCTCAGCCAGGACAGTCTGGAGAACTCGTTTAGTAAGGCTTTATGTGAGGAACTGAGGAAGAAGAAAGTTATGACCTTGTTAATGGGGTTATACCCAACAGTCCATGTGATTTAGAGGAACAAATCTGCAGAGAGATCGCAGACTGCTTCAAGAAATATCAGATTATTATAGTAGGTGATTTTAACAAAACACATACTGCAAAAGGACTAGATAGGATAGAGTTTGTCAATGTGTTCAGGAAGCTTTCCTTAATCAGTACATAGAAGTCCCCAATGAGAATGAGTTGATCTGCTGTTAGGGAATGAAACAGGGCAGGTGATAGATGTTTGTGTAGGGGTACACTTCGCATCTAGTGATCAAAATGCCATTAGTTTTGAAGTAAATATGGAGAAAGATAAGTTTGGTTTGTGGATTGAGATTTTGGTTTGGAGAAAGGCCAATTTCAGAAGGTATCAGAAAGGATCTGGCAAGTTTGGATTGGGACAGGCTGATTTCTGGCAGAGGTGTACTTGGTAAGTGGGAGGCCTTCAAAAGTGAAATTTTGAGAGTACAAAGCTTGTATGTGCCTGTCAGAATAAAGGGTAAAGATAACAGGTGTAGGGGATCTTGGGTTTCAAGAGATATTGAGACCCTGATTAAGAGGTTAAAAAAAAAAGAAAGTGCATAGTAGATATATGCAAGTAGGAATAAATGAGATACTTGTGGAATATAGGAAATGCAGGAGAAAATTTAAAAAAATCAGAAGGGTTAAAAGAAGACATAAGATTGCCCTAGCAGACAAGGTGAAGGAGAATCCCAAGGGCTTTGACAGATATGTTTAGAGCAAAAGGGTTACAAGGGACAAAATTGATCCTCTGGAAGATTGGAATGGTAATCCACATGTGGAGCCAAAAGGGAAAGGGGAGATTGTAAGTGGATGTTTTGCATCTGCATTTACTTGGGAGATGGACCATAGAAGTGAAGCAAAGCAACCGTGAGGTCATAGACCCTATACAGATTACAGAGGAGGTGATCTTTGTGTCTTGAGACATTTTGGGTCGTTAAGGGCCTGACAAGGTGTTCCCTTGGACCCTGTGGTAGACAAGTGCAGAAACTGCAGGGGCCCCAGCAGAGATATTTAAATCATCCTTAGCTGCAGGTGAGGTAATGTTGTTCTGCTGTTCAAGAAAGGCTCTTAAAAATAAGCCAGGAAATTGTAGGTTGGTGAGCCTGCCACCAGTTGTGGGAAAGTCTGTGGAAGGTATTCACAAGGACCAGATAGGAGTATTTGGATAGGCATGGACTGACTAGGGGTAGTCAGCATAACTTTGTGTGTGGTAGATCGTGTCTGACCAATCTCCATAGTTTTTTGAGGAAGTTACCAGGGAAGTTGGTGAAGGCAAGGCAGTGGATGTTGACTACATGGACTTTAGTTAGGCATTTGACAAGGCCCTACATGGGAGGTTAGTCAAGAAGTTTCTGTTGCTTCACATTCAAGATGAGGTAGTAAATTGGATTTGAGACTGGCTTTATGGGAGAAGCTGGAGAGTGGTAGTAGATGGTTGCCTCTCTGACTAGAGGCCTGTGACTAGTGGAGTGCTATGGGTGTCAGTGCTGGTCCTGTTGTTGTTGTCATCTATGTCAATGATCTGGATGATGTGTTTATCTAGGTCAGCACATTTGTGAATAACACCAAGACTGGGGGTGTAGTTAACAGCGGGGAAGACTATTGGAGCTTGCAGTGGAATCTGGACTAACTGGCAAAGTGGGCTGAAAAATGACAGATGGAATTTTTAATGCAGACAAGTGCAAGGTTTGGCATTTTAGTAGGTCAACAAGGATGGGTCTTACACAGTGAACGGATGGGCACTGAGGAGTGTGGTAGAACAAAGGGATCTAGGAATACAGGTACATAATTCATTGAATGTGGAGTCACAGGTACTGTTTAAAACATCACTGCTAGGAATACTGAGCAGATTGTGCAGCAACTGTGGACAGATACGATCTGACCTGTTGAACCTCTCACATTGTTTCTGTATCTGCTGCTTTTGCTTTTCTAGTGCTGTTTAAATGTGAGGGTCGATAGTGTTACCACTCTTAGAAGCTCATAACCCTTTAAAAAGATTTTCCTCTTCACCTCTCCAGCCCTTTCAATCACATTAACACTGTCTTCTAATTGTATAATCCCTACTGAGGGAAGAAAAACATCCTTCCTCTTTGCCATCAGATGAAGGGTCTCAGCCTGAAACGTCGACTGTTTATTTCCCTCCATAGATGCTGCCTGACCTGCTGAGTTTCTCCAGCAATTTGTGTGTGTTTTTCTGGATTTCCAGCAGAGTAATAAAACACTAGAGCCGAAGGAGGCCCTTCAGCCCTTCAAGTCTGTGCCTAACTATTATCTAGCTGGTTCCTTTGACTTCTAGCCGGACCATAGCCCTCCATATTCCTACCATCCATGTGCCTATCCAAATTTCTCTTAAATGCTGAATTTGTACCTGCATCCACCAGCAGCTCATTCTACACAGTCGCTATCCTCTGCGTGAAGATGTTCCCACTCATGTTCCCCTCAAACATCTCACTTCTCTCCCTTAACCTGGGATCTCTTGTTCTCGCCTCACCCAATCTCAGTGCAAAAAGCCAACTTGCATTTACCCTGTGTATACCCCTTATTATTTTATACACCTTTATCAATGTCCTCTCACTCAACTACGTTCCAGGGAATAAAGTCCTAGCTATCCAACCTTTTCCTTAATTCATCCTCAAGTCCTGGCTACATGCTTGTAAATTTTCTCTGCACTCTTTCAGTCTTATTTACATCTTTCCTGCAGGTAGGTGACCAGAACTGCACACAATAATCCAAATTAGGCTCACCAGCATCTTGTATAACTTTGAAATAACATCCAACTTTGGTACTCAATTTATGAAGGCCAATGTGCCTAAAACTTTCTTCACCACCCAACCTGTGATGCCACTTTCAAGGAATTATGGATCTGTGTTCTCAGATCCCTCTGACCCTTCACTGTCTAAGTGTGTGTTTGATCTCCCAAATTGTAATACCTCACACTTGTCTGCATCAAATTCTATCTGCCAGTTTACCAGCTGGGCTAGACTCTGCACCACGCTTGCTGGTCTTCCTCTCTGTCCGCTACATCCACAGTCTTGGAGTCACCTGCAAATTTGCTGACCCAGTTAACCATTTTATTGGCCAGGTCATTGATATAGATGAGCAACAACAATGGATCCAGCACCGATCCTTGTGGCACTCCACTAGTCACAGGCCTTAAGTTGGACAGGCAACCATCTGCTACCACTCCCTGGCTTCTCCAGTGAAGCCACTGTCTAATCCAATTTACTATCTGATCTTGAATGCCCAGCAACTGAACGTTCTTGACCATCCTCCCATGTGGGGCCTTGTCAAAGGCCTTGCTAAAGTCCATGTAGACAATATCCACTGCATTGTCTTCATCAACTTTCCAATAACTTCATCAAAAAAACTCTTAAGATTGGTTAGATCTGACCTACCACATACAAAGCCATGCTGACTATCCCTAATCAGTTCCTGTTTCTTCAAAATCTTTTATATCTGGTCCTTTAGCATACCTGCCAGTAACTTTCCCACTATTGATGTCAGGCTCATTGGCCTATAATTTCCTTGTTATTCTTACAGCCTTTCTTAAGCTACAGAACAACATTAACTATCCTCCAGCACCTCACCCATGGTTAAGGATTTAAAAAGAAACCTGTAGCTGTCCCTATAATTCTGCACAAGCCTTCCATGGGGAGTGAGGGAACAGCCTGTCAGGCCTGAGAGATTGATCCGCTCTAATGTGTCACAAGACAGCAATCTCCTTTTTAAATGCTCTGTAAACTGTACAGGGTCCATGACCTCGCTGTTGTTTTGCCTCACTTCTGCCTGTCTCCTGAGTAAATGGAGATGAAAATGACCCATTTGAGATCTCCCCCATCTTTCAGCTCCATATTTAGAGGACCACTCTGATCTTCGAAAGGTCCAATTTTGTCTGGTCTTAATATATTTATCGAAGCCCTGGGGATTCTCCTTCACTTTGTCTGCAAGAGAAACCTTGTGCCTCCTTTTAGCCTTCCTGGTTTCCTTCTTATGTGATCCCTTGGATTTCTTGTATTCCTTTGCTCCTTCCTGCAACCAGAGGGCCTCAATATCTCTCAAAACCCAAAACCTGGTATAGTTGCTGTTAATTCTGATAGGAACATACAAACATCAAATTGTACTTTTGAAGGCCTCCCACTTACTAAGTACACCTTTGCTAGGAAGCAACTTATCCCATTCCACACTTGCAGATCCTTTCTGATACCATCAACACTGATCTTTCTCCAATTTATAGTCTCATCCAGAGGACCATAAGACACAGGAGCAGATTTAGGCCATTCAGTCCATCGAGTCTGCTCCACCATTCCATCATGGTTGAATACCAGATCCCACTCAACTCCATCTTAACCTTTGATGCCCTGACCAATCAGGAAACGATCTATTTCCGCCCATGGACTTAGCCTCCACCGCAGTCTGTGGCAGAGATTTACTACTCTTTGGCTAAAGAAATTCTGCTGAATTTAACAAGATAAGTGGTGTTACAGGAAAGGTAATGCTATAGATAGCAGAATGGCTGACATGCAGGAGGCAGCGAGTAGGAATAAAAGGGGCCTTTTCTGGTTGACTAGCAGTAACTAGTGGTGTTCCTCAGGGGTTGGTATTGGGACCACTACTTTTCACATTGTTTTTCAATGATTTGGATAATGGAATTGATGGCTTTGTGGCAAAGTTTGCAGATGATATGAAGATAGGTGGAAGGTTAGGTAGTGCTGAGGAAGCAACGTGACTGCAGCAGGACTGAGACAAATTGGAAGAATGGGCAAAAAGAGACAGGTGGAATACAGAGTTGGGAAATGTATGATAATGCATTTTGGTAGAAGGAACAATAGTGTGGACTATTATTGAAATGGGGAGAAGGTTCAAACATCAGAGGTGCAGAGGGACTTAGTAGTCCTCGTGCAAGACTCCCAGAAGGTTAATTTACAGGTTGAGACTGTTGTACAGAAGGCAAATGCAATGTTGGTATTTATCTCAAGGGGAATAGAATATAAAAACAAGGAAATAATGCTGAGGCTTTATAACTCACTAGTCAGGCCGCACTTGGAGTATTGACTAAAGTTTTGTGCCCCATATCTCAGAAGGGATGTGTTGTCATTGGAAAGAATCCAGAGGAGATTCACGAGGATGATTCCAGGAATGAAGGGGTTAATATCTGGGGTGTGTTTGGCAGCTTTGGGCCTGTACTTGCTGGAATTTAGGAGAATGCGGGGGGGGGGGGGAAGGAATCTCATTGAAACCTTCCAAATGTTGAATGAACTAGACAGGGTGGATATGAAGAGGCTGTTTCCTGTGGTGGGGTGGGGTCTCCAAAACTAGAGGGCGCAGCCTCAAAATTGAGGGACTGACCCTTTAAAAAAAAGAGGTATCCTGTCCTTCCCCCCCCCCCTCCCATTATCTTGAAAACATCTGTGGAATCTCGCATTGATGATCTACTGGACCCTTTCTAATTCTATTCATATTTGAATGCAATACTCCAGTTGACCCTGGAATATTTTACAAAGTTGATTGTTTATTTGCTTTTCTTCTTTACTTCTAGTGATGAAGCCCAGAATTATTTAAGCCTGATTTAACTATTCCACCATGATATCCACGTATATCAGTTGGTCCCTCAACTTGTGCACCTTTCCCAGGATGGTCTTCTTTCATACTTGATATTAAAGAGAATGAGGAGACTCACTGCACATTTCTTTGCATGAAGCTTCACTTACCAATGTGTGCTGGTTCCACCAGACTATTTGTATGCTGCAGATACCTCAGATATAATCCTCTTTGCAGTTCACAACTATGCCAAGCTTTGTCATCTGCAGATTTTCAAATGAGGCTAGGCTATTAATGTAAATTTTAAAGAAAAGCAATGATGTGATGGTTTTTCTGTCTTGATGTGGGAATAAACAACTGAAGCTTTTTGGAGACTGTATGGCCCACTTGTGATATTGAAATAACATTTTAATATCACAAGTGGGCCATACAGTCTCCAAAAAAAATCAAATGGAATGACAAGCTGTGGAGCCAAAATCATCCAAAATTTTTGGTGTTTTATTTTCTGGTCACAGTCCTGTGAGTTGAGGAGAAAATTCCAAGTATGATTTAAAAAAAATACTGAGAAATAAGGAAAGATAAAATTGTTTTCATTTTTTTCATATTCTCTTCCTATATTATATGTAAATAGATTCAAAAGTGACCTTATTTCTCATCTTGCATACTTTGCAAGCTGGAAAACCAAGATGACTGAAACACACTGGTTCTGTTAGCTATGCAAATCTAAGGGAGACAATCTTCAGCCCCGCCAAACATGTGAGATTGAGGTGTCAGCCCACTTCAAAGCCTGTTTGTGAGGATGCTGTGTGTTTCATTACCTTGTTGCAAATAAGTGCCATGAAACACCAGATGGTGCACCGCATACAATTGAAAGATTAGCTTTATAATTAATTTGACTAAAGTGCTTTTAAAGAAAGAACAAAAAAGAAAAGGGCGCATTTTAATGGAGCAGTCTAATGTGCACAAGTTGAAGCTCATGATTCCCCCTTCGCCGACCCTCCTTCGATCTCATTCCGGGCTTCATCGAATCACAGCCCCGCTCCAGGTCGAATCCCACCTCTTCTAACGGCAGCTTCTCTCTTCATCTCCCTAACAAAAGACCCCAAGCCCAATTTTGGTGTCCCTCACCAGAGAAAAGTCCCCTCAATCTGGCCAACCCAATTGAATGGCACACAATTCTCCTATCTCATCTTCAGTAGTAACCCAAACAAGCAGCTTACACAATGAAATACAGAACAGCATAACAGCTTAAAAAAAATGAACCAGTGCAATAAGTTTAAACCAAACCAAACAGAGGGGAGAACGGTTTTGACAGCAGATCATCTTGGGATATTCTATTGGAAGTGCATTAGTGGATGGTGAAAGGATAAACTATAGTGCGCCATACATCTTACCTCTGACTTAATCAGCTTCTTGAGCTTACCTTGCCAAACCTCACTTTCAGAATATGTCCTTCTTGAAGTCAACAGTCAGTTCTTTGGTCTTGTTGATGTTGATGCAAGGGTGTTGCTGTGACACCACTCAACCAGATGATCTGTCTTGCTCCTTGTCACCATCTGAAATTCTGCCAGCTTTTGTTAAGTCTGCAAATTTTTGCTGATGTTTGAGCTGTACCTATGCACACAACCATGGGTATCGAGGGAGTAGAGCCGTGGGCTAAACACTCAGCTTAGATTTGCACTCGTGTGAATTGTCAGCAAGGAGATGTTATTTCTGATCTGCAAATACTATGGCCTCCTGGTGAGTAAGTTTAAAAATCCAGTTGCAGAAGCCCAGATTTTCGAGTCATTTTTGATTAGAGAAGAGGATATGATTGTGTTGAACGCTGAGCTGTAGTCAATAAACAATGACGTGAGTGATCTGTGCAGTACTCATTGAGGCAGCACACCCTGCTCTTGGGCAATGGTATGATTGTTGGCCTTCTGAAACAAGTGGAAACCACCGACTGCAGCAGTGAGAGATTGAAGTGTCCTTGAACACTCCCACCAGTTGTGTACCAGGAACATCATCAGGGTCTGATACCTTGTGAGTGTTCACCCTCTTGTTAGGAGTTACTTCTGAGACATCACATGGTAACTGGATGCTGTGAGGGTGCACATACATGTAATTTTATTTTCCCTTTCAAAACGTGCATAAAAGGCGTTGAGCTTATCTGGGAGTGAAGCGTCACAGCCATTCATGATGTTAGGTTTCACTTCGTAGGAAGTAATGGCCTGCAAACCCTACTGGAGCTGATGTGCATCCAATTCTATCTGACTTAAATCTAGATTGTTTTTTTTTGCCTTTAAAATACCCTTCCATGGGTCATACCTGGACTACTTGTATAGTTCTGGATCACTAGTCTTGGATGTCACAGATCTAGCTCTCAGCAAACCACGGGTCTCCTGGCTCATCCATGAATTTTGTTCTGGTATGTTCTTAAAGGCACACACTCATCCACATAGATTTTGATGAGATATGTGGTGTACTCATTCAGATTTGAAGATGAATCTCTGAATATCGTCCAGTCCACCAACAGAAAGTTGTCCTGTAAGTGCTTAAATCAGAAACGAGAGGATCTGCAGATCCTGGCAATCCAAGCAACAGGCACAAAATGCTTTCCACCTCTCTTGACCATACCTTTTTGTTCCTCACCACTGGTACTGCAGTCTTTAGTCTCTGCCTATATGCTGAGAATAAAAGCACAGCCAGGAGAAGTTTCCAAAACTTAGGTGTGGGATGATGGTATAACAGTGGTCAAGTGTATTGGCCCCGATGGTTCTACAGGTGATATTTGTTCAAAGACTTATTCAAGCTGGCCTGGTTGAAGGTCCCTGCAATGGTAGTGAAGGGTTTCTTAAATACCCTTAATGTATCTGTCTCTACCACAACTCCTGTCAGGGTGTTCCACGCACCCTCTACTCTCTGTATTAAACAACCTAACTCTGGCACTCTTCTCTCTCCCCCCCCCCCCCCCCGCGCATTTTTCCAATCAACTTAAAATTAAAGCCTCTCATATTAGCCAATTCTGCCCCTAGGAAAAAGTCTGTAGCTATCCATTCTATCAGTATTGTACACCTCCATCAAGTTACTTCTCATCGTCCTTCACTCCAAAGAGAAAAGTCCTAGGTTGCTCAACCCATCTCCATAAATGTGAATACCTATGTAATTAGAAGTAAATCTCTTCTGCACCCTATCTGAAACTTCCAAATCCATCCTATAATGAGGCAACCAGAACTGTACACAATATTCTATATGTATCCTAGCTAGAGTTTTATAGAGATATACCATTATCCCTTGGTTCTTGAACTCAATCTGGACTAATCAAGGGTCAACACCCCATGCGCCTTGTCAATCTGAGTGGCAACTTTGGATCTGTGGAAGTGGATCCCAAGATCCCTCTATTCCACCACATTGCTAGGAATCCTGCCTTTAATCCTTTATTCTGCCTTCAAATGCGACCTTCCAAAATGAATCACTTCACTCTCTTCAAGGTTGAAGTCCATCTGCCACTCCTTAGCTCCTCTCTGCATCCTGTCAATGTCTCTGTTGTTGTCTCTACAACAACCTTCCACACTATACCCCGCTCCACCGACCCGCGTGTCTTCCCCAGCTCCACCGACCCGCGTGCCTTCCCCGCTCCACCGACCCGCGTGCCTTCCCCCGCTCCACCGACCCGCGTGCCTTCCCCCGCTCCACCGACCCGCGTGCCTTCCCCCGCTCCACCGACCCGCGTGCCTTCCCCCGCTCCACCGACCCGCGTGCCTTCCCCCGCTCCACCGACCCGCGTGCCTTCCCCCGCTCCACCGACCCGCGTGCCTTCCCCCGCTCCACCGACCCGCGTGCCTTCCCCCGCTCCACCGACCCGCGTGCTTTCCACTTCCTCATCCTAGTCATAGACTGATTAAGGGTATTCAGCATGGCTTTTTGAGGGGCAGGTCATGTCTTATGAGCCTTATGGTACTCTGTTAAACTTAGACCTTCAAGTTCTCATGTATTATAGTTTATTATCCTTGTACCTCCCGAGTGTGTGATCTATTCTGAATTGTTTCATTATCTTTTTGAGTGCAGTGTGCAAGGATCCACCTTACAAAGTGGAAGAGTCGGGATATGCTGGTTTTATAATGCCGATTGAAGTGTATTTCAGAAACAAGGTAAAGTACCTAATACCTGATATTTTTGTATCTGCTGTTGTGCTTCTTTGTGGTGGAGCTTCTAGCACAGAGGTTGCAAAACACATTTTGCCTTATAAAACGTAGGGAAATGATAGTTCAAGTTTGTAATGCAAGATTGCTTTCAGTAAGATTAGGCTAGCAATTTAACTGTGAACAATTTAAATTTCTTGGCCACCCCCAGTGAAATTGGTTGAACCCATTCAATCTGATACAAAGCAAAGTAGTTTTAGAAGGGAATCAGCCTACTGTGATTGGGGGAGGGTTGAAAACTTTAAAATGGCACTCCATCAAATTTTGTTGTTAAATAACCATCACAAAGTAAGGAGAAGCATCCCATACATTCTGCTTTTAGCCAAGTAGCACTTGTGACCCCCAAGCTTTGTCACTTTGTATAATCTTGATGAATGCACTCTGAAGTTGCAGCAGTATTTCTGGTGATGTCTGAGGAGGAAAAAATAAAATTATCAAATTACAAATCATTATAATTTTTTTACAAAACTGATATGGGTGAATAGTCAAAGCTCAGTCAACGTTCCACATTTCTGCAATTCGCAAGCGTAAGTTTCTAATAGAGTCAGGATCTTGTTGCTGTGGTAGTTTAGCTTCGGATTTGCTTAGCAGACCAGAACGTCGGCAAGCGGGAACAAAAGGATTGGAAACAGCAGCAATGGACACCTGGAGTTCGTCTAAATTTTTAATAGAACTCTAAATTTAAATGGCTGGTTCAAAAAGTCCGGAAAAAGCCCATGGAAGGAAGTTTGGAAAAGACTTTTTATAGTTGATTTTCATTTTGTCTGGTCTGTGATCCCTGCCCCCCCCCCCCCCCACATTCAGTAATTGTCCCAATTCAAGTCTCTTATCCGTGGTATCATTCTAGTAAATGCAACCATTCCAATACCTGATGTTCATCCTGAAATGTATGCAATGCTCCAGCTGAGACTAAACTTATGATTTGCAAGTGTTTACCATGCCATCCATGTTTTTGTACTGTTGCCCTTATTTACAGACTAAACATCCCATCTGTTTTGTACATACATGGATTTATTAAACTTTACTCTAGGTTTCTATTCTCTCAACCTGTCTACTCCAAAGAAAAAAATACTATTTACATAGTTTCAGTGTTTCTCTTGTGAACAGGAACACGTAATGTTATTGAATATTATCTGGTAAGAGTTTACCCATTTCTTTCTGTATCCCTCAAATTGGCCATCACCCTGCTTGCAATTTAAAAACATGGTAAACTTCTGTGTTGTTTGCCAGCTGTGAAGTTGTGCTCGGTGCTACGTTATTCATGTGTAACCAAAAAAAAAGGTCATAATTGACCTTTGGAAGCTCACACTATTTCCAATTGGAGAAGCAATTGTTTTCCATTAGCCGATAATGTATTGGAATAATACATTAACGGGAATATTTTCATGCACGAACATTGAAGATGGGTATTTGGTATGCATGCTAAGATCAGGGGCTTGTGTTCATGCTCTGTGTACTGATTCAAAACAATAGCCTGTAGCTGCTAATCTTCTTCGTCCCTTGAATAAGAGTTACCTGCTTCCACTTTATTTTTTTTAGTAGGTTCTAAGGTAGCTGATGAGCCCAATGTGAGAACTGCAGATTATTCTACAGATATGTTAAACCTGGCCAATAATTAATCAGTATATTTCTCTGAACTGTCCTGGCCACTTGGTAGCCTTTTATGTCTTTCAAGTTAGATTTTCTTTTATTTTGTAATTTTGTGACACTTTAGTCCAATTGAGGTAAATTTTATTTTACCTTTCTAAATTGAGCAAATTGAATAACAAATCCAATAGTTGCCTTGAGATTGGAATGCCAAAACATATCTGGGTCAAATTAAATAACTTGCATCTTTTTGTTTAGGAAGAGCCCAAGAAGGTACGCTTTGATTATGATTTATTCTTGCATCTTGAGGGGCACCCACCTGTAAATCATCTCCGTTGCGAAAAGCTCACCTTCAACAATCCAACAGAGGAATTCCGTCGAAAATTGCTGAAAGCAGGAGGGGTAGGTTCTTTAATTTATTATTTGTGAGGCTGGGAGGTTGGTTGTAGTTGTAAATAGAAACATACAATTCTCTGACAGTTAATGGTGTAGACTTTGTAGTCAACAGCAAAGAGACTGCTTGCTGCTGTACCCGGGGGGAGCGGGGAGAAAACAGTTGCAGACTGTGAATTCAGTAGTGATCTATCCTAACCTTCACTGATGGTGAGAATGGAGTTTGGCAGAACATTTGTATCCAGCAACGGCAAAATCATCAACTAATCTGAGTAATCAAGCTGATCCTCACAGAGAGCAAGCCAGGAGTTGGGCAGCACAATTTTTAAACTTTAAATAGAATATGCAGTAAGGATTAGAATTTTCATTGGAGATTATGATAGCTGAAATATCAAATATTTTAAAGAAAAAATTGAAATATAGAATCATGAAATATGAAGGAGTAAGAACAGGACTCCCTATACAGAATTTGTTTCCTCCTGGTCCAAAGTAGTTGAGCAGCAATCATCACTGAGCAGCCTCAAAACGCAGTTATACAATGCAGGGAAGTGTAAGCTTTTCAGTACTTATTAATAACAACATTGTAATAAATACAGAGTCTTTCCAGAAATGAATGATCTAGCAATGATCCAAGTGAAAACTTTAGCACAGTACAACAAGAGGGGTATTGGGACACCACTGGCTGGTTTAACTGGCTTATACACACTTACTTGAAGTTGTTAAGTTTCATAGTGTGAAGGGAGTGACTGCTGGCCATTTCACTGCTGTTCCAACTGCAAAATCTGGTCCATTGCAATCAATTTTGAAGTGCGCAGCATTAGCCTCTGACAGACGTTGTCCGAATCAAGGTGGACTTTAACTTGCTTGCTTGGGTTCTGTTCATTCACACAATGAATGTGGAGGAACATCAGGAGTAGTTCCGTTTCATTCAGCTGCAGTAGTTGCATTGCAAAAGAGTTGCTTTTTCTTGCGTTGATCTGTAGTGCATATACAGAAACACATCTGTTACGAAAGTCTTCTTGTATACCAGAGTTTTAGTTTATTAGCTTTTCCCATGATATTTGCACCAAATTGTGTGAAATTTCCCTTAAAATCATGTCTGCTGGGGCTCTGAAAATCAAACTGTTATGCAAATCTATCCCAGGATTGCGCAAGGATCGCATTGTGCACAAGGAGGAAAGGGGAATTGAATATGCGCCGTCATTTTCCCTCCATCATTACCATTGTTCAACAATGCCTCTGAATTCTGCTGCTCTTCTGGTCGGTCTCTGTGTATATCTGAATAATCTTCAGCTAACCGTGCTGTTCATCAGTCACCCATGTCCTTGCTGACTCCTGATCAGCATTTAACTAGAACCTGTTGATGGTCAGCATCATCTTTGAGGCTCCCTAAGTTACGTCCACATTCAGGGTTTTCCCCTTTCCCTACTGTTGAACATCCTTTTGTTTACTGGGGTCCCATATTCTGAAATTCATTCCTTAAGGTATAAATAAAGCGATTTAAAACTTATTACAATAAAGCAGGGTCTTTAATCAAGACTTGTGGAGGTGAAATGGGAAAATGAAATGTAGCAGCCAGGTCCAACAAACTGAAATAATGAAATTTGGCTTTTGTCTATCCTAGTTTTAAAAGCACAAGATGATATTGGTATTTTTTTTAAAAACTGGACAATGTTGATTCTCATAAAACTGACTGTTCCTTCCAGTAGAAATATAAGCATCTTTAAGATTGAGCTTTATTCTGCCTTGATCTCACATGCTTTTCATTATTGTTTACGGTGAGGGGCAAATCTGCCATGCAATCAGGATTGTGCGTTGGGATTTCTCAGACTCCTGTGATATGGAGTTGGATGCAATGTTAGTTCTCTGAAATTGGGAAGAACCCTTTCAGGTATCTTACAAAAACAAGCCATGTCATTTCATGGAGAAACCTCTGTTTATTACAGATGCAGTTCTGGCGAATGTTGCTGCCTGGCTAAACACTGACTGAGGTAGTTTAATTTTGAGATTTTGCAGTTCATACATTAAATCCACAATTATAATTTTATTTCAAGATTAATTACTAGTAAGAATAATCAAGATTTCAGGGAACTCGCCTGGTAAACTACGTGTCTGCATAAACTAGACAAACAGCATGATCGCGGTATAGAAACGCCTAAATAAAAGGGAGCAGGATTATTTAATGAAAGTGTAGAAATAAAACAAAAATGAATACTTTAATGGTTAGAAAAGCAGTAGAAGCATTGGAGAGCAGCAAAACATTACGAGTAGCACCAATCAAAGGGCTGTGCCAGCTCATGAAAAATCATGCAAGCTGCAACATG
Organism: Hypanus sabinus; assembly: GCF_030144855.1. NCBI lineage: Eukaryota > Metazoa > Chordata > Chondrichthyes > Myliobatiformes > Dasyatidae > Hypanus > Hypanus sabinus. The sequence goes on from NC_082710.1 coordinate 61,443,532, forward strand.
TTGCCCTGTACTTTTTGGGCTACAGTGATCCAGCTCAGACATGAGGGGCTTGTGCCGGGTAGACACTGCTAAAGCTCACATCAGATATGTCTGTGAACTATAAAAGATCCATCTCAGCCCTTTTCCACTTCCCACTTCTGACTCTGGTGCTCTTTAGATTAAGATAGTTTGAGTGCTTGTCTAGATACTACTCAGCAAGATAGTTTCTACTTGTACCTTTCTTGAAGTGATTTGTTCCAGCTGCTGCTACTGCCTTTCTGAATAGAAAGCAAAAAATCCCCTTACCACATCTCTAGACAATCATTTAAAAACTATGCTACTGACCCATTCCCTCCCAGTGCCCAGTTATTAGCCTCCACTAAATAAAATGTGTTCTTCCCATTCACTCCACTTGGGCTTTTTATATACATCTTGACTAAATCTTGTTCCAAATCAACTTGGCCAATCTTTCCTCGACTGAAATCCACCAGACCTGCAGGCAATGTCCTTTTGAGCACTCACCTGTGCCTTCTCTAAATCAACAAATCCTGTTGTTTACTGCCAAGAATTGTATACATTTTCGAGCTGAATGTTACTTTCAAAGTTGAATACTTTCAAGTTCTTAAATACAGACTGATGTTCAAGGTTTTACTTTTAACGCACACTTACATGGGTTGAGAGTGCCTGAAGCAAACTTCGCTTCCCAAAGGAGTAGCTTCAGGAACTGGGTCTTGGACCACCTTTACTAGGAAGATATCAATTAGCTGGAGTTCAAACTCCCATTCCTTTCCTTAGCACTTTTTTTTTGATGTTTCACATTCTCAGTCGGAGTAGGAAATGCTTGGCCTTGGAAAGAGAAATCTTTTGGCCACTTTTGAAATATTGATAATAACCATGATGGGATGAGTTACTCTAGTGGTGGTCTTAGTGTTGAGCTAACTGTTGCCAATTTTCTTTCTTTTGATAATTGAGATTTAAACCTTGAGTTTCCGCTGCTTAACCTTTTTAAGGGGCTAATTGGAATATGCTAAGTTTAGTATTTTCTGTTTCTGCATTAATTTGTTTTAAAATGTAGGGTTTTTTTTTAAGATGTTAAAATGAGCTTGGTCACTATAGATGCAGCCTACATGTTACATTGGCTTCTACTGTCAAGCTGCTTTATCCTGGGAGCTTCTTGCTTCCTGCAGATTGGTGCATAAGGGAGAGCCATCCATCATAATAAATGGGGCAAAGGAGGTGGGAATGAAGGGCTTGTTCCAAGACCACCCTAATGAAATCCCACCAGGTCATGTTATATGCAACTCCTGTAAAGCTTGGGAGCCAGGTGTGAAGTGTGTAAGACAAATATTGGATGAGGAGGTTGGATCCTTTGCCACCTAATCTTGAGTACGTTGCATCCTTTTACACTATAATGCTTAGGTGTGGAAATCTGGAAAAGGTTGTCAAGCACATTTCAAGCAGTTAATGGTCATCCTGCATTGGCTTAGCCCAACTCCGATACTGTGGTGAAGACCTTACTAACATCATTGAAGGTTTTCATTGCAGTTTGGTACTTTTCACAATTTTGCTTATGAGACCTGTTATGGAAACACATGCCAGTATTTTGGGGGAAATTACTTATTTGAGTTGTCTCATTTGTGGAGCAGAAAACTTTAATGGCCACATCTTTGAGTTTAGTATTTTTACCTATATGAAGTAGGAAACGAGTTGTGTATGATTAGGAAAGTTTTTCTTTTCCCAAGCAAAATATCTGCGTTTGTGTCATTTTTGAGTTGTTCAATTTGCTAAGCTACCCTGAATTGGATCTTCTTTATTTAATCTATTAAAATACATTTTTCCCTTTAAATGCTGTCATACCACAATTAACTACATTTAAGATATTTGCAGTTTACTGATCTATGAACTATTCTATATTTATGCTTTAAAGTTGTTGAACAAAACTAGTACCCTGGAAAAAAAAACATTATCTTAAATAGTCAGCTTGCCTCTTTGTACCCTTCAGGTTTAAATGAACTGCATCTCTTTTTACAATTTGGCTTTTAAATGAAGTATTCCATTAAAAAAAATAGTTCTCTATTTTCAGCTCTTTAACAATCCATTATCATGATGTTATTATAGTCTTTGATTTTTTTTTATTAGAAATCCTAGCACAGTGCAACAACTGTGTTCCACGTGTGTGGTCTCATGGCTGGTGGTTTATTACCAGAAGGATACTATTCAGGGGTATCATCCAGATTTAAAAGCTTTAGGATTTTGGATAAAGTGATGGGGGCTGGTACTGAGAAGGCAAAATTTTTCCACAGACTATTTGCACAGATGTGAAGAGTGCTCAGTTTTATTGAAAGTGATAGAGGTTTAGAATAAAATTACGTAGAATTATAAAACATACTTGTCAGTTTAAGCTGCAAAATGTTTAATATTTTAATATACTTCAGAAATATCCATCATAGACGTTAATCTCAGTTGAGCTTTTCCCTGCAGTTTTTTTGAAGTTGCAGACCTGATATTGAAGCGCCAGTCAATTTTCTTCCCCATTTTCTTTAGTAATTTTGTTAACCATTTGACATGATTACAGTCCAACTGTTGTATTTTAATACTATCTCTTGCAATGCTACCCAATGTTGGTTAAGTATATAGGGCATTATAATTGTATAGGAGTTGGTCACTTTCCACAACGTTACTCAAAGGGATGTTTACTCCTGCCATATTTCTCTTTTACCCCCTTACCCGTACCTGTCCTTAACACTGAGTTCTAAAAAGTATCTTCCAGTAACTTGACCTTGTGAACATTTATTCTTATTTTTTAAAATGTGTGTGTCATATTATCCCCCCTCTTCCTTGCATTAATTCCTGGATGAATAAGAATATAGCAAGACTATATTTGCTTGTATCGTGGGATGAAAATCTAATTATGATTCTCTTGCTGCATCCTCATTGCTTGGCATATTTAGCTTTTAAAGCTTTGGTTGAAGAAGATGACTGTGTTTCTGATTTCTTTCCACCTTGTAGGATCCAAATAAGAGCAGCTCTAACAGTTTCTCGAAGTCCCACAAATCCATGAAAGAGCATAGAGACAAAGCATCTAAAGACTCAAAGGAGCACAAAGGTGCCTTCAAAGAACTTTCCAGGGAACACAGTAAAACTTCCAAAGAGTCCTCAAAGAAACCCAAAGAAAACAAGCCACTAAAAGATGAGAAAACTGTTCCTAAAATGGCATTTAAGGAACCAAAACCAATGTCAAAAGAGCCAAAATCATTGGAAAGCAGCATGGTAAGTGGAAATGGAGGCAATCAGCAGGATGTTAAACCTCTGAAGAGGTCTGCTCATATAGACACTGATGAACTCGCAGCAAAGAAGAAGAAGAAAAGCAGCTCTGACTTTTTGTTTAGAAGTTTTCCCAGTACTTCTCCACAGCCACTTTCTTCTGAAAAGAAGCTCAATAAGGACCGACCTCAAGCTAAGACAACGAAAATCAAAATGGAAAGTGAAGTGATAGAGAAAAATAAGGCGAGTTTATCACCGTCTGAAGATATTGTAGATCCAAATGACAATGGAGTAGATGATGTTATGTCTTCTAAATCTGAGGTGAGTATAATTTGTGTGGGGGCAACCTATTTCTAAATATAAATTTAGTATCTCAATGTGATCAGCCAAGAACATTACATTCTGCGAAGCCAAAGCTATTTAAAGATATAGTAATTTTGAAAAAAAAACCATTGAAATTGTTGAAATCGATGCAATATGAAATATTGATTATCCTGAAATTTTAATGGAAGTGATTTGAAATTTCAGGGAGGGGAGGAAGAGGGGGAAGGACATATATAGTTCGTCCTTTGGTCAGTGACCAGAGGAGGGAGTTGCCAACAAGGTCTTTACTTGTTGCTTGATCCTCAGAAGATGGTGAGCAGCCTTCCTGTCCTGAAGTAATGAATCTGCATCCACAGTGCTTTTGAGCACAATGTTCCTTAATTTTAGACCAGCAGTGACAAAAGTATCAATGTAGTCCTGACACAAGGAAATCTGCAGATGCTGGAAATTCAAACAACACACACAAAATGCTGGTGGAACACAGCAGGCCAGGCAGCATCTATAAGGAGAAGCACTGTCGACGTTTCGGGCCGAGACCCTTCGTCATGTCCTGATGAAGGGTCTCGGCCCGAAACGTCGACAGTGCTTCTCCTTATAGATGCTGCCTGGCTTGCTGTGTTCCACCAGCATTTTGTGAATGTAGTCCTGAGTTGAGATTGAGATGTCTGAAAATCTGGCAGATAATGTATCCCATGCACCTACAGTCCTTTTAGGCAATGAAGCACATGTGTTTGGGAGGAGTAATGAAGGTACATCTAAGTTGTAGTAGTATTCAGTTGTGTACACTCATGACACTGGTGGTGGATGAGGTGCCAGTTGAGCTGGCAGCTTTGCTGTGGATCCAGTTAAGGTTGGGTGTTGGAATTGCACTGACCCCAGCGAATGGTGAGCCTTGGCGGGGAAGCATGAAACCCTGAAGTTTTTGGAGTGCAGCCATTTTTTCAAAAACAGGATTTTTTAAGTGCATGTTAGTGTGAGGAATTAATTGCATAATTGATGTAATGCATTATCTTTATTAAATTGCTGTTACTTGTGTTCTGAATATAATTGTTCAACGATTTGTCCGATGCATCACATTCAATTGAAATGATGGGCAGCTTTAGATAAAAGCTGTAAGATGGAGCAAATAGGTGACTGAATGTTGGCATGAACAGCCATAATTCAGTAGGGAGACTGTTACACACCAAGATAATGTGAGACCACACTTTGATGTTTGGAAAAAATCGTACTGACTTCATTATAAATCCCAGCCTACAGATCATGTTTGCATTCCCATGATGGAATTGTACCAGCTTGGTATTCTGCCAAGAAAGCTGTGTTTTCTACAAGTGCCCAGAGCTAAATCTAAGAAGTATTAAATGCTTCAAAGTAGTATGCTGCGTGACTCCACAATGTTTCTGAATATCGACCTTGACATGGATACCTTTGTGATAAACGGACAAATTCCAGTGCCTTTAGTCTCAGGCCCTTTTACTTGAGTCTTTACGACTCATTTCTGTAGCATTCATCATTGACTAAATGAAATCATGCCTGGATAAAGTCATTGGGTGAAGTATTCCATCTGTTCAGTAACTAACTACAAATTCCCATTAAATTAATTCTGGAACATGGTGTTCTTTTGCTGACTCAAGATTTAACCCAGAAGTGTAAGAATGAATTGTAAAAGAGGAGCGTAATGTTTTGGGCAATGGAATGGTTAACTGATTAAGATGGCCTATGGTTTGAGTTTTAAGTGTCCCATTCCCAACTTTCCCACAAAATTAGGCATTTCATAGGGTGGGAAGGTAGATACAGGGTTAACTTGTCAAATATGTGAACCAGAAACATGATTAGTGATGAATGAGCCAACTTGCAGTTTAATGCGGTGTGTCTGAATAACCTGCTCCAGAGAGCCGGTTTCATGATCTTTAAAAGGGGCTTTATTCCTCGGATCTTGGCAGCCATTTCAATTTATTGCTGGCTCCTTTACCTTTGGCTTGGGAAATCTACTTGGCAAATGGGCTGGGAGTGGTTGATGTGGCATTTAGTGCCTTTTAGAGAAACTCTTCTAACAAAGAGGGCTTATAGGTAAGCCTAGTAATTTCTAAGGTAGGGACATGTTTGGCACAACTTTGTGGGCCACAGGGCCCGTGTTGTTCTGTAGGTTTTCTATGTTTCTAACAAAGAAGAACATTCAGCCAACATTGCTCCGTATCAGTGAACCTGAGCATACCTAGCTGTGGTCTCTGTTCCAGTCCTTGGTGCCTGATTTCTGGTTGCTGTTGGTATTTTCCCTCGTGTTGCTGTTCCCATATCCTCTGCCTAGTCTGATGATTCTGTCTGATGTTCAGCCAGGCTCTGACAGCTCAGCTGCTGGGAAAGAGGTCAGCATAAATCATGAGGAAATCTGCATTTCTGTCCATTAACATTTATTTAAAGCTTTCTAAATTACTGGTGGTACTACTTCCCCCCCCCCCTCAATTACAGACACTTCTCCTAAAATATTAGAGGTGGGGTTGTCTAAGCCTAATATCAGATGAATATAACAAAACTGGTCCCACGCAAAACTTTTATTCTTGGGCTTCAACTTGAATCAGTTGTTTCCCTTCAGAGACTGACTTGAAACAATGCACTTGTCTCTGATGGGCTTGCTATGAAACAGCAGTCATCTAAGTGTTTTGAGATCCCGCAGGCTTTGTATGCAGTTTGTGCTTGTGTTTGAAGCTCTAACCTGAGAGTGAGACACAGTAGTTAGTTTTCAACACAGGGCCCTGTTGAGTGAAGAGATGGTTTTCCAAGTAGTTAGTATTTGTAGTCTCTGTAAATGATAGCCACTCTTAATGAGTAATAGGCTAAAGCAGTGGAACAGCGTGCAGTCAAGTGAAGTAGAAATGCAGTTGAATTACAGAAAATATCGATGATATTTGAAGGTCCCTGTAAAACTATAACTGCAAAATTTGTTTCTGAATGATTAAATAATTCTAAAGCATGCAGGGTTGGCAAGACATTTTGAGTTTAAATTGACATGAACAGCCAACTCCTTTTTCTTGGGAAATTTGATGTATTTGTGTGGATATTCTGCAGCTTTACTCACACCCCAAGCTCTTCAGATTTTTGTTGCTTTCATGCAATCTACAAAGCTCTTCCATTTGATAGACCAAAAGGGCTTAAGAAAAAAACATTTTTAAAAGGTTGTTGAAATTAGTTGTACCGTAGTTATCTCTGTTGGTTTATCATCTGTTTATCATCTGATCAATGGGTTTATCATCTGTTTCCCACCCCAATACCCCTCACCTGATTTTAGTTATAAAACTGCAGACCTATTGAGCTGCATTCTGAATTGAAATAAGGTCAAATCATTTTACTTTTCCACATCAGTTAGAGATGAAGTTTGTGGTTGATTCCTTCTCCTCTTTTTTTTTGGGAACTGTGGCAAGAAAATCCTAAAAAGATATAGAGGAAAATAAATGTCAGTAGATACAAAGCAAGAAGATATTTATATCTTTTTCTGGTGAACTTTTAATCCAAAAGCACCATCCTGCTTTTGCTTACTGTGGAAGACCTTTCTTAATTCTTAACTGATAGTTGCTAATGCCAAACATTACTGATGTGCTGATCTTTTTTAGCAAATATACAGTAGAGATCCATATGTGTTACTTCTGAAAATTCAAAGACAACTGGTGGAAGATGAGAGAATGTTAAATTGGTCTTGGTTAAATAATTGATAATATATAGCAGTAGAATTGTCAATGAGTATTTTGACTCTTTACTGTGAGAAGGGAATTTAATGTGGTTGCATGTCCCTTGTTGACATTTCCCCTTTGGCCACAATAATAAATGTGTTTTTTTTTTAAAATGAGAAATTCAAATTGACCATGAGTTGTATTCACTTGAGAATCTATTGCAAATTGGAAATATTTGGACATCCAATTTGGGATTAGTAGGCTCTAAATGCAATGTAAAGATTGTTCAACCTTTTTAGTAATAACTGTAGAATTTTGAACTGGCTTTGTTCAAATGGTATCATTTTCTGGTCTTCCTCTCTTGGTCCTCCATTTGCACAGTCTACAACAGAAAAATGAGCCAAGCTTCTGTCAGATTAATAGTCTTATCTGATAATTCATTGTTGTGACACTCTGAACATTCTATTAGTTTTATAGTTGTAGAAATTTGCCTTTGGGTTTATTTGAGCAGTGAGTGAAAACAGGGGCAGCAATGGTTGCATATAATGTGAATTACTGATTTTTCTAGATGAAAGAAGCAGGAAAACTGTTATATGGTTTCATAGTTGTACCTATTTTTTTAGTTTTATTATTGAACCTCTATGATGTTTTCCATTGGAATAATATGATGTTTTCCATTGGAATAAAACATACTCGGATTCCTAAATTTATGAATTTAATGCTTTAGTACTTACATAGTTTAATCGTAGACCATATAGCTAGTGACTAACATAGTCAGCTGATATTTTCCCCCCAACATAATTAGAAGAACATTTCATGAAACAAAGGTGAAGCAGTTGAATGATTTGCTAAAACTGCTGTAACCTTTCTGTAGCTAGAATAGTGAGTGGTGTTAAAGTAATCCTCATTAGTAGGATCATAGAACAGCAAGATCCAAATGAAATGTATTCATTTTGTTCCCAAGTGACTTCTGCCTCTGAAATGCACCTCCAAAATTATAGGAAGCTATTGAATTAGTTTTGATTTTTAATTAAACAATTATTTTTATTGTTTTCAGTGTTTTAAGTACTGTTTAGAAATTGAACCATACACGTGTGTAGGGAGACGGGAAGTATTACATGAATAGGAAATCTGATTAGACAGACTAATGATTTTTTCTCTTTTGAAACTCACTCAGTTTTGATTCTGTGAAGTCTGTTTTTGTGTTAAATCTTCTATTTTTTTTATAAGGTGTATGCACATTCTCCCCATGACCAAGCAAGGTTCCACTGAGTTCTGTGGAATTTTTCTACATTCTGAAGATGTACGAGTTTGGGTTAGTGAATTGTGGGTGTACAGGCCAACAATTCAGGCTACTCCTAGCACGATCCTCGCTGATTTGATGCAAATGACGCATTTCACTGTATATTGTGCCAAATTAAGTTAATCTGATCTCTATCTTCTCCTCTAGTCACCAATTAACATCATGCTTAGTTTTATTACTGTAGTTTAGTGTGTGTGCATGCGCACATTGGGGTACAATGTTATTTGAGAGTCTGGTTTAGAACTATTAAGTGAACGATTTTAGCTGTTCAGAATCATTTGCATTCAAGTAAGAATAAATCATTTTGGCTTGCACCTGCACATTATTGAATTAACTGCAATTCAAACTAGTTAACGTGAATGTGGACAGTGAACAATTTTTAAAATACCAGTCCCTGTAAAAGAACTTTTTGGTTTGCTATCATATCTACAGTATGAATATTGAATCATTACATTTGTAAATGGAAACCATATTGATGCACCATCAATAACTCACACTGAGACGTAAGGCGAGATATCGGCTTTTATTGACTGGAAGAAGGAACCAGGAGTGAGTGTCCATCATACTATGTCCTGGAGACTGAGGCCGAGCGTCAGGCCTCAGATCGCCTTTATACAGGGGCCTGTGGGAGGAGCCACAGGAGCATTCAGCAGGGGGCGTGTCCAGACAGGCACATAGTTCACCACACATATGCTTCAAGTCTCCATTGGTGCTGAACTAAGCAGTCATCCATTCCATTCCCCAGCTCTTTCCCAGTAATTCTGTAACATTTTTCTTGCAAGCTATCCAGGCCCATTTGGTAATGATGTCTGTCTACTATGACCACACATTCTGGCAATGAATTCCAGATTGTGACTACTTGCTTCTGGTTATCCCTCCTTGCTAATTAATTTAAATCAATCACTTCCAGTTTTTCATCTCGCTGCCAATTTACTTTGGCTAGGCTTTCATGAATTTGAATTGCCATCAAATCAAAAGTGAATTAGTGCTGGAAATCCACAATTCAGAATCTACTCTGCGATTGGGCGGCACTTCAGTATTATTTTTCTCTCCCTGAAAGGATGCATACATGACCTCCTGAAAATTTTCAGCAATTTGCTTATCTTCCAGACTAGTCCTGCTTAAGTTGAGATAGTTGGAAGATTTTGATTGGGCCAGTAACACCATGGCAATCTTTGAATGCTAGTTGTACATTTGTGATCCAACTGTGTTAAAGAAAGGGGGGTATTTATAAATCAACTGGTGAACCATTCTCACAACTGGTGAACTAACTTGAAAGTGAATTACAATATTCCAGAATCCATCGAGGTTCATTCCGTAGTTTATTTCAGATATAAGCAAATTTAAATCTAACAAGGTGTTTCTGGTGCATGCTCTCTATTTCCTTCTTTTTAATGGAGCAACAAATGTGTATGCTCATGAATATTGTCCATTTTTTCACACATTTTATTTGTATTCTGAAGAGAATTATGTTCACTTTTGTATTGGCATTAAATGAGACCATTCAGTCTCTTTCGAGCCTCATACATATGAACACGTTGTACTGGCACGTTAATGTTTTCTCAGTAACAGGGATTAGAAACTCAACATTTGAGGCAATTTTTGTCCTCTGACTCTGTATAGCTTTCATTTTTTTCATCAGGGAGATGTACTGAATTTTAAACCAAACTCTTGGAGATATTTTTTCGTACATGAAATAGTTTGTTAGAAGTTTTCATACAAATGACTTAATTCCTAGCTATTTAGCTAGCAGAGATATATGGTCTCCACATATGAAAGCAAATTCAAGTCTATTGCAAACAACTACTTTTTTTTAAAAGTAAGAACAAATTAAGAATCTGAGTTTTGTTATGTGGGATAACTCCAAAATTAGAAGGAATGTAAGAGATCAGAGAAAATGAGGAAATGTGATTTTAAAAAAAAAAGTAGGCTTGGGTTTTAAACTACTGCATGATCGAGGCAAAGTAGCAAGAGAGTTTCTCAAGTTTTGAGATCCTGAAAAAGCCAAAAGTTGAAGAGGCATTGCCTTATTTAAGATTGTTAAGTGAAGGAGGACTGGAGCTTAAAGAAATGGAAAAAAAAAGTCTTGTGGGCGCTGCACATGGTCGTACAAGGTGGAAGACAAAATAGTTAGCTATGTGAGTGCAAGGAACTGATTTCCAGATACCAGATCTTTTCAGTAGAGCAGTCTAGGTGGAAAAAGGTAATTCCAGTGGCCATTCCTGAGTTTGAAAATAGCTCCAAAGCCACAACTGTACATTAAAAAATTGCATTGGTGCCTAGGTTTTGAAATTGAAAACAAAAGCTCAACCACAACTTGCATATCTGTCTTCATTGAGAAGTTGTATTTTCTCTCTGCTCTACTTTTAAGGTCTATAGATTCAAAATCAATGTTACATTTCCCACGAGGCAAAAGAAAACAATTGACTAAATATTTTGAAGTTTTGTTTGGGAGCTACAACATATCATGAGCTTTTTAAGTACCATTCAGAACAGTATAAGGACTTTGTTTTAATACAAAAATACCAGTGATTACTTTTGTGAGTTCGTTGAAGTTGTCAAAGCATTGGCTTAGCTCCTCCCTGATCTTCACCTCATTACTCTGGGGGCCAGAAAGCATAGCAATTGCAACTAAATTCACAGAGAAAAGACACTATCATGGGTTTAGTTGATCTGTCCTTTAACTTGGCAAGTGATCTGATGTTTACCTCCATTTTACCTGAGTAAGCTGTTTCAATGTGCCCTTGTGCATATTGTCAATTTTTCAGTTGTTACACTCCCTGATCCTTGGGCTTAGTGGAAAAAGTAACCCAGATAGACTATAAAATCAAGTGTAGTGATGGAGGCTGGGGGTGTGGTGTGTGTAATGTGTGAGGGAACTGTTCTTTTAATATTCTGCCAATTTTATTAACTACCTTGATGAGGAAGTGGTTGGAGCAGTTTAGCGGTCTCTTTTTCCCCTTCCTTACCACAGCCTCTGATCTCCTAATAGAGAGTCTCTTTGTACAGAAGAATTGTTTTTAATATTGTGTGCTTTGATTTTTTTTTGCCTTGACTACTAGTATGAAATAATTCTTCCATCCATTGTAATTTATCAATGTGTGGATCATGGAAGGATTTTGTAGCTCAACAGTACAATCAAAAACAGAAATGTTTTCTTAATTGTAATACTTTAATATATTCAACTCAATCTTGTAATATTAAAACTGCAGGGTAAGGAATATTTATTTAAGTTTAAATTTGGATGTCACTGGATATGAAAATGTTAACTATCAGTTTTTAAATGTTTTGTGGAGTTACACAAATGCTAAAACTGGTTATATTTTAATGTCCTTGTTTGCATTGTAATTTTCTATTTTTTTATTTGAGCTTGAACATTCGGACAAGATAAATTGGCAAAGGCATTCTACCTCGTGGCATTTTTACCAAAGAATATAAATATTTTTCAAATTATAATGCCTTGAAGAATTGATTCCATTACTTGAAATCCCAAAGCTAACATGTAAACCATTTGGATTTACTGTTTTGATGGTTAACACATGCTAAATTTAGTGCTTCAGCTTTGCAGTTCTGAATAATAAGAGCATCTGACTTGTTATTAAACGTTGCTCTGCTCACAATCCCTTGGTTAAGAAGTTAAAATTCAGCTAGATCTTGACCAATGCAAACTCTACTTGAACCCAAAGTTGAGGATGTTTTTTTTAATGCCCCTGTGCTATTGGGTGCAAGTCTGCCAGCCAGTTACTAAATGAAATTACTGACGCTTTGTTAAGAACAGCCCAGCTCAGTCCGTGGTTTGAGATCCTGATGCACAAAATTAAGTGGTTCCGTCGAGTTCTGACCTGATATAAGGGTGGAAAAAGAAATACAACATGACAGTAATTGATTAATGGCAAAGTGGTTGGTTAGGAATGAATATCTTCTGATACTTGAAGTTTGTGAATATGAAGTATTTTATGCAAATTGATGTAAATACTCAATTGCATAAACTTGTTGAATTATGTAAAGTACTTTGAAACATATCCACTACATTTTGGCTTTCTGAAATGTTATTCACCTTTTGATTACTCTGTAGAAGCAATCAGAATAAGACAGTGTTTTAATATATCTTTCAAGACTTGTCCAACCAATTTTGTTGATATTTTGTCCTATCAATTGCTGCAAAAGCCTACATCATCATCAATTCAAAATTGTGTAGTTTGCTTGTTGATAGATTATAGAACTGAAGTGGTTACTTAACCAAGCTTTGTGTATCTTAAAATGAGGGACGGGGAGAAATCAACTGGTCTTGAGGTGTGTTGTGTGAATAATGCTATTTAGGATAGTAAGCTTTGTGTGGCAGAATTGTTTTAAATTGTATTAAAATCCTCAATTTTTAATGTCTTGCTATATTAAAATATAGTTTGTCTTGCTATCTTTATAGTTGTGTAGGTATTCCTAAACACAATTGATTAAAGGCAATACTTATGTTTGAACTAATTTTCTTTTGCTTACCTGTAAATACATAGTTTGCAGCTAATTGATCAATGTGACAACTTGGACTTTATGTGGCATGTTAATTTGACAAGGGTTAACTGTATGATGATATTGAAACATAGCTAATATCTGCATACCCTTGTGGTATGTGTTCAGTGGTTGTGTGTAGTGGCAGATGTGCTGACAGACTCCGAGGCAGAGTTAGCAATATAGGCTGAGTATGATGTCCTGCGTCTATGGACTGTCACTCTTTACCAATAACTAGAGAATACGAGGCTGTCTATTTTTTTGTTTTACTGTTCCCAATTTGTTCAATTTGAGGTATGCAATGGGATCAGTCGCATCTTGTAACTGGAACCATACCTAAAGAAGTAATTCTCTGGACCAATCCAAAATCAGATAAGAATTCAAGTATTTAGAAACAAAATAGTACTAGTTGGAACTGTAGTCTTTTCCTCAGAATAACTTACTGTTGCTAACAATGTTTTGTGGAAATAAGTTTTTTTTTGTAATGATGAATGATGCTTGCGTTCTCACTGACATCAAACAGTGTCCTGCAGGTGCAAGCTTTTATGATCCAGTTAGCCATTAATGTGCCTTTTGTTGGCAGGAAACTTGCATGGCCACCAAAGAGTATCATGTTTATTGCACCCCTTTTGTTTTCCTTTTGTTTATTTCAGGAAATTGATAATTGCAGTTTCTAATTATTTCCTGTTTATATTCCTGCTGACATGAGCAATCTCTGTTGCAAATGGGGGTGATAATTTTGAAGTCTAGTTCGCCCCAAATACGTACTTTAAATATAACTAGGTGAAGTCTTAACTAGATTTAAGAATGACTTCCCTTACAAAATCAGAATTCTTACCCATTAAAGATAAACTGGAAGAGTCTCCACATGAGACAGTGACAGTTTTATTGGTCGCTACTTTGGAGATTTATTGTTTTATGGCACGAGTAGAATAATAGTGTAGTCTGTGTGAAAACCAAAGTGTTGGCTTATCCTTTTCTTTTCCACACTCCCTTCCTCGAATCTAGACCCCTTAGGCACTAGGAGCAAAACCTTTTTTTTGATAGCTTTATTGATCCCTTATTTCTTTTTAAAAGCAATTCATCTGGTTCTGGTAACTTGATTGAAGCTTTCCTCCTCCTCCTTCCTCCTCAATACTTTATGTAATGCATTATGAAAATGGGCTAAAAAAAACGTTTTCAGGTGACTAAAAAAATCACCGTGGAGTAAGCTTCTACCCTGCCTAATGGAACTGGGCAAGAAGTGAAATGTTTGTTGTGATGAGGTCTGCTGGAAGAACGATACTTAAAATGTCCACACCTTTTAATTATATTGCCTTAAGTGAGAGGAGGCAAACTATGTTAATATCTTGCATGTGAAACAACTTTTCTCCCAAGTTTGGGAGGGTTATTCCTACAGTACAGTACATATTGATGAGTTGACTTGGCAAAGATTTCAGAATAAGCTTTCACCTGTTCCTCGGTCGTTGTGAGGCTGATGAGGTCATACTCTCGATGGTGTTTTTTTTTAATTTGCATAATTCAGCCACAAAGTTAATTTGTAAAAATAAAGGGATATGCTTTCTATTTAATATGAAAGATTTTTACTGGTGTTTGTTTTTTCTGAGTGTCGTAACTTTCTTACATGGTCCCTTGAAGTCAACAATGATTCCAGGTGAATTGTGGCCAAAATTTGTGCATGACTTACTTTAATTCAGAGTAGTCATGGTTACCAACTGGATTGACAGAGTGAGGCCTGGATCCAGTGGCAAGATGGTTCAAGGTAGCTGAGGACCAGATTCTGTTGAATAAATGGACGAACAGATAACTGCTTTCACTGCATCTCATGAGGAATCGCACTAGTCAGAGATGCCACCTCACTGACGGTTCATTGGCTGCTACATTTCTTAACTTGTAACAGCTTGCAGAGCAAGCTCTCAAAGTGATTATATCCTGGTAATTGTTAATATTTTATATCTGTCATGTAACAATTGAAGAGTACACGAATCAATACTTTATATTCATTGTTTTTGGTTCTCACTCATTGGATTGATAACATATAGGATTGCGAATAGATTGCAATTTTTTTTAAATTTAGCAAACGCTGGAGTGAATCTTAGATTTTGTGTAGTGGATCAAAATCATTGGGAAGGAAGTGTCTGAATCTTTAAAGTTGGTTTGCAAGTCCAGTGAATTTGGTGGTTTTCTGTATGGAATTCACATTTCAGGTGGCTAGACATTTGCCTTTACAAGTTTCATAACTGTTCTGATATTTTTACAAATACAAGGGGTGACTGATAAGTTCGTGGCCTAAGGTAGAAGGAGATGAGTTATTAACTCAAACTTTCTGCATTATCACTGAGTTGAACTGCACATGCACGTAACGAGAGCTGTATAATTCATCTCCTTCTACCATAGGCCACAAACTTATCAATCATCTGTATGCTCCATGACCGCTGGACTAAGTGTGTAAATGTAGGAGGGGAGTATGTTGAAAAACAAATGTGCTAGGTTTTCTAAAACTGACTCCTTCTACCTTAGGCCATGAACTTATCAATCACCCCTTGTACTTCCAAACACTTAGTTAACTTTGAAATACTACAATATAATTTAAAACTCTTTAAAAAATGGCATATTTCTAAACTCCTTTAAGTTGTCAACCGCAGCTCCATATGAGCAATTCAAAGTTAATTTATTATCAGAGTCACTTTTTATTGTCATTTTGACGATAACTGCTGGTACAGTACATAGTAAAAACGAGACAATGTTTTTCAGGACCATGGTGTTACATGAAACACTGCAAAAACTAGACTGAACTACGTAAAAAAAAAACACAGAAAAAATCTACACCAGACTACAGACCTACCCAGGACTGCATAAAGTGCACAAAACAGTGCAGGCATTACAATAAATAATAAACAATCCATTTGGGCAGTGCATACATGTCACCATATACAAACCTGAGATTTGTTCTCTTGTGGGCATATTCAGTAAGTAACAGGACCATAATAGCATCAATAAAAGACCGCACCCAGCAGGGCGGATGAAAAGCCAATGTGCAGGCGATGACAAACTGTGCAAATACAAATGAAAAAGAATAAATAAGCAATGACTATTGAGAACATGAGATGAAGGGACCTTGAAAGAGAGTCCAGTGGTTGTGGGAACAGTTCATTGCTGGAGTGAGTGAAGTTATATCCTCTGTTTCAAGAGCCTAATGGTTGAGGGATAATAACTGTCCCTGATCCTGGTGGCGAGAGTCCCGAGGCTCCTGTACCACCTGCAGCAACACACACAAAATGCTGGAGGAACTCAGCAGGTCAGGCAGCATCTATGGAAATGAATAAACAGTTGACGTTTTGGTCCTAGACCCTTCTTTTAAGACTGGAAATGAAGGGGGAAGATGCTGGAATAAAAAAGGAGGGGGGAGGGAGAATAGCTAGAAGGTGATGGGTGAAGCCAGTTGTGTAGGAAGAGGCTGAAGAGGAAGGAATCTGATAGGAGAATGGACCATAGGGAAAAGGGGGGGGGGGGATGCAAGGTGATAGGCAGGTGAGAAGAGGTAAGAGATCAGAGTGTGGAACAGAAGAGGAGGGAAAATGATTTACCAGAAGGAGAAATTGATATTCATGCCATCAGACTGGAGGCTGCTCAGACACTGAAGGTGGCTTCATCTTGACGCAAGAGGTGGCCTTAGACCAATATATCAGAATGGAAGTGGGAATCGGAATTACAATGTTTGGCTCCAGGAAGTTCTGCTTTTGGTGGATGGAGCGAAAGTGCTGAATGAAGCGATTTCCCCCCAGCTTAATGGCTGCCTTCATTATGGCGGCGGCAGCAGCAGGGAGAGACGTGAGTGTGGTGGGGGTGCTGTCCTGGACACCGCTCAGTGGTGGGGAGACTTTACCTGTGATGGACTAAGGCGTATCTACTACTTTTTGTAGGATTTTCAGTTCAGGGGCATTGGTATTCCCATATCAAGCTGTGTTGCAACCAGTCAAGGTACTCTCCTCCGTGCATCTATGGAAGTTTGTCAGAGGTTTAGATGTCTTGCCAACTCTTCACTATTTTCCAAGGAAGCAGAGGTGTTGGCGTGTTTTCTTTGTAATTGCACTTGTACGCTGGGTCCAGGACAGATCATCTGAAATAACAGCAAGGAATTTAAAGTTGCTGACCTTTAATCCCCCAGCAAGGACTGGCTGCTGGACCTCTGGTTTCTTCCTCCCAAAGTCAACAATCAGCTCATTGGCTATTCATCACCAAGTGATACATTAAAATAAATCACCTCTAACCTATTTACAACATTGATCTTCCTTTTTGTGTTGTATAATTGTTTTTTTTCCTCATTTGAGGGATCCCTCACTCATATCCTTTCTCTAATAGGTTGCCCAGCAATATAGACAGTATTAGAGTATTAAGTCAAGCACTGAGCAGAACAAATTTTCAATCATTCATTTGAGTGAAACTTTTATAAAGGCTTGGAACTCTGGGACTCTATTAGTTTTAAATTATTTCTTTGATTAGTTTTCTCATGAAACCCTGAATTCTAAATGTCTTTTGCATCAATCATCAAACTTTTAAAGATGGTAGTTGGCAAGGCAATTTTTTTGATTCCTCATTGCCTAGCATATCTTTTGGTGTATCAATTTATAATTCTGCAATGTAACTTACAAATATTCTTAAGTGTGTTATGTCTGTGGTGCTTTTAGCTTGTTCTTCTCTTCTCCTGGAATAAGTACATTCTGAATACCCTAACTTGTGTAATATCTGACCAGTTTGAACTTCCTGATTTTAAGCTGAAGGGGGA
This sequence comes from Hypanus sabinus, assembly GCF_030144855.1. Classification (NCBI taxonomy): domain Eukaryota; kingdom Metazoa; phylum Chordata; class Chondrichthyes; order Myliobatiformes; family Dasyatidae; genus Hypanus; species Hypanus sabinus. Next base: position 61,461,353 of record NC_082710.1, read on the forward strand.
AATCTTCATACATGATGAAAATTCCACACTGTTTCCATTGCAAGTATTATTCTACTTTGCCTGTTCCCTGAAGTATTTCATAACGCTTATTATTTGTTCATTAGTTTTTGTTTTAAGCTTTTTCTTTCTTCTTGGTTCCTGTCTCTTGCACTGAGTTGATAGGCTGTGCACTGGACACATGAGTAGTTCAAAATATTCCATCATCTAAAATATGCTGGCAAGATTTACTTTTTACACTAAAAAATTATGAGCACAATTAAAATTGTTTTTATTGTGTGATACTTTATCCACCTCTGCTTTTTAGTTGGTGCCCAGATCTCCCAATCTACAGTCAGAAGCACAGTGAATTGTGATTCATTGAGCCATCAGTTAGCTGGGGCAGCAGCTTATTTGGGACAACTCTTAAAGAACAAGAGATAATCGAGAAAAAAGCCAGGATTCCCACTAGTTGTGACAGGAGATATTGCCAGTTTCTAAATGTCAGCTGAGTGCACTTGCATGGCCATTAGCCACTACACCCATGCTTTCAGCAAACAGTTTTTAAATGGCATAAGTTGCATGTGTTTGTTTTCAAAAAGCAGTGATTTTTGGTGCTGATAGTTGGAGAGAAATAAGCAGCAAGACAGTTCAGAACTGTTTGCTCACTGCAGTTTAAAACATTCAGACCTGGAGAAGCCAGAAATAGCTGGGAGTGAAAATTGAACTACTTCAAGTTAGGAACTACAAAGAATTTGAAGGTATCAACAATCATCTTGAATGTTACAATGAAGCTGAAGATTTGAAGGATGCAATCATCAACAACATTGTATGAAGGCAGTCCATTATCTGCACTGGGTTCCTGTGGTGATTTTATTCATTTACAGTCAAAAGAATGCAGCAGTGTTTACTGGATGAATTCCTCCATTCTTAACTGTTAAGAATTACTACGGTTTAATAGTACTGTAGAAGTATTGGTAGTGTTCCAATTTGTTCCATAATACATTTAAATACATAATTTGTTACTTAGTGAGCCTTTTTAATACCTTTAACTATTTCCATGAAACTTAAGTTAATTGGGGCAGCTACTTAATTGGGCCAAAGTGTATTGGTTCTGATGTGTCCCAATTAACCAGAATCCACTGTATTGAATGAACCTATCAAAGTCCGTCTTGGGCTTGCAGATATGAAGTTTCCATTGAAGTATATACTCAATGACATCACTATGCAAAGGTGGTTTAAGCAATTGTTGTCAGTAGGTGTGGGTCAGTTGCTAGTAAGGGCAAGTGATTTGTACTTTGATTCACCTGTGAACTGATGATTTTGCAGAGCAGAGTTTCATCAATAAGGTTTTGTGTTTTTAAATAGATTGTGGAGTAGAAATAGATGTAGCGCCTGAGCAAAAATTTGTGCGTGTGGCAACAATTCTAACTTTGCAAGAAAATATCGATCAGCTCTGCGAGATAATATTGATTAGCTCTGGGAAGAGGAATGTTATGAATGCTGTCACTTCCTAAGAGTGGCAAAAAAAGGTGAATAGGTTGGTAAGGAAGGTGCAGAGCATGCTTGCTTTCATTGGTCAAGGCACTGAATATAAAAATAGTGAAATCATGTTGCAGCTATATAAAACTTTGGTTAAGCAACAACTGAGTATTGTGCTTGTGTTGATTGTCTTTCAACAGGAAGGATGTGGAGGCTTTAGAGGCAGTAGAGCAAAGACTCACCAAGATGTTACCTTGATTAGGAAGCATTAGCTTTAAGAGGAGGTTGGACAACTTTTGTAATTTTTGCTGAAGGGTCAGGGGATTGTGGGGGATGGGGGCGGGTGAGACTTGATCGCAGTGTATAAAATTGAGAGGGATTGACAGAGTGGTCTTTTTCCCAGGATGGAAATTTCAAAAATTAGTGGGAGCAGGTTTAAGATGTGAGGGAAGTGTAGAGGAGTTGTATGAAGCAAGCTTTTATTTTGAAACCAGAGAGGTAGGTGCCAACACCATTACCAGGGGAAGTAGCAGAAGCAATCTGATAGCAATGTTTGAGGCATTTAAACAAGATCAATCCGGGAATAGAGAGATATGGACCTTGTGGGCAATTGGTGTCGATTGGCACCATGGTTGGTACAAACATTACAGGCCAAATGATGTACTCGGAGCATTGTTAGAGTATTTCCCTTGAATCAATTATTCAGAGGCCTATGAGCCAAAATAATTTACCCTCTACCCGATTTGTTCATTTTGTTTTGTGTAGTTTGATAGATGAGTTGGGAAAAATAACAGGACTTGAAATTGCTAAAAACCCATTTTTCCCCCCTCAATCTGAGCAAAACTGATGTTTCTCAGAACCTCACTCTTTTTGTTTGCTTAGAAACATTAAAATTGAATGGGAATGGATCAGATATTCTTGATAACTACTTCAGTTATGATGAGACAATTGCATCTAAAAATAATTTTTGGTGTGTATGTTGAAATTGGTTTGGGTTATTTTCCAATTTCCTTACTGTTTAGGCTGTGTTCACTAATATTTTGTCTACCAATGTAGAAGTACTTCAAACACCACCTGTGCGAATGTGCACAGTAACCCTGTGATCTCTGTTGTGGAGTTTGATGCCCAAACAGCCTTCAAGAGGATGAAGCCTTGCCCACAATGGCATACCTGGCCAAGGTCCGAAAACCTGTGCTGACCAACTGACTGGGGTATTCAAGGACATCTTCAGCATCTCGTTGCTGTGGTCTGTTTCAAAAGGGCAGCAGTCATAAAGGTGCCTGAGAGGAGCAGCATGAGCTGCCTGGATGACTGTCACCTAGTTACAGTCACATTCAAGAGGCTAATCGTGGCCAGCATTAACTGTTGCCTGAGCAAGGACTTGGACCCACTGCAGCAGGTCTACAGCAAACAGGATCCCACTGGCTCTTCATACTTTGGAGCACCTTCACAACTGCAAGCCATACATCAAGACTACTATTTACCAATTACAGTTTCAAAACCTGGATCCCTACGACTCTGCAGCTGGATCCTCAGCTTCCCTATTGGAACGTCACAGCCAGTGCAGATCAGTAATAATACCTTCCTCTCACCGACAAACAACACAGGCGAACCTCCAGGGTGTGCTCTACTCTCTTTACACTTACGACTGTGTGGCTAAGAACAGTTCAAATATGATCTAGAAATTCACCTATGATACCACTGTTGGTAGACTCTCTGATGGTGTCGAGGAGGCTTACAGGAGTGAGATAGATCAGTTGGATAAGTGCTGTTGCAATAACCTGGCATTCAATGTCAGCAAATCAAGGAACTGATTGGGGACTTTAGCAAAGGTAAGTAGGGAAAAGACACGCCAGTCCTCGATAAGGGGTCAGAGTGGAAAGAGTGTGTAACTTCAAGTTCCTGGGTGTCAATATCTCAGAGGATGTAAGCTGGGCCCAGCATATTGATGCAATCACAAAGAAGGCATATCAGTAAATCTACTTTATTAGGCATTTGAGGAGATTTGATACATCACCAAAGGCTCTTTCAAATTTCTATGGATGGTGGAGAACATTCTGACTGACTGGTTGGAGATTTTTCAGCTCAGTATGGAATTTCCATGCATGAAGACCACAAGAGGCTGCAGATAGCCATAGACTCAGTCAATTCTATCACAGGCACAACTCTCTTCACTATCGAGGACATCTTTAGGAGGTGGTGTGTCAAGAAAGTGGCATCCATTATTAAGGATTCTGTCCTGGATGTGCCCTCTTCTTGTTACTACCATTTGGTCAGGCGTTCAGGAACATAAATACCAACACTTATCAATTTAAGAGCATCATCTTCCCATCTGTTATCAGATTTCTGAACAATCCTTAAACACCACCCTATTGTTCCTTTTTGCACTGTTGTTTTTGTAATTTATAGATTTTTGCACCTTTTGGAGTGTACTGCTACCACAAAACAACAAATTTCATGCCATTTGTCATAATAAATTTGATGTGAAGAAAAATAGTTTGTCGAGGAATACATTTTAGTTAAAGCTACATTGATACTTGAGTACTGAGCTAATTCTTAAACATCTGGGAAGTCTTGATCCATTAGAGAGTATGTCCTATGTATATAGGTGCTGCCTGGCCTGCTGTGTTCCACCAACATTTTGTGTGTGATGTGGCTAGTGAAGTAGTTCTTTTCCCAGAGTGAATGTAGTATACTTAATCAGTCTTGTTATTTATTCTGTTGTCATATTCTGTATAACTTGTGTCAATTATTATTGAATAAAACTAATTTTCGTTTATTTGTGTGCTCCCTCTTGTCTTACATGGCTGACTGCCAATATTTCTTAACATCCTTTTCCACCCCCACATACTGACAGTACAGGCAGCCAAAGATGTCATTTTCCCCAGTACCTCTTTACCAACTACCTTCTTATGTTTTTTCTCGGCTGAGCAGCTTTCATCTACTTGTTACAGTAGGAGAGGAAACACTTTCCATCTTTGTCTGAGATGACTGTTAATTTGGCCTTTGTGTCTTGTGAAATGGATTGATGCAAGGAAGTTATTCAGCTCGAACGGCAAGTTTAGAATGACTGGGTAATATTGTATCTTTATTCAGGTAGCTGCCTTAAAAACACATTACTCCATATATCAGAATCATCCTTATCAAGCTCCTCTGAACAAAGTTCTAATATTTGATGAGCAGAAAATGGCTTAATGTAATTTTGTTCATAACTTCTCTGGCTTGAGCATGGCACATTTACTGGTGATGGTACTTGGTGTATCATAATACATGATTTTTATTTTTCAATTATTATATCAATTCTTTTCAGTATAAAGCTTTCAAATACTTTGGCCGATACAATATTACTTAAAATGTGCACTTAATTGAACCTTGTTTTCAGGATTCTTGGTGCACAAATGTGTTTTCTTTAAATGCAACCATCCTTACTTGTTTTTAAAAAAACAAGTGAGTGTCCGGAAGAGAGATAAGTGTTGGGTTCTGTTTTTATGAGTTCCTTAGTGGTGTGTGGCTAGCCAGAGCATGTTAGGGGATTGTGATTTATTGAAGACTCTTGAGCATGTGTTTACTGTCAGCTAGACACCCAGACAGACAACCAGGCTGTAAATTGCATTAACAAAAAACTTCAAAGTACATCTCATTCTCCCCAGAAACCTATAGACTTAACTACGGTTTACCACCCTAGTTGGTCTTTTAGTAGCATTCTCCATCCGTTCACAATGGGCAGAGCTGGGTAATGGCCTACTTTATCACCATTGTACTTTGTGTTAGCTTTTGATCACCTCAAGTGCATAATCCACCTTTCATGACGAGGCCCGTAGTTATAAAATGGAAGATCTTTCAATCTGTTTAGAGGGGCATTCATTTATTTACAGATGGACATAAATTAGCTCATTTCTCTTTCCTCTTCGCCCCTCAATTGTTGGAAGCATATAAAAAAGGGTTTAAAAAAAAGACTTTGTGAAGTAGTAACTGATTCCATAAAAGTCCTCGGTCACTGAAGGAAGGAATAATCTTGCTTAAATAATCTTAAATGTTTTCAGTGTATTTGACCAGGAATCTTTGTGCTTTTTATTGAACAGGATGTTCACAGAAATCTTTCGGCATTCTGGGTCCATTGTTAGCAGACATAATCTGAATTAATTCCATTGAAAAGATTTAAAAAAGAAAATGTCAGGATGAGCTGTTGGCTAGCTTTAAGTCACTAGGAAGGTGCCAAGGGAAAAGCATATCTGGGATATAATAAATCGTGTAACAAGCCAGAAGACAAATAAACCAAAAGGGAGGCATGTACAGGACAGCAAAATAAGCATTTAGTTTTTGTGGTACACTGCGACTTGGTTGGAGGGTGGGGGTGGCACAAGGGAAGCAAGTCCTCCTTTGTTGCAGGGTACCTTCAGGCTAATTCTGTTCTATGAACGAAATATTCAGCGATTAGTTACCACAGGGTAAGTGGTCAAATGCCCCAAGTAAATGATGCCATAAATAGCACAGCCTTTGGAATAACAGCTTGTAAAACTGTCAAGGAACACATTTAGTGCCAAAGATTGCCTCTGCTCTCCAGAGGTGTCAAAGCCAGCAAGATGCTAACCCCTTTTCAAATATCGAATGAGTAGGACAGCTTTGTATTCTGAAAGAGAATGCGTGCTGAATTCGTAGTGGACCAAATTTTAGCATGGTTACAACTTAAGCTGATCTTCATTCTTTTAAGTTTGGCCCGTTTAAACAAAAATCATGTATTTAGAGCAGCCAGAAAAATTAATGCCATTTAAATTGAGAAGGAAATGAAAATGAATGCTGCTTCCCCCCCCCCCCCCATTTTATTCAAAAATAATTCTCAAAATTTACAGCTTTGAGTTGAGGCTTTGCAAATCATTAGCCAACAAATAAGTGATCATCTTATTTGTAATTAAAGTAAGGTGATGGTGTCTTTGTAAAGATGGGTATTTTGAAGAATCTTGGGTCACAGTCACTGGGCGAAGATGAATCCCTCTTTCGTCTTGCATGCTATCTTAGTGCTTTTGTTTTTAAACTTGCTTTTGTTAGATTTACTTGTGATATGGAGCACTTAGTTACATAATCAAATCCTGTTTTCTAAACAGTCCACTTTGTACTGAGTTATGAATATCTTTGCTATATAAACTAACAGGATACTTATTTTCATGAGTGTTGCATTAAGTTACTGTTTTATAACCATTGTTCACAAGTCTAAACAAAAAGTGCATATTTTGGAAGAGGATAAACAATTCCAAGTTGCCAGTGAAGATTTCAGATCATTGGGTACACAGGACCCAACCAGACTTTGGTCATTCCTTTTAATTCTAAGTCCAGGAGGAGCAAAAATAAACATACCAACAGCACAGTTGTTTTATGCATTCTGATAGCTGCTTGGCTACATCAGTCTGTTGCATTTGTTGTTTTCAAACTTCTGTATGTGTTTATTTTTTCAGTCCCCGAAAGGTACTGCAATAATTCAGCTGCATTTGCTGCCTTTTACCACTTACCAAATCTCTTGCATAAGTTGGAACACCTTTACCCACATCATGAATCCCTGTTGCCCTATTTTCACCCCATCCTTTGAGGTAATTTTATCCTTTGGAAAAGAACCTGCTCCACTGCATGTACGTTCTTTCATTTCTTCTGTTCCTATTAAACAGTTTACTCCCAAACTTTACAATATTGACTCATGTTATGAAAGGAAACATTCCCCCAACCTCTTATTCAACACTCACAAAATGCTGGTGGAACACAGCAGGCCAGGCAGCATCTATAGGGAGAAGCGCTGTCGACGTTTCGGGCCGCGACCCTTCATCAGGAATAACTGAAAGGAAAGATAGTAAGAGATTTGGAAGTAGTGGGGGGAGGGGGGAAATGCAAAATGATAGGAGAAGGCTGGAGTGGGTGGGATGAAGCTAAGAGCTGGAAAGGTGATTGGCAAAAGTGATACAGAGCTGGAGAAGGGAAAGGATCATGGGGCGGGAGGCCTCGAGAGAAAGAAAGGTGGGGGGGAGCACCAGAAGGAAATGGAGAACAGGCAAACAACTAAATATGTCAGGGATGGGGTAAGAAGGGGAGGAGGGGCATTAACAGAAGTTAGAGAAGTCAATGTTCATGCCATCAGGTTGGAGGCTACCCAGCCGGTATACAAGGTGTTCTTTCTCCATCCTGAGTTTGGATTCATCTTGACAGTAGAGGAGGCCATGGATAGACATATCAGAATGGGAAAGGGACGTGGAATTAAAATGTGTGGCCACTGGGAGATCCTGCTTTTTCTGGCAGACCGAGCATAGGTGTTCAGCGAAATGGTCTCCCAGTCTGCGTCGGGTCTCACCAATATATAAAAGGCCACACCAGGAGCACTGAATGCAGTCTCGGACTGAAACATCAACAGTGCTTCTCCTATAGATGCTGCCTGGCCTGCTGTGTTCCACCAGCATTTTGTGTGTGTTGTTTGAATTTCCAGCATCTGCGGATTTCCTCGTGTTTGCTCTTATCCAGTACTGTAGCTTTCTCTATTCCAAACCAATATCTTCAAGAGAAAATAATCTTTGATATTTAAACGTATGCCTGTTTTTTTTAACCGTTTGCTTAGAAGCCTTGATGATTCAATCCAAGTTCACATTTCCTACTAATTGAAGCTCTTTGTCCTTTCTTTCATTAGATTTACTTTCAGCCTTCTGTATTTGTCTACATTTTGTCCTCAGTTTACTACATTAATTTAAAGTAAGATGCTATCCAAACAAAGCTGTTCAGATAAGGTCTATCTAGCTTAGTACCTACGTTGTGTAAGCTTCCTTATGGGCTTGTATCTGCTGCAATTCAGAAGATTGAGAAGGAACTTGGTCAAAACAATGATCTTGAGTATTGCCAGGGTAGATATGAAGAGGATGTTTCCACTTCAGGGAGATTCTAGAAGAAGAAATCACTGAGTTTAGGGTCACCCACTTAAGGCAGATGAAATACAGTCTTTCAAAGACTCGTGGGTGTCTAGAATCCCAAAGGATGTTAGAAGCTATGTCTTTGAATACTTAGTCAACAGGCAAGGGGATGAAAGGTTACCAAGGAGACATGGGAATGTGAGTTGAATTAACCATGATTATTGTTAAAATAGTGGCCTGCTGTTCGACATAATTCATGGTTTCATAACAATTATGTTTAAATATATTTGTTTTCAATCTTTTCTAGTGTTTGTGTTTTAATATTTTTTTCCATTTTCAATTTTTTAAAAATATTTGATGCAGGCATCATGTTATCTTTTGATGTTTGAGTAAACATGGGGAACTTGTTTAACCCTCTGATGCATTTGTAGAGCCAGGGCTTTTACTTGTGGTGGTTCTTGCTAATTGGGAGCTGGCTTTGAGTCCAAGTTGCACTGTGATAAAAACTGGTAGGCTGAGAGCGGGCAGGAAGATGCGGTGTTTCGTGAGCCAGGACTGACTCTGGCATTCTATTGTTGGACTGAGAGTTGCAACTGTGGGTGGTCTTATTTTCTGTAAGCTCCAAGGTGACCGATAAGACCAATGTGGGAACTCATTGACATTTCAGGCAGATGGTTATTTTGTGAAATGGTTTCCTCCATCCAATCCCCACACAGGATTCTGATGCACCGGTTAAGTTTCCTAATGTGTTCTTGATGGAGCCACTTCCATGTTGGACAGTCACTGGTCAGAGTTCCAGGGGCCAATGGGAGTGTTACATTTTTTAAAATTTTGTGTTTCAGTATGGGAATTTGAATGTTCTTCTGTCCACCTGGCAAGATCTTTTCTATAAGAGACACATGGGAGTCTGTTGTTGGACATGCAACTAGCTGTCATCTGTGTTAAGCAGACTGAAAAATATGACCTTAGTGTTGGGACTTGTCCTTGGAGAAGACACTGGCATTGTTTCATTTATCATTCTAGTGAATTTGAAGGATTTTTGTAGTAACAGCTTTAGTATCTTTCCAATGTCTTGAGATACCAGCTGTAGGTAGTACAGATCTCAATAGCAAGTATGAAGATGAAAGATTTTGGTAGCTTTGTGCCATGTCTGAAGTTTTGATTTTCAGAAACTATTTTCCACAATTGATCAAACATTTTGATGAATCTCATCATGACTGATTAAATTGGGAAGCAGCTTCCTTCCTAATTGTGAGAAGTGGTCCATCTTCAGTGTTTTGCTGTTGAGCAATAGTCTGTTGTAATACAATGTGTCAGCTAGGAAACAGTCTTCATGAACACGGTGAATATTTTGAGCAACAAAACTGGTTCAATGCCTGCAATTTAATTTGAGGAGATTTAATGAGATTTACTCAGTCCTAGAGAACTTTGCAGAAACTGGAAAGGATAATCATTGAATAGAGAGGGGAGGAAGACATGACATACAAAATTCTGGACGTATTTTTTAAAAAAAGTAATATTTCAAGTAAAAAGAAAAATTGACAGCTCAAATTGGAATATTGCTAGTAAGGTGGTGCCGCACTCAGATGCAGTGGCTTTTACAGGGCCAACTAAAGGAGTTATTGTCATTTATTTAAACTTTTTTTTTGCTCCAGACTCTTCTGGACATTACAAACTTAAAGTACTGCAGGTCTAACCCGACAGCAAGTTGCTGATTGCTGAAGGAATTGAAGGAGCTGTGATGCTACAGAGAGGTGTTGGATTGCAAAGGAGGTGTGCAGTCTAACAGCGAGTGATTATCTTAGTTGATTTTGTGACCGCAGGACCCCGTTGGACATTGGTGTCGTGGAATGCTGTAAGTCCAATTCATTGGTTTGTGGGTGAACGGCAAGGGTGGACGGTCCAGAAGCTGCGTGGCCTCCGTTATAGCAAGCTGTAGGCCTCAAGCCACGGTGTTGGCTATTTGCACTCGGTGTGGCATTGGAGACGGGTGCGCCACTAGAGTGCCAGAGGCGGTGTGGCACGGTATCTATGCTGTGATTGGTGCTGCCCCCTACTGTTCGCCAGCAGAAGATAAGCTGTATTGTTTGCTGCAAAATTCTTGGACTCGGACATGGACTATGTATTTTTTTTGTGTGACTATTTTACTGCTATCTTGTATGTGCTCACTGTCTTCTATGTGCTGCATGTGCCCTGTGCTGTGTGTGACTGTTGGTACTGTGTTTTGCTGCAATGGAATACAGTTTCATTTGGCTGTATGCATTGTATTCATGTATGGGTGAATGACAATTCAAGTTGTACTTGAACCTATTGCTATACTGTAAAACTGTACTTTCGTTATTTCTGGATATAGACAAATAATCTGTTTTAATCATACTTTGGTTTTAATGATACTCTGTTGTTGATCCACATTTTAGTTTAAGAAATGAACTGATATTAACTTCCAATTCTGTTGTGTTCATATTTTCCAATAAAGCAAATAATCCAATAACTATCTGATTGCCACATTTGGTCTACTTCAACAATACTGACTGTTTTCTTCTTGTGTTTTTCTTTTAAGTCTCAACAGCCAAGTCCTGCTGATTCTAGTTCCAGTTCAAGTTTTACACCATCTCAAAACAATAGACAAGGTAAAGATTTAAAATGGTATCCATAAATTTTCTATTTTGTGTAGCTCTTTTTATTTTCATTTAACTTCTTTATAAAAATATTATAATTCTCCTGAAGATCAGTAAAGACTTCCGTGTCTTTCTAGTGACTCAGACTGGTCACATTACTTCAGTGTGCAAGGTGGTGCCCAGCTGCAACGGTCGTTGATGTCCTGACTCAGAGTTGCTTTTCTTTCTTGGTTCATACTGATGATTTTGGGGGCAGTGTGGGGAGTTAGGGGTCAGCTTTAGCTCATGGAAAGGAATGGGTGGAGATGAGAGGTCAAGGATAGTAAATGAGTTGGGGTGGGAACTGGGATTCAGAGTTCAGATCAGAGTGCTCCATGGTTGAAGGTTGGAGATCCCGGAGGTCGGGTCCGCAGGTTCTGAGGAAGACCAGTGATCCCCAGGCTGATGAGTCCCGAATCAGAGGCCCAGGAAGGCAGTAGTGACAAGGGCTGGTAACCTCCCGCAGGTTGCTGAGGTCAAAGGTCAATTCCTAGGCAGATCAAACTTGTGATCGGCGAGTCCTGGGTTTGTTGCCCAGAGATCGGCAAAGTCTGGAGGGCAAAGCCGACAGTTGAAACTTGGTGTGTCCAGGGCTATAAGCCCCAAGATTGAAGACCAAAGTCGATAGGTGCAGAGGTAAAGGTTGAAACTCCCGAGTCAGCTTGCCTGGAGGTAAATGGCCCCATGTCTAAGAGCCCAAGTCCAAGGATTGGAGACCTGGAGACAGCCTGTCCTGAGGTTGGAGGTGGGTGAGTGGGTATATGTGTGTGTTGTTGTGGTTGCTGCTTGTGTTGTTCTGCGGAGCATCGTGGGAAAGCTGTGTTGGCAGCGGAATGTGTGGCAACACTTGGGGAGCTCCTCCCTGCACATCCTTGGTTGTTAATGCGCATAGCATTTCACTGTATGTCTTGATGTGCATGTGAGAAATCTGAATCTAAAGTTTATGCTACCTTTCCCCCACCCTCATAATCTAGTCCTCCATTTCAAGAGATTAGGCCATTCTCAATCAGCATTCTAGGTATAACTTTGTCTGAATTCAATTGTTTACATTGCATTGTTCTGGTCTTATTGAGCCTACCAGAATTTCTGCCCCCTTTCAGCTACATCTAGTTCACATATATTAATTGTTTCTTTTTGCACTGGTGTACTTTAATTGCCTTGTTTCATTTTGACTAACACTTCCATTGCACTTATTTTACTGAATTCTTAATATTTACAAAATTATGCCCTGATCCAACAGCCACTTTTTGCTTTCCCAGCATCTAGAAACCAGTGGTGTTCCTTGGAGCATGCTGTTCAGGTGCTATTTGCTGTTCTTCCATTAATCCTTGTGATTTTAAATCGTGGCATTCTGCAGAGGTGTGAATGCTTTTAGGAAGAGGAGGCAAGGCCTTGATGCCAAGTTCAACTGTTCACATGATAGGTGCCCAACCAAACTTGTTCATCTCCCGTGCCCCCTCTCACCCCACTTGTCTCTTCCTCATCCCAGTTGCTCCAAGAATCTCCTTTTCAAGCATATTGTTTATAGTTTCACCACTTCACCTGCGAGTCAACTGGGGTGATGTACTGTATCCGGTGCTCCTGATGTGGCCATTTATACACTGGGGAGACCCGCCGCAGACTGGGAGACTGTTTCGCCGAACACCGGCGCTCAGTCCTCCAGCAGTGGTGGGATCTCCCTGTGGCCACACACTTCAATTCCACAGACCACTCCCACTCCGACATGTCTGTCCATGGCCTCCTCTACCGTCAAGATGAAGCCACACGCAGGTCGATGGAGCAATACCTTAGCCTCCTACCTGCCTGCATGAACATTCAACTCACAGACCTCCGTTGATACCCCTGCCCCCCCCCCCCCCTACCCCATCCCTATCTATAATTTTAGTCTGGTTCTAATTCTCTCTCTTTTCTCCCCCCTCACTATAATCTCCCCCCCAGCCCTACCTTTCTTTCTCTTTTATTTCCCATAATTCTCCACCTTCCCCCTAGCCCATTTCCCTCCAGCCTGTCACTCCTCAGCTCTCTACTTCATCCTTCCCCCCACTTCTTTTCCCCCCTTGACCATCCCATGTGACTTCACTCCTGATGAAGGGTTTTGGCCTGAAACATTGTCACTACCTCCTCCCAGAGATGCTGTCTGGCCTGCTGAGTTCTGCCAGCGTTTTGTGTTTTTATTATATTGTTTATAGTGCCTGGTATGGCTTGGTGGTTTTGATCCATCTTACTCTGATTTTTTGTATTCATCCACTTGTGCTCATCACTTTGTTATTCTTACCAGCCTATGGGCTATCTTCCACACTTTGATCTATCCCCTCCCTTCTCTCTGTCAAATTTAAACCATTCCCAACTACAGTTTCAGTATTGCTTTCTGGGGATGCACCTAATAATTCCTGTGCTTGTCATTTTTGTCGATACCTAGTTGATTTTTTATAAGATTTATTTGTATGTATCTCATTAAATATTCTAGACTCTGGTTCTAAGTTGTTTCTTTCTGATGGTTATCTTTACTTTTACAAGACACTAAAGGCCCTCCAGTTACTGTTGCATTTCTCTGCACTACATCCAGATGCTATTATCCCAGAATGGGAACAACAGTTGTAACTAGGAATATACCAGCAATCACCGAATCTAGAGGTTATGTGGCAAACATTTTGTCACCAGTCGGGGTGACATAGTCAGTGCGTGATTGAGTGTTGTTTCTGCCAAGTGCTCATCTTTATACTGGTCTGACTCCTTGTTCTGATTGGTTGGCTGTCGCAGTGGCTGCTCCTCTCTGCTGGGCCCTGGCCAACCAGATAGCTGAGTGATCTCTGCTGGTCTGTATCCCTGGTGTAGGTCATTGTGAGCGTTGGTTCCTCGGGTGTCCGCGGCTCACCCCTCGACCCTAATTCCGCAGACGTAAATTGCATCCGGTTGAATATGCTTGTAATAGCGTCTTTCATTGAGAACTAAGCTTCAAAGGAATCTCTTGATTTCTTATTTTGTGCTTCTGTCAGGATTTTTGTAGTTTCCCAGGCAGACTTCTGTCCTTGGTCTTCATGTAGTGAAATGAGTGACAGAGGATCGTGTCTGCTTGTGTCTAGCTGACATTCGCGTAGTCTGGTGGGTAGTTTTCTTGTCTATTGAGTAGAAGTTAAAAGGTTTGTCTGGCGCAACATCTTTTGATGAAGTTTTTTGGATAGCCATTGCATGCGAATACTTTGAAAAGGTAACCGCAGACAATAACAAGGCTGCCGTACATCAGGGAAATTTCCTGAAATGACGGTAAGATTGCTCCAACCACACGGAATAAAGTAGCACACAAACCCAGCACAACTATCAGAATGCTCAGCTCGAGACCCAAAGATCCAACAGCCCACGTGGAGAGAACAGATGTACTATAGCAAATCCAGTGTGGAGACTGCCCCAAACACCATGTAGGACAGACAGGGAGAAAACAATCCACGAGACTACATGAACATTAGCTAGCTGTAAGTAGACACTATCCTCTGTCACTCATCTCAGTATGTGAAAACCAAGAAGGACACGAGTTCATCTGGGAATCTTTTTAAAAAAAAAAATAATCCTGGCAGAAGCACAAAACAAGAAATCAAGGGAATTCTTAGAAGCTTGGTTCTCGATGGAAGACTCTATTAACAAACGTAATGAATTGGGCACAGTTTTATGAACCTATGCGTCTGCAGGATTGGGCTGAGGGGTGAGGCGCAGACACCACAGGAACCAAAGCTCACAGCGTCCAGGGATACAGGCCAGCGGAGATCACTCAGCTATCCTGTTGGCCAGGACCCAGTGGGGACCAGCAGCCAGCTCGACAGCCAACCAGTCAGAACAACAGGCCGCACCAGTATAAATGTGGGCACTTAGCAGAAACAACATGAAATTGCACACCGATGATGTCACTGACTGGTGGTGAAACGTTTGCAACCTAACCACCCGATTTTGCAAATAACCCTGCAAACAAGCAGCTAACTCGAGCTACCAGCAATGGAAGACGTTTATTCTACGTACTGAAAGTGTTGGCTTGTTTTCAGGGCAAGAAAATGAAAAGCAGATACCAAATACTATACAGATTTGTAAGTTTTTGACAACAGATATGGAGGAATTACTTCTTCTTTGATAATTGCTTAACGACTAACTTTCATGTTTTTAAAGTAATTAGCAAAGGAACTAAAGGGGAAATCAAGGAAATGTTTTCCCTTTGAGAACTAGTGTGGTGAGAGATGGTCTCCTGAAAGTGTGGAAAATTCAGGCTCAAAATCAACCTTCAAAAGGGAATTTAAAAATTAATAGGAATCTGACTTTTGGGACAAAAAATGAAATTGTGAATTCTTTGCAAGTGCAGACACAGCCACTAGTGTAAATGACAACTTTCTCTGCTTTTAACACTAGATGAATTCAGGTAATATGACATGTGCACATACCTTGGTCATTTCTCATTTGCTGCTGGTGACCAAGTAAAATTTTGATTGAGTGAACGTTGACCAGGTTATCAAACTGAGGTCTAACAAGTTTGTTAGCACACAGAGTAGCCAGGTGTTCACCTGTCACTCAAACCCCAGACTTTGCTTACATCTACGGCATTGAGTTGCTATGACAGTTTGTTTCTGACTAGCTTGAAACAGAAGCAATCATGTGATTCATTAAATGCTACTCATGCATTTTGTACATGCCATGCTTCAAAACAGGTAAAATGATTGGTGTGGAGATAAATGGTACAAGGATGGATTGTTCTAGTTCTCGTTCCAGATCAGAAGGATGGCATACTGTTGTTTTTAATTCTCAGTACATCAGTGTTGGATATTTTAAATTTAGTGCTCAAGCTATTCATCTCAGAATTAGGTTTATTATCATTGACATGTGAGGCAGCAGTACAGTGCAATATTTAAAATATACTGTAAATTATGAATTTATATAATGTGGAAAAAGCAAGAAAAGGTGTTTCTGAGTTCATTGTCCATTCAGAAATCTGATGGAGAAAAAAATGCTGTTCCTAAAACAGTGTCCTCGAGCTCCTGTAACACCTCTCTGATCTTTGTGGCTATAAAATAAATTTAACTTGAATGATGCTTGTTATGAAGCTTTAAATATTTAAGCACTTGCATTCAGCACTGAACTCTAGTGAACAATGCATGCTGTGATGTGGGTCTGTGCGTGACAAGTCTGACCTGTCCTGACCTGCCAATCATCAGCTTCTGTAGGCTAATGAGAAAAGCAGCAAAACAATTTACCTTTTGGCACTGAAGTTAATGATGGACCCTTGTTATTGAACACATGTGAAATGACTTTAATTGTGTCATGGACCCTAACCTTTACCTAGGATTGCCTCTAGGTTAATTGCTGAGCCTTTAAATTTGACCCTGAAGGAATAAATGGTAGAAAATAAGAGTACATGATTTATGACAAATTGATAAATGTAGTGCACAATAAACTATATTCAATTCAGTTTTTTTCAATCTCGAAGCTTCCTGATAAAGTATTGCCAAACGCTTTGCAAGGTTATAATAAGCAGCATACCCAAAATGCTGGAGGAACTTGGCAGGCCTGGTAGCATCTATGGAAAAATGTAAACAGTCGACTTTTCCATAGATGCTACCAGACCTGCTGAGTTCCTCCAGCATTTTGTGTGTGTTGCTTGGATTTCCAGCATCTACAGATTTTCTCTTGTTTGTGCAAGGTTATAATAGACAGCACTCTGCTGCCTCTTGCTGCTGAATTAAGTAGCCTTGGTCGATAGTGTACACTTGATCTCCGTGCATGTTCATGGAGCAGAGACAACATGGTAACAAGAATCTCTGATCTTGATCTCCAGAGGCAGACCTCTAGAGGAGGTGCACGTATGTAGTTATGAGTGTACATTGCACCAGTGAAGTGTCAGCTTTGTTCTTCGTGCATGACAGTAACTAACATGTAGGTGCGTTTGTCTTCAGGTTGGGGTGAGGTGAAAGATCTGAATTGTTACCCATTTGTGAGTCTGGTTGTGAATTTCTTTTGTATTTATCTTTTAAACAGGTCCTCTGAGATCTATAATGGAAGATCTCCATTCTGAAGACAATGAGTCAGATGAAGATGAAAATGGAAACTTGTCTGATGTAGAGAGATCACTAAATTCTCACTGTGGAAGTAGAGGACACAGGTAGTATAGCAATGAGAAAATTACTGTGAATCACTCACTTATTAATGTCTGTTCTTATATTTTTAAAAATTAGAGGGCATTGGGTACATCAAATTAATGCTGGCTCCTGGAGCAGTCCCATCAAAGCTAGTCCCCTAGATAGAGTAACCTATTCTCATTAGCCTCTCCCTATCCACCTCATCTAGTGATAATTAACAGTAGCCAATAAAACTGCTAACCAGCATGCCTTTGGGAAGTGGGAGGAAGCGTGAAGCAGATTGTATCTTTATTGGAAGCAAGTTGGGTAGCTTGGGAAAAGGTAGGTCCATTCAGGATAAGGAAGGAATTTATACATAGGACCAGAACAAATAAATTAGGTCCTCAGTGATTAATTTGCATTGATATTCACCAAGAAGGACATTGGATGGTGGAGGGGTGAGGAAAGGGAATGTTGATAATCTAGGGCATACCTTCTCCAAGGAGGAGAAAGTATTGAGTGTCTTGAAAAGCATTGGAGGTGGTTACCTCCCCCAGGTCCCAGGATACTGAGTAAAGTGGGGGAGGAGATTGCTGAATCCTTAATAGATCGTTAGCCAGAAGACTGGAGAATAACCAATGTTCCATTGTTTAAGAGCAGCAATGAGGGCAAACCAGGAATTTACAGGCCAGTGTGCCTTGCATCATTGGTAGGGAAATTATTAGAAAAGATTAGGGACAGGGTTTACTCACATTTAGTAAAAAATGAACTTACTTGGGATAGATAGCATGGATTTGTTCATGGGAGGTTCCATCTCCATTTTTATTGAGTCTTTTGTAGAAGTAACAATGATGGTTGAGGTTATGTTAGTTAAAACTGTCTAATGGATTTGAGTAAAGTATTTGACAAGGCCCCTCATTGTAGGCTGATACAGAAGATTAAAGCACATGCTGAATTGGTATGTTTGGTACCAACTTGGCTTCGACGTAGTGATAGTTGTTTCTTTGGCTGCAGGTCTATGATCAGTGGTATTGCGCGAAAACCTCTGTACAAAGTTCAAAATAAATTTATTGTCAGAGTATGTGTATGTCACTATATACAACCATGAGATTCATTTTCTTGTGGACATACTGAATATATCTATAGAATAATAACCATAATAGAATCAATGAAAGATTGCACCAACTTAGGCGTTCAATCAGTGTGCAAGTACAAAAAATGAGAAATAATAAATAAGCAATAAATATCTAGAACATGATGTGAAGGGCTCTTGAAAGTGAGCCCATTGGATATGACAACATTTCTACGATGGGGCAAGTGAAGTTTAGCGAGGTTATCCCATTTCATTCAAGAGCCTGATGGTTGAGGGTTAATAACTGTTCCTGAATCTGGTGGTGAGAGTCTTGAGGCTCCTGTACAGCAGGGTGAAGAGAGCATATCTTGGGTGGTGGAGGTCCCTGAAGATGCTGTTTTCCTGTGACAATGTTTCATGTAGATGTGGTCAGTGGTGGGAAGGGCTTTAGCTGTGATAGACTGGGCCATATCCACTACTGTTTTGTAGGATTTTCCATTCAAGGGCATTGATTGTTCCATACCAGACCACGATGCAGCCAGTTAATCTACTCTCCACCACACATCTTTAGAAGTTAGTCAAAATTTAGATGTCATGCCAAATCTCCACAAACTTCTAAGGAAGTAGAGGTGCTGCTGTGCTTCATAATTGCAGTTATGTGCTGGGCCCAGGGCAGGCTTACTTGAAGTAATAGCACCAAAGAATTTAAAGTGGATAACCCTTTTTAACCTCTGATCATTCAATGAGGAGTGGCTCATGGACCTCTGGTTTCCTTCTCCTGAAGTCAATAATCAGCTCCTTGGATTTGACATTGACTAAGAGGTTATTGTTATGTTTCTACTCAGTTAGATTTTCATTCTCCCTCCGCTATGCTGATTCATCACTGCCTTTGATTCAGCCTATGACAGTGGTGCCATCAGCAAACTTGGATATGGCTTTGGAGCTGCACTTAGCCACACAGTCGTAAGTGTAAAGCGAGCAGAGCAGGGGGTAAGCACACAGCCTTGTGGTGCTCCTGTGCTGATGGAGATCATGGAGAAGATGCCAATCCAAACTGACTGGGGCTTGCGAGTGAGGAAACCCAGGAACCAATTGCACAAGGAGGTATTGAGAGGCCCGGGTTCTTGAAACTGAACGAGTAGTTTTGAGTGAAATGTAGTACTGACTGTTGAGCTGTAGTCAACAAAAAGAATCCTGATGTATGCATCTTAGCTATCTAGATGTTCCAGGGTTGAGACTGTATCCACTACGGACCTGTTGCTGTGGCAGATAAATTGAAGCAGATCGAAGTTGCTTCTCAGGCAGGAGTTAATGTTTCATCACCAACATCTCAAAGCACTTCATCACTATGGATGTACAGTAAGTGCTACTGGACAATGGTTATTAAGGGAGGTCACCATGTTCTTCTTCAGCTGCGGTATAATTGAAGCCTGCGTGAAGCAGGTGTGTACCTCAGACTGCTGAAGCTGGAGGTCTAAAGATCTCAGTGAATTCTCCAGCCAGCTGATCAGCACAGGTCCTCAGTACTTGGTCAGGTACTCTGTCTGGGCCGGATGAATTTCTTAGGTTCACCCTCCTGAAGGCTGTTTGTTATCCTCAGAGATTGAAATCATAGGATCATCAGGGGCTGTGGGAATTTTTGATGGTTTCTCCATGTTTTGATGGTCAAAGTGAGCATAGAAGGCATTGAGCTCATTTGGAAGTGAAGCCCTGCTGTTGTCTATGTAATTTGATTTAACTTTATAAGAAATGACGCCAGTCTGGAATTGCCTCTTTGCCTGTGAGATGGATTTTCAGAGATCGCACCTGGAGCTCTTTCTTGGTCTCCAGATTTGAATGCCTCTGATCTGGCTCACAGCGGATTGTGAACCTCCTGGTTCATCCAGGACTTCTAGTTCAGATGACTAAATGCTATTGTGCAGACACGCTCGTCTACAAATGTTTTAATGATGTCTGTTACAACCGTGCTACATCCATTCAGATCCACAGATGAGTCCTTGAACACAGCCCAGTCCACTGACTCAAAACAATCCCACAGCCACTCCTTGCCTACCGCGACTACCTCTTTGTTGTCCTTGTCTCTGGAGCTTTGCTCATTAGTCTCTGCCTCTATGCTGGTAGGAAAAGGACAGCCAAGTGATCAGATTTACTGAAATATGGTCTGGGACTGGAGCGGTAGGCAGTCTTTATCTTAGTGTAACAGTGGTTTAGTGTGCTGGGACTTCTGGGTCTGCAGGTTATGTGCTGATGGCAATTGGGCAGAGATTTCTTCAAAGAAGCCTGGTTGAACTCCCCGACTATGATTTGAAATGCATCAAGATGGACTGTTTCTTGTTTGTCGACGGCATTGTGCGGTCTCTGAAGTGCTTGATTATAGTTGGCAGTTGGTGGTATGTAAACTGTGGTCAGGATTATGAAGGAAAGCTCTATAGCTAAATAGAATGGACAACATTTGACTGTTAGGTAATATGTAATAATGATTTTGATGAAAATGTAGGTAGGCTGATATGTAACTTTTTAGATGAGATGAAAATTGGTGGAGTTGTGGAAACTAAGGAAAGGTTAACAAAGGGTGAAGCAGGATATATATTTGAAAGTGGGAGGTCAAGTGCAACTGCTGTAAAGAGAATTTGAAGAGGCATTCAAACAGCTGAACAGACAGGGAATAGAGCAATGTGGACCACGTGCAGTTTAGATGACCATCATGGGGGGTGTGGAGCGTGAGGACCTGTTACTATCCTGAACTGCTCTGGGATCAGCCAGAGAAGAGCCACATGGTCTTGGTGAGAGCACAGAACTTCACAGTGTTCCACATCAGCATCAAATCCCAGTAACTGGAGCTCTGATGTGGGAGTGCTGTCTGCTGAGCCACTAGACTTTCAATTGTGTTTTATGGATCGTTCTATACTCTCTACAACTTGGTTTATAAAATGTTTTCTTTTTGCTGAACTTGTGGTACTGCAGTGATTTGTATTTTGCTGCTAATTATGATCTGTTGAGGTGACTCAGTTTTTTAAAAGCATAACAAACCATAGCTTAAATCCTCATTTGGACCTGATCGTCACCCTTCTTCAATGTGTCAGTGCAAGACTGTCTTTTGGCTCTGGACTGATTTGACCCTAGATTAAATAAAACTACAGAGTTCCTCTGAGATGAGGGCCGTGTCAGTATTCTGCTCATCGCTTTTGTTCCATGGGTTGTTTGATGACTTGTTGTGCACTTCATTGTATAAAATATTATGGTAGTGGTTTCGGGTGAATGTGCCTGCATCCTACTGTGCTTGCAGCCTGAAGCAATGATAGGTCCATTATATGGAATTTCCAAAGGAAATAAACAAAAGCAACTACTGTTTTACAGTAGATTTTACTGGAATTACAATCCACTTGTATGCAAAACTCCAACTGAATTTCCAGTTTGGCATTTGTTGTAAGTACTTTTTTCCTTATATTGTTTTGTGAGGTGATTTGAATTCCAGTCTTAAAGCAGCTAATCCTTCCTAATGCTTTGCATCTTTCTGAAAACATTTTGTCGTCTCAGTTTTTAATTCCTTGTACTGTGGTATCTGTTATACTAAATTGTCAATTGCAGCCACACCATGGCTTTCATTATTTACGAAAATATGTGTCATTGGGAATTGCAAAACTGGTACGGGGAAGAGAGCTGTTCAGCACTGCCTCTCGCTCTCCAGTCAGCTGAGTTTCCCCTTACACTTGCTGTCTACTGTTAGCTTTTGAAACCCCGGAGTGGCTCTGTTTTTGCCTCTTCTTTTAATAGGATTACTGGTGCAATCTCTCTGCTCAAGATTTGTATTCCTACTTTCCAGATTCATGAAAACTAGCAGTTTTCATTTTGCCGCATTTGTTACAAATGCAGAGTTTATTCTTGGACAACTAACTGATTTGTTCATTGTGTATGCTGCTTGCTGCCTTCCTTTCCCATCTTGTAGGAAGCTATCCCATATGTATTGATAATTAAACACTATTTTCACCGTTGATTAAAATCAAGACCAAAAGGGATGTAAGATCTGTGGCTGTAAGATCTGAGGCTGGGATGTCAGTCACAGTGGTGAAGATCTAAAGCAGAGGTTAAAGAGCCTGCCTGCTCATGCAATATTTATACACCACTAACTAGTTTTATTGCATGTTAGAAAATTGAAAATAAAAAAGATTTCAACTCAGTGCCTTTGATAAAATGCATTCCTGCAGGTGTTTTACAAAACCTTCCAAAAAAAAAAAATGTTTTGACCAAAAATTGATTAAGAGGAAGATGAATTGCCCACTTGATCAGAAATATGAGGTAGGAGAAAATGAAGCAACATTGTGTACATAACTAAAAGTCTTTATAATGTAGCTTCATTGACACGAGATTAAATGATAAAGAATTAGATTCATTCTCGCCTTCAGTTTATCCCTAAGTATTAGTGCCTCAACCTTTTGCCTAATTGTTATTCCAGAATGAGTTTGAGCGATGGCAGTGATAGTGAGAACAGTGGCGGCTCCACCCCACCCAGAAGTGAAGCACCTCCACTCATAAAAGCCAACAACAGCAATAACCAGGTATGGTATGAGGCTGTGTAAAAGCTGGAGCATGCAGAAAGCTAAACTTAAATATGACGTCTGTTAATGTTTTTCAAAAGTATAAAACCTAATGTTGTGATATGGAAGATATATTTTAGAAATGTTATAAAATATGAGCAAAACATTCCTGGAACATGGTGCATTTTCAGGCTTCTGTTCCTGTACCTCACTTCCTTCTTTGACTCCCTTCCCTCGACTCCCACTTTGTGGGCCCTCCCCGTATAGTTTTCTTTGCTCTTCGTATTCTACCTCTCATCCCCTACCCCAGCATATAACTTTGGTATACTAAAGTGTCATTATTTTGTTGCACAGTTGTTTAACACTATGTATGAGACTTTGGAGATGAACCTTGCAAATGCAAATATGGGTTGATATAATGGAAAGTAGATTGCAGAAGAAGGTGACATATCCTTGCCTAAGAAATTGTTTAAACCTTCACTGGAACCTTCTGAACATAAGTTTGATTTATGTGGGTTTTTTTTTTAAATTTGATCTCTTGCACTCCTGTTAACTTGTTTGTTAAGCCTAGAAGACCATGAGAATGGTGTATTTTTGCAGTCAGCAAGATTTATCTCAATGTAGCCTTTTGGAGAAGGTGTTAATCACTCAAAATTAAACATAAATGTTTTACTTAAAAAGAAACACATTGCAGAAAATTATGACTCTGAATGTTGTGTGTCATTAGATACATCTGCTTTGCAGTTGCATGTTTTGAGACTAAAGTTGCAATTCTGGTATTTACTTCAATAAGTAAGAGTTTCTGCTTCAATTCTCCATCCTGTCATTGTGCGGGATACCAGATGCTCACTGCATCTAGCTCTATACAGGCATTTTCAAAACTGGAAAATAAGGCTTCTGATGAATAGTGTAGCTGAATTAGTTCTTAATAGAAGGTCCATTTTAACCACGTGTTCCCCAGTTTGTCCAATACTCAGATGTCCAAGAGTTGTGGCTAAATATTACATTTCAAAAATTGTGGCATTACCTGCATTTATATAAGCTTTGCTTTGTACAGTAAGGTGCAAGACTTGTAAGCACATACGTAGCTAAAGTGTCTAAGATTTTGCACAGTACTGTAGTAATTTTATGTATTGCACTGTACTGCCACAAAAAAAATCATGAAATGTGAGTGATAAACCTGGGTCTCTCTCGTGGACTGAGAGTGGGAATGGTGCAGGGAGAGGCGGATCGTGGTTGGGAAAAGAAGATGGGAGAGTGGAGGGAGTGGAAGCACGAGAGACATTCTGTAATGATCAATGAACCAATTGTTTGGAATGAAATGGCCTTGTCTGGTGTCTCAGGGCTGGGTGAGTCTGCACTACGAACCACCCCCCCCCCCCCCCCCACCGCCCCCAACCCTGGCTCTCCATTTCTACCACCTGTCCTACATCTTTCCTGAGGCACTCCACCGTTATCATTCCCAACATCCTTTGCTTCGGCCAGATTTACAAATTGTGCTCTCTGCTCCACGTTGACAATTCAGTACTGTGCAAAAATCTTAGGCACCCTAGCTTTTGCACAATACTGTAGTCATGGTCAGCTGAATTTTATTTTCAGATAGCCAGTATCACCAAAGAGCATAGATAAAGGCAATCCCTTGCCTGGGGACAAGGGTAACAATGGAAATAGCCATGATGCACTTTCCCCTCCTGTGAGTATGAATACAAATTATTTAGCCAAGCATTTTTACATAAGGGATGGGTTTGAAGTAAATACACGGACCGTATATTTTTTTCTGAAAGATTCTGTCCTCTCAGTTGGTCCTTCAATTAGTAAATGAAAAGAATAAGCTATTAAAAGGTCAGAAACTGCCTCCAAATCTTTTGCCTCAATTGAGTCTTAGTGATCCATTCAGTAATTAATGGTAAAGAGTGATGGCTTTGAACCTGTGAGATTCCCGTGAAACCCTGCGAGAGAAGTCCTTGAAGATGAAATACAGCCTCCACCTCAAATTTTAATCCAACTGCATGCATTACTAATTACTAAAATTAATGTATTTCACCAACTGTCCAAAGATCACAGCAGTGACCCACCATCCATTCTTGTACTAACAAGCCAATTCATAGCCAAGCACACAGATAGTCTGCTGTGTAGTGATTAGAGCCCACGTCCGCAAAGAGGAGCGTTGACTCGGAATATTAGATAATAGAAGGGTCTTGCAAATGGAAGATGTGTGAAGAGCCAGAGGTAACCGTGCCCATCATTTAAGCTCTGGATGGAAAAATTCAAAAAGTGACACGGTTTGGAGAGGTGAAGAACTAGTCAAAGCCAGCACATTTTTTTTCATTAAGTGTAGCTATTTTTATTGAGCCTGCGTACAGCCAGAAGAGAGAGCACTGAGGATGCCTGTGGCTGAAGTATTTACGCCTCTGTTACAACAGGTGTTAGAAGTCAAAAGCCCATTAAAGCAAAGCAAACCTGAGAAAGCAATAAAGAATGCTGAATGTGACAAGGTAAGCTGTATTTCTTGCATTCTTGGTTTTTTCATACAACAACAAATCACAGCCCTGAGTTCTTAGATATAGCAAATTTGAAAGCATAGAAGTTTTCAAGACTCACTCAAAATAACTTGGCAAAACACTAGCCCTTTTCTCATTCCACCGACTTGTTCAGTAGGGAAAATAGCTGAGGCAGCGTTCTTGGATGGTCCAACTTTTTAAATGTTGATTGAGTTCTGTCTCTCTCTCCAGCCCATTTCAGCTGACAAAGCAGTCCCTTCTGGGGTTGTGGGAAGCTCCTGAATACTGCACTGTTTCAGAATGAGACAACTTAGACATCACTTCTCTTTTCTGAAGCATCATGTCTGCCCTGTTAAATGATTAACTAGTTTGGAGCTTTTTACAATCACTTCTGAAATGGTTCCATGGCAAAGTAGGTTCCTGCTGTAATCACCTTGCAATAACACTCCACTGAAGTGGTCTTCCATGCACGGAAATTATTTTTAAACAAGGACTGTAGATCAGAAGCTCTTGGGTTAGAATGATTTGTCCTATGCAAGACTTGGGAAAATGAGCGAGAACGAACTTGTTTCAGTAGTACCACAGACGCCAAAGCAAGTATTCCAAAACTTTGCCATTCATGCCATTATTGAAGTATTTGTTGTGTAGAGTTGGAAGACTATTTATATTTCAAAGTTTGTATAGGAAAAAAGAGCTTCTAAGTTGGCTCTAGATGATACTGTGGTCAGATAAGTTTTTATTTTGGAAAAATGACTTCTTCAGCTAGCACTAATGATTCAAAAGTAGCTTTTGGATATTAGATAAAATGCATCTACAGAAACACCAAGAAGTATTTTAGTTGAAGCATAGAACCTGGGGAGCTCCCTTAACAGGGAGCAATGGAAGCTGGATTTGGTTACAAGAACTGGGTATCGACTCTGAAAAGAAACTGCAAACTATGCCAAAATTCTATGCAATCGTCTAGTGATAGTGATTCAAAAAGTAAATCGGCTTATCTGTACAGAATCATCTGATCATTTGGGTTCTCCAATGGATTTTGAGTTTGTGTGTGTCTTTGTTTCTGTCTGTTGCTCTATTCCTGCTGCACTCAGTCAAATAATTTCAGCCTATCCTTCTTGATATTTCGGCCTGTGACTCGTATCAAAGATAATTGCATGTTTGAGTTTCTTGGACCCTTGGGAATTTCTTTCATGTCTTGTTTGACCCATGTAATCTTGATTTCAATTCCTGCATTCCAAAATGGGTGACACACTTGAGCTGCAGTAGCCAAATGCATAGAAGTAGATTATTTTTGATGAATTTTAAGAGGCATTTTTGCAATTGGAATTGTATATACAGTATCAGATATTTTATTTGACAGGGTAATAAAAAGGAAATGTGTCTTGTCAGTTTTGCATCCCAGTATGGCTCACTCTTTCTGCGGACTTCCATGTAATCTCTTTTATCCTGTGGTTCAGAACAAATCCAGCCTAATTAACCCTTAACATGGTATTTATACTATAGATTTAGGGTATTTGTATTAATTTTAATTTAAGCAAGGATATCTTAAAGAGTAACAGCTTGGATGATTTCAAAACAAATCTGATTAATGTTCAGAGTTGGGTAATCTTTGGGTAGCAGCTGAAGTTCTGGGTCAGTGATTGAACTACCAAAAACTGCAATAAAATAACAAATAGGTAAATTAAATTTAATTTAGTCAGTATATCTTTCAACTGCGTGTACCCAAATTCTGGAATTTTAAAAAAAATGCCTGATTCAATTGAAAGGGGCTTTTAAGAATGTGTGGTCTGAAAGCCACTTGAAGATAAACGTTCATAAAGAATCACAGTCTTGTTTGGCTTCACCCTTTATTAATAAATCTAAAGAACATCCTGAACATCCTTGTACACTTTTCCTCGAAGTGCTTGGATTCAGTCTGTGGAGAGAGTGAGCAGCTTCAAGTTCCTGGGTGTCAAGATCTCTGACGATCTAATCTGGTCTCAACATATTGATGAAGTCATGAAGAAGGCAAGACAGCGGCTATACTTTAGTAGGAGTCTGAAGAGATTTGGCATGTCAACAAATACACTTAAAAACTTCTATAGTTGTACTGTGGAGAGCATTCTGACAGGCTGCATCACTGTCTGGTACAGAGGGCTACTGCACAGGATTGAAAGCTGCAGAAGGTTGTAAATCTAGTCACCTCCATCTTGTGCACTAGCCTACAAAGTACCCGGGGCTACTTTAGGAAGCAGTGTCTCAGAAAGGCAGCGTCCATTATTAAAAAGCTCCAGCACCCAGGGCATGCCCTGTTCTCACTGTTACCATTAGGTAAGAGGTACAGAAGCCTGAAGGCACACACTCAGCAATTCAGGAACAGCTTCTTCCCCTCTGCCATTCAATTCCTAAATGGACTTTGAAGCTTTGGACACTACTTTTTTTTAATATACAGTATTTCTGTTTTGCACATTTTAATAATCTATTCAATATACATAATTGATTTGTTTATTTATTATGTTTTATTATTATTGTTTTTTCTGTCTGCTAGATTATGTATTGCATTAAACTGCTGCTGCTAAGTTAACAAATTTCACGTCACATGCTGATGATAATAAATCTGATTCTGGTGGTAGAAAGTTGTGCTTTCTTGAGGAGTGGGTCAATTCTTAATTTAGCATTTTTGTTTTCCCCACATCAGTTATTGAAGGACAAAAATTGTCGGATAAGAACATGAAAACTGATTCAAGCTTGTGCTGTTTCCATTAATTAAGGAACTGCACTTTAAATCCTTGCTGTAAATGGCAGGTGCTTATTTGAAATTGATATTGAGGGAGTGCAAGAATCAGATCATGTCGATCCACGGCTGCTCGGTGATTTCAGCTGCTAGTGTCTTTTGAGAGGTAGATCTGCATTGGTTGCTGCAGCTCAGTCTCTTTTGTTAGTTATAATTAAATGCTAAGGAGCTCCAGCAACTTCTTGACTGGTTAGAGTTTAATTAGTAGCATATAGTGGCTGAAGAGTAATATATCACAATGAATATTACTGATTATCTGAGTGTCTTCATCTGCTTGATTAATTTCAAATACTTAATATTCCTTCCCTGTCCTTAAACTGGATCAGTCATAAGCCTTGCCTCCATTCTTCTGTGAGTATCTCCATTCGCTAATCCCCTACCATTGACCAGCAAAACCATAAACTCTCTGTACCCAGCTGATCAATCCTGTTGATATTGTGCCATCCTTGTATTGCAAAATTTAATATGCATGCAATAAAATCGAATTACCGGATTGTCCGTGTGTCAGTTTTAGCTATTTCCTAATTAGTTTGCAAAAAAAACCTTTTTGGATTACAATTTTGGCATCGAGAGAATGAGAAAAATCTTCGGCAGCTCCAACATGAAACTTGATGAATTTGAGTAAGTTTGACGGTAATGCAAATGGAATTATTTGAAGCAAATTGAATTTTTTTCCACATCAAGTTTTACAAGTAAATACTAATATTCCGTGTTGCAATATTCTTGTATTGTCCAGGAAGGCCAAAAGCAAAGCTTTTAAAGCTTGTAAGCCTTTCATTAATCACTTTGAAACTTAAGAATTCCAGGTCTGTTTTTAGGAAAACATGGCACAACAGATGAAATGGGTAAACTTCCCCCTTCCCTTCCAGTCCTGATGAAGGGTCTCAGCCCGAAACGACGATGCTTTATTCCTGTCCATAGATGCTGCCTGACCTTCTGAGTTCCTCCAGCATTTTATGTTTGTTACTACAGATTTCCAGCATCTGCAGAATCTTTTGTGTTTATGAAATTGGTGAAACAGTTTGTTTACTTTGGTGCAGATGAGGCTGAAGGGGAACCTGATGGAGGTATAGAACACTACAGCCCAGTACTGGAATGTACTGTGTACAATAAAGTATACATAGCCCTTTGGCCTAAGATGTTGTGCTGACTTTTTAACCCACTCTAAGATCAATCTAATCCTTCCTCCCTTAATCCTCCACTTTTCTGTCATCCATGTGCCTATCTAAGAGGTTCTTAAATGTCCCTAAAGTGTCTGTCACCACCCTGGAAGGACTTTCCATGCACCGACCAGGCTCTGTGTAAAGTACCTCTGACAACCCCTCTATCCTCTAATCACTGTGCCCCCTTGTATTAGTAATAAGTATATGGTTAATCAGAAATCTGGATGAAATATAGGCTTCTATGACCAGAGAACATAGGTTTAACATTAGGAGCAGGAGATTTAGAAAGAATTTGAGTAAGAATTTTTTCATCTTTTAAAAAAAATTACTTGAAACCTGGAGCTCACTTATGGTGGTGATGACATGTTCTTCCACAGCAGTCAGATTATGTACTTGAAATGTTGTGACAGGGAAGGCTGTCGACTGGAGTGAGAAATGAGATCCATAACGATGAATATTATGGCTGCAATGGATATACTGAGCCGAAAGTCCCGTGTTCATGCTATAGAAGCCTACTGTAAAAGACCACAACTGCCGACATTTCCTGCTCTAATTTAATCCATTGATTTAATAAGGATTAAACGGTATCCTTGCCAAATTGACTTAACTTCAAGGCATATTTGCTGTCCGTAGCTTGCATAACCAAAGCTTGGGGTTTCTGAATCCAATAAGTACATGTAACTATATAACAGATGTTTTGGCTTCCTTAGTACAACTTGCATAGAATGGCTCTATTTCAGTACTAAGGTAGTCCAACTGCCAGAAGGGATATCTTGATTATAATTTCATATACGAGGCTCAACATCTTCTGAGCTTTACCAATGTTGCAGCTAAATCTATAACACTTTTGTATACCAAATATCTTTTACAAAATGCTGGAGGAACTCAGCAGGCCAGCATTTTGTTCCTCCAGCATTTGTGTGTGTTGCTTTGGACTTACACCATTTGCAGATTTTCTCATCTTTTACAAAACATTAAATTCTTACAGGTTTTCTGGTTAAACTATGACAAGCTATACTGAGCATCTTTTTTTCTTTGGAATTGTGTGTTTAATATCTGCTCTGCTTTGGCATTCAAATGGAAGTAAAGTGTAAGACTAAAGTAAAAATAATGCACTTGCGTGTGTCTTAGGCATACCTCGATGAATTGGTTGAACTTCACAGGAGACTAATGACACTCCGTGAAAGGCACATACTACAACAGGTAAGAACATGACAAAGCCTAGTTGATGATTAAAATGGACCTTAGTTTGTCACTTTTAAGCACTGTTCATTCCATAATATAAGCTATTGGTACTTGAGTTGAACAAGAGCTTTTTTGAAAGGAACACGCTCTAAAAGTCTTGCCTTCCCCTCTGTTTTTCCAGTCTCTTTATCGGGTCATTCTCCTTTTAAAGTACCCATTCTATTTTTCCCCATGGAATTCCTGATAACTGGTCACATAAGTGTAGAAAGTTTGCTTTAATAGTGCATCTCATTTTCATGCCAAATTTAGCAGACATTTTGTTCTGCCAACATCAAGTTTTGTCTTGATACTCATGAATAATACTGAAGTGAACCACATTATTCTAGACCTACCTTGGCTGCTGCTTTTCACAGCATCCTGACTATGGACACAGTGTAAAGTCCAAGCTATTTAAAGATGTGCTTTTTATAGTTAAGGATCATGGTATGTTAGGTCTTATGTAATTGTCCCTCGCTTCAGGAAAAGCAGTCAAGAAATACTTGATGGATGAACTCACTTTACCCTATCGCTGCTTGTCCTATTTCAGTAATTGCATCAATGGTTTAAAACATCTTCTGCCTGGCTGTAACTGAGAATTGTTCCAGGCTGTAGGACCGGCAACTATAAACAAAATTGAGGATGTCTTGGCAAGGCACTGAGGTTTCATTTGTGATTTCAACAATGATCTCACTTTGAATCTGTTGGCACTTTACAAGAGCAGTTCACACAATTATTGTCTTGGTTCTCTAGAATCTCTACTGTGGTTCCCCATTGTCATTAAAAGATTTAAAATGCTTTTTAATCAGTTTTATCAGGTGTAATTATAAAATAAAATTGTAATAACTTGTACCACTTCAACAATATCCTGCCATTTTCTACTCCTGACCAATTATGCAGAAGACGCTAAACAAAATAGTTTGTTTCTAAGCCCAAAATTGAATTGTATTTCCAAAGACTTCAAAGGAAAGATTGCAAGCTTCCGACCAGTACAGGCATCCTTAAATTTCACAGATTTATTGTCATTCCATGTAATAGTGCTAAATGGGCTGAGTATAGATATAAGATGCTGCAATTTCATCTACAAAGACCTGCAATAAAATTTCATATTATAGTGCATGTGTTCCTTGCTGAGCATTGATTCAAGTTGTTTGCGTACTTTGAGAAACAACAGCCTTAAGTGTCATACAAGACTCTTGAAACTTCTTAATGTCTCTGTTTTCCAGCCAGTAAATCATTTTTGAATTGTCACTTTTGCAATGTTTGAAAGGTGATGACCAAATTACATAGAGCAAGTTTGCAGTATTATCAACTTTCTTTTAAGTGATCTTCTGTGAAGGGTAAATCTTGGCCTGAACAACCTGCCTTATATTTTTGTTCCTTCTCCATTTGTGAAGTTCTTCCAACTCTTGCAAAGTATCACCATTTCTCCCCTTGTGGAATCAAGCTGGTACTTTTCAAGCTCCCAAAATCTATGATAAATTTGCTTCTAGATAATTCTTTTGGCCCAAAGAAATCAGCTTTGCCATTTCTAGAAACTTACTTCCACTAACTGGTTTGTTGTACACCAAAAGATAAAGATGTGTGCTATCCAGTTTACTCTCACTGTTAATAGGACTACTGTATCATTTTGAATGGAAGATAACATAGTCACTGGGGTCATGGTTTTGCAGCATGAAAACAGACCTTTCTGCTCAACTCGTCCATGCTGAATGCTACCCAGCTCGTCCCACCTGCCCATGATAATCCATCATTTACATCTCTTCCATCCATGCACTTATCTAGATGGGTTTTAAATGCTGCTAATGTGCCACCTTGGCCAATATTTCGGGCAATTCATTTCAAAAGCGCACATATCCTTTACGTGAAGAAGTTGTCCCTGATGTCCCTTCAAAATTTCTTGCCTCTGATCTGAAACTTGTAACCTCTTGTAGCTCTCCCTGGGTGAAAAGGACCATGCTTTTAACTTGTCTTTGTCCCTGTTGATCCTGTGCATCCTGTGAATTTGTTATGCAATAATAAAAGACATTTAAAATTAATCCATGTACAAATAGAACAGAATAGCTGTGGAAATCCTAAAAATAAATCAAAGTTTCATCTTCTAGAATGATTTTAGTTACGGTGAATTGCATTAATGCCATTAAGGGGAAGCTATTGAGTGCATGATGGAAAAGGGGAAGGATGGTTAAGATGATGAAGTAAATGGAACAACCGGACTAATATAATAAGCTAAGCAGGCTGATGCTGTGAGGTCTTTTGACCACTAGTCACTCACAAGCCTAGTACTCAGATTCTGCCTTAGTGAGCCAGTTGCTCTTCTCCCCAAAGACCTGCAGCCCACAATGTCAGAGAGACGGTGCATTTTTGCTTTGGTCTGCAATGTCAGAGCTTCTGAAATACACAAAGTAAAACAGGTATGTCTGGATTCAGTGTAGTGAGGGGAAAAAACTGTTTGCTTCAGTGGGTTAGGAATCTCAAGTGGGTTTGAAGCTTTTAAGTCAGTGGGGTTGGGTCAGGGTGAAGGTTGGTCAAGAGTTACAAAAGAGGAGAAATTGACCAGGTGGTGCAGTTGGTCTTTGGAAGTGCAGAATCACAAAATTTGGCATTAAGATGTGTAGAATCTGCAAATGAGTGGGTTTGAAGAGGTTGGGGCTCACTTTACCTAAAGCAACCCTAGGAGACAGGTTCCTAGTCACGACTAAAGCTGGCCTCAACAATTTGATGTCCTAGACAGTGAGCAAGCAGTTACAACATAATTTTAGAATTCAACTTCATCCACTGCAAAGCAGAGAAAATTTGGTCTTCACCAAAATGCCATTAATTGTAGCTAAAATTAAGTATTGTTATTATGTATCACCAGGACTAAACATTCCACAAATAAAATTTGGTTCAGTGTCACAGTTTAAGCAATAGATGAGCTTGGAATTCTGCTAACTAGTTGTCTATTTATTTCCAGATTGTTAATCTGATAGAAGAGACTGGACATTTTCATATCACTAACACAACGTTCGATTTTGACCTTTGCTCGCTGGATAAAACCACAGTTCGCAAGCTACAGAGTTACTTGGAGACTTCGGGAGCTTCCTGAGGGGGAGAAATGCAACCTCTGGTCGCAAGCCGGAGATGCGGACTTTCAATGATGCAGCTCAGACAACTAACCCTATAGAGTAATTTACTGCAGCTTCTCTTCAGTCAGACTCGCTTCTCATCCTGTTACATGTTGCAAGGGGTGAGTCAATGCAGAAAGATTCAACAGATCCTGGTCAGCCTAAGGAATGCTCTGGGAATATTGGACTGAGGTCCATCGTCTCCTTTACCTTCCTTCCCTGGACACTTGCTTTTTAATGTACGTGTGGTGTCCAAGTTCACATGGCAACCTGATGCGTGTGCAACACTGCCTTAGTATACAATTGATCTATTTATTGAAGTAAACTGAAAAATATTCTTGGAACTTTGGAACAACACTACCAGACGTTAAGCACTCTGTAATGACCATGGCTTGTGAATTCAGTAGGAGTTGTTCACCAGTTGCCTGGTGAATTTATCTACCTTTTTAACTTTCTTTTGTAAACTAGCTGCGATAGTAGGGACACTGTGACTACACAAAAAGTAGCCTTAGTAATTGAAAACTGTAGTGCTTTAAAATTATTATTGTGCACTGTTCTTTGAAATGTTACCAGCTTTCTTTTAATTAGTGATCAATCAGGATGAATATTATTTGCAAAATCAAGTCAGATTTTTTTTCTTTTCTGGATTGTTTCAGTCTTTAATTGGGAAAGGGATTTTTTTTGGTGGGTGTAATTTTCCTCAAACTTTCTAACGTGCACTGCATCTTTGTCCTTGCACACTTTGGTCACCCCAGAGTAAGACTGCATCTTGGGCTTTGTTCACAGTGGTTCTCTGGTACAGACAGGCACGCACTCTCTTGTTGCTCAATGCCACAGTCACATGCAGACTCACACAACCAACTAATGAAGTACAGAAGAGAGCTCTTGCCAACCAAGCTGGTTGATCACTAGTTTAAAGCTTTTGGCATTTCAGATGTATTTAATTTTTTTAAATAAGAAGACTCTATGTGGGATTGCCTGAATATTCTGTTGCCAATTTTCTGTAAGTTTGTTGTAGAAAATTCTTAATTTGGGTTTAATTATTTATTTGAAATGCACCCTTCACTGCCAAGTCTGTTTTTGCTGTATTTACCATTCTGGTAAGGTGTCCAAGCAGATCTGTCCATCCTTTGGATACTGTTATGAATAGGTTTTTCTTTAATGATACATGGCTTCAATGGAGTCTTTTTTGAGGAGACCTTAACTGTTACTTTCAGTCCAAAGAGGGGATGAATTTTTAGTCCTTTTTTAATTACCGAAGATTCAGAAGTCGCTTCCAACAGAACAAGTGTACTTTCCAATGATAACGAGGTTCAAATAAGTCATTGTGATCATTTACTTGAAATGTTACCTTGTTAGAATACTTTTAATGTGCAATTCATATCAGAAGAATTTTTTTTAA
Organism: Hypanus sabinus; assembly: GCF_030144855.1. Lineage (NCBI taxonomy): Eukaryota > Metazoa > Chordata > Chondrichthyes > Myliobatiformes > Dasyatidae > Hypanus > Hypanus sabinus. Next base: position 61,496,209 of record NC_082710.1, read on the forward strand.
AATAAGAAATAGGGAAAAGGACGATTTCTCAATTTCATGTATATAATGTTCAGTGTATGTTTTCAATTGCCAGTTCAATTAGATTTTTGTTGTGTACATGGTAAAACCCACGTTATTTCTAGGAGAAGAAAAATCTCTTACCAATCCTCAGAGGTTTAACTTGGTACTTTGAATCCTTTTTAATTTAATATAGTTGTTTGGTCCATCTTAATTGTTGTGGCTAAATTACATAGTACAACTCCTTTAAAAAATTTAAGAACTATTTTTACTAAATTTGAACGCGACTCAGTCATTTGATTCCGTCTAACGTGTTCTTTATTTGAATGTACTCTGTACATCCAGATGTTAAAAGGCAACACAGTGAGAACCTTTGTCTTTTTAGTAGGACTGGCTTCGGAAGAAGGGTTGGTTTCATTCCTTGCTTCAAAGAAAATATTTATGGTATCAGAACATTAATGGTTCAAATCAAATAGGTTTCTTTGTAATCAAATAAGAATCAAAATGAATTGGTCTATTGTACTGCTTAAATGTGGGACACCAGTCTTAAGATCTACTGCAAAAGGCATGTACACGAAGTAATCTGAACAACGTATCAGCTTGAATCTCAAGCAGAACATGTTAGTGTTGAGTCTGCCACAATATTCAATTAGAACAAATGTCACACTCCCAAAACAATTTTTTTGCATTATATTTTCCATCACTTTTTTTGTATTTAGAGTACAAAATAAATCCTCTTTTTCCAAATAACTAACACTTGTGTATATACTTTCTATGGTCTAATGGTAATGTTTCTTTTGAGGTATCTATTTGTTTAGGTTATGTCGGTCATCTCTGTAGCTATATTAGATTGTGACTTTTTCCCTTAAATAGCCACAAGCATTTTACTCTGTATCAGAGGATATTAAATTAAAACTGAAATTTCTTAATGTGCCGTTTTTAATACTTATTCAATGCATTTATTAAAACAGCACCCATGGTATAGTGAATTAAATCCTTTGGAGATTCTGTTCAATTCAAGAATTGCCAGTTATGGATGATCGTGCACTGTCAAGAATAATAAACATAGAACGCTAGAGCGTAGCACACGCCCTTCTGCCCACACTGCTGACCTTTTAACCTACACTCAGTCTAACCCTCCCTCTTACATAGCCTTCTATTTTTCTATCATTCATGTGTCTAATAAAGAGTTTCTTAAATGTCCCTGAAGTATCTGCTGGTATCACCTCGCTGGCAGGGTGTTCTGTGCACCGGGCACTTCCTGTGAAAATAATTTGCCTTTGACATCCTTCCGTTATACTTCAATCACCTTAAAACTATGCCCTTTTATATTTAGCAAATTCCACTCAGGTGGGGGGGGGGGGGGTCTCCAGCTATCTGCTCAATCCATGCCTCTGATCATCGTGTACACCTCTTATCAAGTTGCCTCTCATCCTCCTTCACTATGAAGAGAAAAGTCCCAGCTTGCTCTGCCTCTCTTCTTAAGACGCTCTCAAATTCAGTCAGCATCCTCTGTAAAGCTTCTACATCCTTCCTATACTGAGTTGACCTGAACTGAACACAGTACTCAAAAGTGTGGTCTAACCAGGGCTTTAGAAACCTGCACTGTAAACTCATGACTCTTGATCTCAACTGCCTGCCTAAAGGAGGCCAACACAATATGCTTTCTTAACAACCCTATCATGCATGGCAACTTCGAGAGATCTATGGATAAGCACCCCAAGGTGTCTGTATCTCCATACCGGTAAGAATCCTGCCATTGACCTGGTATGCTACCTTCAAGTGTGACCTTCCATTTTCCTGTTGAAGTCCTTTCCCAGCCCAGTTTTGCATCCTGTCAGTGTTCCACTCCAGCCTATGATGACATTCTACAACTCCACCAACTTTCATGTTATCTGCAAACTTGCTAACCCACCCTTCCTGTTCCTCATTCGAGTCATTGATAAAAACCGCAAAGAGCAGTGGTCCCAGGACAGATCGCTGTAGAACACCACTCATCACTGACCTCAGGCAGAAAACACTTCATCTACAAACAGCATCTGCTTGCTTTCAGTGAGCAAGCCAACTCGGAATCCCATGCCTCCAGTTGCCCTGAACGAGCCTATCATGAGGTACCTTATCAAAGGCCATCCATAGAGCCACAGATGTAGTGTATATCTTCATCAAAGAGCTTTGTTACTACTTTGAAGAACCAATCAGGCTTGTACCCCTCTCAAAGCCATGATGACTATCTCTGATCAGACTACGCACCTCCAAATGCTCATAAATACTGTCTACAAGGACCTTCAGTAATCTTCCCACCATTGATGTAGGATTGGCTGGTCTATAATTCCCAGGGTTATCCCTACTCCCTTTCTTGAACAAAGATATAACATTTGCCACTCTTCAATCGTCTGGTATTACTCCTACAGCCAGTGAGGATGCAAAGATCATCGCCAAAGGCACAGCAATCCCTTCACTTTCCCAAAGTGACGTGGGGTATATCCTATCCTATTTTTCAAAAGTGCCAGCACATCCTTTCTTAATGTCAAGATGTTACAGCATACACTGTCCTCACAAACGTCAAGATTCCTTTCACTGGTGAAAGCTGAAGCAAAAGTATTTATTAAGGACATCTCTACCTCTGCCTGCAGGCACACGTTTCCTCTTGCTCATCAGCACTGCCCTCACTCCGGCCACCCTCTTGTTCTTCATACATGAATGCCTAGAGGTTTCCTTAATCCTCCTTGCAAAGGCCTTCTCATGCCCCTTCAGGCTCTCCTAAGTCCACCTTTAAGCTTCTTTCTGACAATCCTACAACTCCCTAGAACTCTTGTCTGATCCAATAGGAAGCATCAGCAGTAGTGAGTATATGGTCCTCTACCATTTAAAAAAAAAATTAGTTTCTCTCCTACGTAAACTCTACTTTTCTATCCGATTCCTTTATGCCATTAATGCCCTGCGTGTCATAAACTCCCTTAATTTAAGCTTTGAAATACTCAAAAGCAGCACATCCAGTCTGCTGAGGTACAGAATTTAATTCCTTCTCTGGAAAAAAAAAATTCCCATTTTATACCTAATGTCTGATCCCTCCATCCTCCACCCTGCTCTGTACCTTTAGATTTTCCATTCTCAGTACCTACCTTGCCCTCTTCGCGGTTGTGCATGTTACAATGAGACCCTCATACTTGAAGATGTATTGATGCTGCTTATAAGGTACTTGGTTGAAAGCCTGAGCAGGCACTGTTCTCGTGGCCTCTGTATCTTAATTATAGCCCTAGTAGTTGTAGAATATTTGTTGTCTTAAGATGGACATCTGCATGCAGAGCAATGGCTATAAAAGGCCTTTATAAATCTATCAAAAATCTGCAGGTAGTGTCTGTGGGACTCTGACCTTTCTGCTGGCCCCTCTTTGTGCCATAAATAAATTGTCAGTGCATTCTCAGATTGCGTGGCTACTGCTCATCCTCTTCTATTTAGTTTCAGGAAGAAATCAGTTACATTTAATTAATGCAACTGATCTGAATCACATACAATGCCAATGAAAAGGCCATCCTGTCTGGCACTGACACTCAGTGGCCACTTTATTTGCTACACCTGCTTAATTATGCAAATGTCCAGTCAGCCAATCACTCGACGTTCATTTTATTATCAAGTATACACGCAGAATACAACTCTGACTCGTATTCTCCAGATAGTCATGAAAGTCATTGAAAGATGAGATCACCTACCCCCTGCACACAAGAGAAATTGAAACAAAACTAGCAAACCCTGCTTTTGCACAAAAACTAACAGATTGCCCACCCAGACATGGCAGCTAAGACCTCAAACCCCGAACCCCCAAGCACCTTTCCAAACAAGTAAGTGACAATAACATCAAACCCAACCTCTCCACATAAAAGTCTAATAGATTGTCCACACGGGGAAACATCAACAAGTATATCAGACTTCAAATCTCCAACCCCTCTCTCACCTTAAAAAAAGTAATATATCATCCGCAACCCCCCCCAGCCAATCAACAATAAGAAAGAAAACAGAAAAACTGAAGGAGACTCAATGTAAACTACAGTTCACACCAATAATCTTGAAATTTCAAAAACATTCTCCATCAGCACTGAGGACAGTAACATCTCACTTAGATCTTCTGCGAGTTTCAATCGCCGAC